>NC_062262.1:4577720-5777720 GCF_916048215.2 Malus sylvestris
CTGAATCAATCCGCATGCATGAGTGGGGTCATTAAGGTCATTGGGCAATCAGACTGCGCACAATTCGTCGAGGAGGAAGAAGAAGAACCAGAAACAGCTTTATAGTTCTTTACAAGAGAAGAATAAAGAAAACATAATTACCAAAGTACCCAGATTTTTGTTCTTCCCAATACAGAAATTTCAGGTATAATTGAATGGCAATTGATTATGCAGGTCAGAGGGTATTAGGGCCAGTCACATCCTTTTAGGCAGCAGAGAGCCAAGAAAGTTGAAAGAAATTAACTTCTGAGAAAGAAGCTAAAAAAAAGGCTTGGGTTGATGGGTTCGCGAGCCAAGAGTATTTAGGGTTTAGAGAGTATGGGGGACCTGATTCAGTGACTGTTAAAATTGAGCAAATTAACCTGCAACAGGCACTGAAAAAGAAGAAAAAAAAAAAAAAAGATAGATGAGAGAACAACTAATTATATGACAAGGTGCACTGTTATTGTGTCGTTTGGTATTATGTAAGTTATTCTCTAGAAAAAGAGGGTCTATTGAGTACTCTTTTCTCTATGGTCTCTATTGAGTCTATTATTTACTCTACGAAATAGCTTAAATGATATAAATACACTATTAATGACGTCTCATATCAATAAAACTTTAATGTGTTTTCATTTCATTGTCATGAGTTGTTACCTTAACAAACCCAATAAGTGCTTTTATACTTCCTCACCCAGTGGGGCTTGTGTGGTGTGGTAGGTGTAGTGGTGGTGGCCTTCTGGGTGCAAGTGCCGAGACGTGCCACAGAGCCAGAGATAGCAGATTTACAGAGACAGAGAATAAACTGGCCCCATTGCAGTATGCACAGCTTTCGTCTTATAATCCAATGTTTAGTAAATACTTGAAACTGAGGCAAATTTACCACAAGACTTGTCACATGGAAGTTTTCCCTCTTTTTTTTCCCTAACCTAAAGACTGTTCTTCTTCAAGAGATGGGATGAGGAGCTTAGAATAATTGATTCATTTCACGGGGGAATTTTCCCCAGCTCTTCAAGAAATATCAAATATAGAATGTCTACTAAAACAAAGTTAATGGGTAGACTTATTGTTGAGTAAATCACATTACGATGGACAGAGGTAGGATGAAATGTCTCTACGAGTCTTTTTGAATAAAAAATGTGGAATGTCGTAGCAAAACCACCATGCCTTTTATTTTTTTCAAAAAAAAAGAAAAAGAAAAACATATTGTTGAGGGGGACGAATGCCTTTACTTGTCCCAAACTGAAGAGGAGTGTTAAACCCACCCCCTTTTCTTATTTCCCCACCCCACTTAAATGTGAAAATTCCATTAACAACTATGTCCTTTTAGAGAATGACCGTAAGGACCTAAACAATAACCAATTGTATTTTGTCATGTAAGCGTTAGATTTTTTTTCATTAAAAACTAAAATAATAGAAAAAAGAAAAAACGAAAAAAATCAGAAAACTCCCACCCCATTCTCACTATTATAACCACGACAAGTGCACAACCACACGCCTCCCTCACAACGGCGTCGATGATGGCTACCTTCTTTTCAACTCCTTTCTTTTCCCTTTCTCTCATGACAGTGAACAATCTCGATCCAATTCTGATAGTGAAAGAGATTATGTACAGCGAAGGAAGATGGGTAAACCCATGAAGGTGGGTAGTTTTGAGGCTATGTTGGTGCTGCGAAGGTTGGATGGGGTGGAGCTTGGGTGTTGGTTCGGCTGCCGTATTAGGGATCATGGTGCATATAGGGTTTGGAGGTCTGTTGCTTCGATGGTTTTGGAATTGGGATGGTTAACCGATTTTTATCAATTTTTTTTTGTTAAAGAGATATTTATATCCTATATATTCTAATAAATAAAATTTAAAAAATTTTAGAGATATATAAAAGGTTATATTAGGAATAAGGGTGGGTGGGAAAAGAGAGTTTTTCATTTTTAACTTTTTATGGTAGGTGAAATTATAAGGTGGGTGGGAAAATAGGACAATGGGGTGGGACTAGTAACCTTCAAACTAAATTAACATCACTAAGTGAAGGCCATCGGTCGACTCGTAACATTTATTTATACATATCTTAAAACTAAGGTTGTTTAGTCAATCAATTATAACAAATAGATAGACAATTCGTAATATTGACCAATATTGACCATACTTTTATACAATTCGATGACTAAACAATTTCATTTTTTTTTATTGCAGGAATAAACTTTACATAATAGTTTATTATATAACGATTCAGGTCACAAACGTAAAGTTTAGCGACTTGACTACAAAGTGTTTTGAAGCGAAAGGCTTTTTAGCCAACATGGTCACTGAGATTTGCATAACTCATCACTTTGGTCCCTGAGATCAGGGACCAAAGTGATGAGTTATGCAAATCTCAGTGACCATTTTGGCTAAAAAGCTGAGGCGAAATTCTTCGTTATCATTAACGAGCCTAGCATTTCTCAAATTTGTATCCAACCCAACATGATCCTCTTCGGATCATTTTGGTGAGGATCTTAGGAATCCGTGAATCGTGTTCGTTTATCGTATATCGTGCGGTCAGTTTTTGTCAAGTACTATTTATATTTATTTTTTGAATAAAAATATTTAAAATAATTTATACCATGATGTACGATGAACATATACAATTTACGAATTCATAGGATCCTCACACAAAGTGGATCCGGCGAGAACAGAGACTCGTATCTAACTTAATCACCTAACCCTAATGATAAAATTCCTTTTGGGATCCTCTCCCTGATTCTGTGGTGCCCTTGTTGCCAGGCTGCCACGCACATACAAAATTAAAGATACAAATCCCCCTACAAAGGGTTCCTCAGTTCCCCTCCAATCCCCTAGCTCTTTTAAAAAGTGGAGAAAGTATTATCTCACAAGTTTTATATGCATTATAAATGTTATCCTTTCAAGGGGACATGCTCCACCAAATATAGTAATTTCCTTTTTAGTAGTAAAAAACTTTATGTTATATTTTGTCTCTCAGAGAAATGTGAAAAGAAAAGGAGTAAAGCAGAATCTTAAAATGGTAAAAGGTCCCCTGAGATAATCATATCGATAGATCGCAATTTAAAAACAGAAAAAAAAAATGTCAATAAAGTATTGAAGCACTTAAACTTGAGGTAATTGCTGGATTTTGAAAACGGGTCTTTTTAGTCTTTCATTTTGGTAGCTCTTAGTGGGGTGGAATATTTTTGCTCGTCACCATTGTTAAGTGATGGTAATACTCATTACTCTATTTATTATTGTTGAATGAGTTTAAATTTCAAGATCTGTGTAGTGTATAAACATAAATCTTAAGATTTAAACTCATCAAATAATAATAAATAGAATAATGAGCAAAAATATGTCTTTAGTGGGATTGCAATGCAAGAGAATGACTTTATGTTGCCGACTTAGACTCTAGAGCCAATTGCGATTATTAATTAACTCATGATGATTACGTCGGGGGTTCCAAAAGTATAAATTTTCTCGCAATGATGTTAGGATAGTGAAGTGCAGTCATTTGACCAGTTGATACAATGGTTTAACCCACTCACAAGTTAAATTGATTCTTAAGCTATCAAGTAATCAATCAATACCTCAATAATTCATATTTCTTTTTTATACAGCCACAATTGAGAGGGGATATTGAATTTAAGTCTTCGAGTACATAAGTAAATATTTTCTTAGTCAATTGAGTTATGCACAAGCTCCATGCTAATTTTATTTTCTTATTTACAGCTAAACCTTGTAACAATTCATCCTTCTCAAACTAAACAAAATACCTAACCACAACAAGTGGCCTACTGGTAAGGGTACCAACTGCGGCTTCTCAATAACAAAAAAATATGGGAGGTCTCGGGTTTGATGCTCTGCTGGAGAGTCTGCTTGACTGTGGCCACTGACATACTGAAATTCCCCATAGCTTCTCAAGGCCTAGAAGGGGTGGATAACCCCCATAGCTTCTCAACACCTGAAAGTGGTAGATAACCATGGCTTGCTACAAGTTGTCCCTTTTTAAAAACAAATACAACTAAATACCTACTGAAATAAGTTAACTAGGAACTTGATTTTGAGTTATAATTTAAGACAAAGTACTCTTAAACATATACTTAATTAGAAGAATCCTGAGAATCTTTATCCTTGGGGGAGGTACGGGTGCTTGTAATGCATGAGTTATAATCCTAGATTTTAGGCCTTGAAGAGTGCTTGTAATATGATGATATATTTAATTTGTACAAAATTGATTTGAAAGAATAAAACTATTTGTACCCTTTCAAATAATCATATGTATATATCATCTCACTAATAGCAACGAAACATATCCACATGAGAGATGCAACTCAATCGGCTACGTCATTTTCAAAATGTGTTACTCACTTATATTAGAGACGGAATACTAATGGTCAGTTGAGAGTGTACAAATATCGTCATACTCCAGATTGGATATTCACACACACACACACACATATATATACATATACATATGGGATGGTACTTGCTAGGTCTTGTCGCATTGCGACCTTCGCCAAGAGAATTGGAGTTTACTTAGGGCAAAGTTGCTAAACAAAGGTTAATTAGTATGTATTGTACCAGAACCTTATAACATCCCAGCATTGAAGATGAGTATAGTAGTCGGCAGCGTATAAAGTAACAACAAACAAAGCACTGTCATGTCAAACCAACAAAATTACACACAAAATAAAAATCATAATTATATATTAAAATAAACCGTCCCTCCACACAAACCCGATCGTTTTACTTAGTCTAAGCTCTTCGTGTTCCAATAGAAGCAACTCTCAGATCTCTACCCCTCTTATAAATACACCCTTTTTCCTCACTTTTCTAACCCACCCACCAACAGATGAGCTCTCCCTCTCCATCTCTTGTTCAGATTTTGAAGGGATCTGGCCTTTCATTCCACTATAGCCTTGATTAGGGTTTCTTGAAATGTATGGAGGCTTTTAATTTGATGGTAGAATTATTAAAGTAAGGGCGGATCTGTAAAGCTCAGGAGGGATAGCGCCAGATGAATTAACCAAGATTCTAACAATTAAGCGTTTATTTGGTCATCATCTGACGCTATCCATCCTGAGTTTCATGGCTTCTTCTTACTAATCTCTATCACTCGTGGCTGCTTTTTACTCACCTCTGCAGAGTACGTATAACTTTCCCTTTATGTTGGTGTTTATCGTTATCTGTTCTCATTCTCTCTGCCATGGAAGCCAGCTTTCATCCTTTGATTTCAGACTCGTTTAAGGATAAGGGATTTTGTTATTTAAGGATAAGGAATTTTGGGATTCTGGGATTTTATCCATCGATCTGAGAAAGAACTATATATATTAGTCGTGATTGTTTGTTTTCATTCTCCATCTTCCCCTCCTCACTTTCTTTCTTTTTTATTGATAATTATTTCTCTTTCTTCTGTTCTTGCTCTAGATTCATCGGTTTATTAGTTTCTTTGATGCTAAATTTCATTAAGTACTATCACTAATATTTCTTTGAACTCTGGGGGTTAGTTCGTCTAACTCTGATGTTCTCAAATCCCATCGAATATTATGATCTTATCATTTATGTTTCTCTGGCAGATTTGACCCGAACCCTAGCCATCTGTAAGAATAAGCTAATCTTTTTTAGATGTGGAACCAATATTGTTTAATTATAATCATTGATGCTTTGATATAAATCACTATGAAGGTTGCTCAATTTTCAACACACCTTTTGGGGTCTGCCAACTTTTAGTGGTGCGTCTGAAACCCTAGTCTTCTCCAGAAGAAGCCTGGACGCCTTGTGAGTTGTGACGAGAGCTAGGGTTTCGTGGTTTGACTGAAACTTTCTGCGAGGCAGCTTTTTCAATAATGGAGAGGTTAGTAAATAATAACTGCGAACGTTGACTCCCAACTTCCCTTGAGCCATTTTTTTTTTATTCGAAACACTGCCATGTAATATGTATTTATTAAAAAGGTACATCATTTGACAAGTTTTCTAAATGTAAGCATATATTTCTCGTCGTCTCTTAACCTAACAAAAGGGAGAAAATTAGCAATTCGTTGCTGTTGCTATTGCAAATGAGATGATGATGGCAGAGGGGGTGTTGAGGGGGAGCGAAATGTGCAGTCGCACATGTTTTCAAATTTAAAAGGGTCCCTAAAATTTTTATCACCTAATATTTATATATAATAATGTTCTATATTTAAAAATTATTTTTGTTAGCACTTTAAAATCTCATCTTGCATTCCTTATAACATTTAATTTTTTTTCCTTTCTAAATATAAAAAATTTGGAGTACAATGAGATACTTTTAATGCAATAATAATACCTTTAAAAAGGGTATTTTTTTTCAATTTATTATATAATAATGTTATATATTCAAGCAAAACTTTAAAGTTAGAGTTTTTGAAGTTTTTTTTTTCTTGTTTGGTTATTTAAGATTGAACTTCTTTTGATTATTTAGTGAACGTTATGTTTGTTGTTCTTTTTATTTATTATTAATGACATTTTTAAACTTGCAATTAATGAGTGCTAAACTTTATTTTGAGTTAAGTGATTACTTTTTAGCATCAATACATTGTCCTACCTTTTAAAAAAAAACTATCTTAAATATAGACCCTTTTATTAATTTCGCACAGGACCTCAAAATCTCAAAAACGGCACGGCCCTGGATGATGGTGAACTTGACTTCCTTCATACATAATTCAAATTCTTTTATGTGAATTATTTGTTCCCTTTATTTATCCTGTTCTATGTGCAATGTTAATCATCTGGTTGGCCATTAATAGCCACGTGTACGGACGGGATGGATTGTTTTGGGGTTGCTGAGAAACTTGATATAACTTTAGGGTACAAAGTGTGTCCTGATATTCGGGGACAAAGGAACCAATTTACCAGTCATATTTTGATCTCCAATTGTTATTGCTTATACAAATGATGACGGGAGATCTTCATCTTCGGAGAAGATAATATGTGATCAAGGAATGTGCTTCAACAGGACCCCCACCACCAGCTTTGTGCTACAGCCTGGCCTGTTTACCTTTTTCCCCTCACCTCTTCGTAAAATATATATAATGATTAATCAAGTACTAAAAAGATTTAAATGGTTAAAATATCCAGGATGTACCCTTGGTTCTTTAGCTTTACATGGTTAACTGATGAAACCATCAAACTAGCTAGGGGTTGGTTTATTCAATTGGCCTAAAAATGTGTTTCAATAAAAGATAATCCTTGAAATATACAAACGATATTACGTGCTACTTTGAGTTAGATTAAAAAGAAAAAAGAGATTAGAAAGAAAGAGGATTTGAACTCAAAACCTAATATATTGAAGAGAAAAAAGAAGTTATTTACCAAAGCAATCCAGCATTGACCCTTGAGATACGAAGATGAAGAGAATGAGAAGACGCACAGTAACCGGAAAAATAAAATTCTAAAACTCAAAGTTTTCAAGCTATTTTCATTAGTTTTCCTAAAAATAAAATCCTCGCAACAGCAGCGGCAAAGATAAAAGCGACAGTATTTTTTAAATTTTGTCTTAGATTCCCAAATAGTTATATATAATGGAGCCTAATCAAAATTATAAAAAGGATACTTTATGAATTATGAGACTCATCATTAACAAATCAAAGTATATATGTCCTTGCTAATCAGCAAGTCCATGACCAACAACAGCATCAACTTCTTGCATGTTCAAGAGCAAATGGAAGATATGTAGTACTACTTGGACGAGTGAAGAAATACTTTTTGAGGTTTTAGGTTGTAAATATCTAAAATTGCCCAAATATATATACAGAACTAGTTCTAAATTAACCAAAAAAACTATATAGATATGTACTGGTGGTCCAATTTTGAGAGCAGAGTACTGGAACATATATTCATAGTAATTCGATTGATGGGCTGAATTTTTTTTCCTTTAATTTGTACCCTGACAATGCACCAATACACCTGCCATATATTAATAGTTCCTCTTCGGTTTATAAATCTTCACATGCAGGATGCAGCGTAGTAACATAAGAGATAAAACAGTGTCATGTAGTATTAATTCCTTCTTTCTGATGAAGTCAGACAAAGTTAGCTGGGAAAACTTACAGGTTTTGTACATAGGTTTCACCGTTTCAGCTGCCCAGCAGCCATGCATATAGGTTGTAGCCTTTTATGGGTTGGGCCTCGATTTAGCTTCAAATTTGTGGTCGATTGCACTAATGCTTAACGACTTCGAATTAATCTCACCGTACTCGAGCTCGAACCCTTCATTAGTTGAATATCAGAGTGCGACGAACAAGATTAACAAAATAATAGAAATATTATTAAACAAACAACAATGCCGGAACGGCTACAAAACCCTAAGAGATTACATTATGAATAACTTGTTTCTCAAACTAAATTACAAGCTCTATTTATAGAGAACCAAACCTAAGAAAACCTAACTCGGAAGGGCTAGGCCCAAATCCTAAACTAACAAGCAAAACCCAAATACTAAAATAAACCTAAATACTAATATTTTCCAACACCATTCATATAAATTCCACTGCACTCAGGCTCAAACACTCTCACATCACTCAATACAGTTTACATTAGAATTAGATTTTGAAGTAAAAATAAATAAAATTGAATTCCAAAAGGAATTATATTTTCACGCGTCCAGTATTTTTTTTTGTTCTTAGAATTTAATATTGGGATGACTTCTCTCCTAATCGTTTCCTTCTTATAATGTTACTAAAGCATATAATTTTGTCATTGATGAAGATCCTATGGTCATGATTTAGTGTTAGTTTTTTCTTAGCAATTGAAATTAACATTTGTATTAAAAAAAGGTTTCTTTTAAATTAAGCTCTAACGATTTTTAGGGAATTTTAGTTTTAGGTCAATCAAAACTTACAATATTGATCATATTTATCATAATTAGTTAGGGGTAATGCTAGGTTGATCAAATTTGTGAACCAAATTATGTGGTTGTTGATGATTGGATTATTAATTACTTAAGTGTTAATTAACGTGTTCATTTCCTATTGGTGACAAATAATTTGATATGCAAATTTGATTTAAAAATTTGGTCCACCTAGCATTACCCATTAGTAAAAGGTCAATGGACTTTTCAAGTTTCCTAATGCACCTCAATTGAACAAAAATTACATATTAATGCCAAGACTTGTACGCAACCCTTTCTCATATTTTTGATATTTTGAAATAGGTCAACCCGAATTCAGTCACTGTTGTGCAATTTCTATTCTACAATTTTGTAGATTCATACACTACGTTGCTCTGTTTTATTATAATCAAATTCATCACATATTATACTTTAATCATTTTGAGAATTTGTACTTTTATGTTTTTTTTTTCTCATTCATTTGTGTGGGCAGTGCATCACGTTTTAATAGTAACAACAAGAACAAACAACTGCTAAGAATTACAAGTACTTTAAAAATAAAATAATCAATAAAAGTTATCCAACTTACCAAGTTAATAAGAACAACAAGAAACATTTTCAATTTTCAATTTTTCATTAAACCAAATGTTCCATAAAAATTCATTCTATAATTCTATCAAATGACTAATTTAACCATGGAACTGCACTGCAGATTCTACTTTGGAAAATGGATACTGCAATGTAGAATGCATAAATTACAACAAAAGATTACTCCTGAACTGAGTGGGAGCCTAGCGGCTAGCAAGAACAGCCTTAAAGCCAACCTCAACTCAAATCTGGTGTTGTCTCGCATACTTGAGAGAGAGAGAGAGAGAGAGAACCAAGCCGTCCCATCTCTTTCTCTTTCAGTTTTCTTCTACTCCAAATTTTCAAGTGGCAATTTCCAGATGCCCAATTCCAAGTTTCTTTACTAGTTTGAAAAACACAATCTTTCTTTCAAACTGAAAATTCAATGACCAATTTACACCAATTAACACCAAACCCACAAAACCAAAACAAAAAGGAATCAAACTTTCTTGGGCATTGGTTTGCAAAATTTTCCTAAAGAAAAAAAAAAGTCAAATGGAAGCTGAAGACAAGGACAGAAACATACAGTAGGTAAGGTACGTGGGGGTCAGTGGCTGAAGAGTGTTTTTATTTTATTTTATTATTATTAAGGAAAGAGGATGATTCGAAACTATTACAATAATTTAGTAGAGGAGGAGTTTCGAACCTGAAATACATGATTGGAAACCAACACCTTATCCATTAAGATATTGAACCACATGCAGCTGAAGAGTACATATATAGGTCAACAAATACAATTTTGAGTCCACTTTTGGGATACAAGTATATGGCTTTTGGCTAGGATCCTTTTTCAGATGAGAAACTAAGAGGAGAAAGTAATAAAAAACAAAGATTTAATTGAAAGTTAATTAATCGAAAGAGCTTGCCTCTTTTTGAAACAATGAATATAACTGGTACTTCTTCTTTTGTATGTAAAGAGGTTTAGACTTCCAACTTTTCTTCTCAAAAAAATCAAATGAACTAGAATTTGGATATTTTCATGTTAAAATATGTTTTAAATTATATATTTTTATTGTTGTATATACATAGCATATCGTATCCTTTAGAGATTTTTTATATTGCCGTGTTGTGTCATATCGTATCACCGAATCCGTGCTTCATATATAGATGTGAACAATCACTTGGAGACGCCTAGTGTGGGAGTTCCATCCAGAGCTTGGAACCCTAGAAAAGCTTCAGAAAATTGAAGATGTCCCGCAAGGCTTTCTGGAACAACCGTTTCGATAAGCAGCGCAACTCTGACATATATGGATGGAAAACAGGTACCTTGAGGCTTGGCCAAAACCCTAATCTGAAACGTTAGGGGTGAAAAATCAAGAAATGTCCAATTGGTTTTGGTGTACAGCTTTTAGATTAGGAGCGGAAAGTAAGGGCCTGATAAGCCTGATAAGCTTTGGGACTACTAATTGACGTTAGGTTAGTTAACGAAAATATTTTGTTGATAAAAAAGAACTGATAGGAATTTTACGACCTGTGCAAAAAGGGTTAAAAACATCTTAAATACTTGCAAGAGAAACAAGATTATTGTAGTATAGTTGACTTAAGCAAGCTCGTTCTCCACATGGATTAATTTGAATAGATTAACACGAAATCGATTCTCAACTCATTACTTAGAACAGAGTTTTGGAAAAAAAGTGATTTAATGACCTACATTAAGAAAAAAATTTAATTAAAAAGGTTAACTAAAATATGCAATTTTAAAGAAGGAAACAGGAAACAATTTTAAGAATTCAAAGTGCGAAAGTACTAAGGTTCCGCACTCACCTTAATAATCCTATGTAGTTCTTCTAATTACGTATGAATTACACATATACATACTTTAAAGGTTAGGTTTTCCTAAAGGGTATCCTACTTGGAACCTCCAACATATAACATATATCTAACATGCAATCCGTGATGTCCAGATCGAATGTGAACATGCAAGACTCATTAAGTTTTGTGAAAACCTTTTGAAAAACCATATAACCCTTAAGACGTGTCGTTCATCCTACGAAGTTACACATATTAACCACAAGAAACCTTAGTCAATTTTAGGGATAGCCCTCTGCCAAAATTGCTTCAAATTACTTTTCTAAATATCATAATGGTCGCGAATCACTAAGACAAATAAATAGTTTAAACTAGTGATTAACAATTCAAAACTTGCATGCATAAATTCATAAGCAAATTAAAAAGAAACTATATATTCTCGCTAAGAATCATGGCCTCACCCTAGCAAAGAGGATTAGTTACGCATATTCATAATAAAAATCACAAAATCTTTATTGAAATAGAAAAAGAGTGAAAACACATTTTGAAAGTATAAGTCTTAAAACCTCTAAGCTTTGCCCAAAATCTTCTCTCCAAAAATTGCATAAAGAAGAAAACCCTAGGGCCGGCCAAAAGGCTTATTTATACTACTCTAAATAAATCCTCCTCTTAAAAGGTCTTCGACTAAGACTAGGAAACCAAATAAATGGAAATAAATCAGGAAACATAATCCTAAATTGACTTTGTAGATTCGCCCAAAATTTTGCACAACCATGTTTTCGACCCATATCAGCCCCAAAACTAGCCCAAAATAGCTGGATTTAAAGCTTGGATTATTTTGAACACTTCTCCAGAAGCCCACGAACCCATCTAAGATCATCTTGGGCTGAAAAAACGCATTTTAAGCCCAAAAACGTAGTTTTCCAGCACCACGCATTGCTCTTTTATTTCATTGCCAGAAAATAGCCGCTTGGTAGAAAATTCCCAAATTTTGACATGAACACGCCAAGAGACACACGAATATCCTCCAATTTGAATCACTCCAAAATTCATCCATTTGATCACGTTTTACTCCAAAGGAAGTCGATTGTTTTATATTGAAAATATAAAACAAAGTATCAAAATTCTACCACAAATAATTTAAAAAAAATTAATAATAATAAATTAATTAATTTAAAAAAAAAAAACTAAGAATAAGGTGAAATATTTAATATGAAATCAACTCATCATGTGTTCTTGACATATGCCTAATTAGTAACGTTTTCATTAATTTTACTCTAATTTTTTTATGCAAAAAAAGGATTCTATTCTTTGCTCCGCTCATGTTTAAATGGTTTATTTCAACATTTTTTAATCAATTTTTAAATAGAATTGTAGAGGTAACATTTGAACTAGTAAAGAAATGGATAATATTGTGTTCCCACAGGGAATGCACAAACTATCGACAACCTCACAAACTATATGTTTTTTGTTGGCAACCTTGCAAACTCATGAACTTCTATCCCTTATTAACGCATGTCCACACCCCTATTAGCCTTTCCCCTCTCTCTCTCTCTCAAAATTTGCATGGTTAGGTTTTCCAGTTACTTCTTTTCATGGTTAGGGAATTCCCACTTTACCATCTCCCAACCCCTTGGGATGGAAGTTCAAACAGATTTCAGGCGTCCTTGAAAGCTCAGGCAGACAATGTGTCCATAAATCTCAACAATGTTTACCCTTCAATTATTATTTCATGTGGAAAGGCTCGAGAGGCAGGCGCCTTCAACTTACTTTATGGTGAAAATCCATTGAAAAATTCATTCACACTGTTGTTGTTAGAGTTTGCATTGGTCATCATCCTCACTCGTATCCTCCGTGTTCTTCTCAAGCCTTTCAAACAACCCAGAATTGTCTCAGAAGTCATTGTACGTTCCTCTTCTCCCTAAGGGTTCTTGCATATTAATTTGTTACTACATATATGCATATACAAAAATGTTCATGCACGCACTCGCTAAGCATTCAAAGCATTGATTCGAATGCCCAAAGAGTCATCTGCAGTCGAACCTTCATGTATGTGTGCATATATCATATATATCATTCTAAAGTTCATATATTCTTAACTAGGTTTGTATGGAATTCACCATTTTGGTATTACAATTGACTTGATTAAGTTTGTTTAGGGTGGTATATTCATTGGACCGTCAATTTTAGGCCGCAGTGAAAAATTTACCTCAGTTATGTTCCCCAAAAATTCACAATTCATAGTGAAAAATATTGGAGCAATTGGATTCACTTATTATTTTTTCTTGTCCGGAGTGAAAATGGACATTTCCCTAGTGAAAAAGGCAAATAAGAAACAATTGTACATAGCATTTGCTGGAGTACTCCTCCCTTTCATACTTATATCAATTGTTGCATTCGCTTTGCGCAAGTCCATGGACAAAGAACTAGCTAGAATTTCTTCACTCGGATTCATTTCCTCCGGCTTGGCCCTACCATTGTTTCCGATCATCCACTCCATCCTCAAAGAGCTCAACCTTCTGAGCTCAGAGATCGGACGACTGGCATTGTCGATATCGGTGATAAGCGATGCAATGGGAGTTGGTGTAATGATTGTATTTGAGGCAGCTAAGCAAGGTGAGGGCAACCACCTGGCTGTGTTATGGTACTTGATTTCTTTGGTTGTTTTTCTGGCCTTCATTGTTTTTGTGATTAGGAGGAGTTTGGTGAGAATTGCTGAGACCACCCCAGAGGGGCAGCCAGTGAACCAAGGGTATGTGGTGATGATTTTTTTGGGGGTTTTAGTGATGGGGGGTTTGGCTGACATAACCGGGATCGCGATCGCAAACGGTGCATTCTGGTTAGGTTTGGCGATCCCGGATGGCCCTCCAATTGGATCAACAATTGTGGAGAGGAGTGAGATGGTTATAGTGGATGTTTTGATGCCATTTTCTTTTGCATTGGTTGGGCTTTCTGTGGATGTGAATGCCATGAGCTCTGCTGGTTGGTCAAGCTTGAGTCCCATGTTTGCCATCACTCTGACTGCCTATGTGGCTAAGTTGCTTGGAACCCTAATCACTTCTGCCTTCTTTGAGTTGCCACTCAGGGATGGTGTTACGCTCAGCTTCATGATGATCCTAAAAGGTCAAGTGGAGATAGTGGTTTTTCTCCATTGGATGGACAAAAAGGTAAACGTCATTGGCATGCATATGAAAGAAATGTTAAATGGACTTATGGAAAGTATGAAGATCATGTTACATGGCAGTTAATTTGTACTTCTTGCAGTATATGACATTGTTAATAAACACAGTAACTGCTATATTAGACGGTAAAAACAAATGACTGAGATCTTCCATTAATTGCATAAAGAAAGTTTCTTAGATTTGTTGCCAAGACATTTTATTCCTAATATATATATATATATATATATATATATATATATATAGTCTCCTGACAACTGTTAATGTTATTGAGAGACACTTCAAAAGAATCAAACTTGAGAAAACTTCTTACATATCATTTTGGTGTTTTTAACTATAATCGAGTTTTGATGAGCTTATTTGTTTTGCGCCTACTATTTCTTCATGTACCGGCTTGTGCTTATATCTAAACTACATTGCTTTTGAATTTAGGGTGTAGCATTTTTACTTTTCCTAGAAATCATAAACGAAACATATTTCTCCTCATCCGAACTCACTTGCTAGCTGTTTTGTGTGTATATATGCACAGATAATGGGGATTCCAGGGTTTACAATGATGGTGCTATCCCTCACTACGATGACTGCAATATCCACACCCTTGATTAGCATCCTTTACGACCCAACGAGGCCATACATGGTCCATAAACGGAGAACCATCCAGCACACTCCTCAGGCGGACGCAGAACTTCGCATAGTCCTATGTATATATGATGAAGATAGCACAGGTTCCCTCATCAACTTTCTTGAGATTTCCAATCCAACTCTAAGCACCCCGTTCGTAATCTTTTCTCTCCGTCTCGTCGATCTTGTTGGCCGGGCTTCTCCTGTGCTTATAGACCATGAAAAGCAAGAAGAGCATGATTCAAAATATGCAGTTTGTCACACAATCCACAATGTCTTGCAGCAATACCAAGAAACCAAAGGTGAGTGTGTTAGGCTCCATCCCTTCACAGCAATAGTGCCAAATAGAACAATGTACCAAGACATTTGTGACCTAGCTCTTGTGAAAAAGGCCACAATTATAATCTTGCCTTTTCACAAGGAGTGTTTGGATACTGCTGGACGACAATTAACAGGAATTGTGAGGCATGGGGTTGGATCTGTCAATTCAAATGTGTTGGCCCATGCACCTTGCTCAGTTGGAGTTCTGGTTGACAAGGGTCATGTTAGACATAACAAACTGGCAGTTAGAAACACTGAGCTACATTTTGCCGTGCTATTTTTGGGCGGAGCGGATTCTAGGGAGGCATTATGTTATGCAGATAGGATGGCCGGGAACTTAAACGTGTCGCTGACTGTGATTCGGTTTCTTTCGCACAATTTTGTAGGTGATGATGAGATGGAGAAGAAGTTGGATGATGGCGTTGTGACGTGGTTTTGGGTGAAGAATGAGAGGGATGAGAGGGTGAGTTATAGAGAAATAACGGTGAGGAATGGGGAAGAGACAATCTCAGCCATTCAATCAGTGAATGATGATACTGAAAATAATTATGACCTTTGGATTGTGGGAAGGAAACAAGGGATCAATCCTGTGCTTATATCTGGGCTCTCATATTGGAGTGAAAATGATGAGTTGGGAATAATTGGGGACTATATTTCCTCTCTTGATTTTTGTTGTACTGCTTCTGTGTTAGTGGTACAACAGCAGATTTTGAGAGGGCAAGGGTCAGATAGTACAAGTGGAAGGTTTGCATGTAGCCCTAGCCCTACTCAAAAGGTGAAGGATTTGTTGATTTCATGGTGTAGGTAACTAGAGTTTGGTATTTCATAAACCAATGTATGTATTGCTAGCTAGGTTAAGGCTTTGACAAATGGCATTTGAAAGAGAAATAGGGAATTGCAACGAGCTGAGGTAGAATTAATAGAGTTTAGGTGATTGAATAAAATTGGTACAATGGTGCCCACACGATGCTATATATTTGAATCGTATAAAATATGTAGAAAGTTCTAAATATATATACGTATATAGGCAATACCATTTTCATGTAAAAGCTTAAAATGATGTCATACAAACTTCCATAAAAAAAAAAAAAGAATTGTTATTGGCACTCCAAAATTCTCATCGTGCACACCAAAATTTCTATATTTACAAAACGAAAAATACACTTGTGAGAAGTGCAAAATAAATCTTTGAACAGCCAATAACAATTCCAAAAATAAAGAGCAAATTAACTCCACATATTCAAAAGAAATTTGATAAACCCTGTGGACTAACAGAAGTAAAATGAAACTTAATTTTGTTGCATCAAGATGAGTGGACTCATGAATTATATTCTTCATGGTCAGAATATATATATGATTAAACAAAGTGCCCTGTTGGATAATTAGTAGAGCCATTCAAAGAAAAAAGCAATTAACTTCTTTGGTCCTAATTACAAAATCTATTAGCATATGTGGGCTTTGATTAAAAGGTTAATGGTCACCAAAATATTCCAGTTGCAATATATAATAATGCATGGAATATCTACTAAGTTTCTAATAAATCCAAAGTCCGTTTCTTTCTCTTCCTCCGTTTTCCTGCACCCAAAACCAGAAAGACGAAAATCTTAATTAAACTCAAGATCTCAAGAGGTCGAAACCACGTTGAGTAACAGTTTCAAAAAGAAAGGATTAAGACGTAAATACTGATAGGAATAACAAAAGGATTAAGACGCAAATTTACTGTCGAGAAGAGAGAACGACAACTCAAGAAACGCAATACTAGGTGACCCCACGAGTCCCAAAGGGGTATTTTTGTCTTTGTGTGAGCTGAAAAAAAATAAGGGATAAGATTAGTGAAAATGGGGACAAATTTGTGAAAACACTACGTTTATGAACAGTAACTCTTTGTTTGGGTTTATAAATAAATTTGATGTCGAGAAGAGAGAATGACAGCTCAAGAAACGCAAACTAGATGACCCTATACGAGTCTCAAAGGGGCATTTTTGTCAATTCAAAGTGTGAGCTGAAAAAAAAATCAACGAAGAAGAACAAGAAAAATGGGGGCAAAATCATCAAAACATTGTGTTTATGAATAGTAACTCTTCGATTGGGTTTTAGTATGTATATAATATAATTTGCATGTATACATAGTGATGTAACATATGCTATTACATGTACAGATACTTCATATCATGCACTCATTTTATATTCTACTTCAACTCAAAACATAAACATAATTAAGCACCTATTCTCGACTCTTTAACAAAGTTTATCATCTTCACTACAAAAGAAATTTTCATTAGCACTTCTGCGTCATAAATTTTTCTGAGTACCAATAATTGTTACTACAATTAAAAAGAGATCCAAATGAAATATATGAACCTTATGATGGAAGTCATCTTGTATTTTGTTTATTTTGCACCTACGTAGGGGATAAATGCTGGTAACCTCTTAAGCTATAACTACCTTGTAATGTCAAAAAGAAATTTTGATCCAGAGTGTGCTGATCAAATATTTGGGTGAATAATTATAAGGAAAACTAATGAAAATGGCTTGAAAACTTTGAGTTTTAACAATAAGAACAAAATAAAGGGTAAAGTGAATACTACCAAGATTGACTTTTTAGTGTAAAAAATGTGGTTTTTCTTTATGAATAGTACCAGAAGTTTTTCGTTAAAGTTCCTATAATTATACAAATTGTTTGGATTTGCTAATATTGGGCTTGTATTACCAATTTCAAGGTCCATTTACAAATCAAAACAAAGAAATTACTTTCTATTGGAGTCCAAGCCCAAAATCTTTCACTTCCTTCCACGCCCTCTCCCTCCTCCAGGACCCTCCACTCGCTACAAGTTCCTCCATTGTTGTGCTGTAACTCTCTCTGTCTCTCTCTCTCTGTCTCTCTCATATTCTAGCTGATACAATTGTCTCTGTTTTATCTGATGTATTTCGCGAATTGAGCGACTACCCAAATCTTAATTTCATAAAAGACGACGACTTTTAGCTGAACCACTCACAGTGAGCTCCAGTTAATCCGACCCAGAAAGGTCTTTCTCATTCCAATCTAGCTTTCTTGATCGAAAGCCATCGCTATCGATTTTTCAGCACCAGAATTTTTGAGAAGAAAACTCCTTTCAACTTCCTCCTGCAGCAATGGACGACGATGGGTCCAACCCATTGCGCCGAATGTCGAGTCGAACTCGAAAGGTTGCTTCGAAAATGACTGCTGCCCTCCAGAGTAGTGACAACCGCACGCAGGTATACACACACAAACGTATATATATTTTATAATATTTTGGTGATTTTTTTTTCTGTGAATTTGTATAAGTTTATTAGTGTTGATGGGTTATGCTGGTTGGTTTTAGGCTGCCCTTGCTCGGCTTGAAGCTTTGGAAAATGATAATGCTGGTTTGGAGACGGTAGAAGTTAACGACGATGATGAAGCTTCTCTTGACGATGATGATGGTAATTTTTTTATGCAACTTCTCTTTAAACTCTCTGTTCTTGTTGGGTTATTATTTTCGTATTTGTTTTCGAAAACAAGTTATTATCTTGTATTAGGCAGTGGAGACTCTGTTGAATGATTTTGCATCCAAAACCGAAGTGCATTGTGATATCAATATATGCATTTTAAGCTTTTGTGGCTGGGCAATGCTTATTAAGTTATTAGCTATGGTGTACAAGTATGGCCATCAAATGGTATGTAAGAACAGAAGAGATTCGTGATCAACCTCTCTCTCCCTCTCTCTTGTCACTTGAAGTTATTTCAGTGAGTGGTCTATCGAAGTAACAATTTGAATTGCTGCTGCAGTGTTTATAACAAAGAAGCAGTCTAAGGGCACCAAGCGTAAAACCCGGCAGGCAAAAGCTCTTGAGGCCAAGAAGGCCCCAAGAACATTCCTTGAGCTTCTGCATGAGGTAACAGGGATTTTGCTGCACGTATTATTTTAGGATTTGAATTGCTTTGATGTGTCTTTCCTTACATAATTTTTCTCATGGAAACAGGCAAATCTCGACTCCTTGCCTCCTCATGTTCCTTCTTATCTGAAGGCAGCAGTGGGACCACCAAGCTCTACCTCCCGGCGCCATTTCTGCACTGTTTGTGGTTCTGCTGCCACCTACACATGTGTGAGATGTGGGGTGCGATTTTGCTCGGGTCGTTGCCAGAATATACACAATGATACTCGATGTTTGAAGTTTGTTGCCTGATTGGTGAGTGGTTTTAACCAACACATGCAGCTTTAGTGAACTGGATGCTGATTCATGTTGATTATCCATAACTATTGTTTCTATGTTGTTAGTAGTTACCGTAATCTTGTTTATATTGACATTTTGGTTTTAGTCTCCCTGAGAAGTAGGTGTACCATCGTTTACGCTAACATTTTGTTCTAAGGCAAACGGTTCTAAAAAGAAAGAAAGAAAGAAAAAACCAAATTTATCCAGCTGTGGTTAATTGAATTTTTTCTCTTGCAATCAAAGAAATTGCATCTCCTCACTAAATACCATATGCTTCGCATATCATGTGTCTTTCCTGCTTTTTTCTTTTTATTGTTTGATAATAGATTATGGAGGATTAGTCAACTTGGTTATGATCTTCATGTTAGGAGTTGAGTTCGCTGTAAGAGTTGCAGTGGTTTATTTCTATAACGGTTTTATGTAGACTGGACGGTGCGCCCTTTGGGGAAGTTGGCACCATCTCACAACATATAAGCTAGGTTTATCTTATGTCATGTTTCCTTCATATTTTGAGCTATCAACTGATCATCTGAAAGCCGGTGTTGAGAGCATGAATCCCGCATCGGGAAAAGAAGGGACCTTGCATGTGCTTATAAGTAATTGGGTTATTCCCCAAACTATCATTTGGTTTTATGGTGGAACCTCAACTTCTTCAGCCGGACTGAATAAGATATGTATTCTGAACTGTTCAAATCTAAAATTCCTTTCCTTGAATTTGGGAACATAACATGACAACGTAGCTGCTTGTTGGAGCACTGTCCAACTCTTGACTCGATACTGGAAAAGAAATCACAATGGGAACTCATTGACAAATTCAACCTAACAAAACGACAACAACAAAGCCATATCCCACTAAGTGGGATCGGCTGTATGAATCTTAGAACATCATTACGCTTGGTTTTGCGCCAAATTCAACCTAATACATAATAATCTAAGAATGCAATAGAACAACAAGTATTTCAATTTCTATAGTGAAATCCAACTACTAGTGTGATCTTCTGCTGATAATTTAGCATCGCGGTAGATCTGCTGGAGGAGGAATTACAGACTGTAGTGGTCCGTTTCCGTTCTCGACTAGAAAAGCCATTGCCAAACCCAGGAAGAGATGTGCATCTAAGTGACAATGCATCAGCCAGACACCTATTTGGATTAAGAAGTGAAAAAACATCAAAATAGTGTACAAAAATAAGTTAGAAGAAAGCTTATGATACGAGATTAGCATGTTACCTGGATTATCAGCCTTAAATCGAATAGCTACCCATCCTCCTGGAGGTGTTCCGATGGTATTCCTCTGTGGCGGGTCAATGAGGTTGAATTTCGCTGGATCTGTTCTGGGGTTGTAGTTTCCAAATCCTGATCCAATCACATAGAAATGGTACCCATGAAGATGCATAGGGTGGTCCTCAGTTGTCACAATACTGGTGTCCTGAAGCACTATTTGTACATTAGCACCATACTTCAACTTGTAGAGCTTAGTTCCACGACGAGGTGACCATAGTCCCCGGGGCACATTTCCGGTATAATTGAATTGCACAGGAGGAACAGGTGGAAAGTCTGTGGTGAAGACACCAGGTACACCACTGTAGGCGGCTTGCATTAAGGAGGTGCTTCTTGGGAATACAAAGGAAACATTGTTCATGCTAGCTGCAAAGCGGGTGTTATTTGGTCCTTGACACCGAGGGCTGTTAGGAACTGTGCAGTTATTCAGTCCTAAACCCACAATGAAATACAGGTTCTCGTCAATCTGTGTGGGGACTTTGACCTGGGATGGGCTCTTTAGCTGAGCAGTGAATGCAGTAGAAGTTGCTGTGTCGTTGTAAGCTGGCAACCTAGGCAGTAGTGGTGCTAAAGGTTTGCCGTTCTTTGAACAAGCAGCATTCTTGTACTCAAGGATGGCAGTGGTGGTGGTATTGTCGAAGGGCGCATTCTGGGCAGTCTGATAGGCACGAGCAGCCACGTAGTAGCGAGCAGGGGGCTGATTAGCAGTAACCAGAACATCGGTTGTTTGGCCAGGCCCTAGCATGATAACTCTGGTTGTGAAAGGTTTTGTGTAAGCTGCATCAGCGCTCACAACAGTCAGTTGGTGGTTGGCAACAGTAAAGAAGAGTTCTTGATTGAGTGCAGAGTTGACGACTCTCAGGAGAAGTGACTCGCCCGATTCAACTGGAATTCGAAGGGTTTCTGCATTGCCATGTTTCCTTATGTCAACACATTGTACATCATTTTATTTTTGCATATTCAAGCAAAGTGGATTTTAGCAAACCTTGTTTGGAACATCTGTAAAGATCACCAGGCTGGCCATTAATGGTGTATGCATCAGAGACATTGGGTGCTCCTCCTGTGAAAGCCGCAAGCCTCTGGACATCGAGGGGGTTTCGATCAAACCATTCCCCAAGAAGAAGGGGAACTTCTCGTTTCGGCATTGGGAAGGGGTAGGGAGAACCCAATCTAGGGTAGATGATGAGGGCTCCGTAGACAGTGGCTCTAAGCCATCTGCTGTGAGCATGCCACCACAAAGTGCCCTCTTGGTCTGTGATTGTGAACCTGTATGTGTAAGTAGCTCCTGGCTGGATAGGGCATTGTGTGACGTATTCAGGACCATCTGCCCATGGATTTCTCTGCTGCTTCAGTCCATGCCTGAAAGATATAGAAGAATAAGCACTGGAAAAACCTGGGGCGAACACTAGACAGATAGATAGACATTAAGCCGTGTATAAACCATGATTTGGTGCCCAATCTCGATACAATACTTGATCGTCAAAGCATTGTACTCCCGAGTTAGCGCCAACCCTCTTTGTTTGTCAGATATAGGTTGGACCAGAGCCTTATTAAGTCGTACCCAGTGCACAAGGCTCCCGCTTTACGCAGGGTCTGAGAGAGGTGAATGTTGGCTAGCCTTACCCCCATTTATGGAGAGGCTGCTCTCAAGTCTCGAACCCGAGACCTACCGCTCATGGGCGAAGGCATTTGCCATCGCACCAAGTGCGACCTCTTAGCAACAGCAGAAAATTCAAAAGAATCGTAAACTATGATGAAAGAATACCAGTGGATGGTGATATTGTATTTTGCTCTGTTGGTAACTTTGACGGCAATGGAATCTCCATTTCTGACTTCCAAAGTTGGTCCCGGGAACTGACCATTCACCGTGATTGTGGTGTGGGTTCTGCACAGCCTCCTCACCGGCTTTGCTTCAACCTATTTCGAAATTTCCACACAAATCTAAGGCGTTATGAATACGAATATACAAATATGAAGATGACTGTATACGAATGAATGAATACATACTACGAATTCATGGAAGTGATCTTCTGCAGCAGAGAAAGAAGCTAAGAAAGTGAGGAAGGCAAGGCCAAGCAGAAGGGTAAATGTGGAAGCCTCCATTGCCTTGTGAATTAACTTGCAGTAGCAGCAGTGGTGGTGGTGTGAGCTTAGACTTGTGAGGGAGGACCTATTTATATATTTCTGGATTTAGCGGGAAGGGGAAGAACAAATATTAATTAATTAATTGATTTTTAATTTTATATTTGGAGGGATTGCCCATGTAAATTAGGTTTGTAGGTCAAATTGGACACTTAAGATCTTTGGGACATATTAGTCCAACCATAAAGGGAATTGGTTCACCCACTATGCCCTCTTCAACCAAGTCTTAAACAAATGGAGATTCTATGCTTTGAGCATGTCAATTCCTTGTGACTCTCAAGGGATAGAGAGTTACGCTTTACTTGATGTGAACAATCGAAAAGCTCGATGGTCGGAAAATGTTAACTATTGACCGTCAAGTGTACCTTTATGCCAGATCCTAAATTTAGACCATTTATTTAGACTGACATAAACAAACAACGTAATATGATAGACTGTATGTAATACGAGAAATGATCATTGTCGTTCTTGTTTCATCATCTCCATGCATGGAAAGTGAATCACACTACCACTTGTCCATCATCTATCTTGCCTTGTGGACCAAGACACTTTCAAGCATTCTAAATTTTCTCATTCACCCATTTTTTGGTATTTTTCTTGTATTATTCAAACCTATAAATTAAATAGGGAGAGTTAAAGGGGGTTGAATTTTGGGTTGATTTGGTAGGGAGGAAGAAGAAGAAAGGAATAATTTTTGTTGCATTAGTTGACTAATTTTTTCCGTTATGAAATTGATGCAACAAAATTCATGAAATTGATGCAACAAAATTCCACCTTTGGAATTCCATGGACCTAACAAGTTTCCTACCCTTATCACCTCCACCATCTTCACTCAATAATTTCAATCCTCCTGCTCAATTATTCGAACCCATATTTCTTTATTATTTTTAAATTAGTATTATTAAGGAGAGTCGGTTGAGGTGGTTTGGACACATGAATCGAAGACATACAAATGTTTTAGTTAGAAGATGCAGTTGTGAGACGGAGGTTAGGGCAATAGGGGTCGAGGAAGACCTAGAAAGACTTTGAATGAGACTTTAACAAAAGATATAGAATACTTGGAGCTAACAGAAGACATCGCAAGACCGAGCGCATCGTCGTTCTATGATTCATAGAGCCATCCCCACTTAGTGGGATAAAGTTTGGTTGTTCTCGTTGTAAGGGAGGGAGGATTCGAACTTACTGCAATATTTTACGGAACGGGGAAGTTTTGAACCCGAGATACATAAGTGAAAACCCAAAACCCTATCTACTAGGATATTGGACCACATGCGATTCGAATCCATATTTCGTATCTCCATAAAATTTCCCAAAACGTATTCTACGGATGATTACCGTACAAAACAAAAGGGTTGAACAAGATACCCCGAAGTGTCACTCATTAGCTGAAAACCTTAGTTCTTCTTGAGTAAACCATTGATTCCCATGTTTATTAAAATAAGATTTGTTAGTTAACCAACAAGGATTAAAAGTAATAAGTTCCAAAAGCAAAGTAGGATCACACTAACACCTGTGAACAGCTTCACGAAGTTTGGATATTCTTTGATGATTTCTCTTTCAAAGTGTTTAGTGTTTGTTTAAACATTAATCAAGGCACTAATTAGCATGATGAGTAGTTAATCTTGTGTATTTCTTAATGATTTCAAATGAAGTAGGTTCTCTCCAGATTTTGTTGTAGAAGAGAGGATATCTGTCTTGGATGCTCCCAGCCAATTAGAAAAATTCAGAAGAGATGTATTAGGTAGCCTGCCAACTGACTTTGGAGCAATCAAATCATCTATGATTTTTTTCGGTTCCTAATCCTAATCTTAGAAACTTAGACTATGACATGACAAATAATACATTTACTCACGTTGCGATTCCATTGTCGTTTATGATATTTGAACTCCCAGCCTCCAAAGTTTAAATCGGAATACCACTAGATTGAAGACATGTTTGAAAATGTTTTTATAATAGGAATTGTTATTAGCATACCAAAAATTTCATTTGACACTCCAAACCTTTTATAATTAAAAAGAAAAATACACTTGCGAGGAGTGTAGAATGAGATTTTTGGAATGCTAATAACAATTCCCTTTATAATAACTAAAAACGCTGTCAGATCTTCAAACGCTTCTAACCAAGTTTGGCGTAAAAAGTTAAAAGTGCTTATGGGTTCAAAAAAGCACTTGACAAGTGCTTCCTAGAACTGGAAGCACCTGCTATGCCTTCAAAGTGCTTTTTCAAGAAGCGCTTGCACTTATATTAAAAATTGCAATATATTTTTTGTTGATGCACAAAATCAGTGAGGACTTTGGTACAACAGAAAGTGTTAAGTTTGTGACCTTCGCTAGATTGCTCCAGTCACTAGTGTGGATAAGTATATAAATAGATAGAGACAGGGAAGCAAACACAAGATGTACGTGATTCACCCAGATTGGCTACGTCCACGAAGTAAAGGAGTTTTCATTAATTGTGAAGGGTTTACATAAGTACATAGGTTCAATCTCTGCTTTTGTGAGTATTAGTGAATGATTTAGTACAAATGACATTAGGAAATATTGTGAGAGAATGATCTCTATTTATAGAAGAGAGTTTCTAGTTTCATTCTGACATTGACACGTATTGTGTTGTGATTGGCTTCTGATGTTGACACGTGTCGCGCTATAATTGGCTTCTGATGTCGACATGTGTCACACTGTAATTGGCTTCCTAGTTGGAGGGAAACTCTTCTAGGCCCTTGACGGTATAACGTTGACCGGTGCTCAGTAGTTTCGGGATTGGTCAAGTATGGTACAAACAATACTCCCCTAAGTTCCCGAGTAAAGGAAGCTCCTCGGTTGGGGACTTCCAAAATCCAAGCCATTGAGTAATCACGAAACTTCTTAGTACCAAAGTGTGGTATCATTTTCACTTGCCTTATCTGTCTCATATGTAGATGTGGCATTTTCTCTAAAAGTACTTTTCCTTCATCCAGGGGTGGTATCTTTAACCGATGAAGATGCACAAGGTAATGTATCAATTTCACTTGAAGTTTACTTATAGTTTCGGGCTTGGTCAAGTGCAATACAAACCCTATAGTAGGAGTCCCCCAAGTCGCCGAGCTAGAAGATTTGCCGAATGAGGTAACAGACAAGGTAAGCAATCAGACTTCTAAGCAAGCAACTTGGATCGGAGGTTCAACTTCAGCTTCCGGTTGATTGTTCTCCTTCTCCTTGTGTCGTAAACAGTAACAAGGATAAGGAGAAGCAAATGGAGAAGAGATGATATGAGATACTTTTTCTTTTGAAGAAATAACTTTCTACATGCTTATTCTTGAGCTGGGCTGGAGGGTTTTCTGGTTTCCTCCAGAGTATAAAGCCGACTCAAGAATTTGAGGGTCAAAACAAGTCCATCAAATCTAGAGTAAGTTCGACCTTGATGATATGTGATATTTTTGCTATTGACAAAGTAGTAGATGTATCGACACGTGTTCTGTTACGCTTGTCTCCACATGCTTCCTTGTATCCTTCTCACTTGCCCTATCTATTCCTCAGACAGATATGGTATCTTCTCTGGAAGCATAAGATGTTAAAGATGAGTATCGAGAGCAATGCCAGGTAAGTAATCAGGCAAAGGGTTCTAAGCAGTCAGTTCCTGACTGGAAGCTTGATTCCAAATGCTGACTGATTGCTCTCTTTCTCATTGTCTTGCAGGTAAAAACAATGCCAAAGAAAAAGACAAGGAAAAAACATGATATGGGATACTTTTGCTTTTAACCCTGATGATATAAGATACTCTTGCTCCGGTGTGGCTTGTTTGCAGAGGTATTATCCGGAGGAAAAGAAGCTGAGTATTTCGAGAGACTCTGCTAAAAGTGCCCTTTTGGATATGAAGAAAAGTTGAACATTTTTTTTTATTTGCAGGTCTGCCTGGCTGTGGAAGATAGAGGTCGACATATATAGGAGTCTCCCTAACAACAAGTAATAGTGCTATTCCTTTACCCTTCTTGGTCATAACAATGTAGTGGGAGCTGCAAGCTTCACGTGTTTTAACTTTGTCAGAGCACTTTGAAAAGTGGCTTGTGGCATCTGGAAAGCTGATGTTGCGTGTGAAGATTGCAGACAAGTCTTATCCAAGGAAATCTGGCTCTCGAGGTTCGGAGAGCGGTGCCTCTTCGATTTTTGAACAAGCAATCTTGTCGGGGATCTGGCTCTCGAGATTCAGATAATGGTGCCTCTTCGATTTTTGAGAAAGCAATCCTGTTGGGAGTCTGACTCTTGAGATTCGGAGAGTAGTGTCTCTTTGATTTTTGATAAAGTAATCCTGTTGGGAGTCTGACTCTTGAGATTCAGAGAGTAGTGTCTCTTCGATTTTTGAGAAAGTAATCCTGTTGGGAGTTTAACTCTTGAGATTCGGAGAGCAGTGTCTCTTCGATTTTTGAGAAAGTAATCCTGTTGGGAGTCTGGCTTTCGAGATTCGGATGGCGGTGCATCTTCGATTTTTAAGCACGTAATCTTGTTGGGAGTCTGGCTCTCGAGATTCGGAGAGCGATGCCTCTTCGATTTTTGAGCAAGCAATCTTGTTGGGAGTGTTTTCTCGAATGTGAGTAAAGGTTGGGCATTTTTACCATTCTGCCTTGCCACGGAGCACGGAGGTTGACACATATTGGGACTTTATAGTTATCAAGCAGTGGTGCTGTTCCTTTACCCTTGTGGGTAATAGTATGGTAGCTGGACCTTTAAAATTGATATGTCTAACCTTTGTCAGAGATCTTTGGCAAAGTTATTTGTGGTACCCGAGGAGCTGATGTTGCTTGTGGAAAGTGCTGCCTCTTCGGAATCCGGAGAATGGTGCCTCTTCGATTTTTGAACCAATGGCCCTGTAGCCCTTTCTTTTATAAGGGTACCAATTGTGTGTAAGAAGTACATTCAGAGAGTTATTACTTGTAGGAATTTTCCCCTTACTTCAAAGATTTATTGCACCTCATTTCTCCTTCATCATTTCTGATAATGTCTGGCCCATTCGACCGTCGTTTTGACTTGAACTTTGGTGAAGAGGCAGCCATGCCTTCTCAAAACAATATATGGCGCTCATCATTCTTATCCCCTACTGGTCCTCTTACCGTTGGGGACTTTATGATGAAGAATGATATGACCGCTGCGGTGGTGGCCAGGAACCTTCTCACTCCTAAAGATAACAGACTATTTTCTAAACGGTATGATGAGTTGGCTGTTAAGGATTATCTGGCTCTCAGTGTTCAATGTGCAGGTTCTGTGTCTAATATGGCCCAACGCTTATTTGCTCAAACCCGCCAAGTTGAGTCATTGGCAGCTGAAGTGATAAGTCTCAAACAGGAGATCAGATGGCTCAAGCATGAGAATAAACAGTTGCGCATGCTTGCACATGACTATGCTACAAACATGAAGAGGAAGCTCGACCAGCTGCAGGAATCTGATGGTCAGATTTTACTTGATCATCAGAGGTTTGTGGGTTTGTTCCAAAGACATTTATTGTCTTCGTCTTCTGGAGTTGTACCGCATAATGAAGCTCCAAATGATCAACCTTTGGTGCCTCATCCTTCTGGGGTTCTGACTAGTATTGAGGCTCCGAATAATCACCCTCTGGTGCCTCCTCTTTCTGGAGCTCTGCCGACTACTGAGACTTCTCCTGAGCAACCTTTGTGAAGGCTCTCTCTTGTTTGTTTATTTTGATTCATGTATATGTACATATTTGTAACTTATCAGAGATATCAATAAACAAGTTTTGCTTCATTTCAACGTATTGTGTTAAATGCACAAATGCCTTCTTCACTAAGTTCTTTAAATTTTTCCTTTTGTTGAAGCTTGTATGTTGAAGCTTTGTGAGTGAAGCATGTAGGTTGAGGTAGTGCTCCCTTAATTTCTTAAGTGAGGAAAACTTCTCGTTTGGAGACTTGAAAAATCCAAGTCACTGAGTGGTCGTGAGATTTCCGAGTATCAAAGTGCAGTAGCATATGGTAGGAGTCCCCCAAGTCTCCGGTTGAGGGAGTTGACAAATGAGGCATTTCCTTCTAATTTCTGAATTTTTTCGATTTTTTTTTTCGAATTTTTGAATTTTTGAATTTTAAAAAATAAATAAATATATATATATATATTAAAACTTTGTAGGTGAAGTTTTGGTGTTGAAGCTTTGTAGGTGAAGTTTTGAGGTTGAAGCTTTGTTGGGTACCATGAATTAATTTTGCTTCATACTATCTTGATCAAGATAGTGTGAAGCTTTTGTGTTGAAGCTTTGTAGGTGAAGCTTTTGTGGTGGGGGAAGCTTTTGTGGGTGAAGCTTTTGTTGGTGAAGCTTTTATGGGTGAAGCTTTTGTAGGTGAAGTTTTTGTGGTTGGTGAAGCTTTTGTGGTGGGTGAAGCTTTTGTGGGTGAAGCTTTTGTTGGTGAAACTTTTATGGGTGAAGCTATTGTGGGTGAAGCTTTTGTAGGTGAAGCTTTGGAGTTGAAGCTTTGTAGGTGAAGTTTTGGAGTTGAAACTTTTGTTGGGTACCATGAATTGATTTTGCTTCATACTATCTTGATCAAGATAGTGTGAAGCTTTTGAGAATTTGTAGTTGTCCTCCATTGATGAAGCTTTGTTGAATTTCCCTTTTTTTGGGGGGGGGGAGAAACTAGAAATTTGAAAATATGGGAGAGACAACATATACAAATTTTGCTTCCACACTGTTGAGCAAGAGATTGTGATGCAAGTTACACCTTGTAATAGGCGAAGGTTTGGATGAACCATATAAATTGAATTTGCTTCGAACAGTCTTGAATTTGCTTCAAAGGTTTGAGAATTGTAGTTGTCCTCCATTGATGAAGCTTTTGTTGGCACCATAAATTGGTTTTGTTTCGCACTGTCTTGATCAAGAGTGTGTGAAGTTTTTGAGAATTGTGGTTGAACTCCTTTGATGAAGCTTTTGTTGGCACCATAAATTGGCTTTGCTTCACACTGTCTTGATCAAGAGTGTGTGAAGCTTTTGAGATCTGTGGTTGCCCTCCATTGATAAAGCTCTTGTTGTCACTATAAATTCGTTTTGCTTCACACTGTCTTGATCAAGAGTGTGTGAAGCTTTTGAGAATTATGGTTGAACTCCTTTGATGAAGCTCTTGTTGGCACCATAAATTGGTTTTGCTTCACACTGTCTTGATCAAGAATGTGTGAAGTTTTTTAGAATTGTGGTTGAACTCTTTTGATGAAGCTCTTGTTGGCACCATAAATTGGTTTTGCTTCACACTGTCTTGATCAAGAGTGTGTGAAGCTTTTGAGAATTGTGGTTGAACTCTTTTGATGAAGCTCTTGTTGGCATCATAAATTGGTTTTGCTTCACACTGTCTTAATCAAGAGTGTGTGAAGCTTTCTACGAGTTGTAGTGTTTGCATTGTTACAGATGGGAAATGTCTGAAGCAGATGCAAGAGGGCTGAATAGTTTGATCTTCGTATGCCATGCACTGAAGTTGTTGTTAACTTGCAATAAGACTTTGTTGGTGACTATAACTCTTGTTGGGCATAAGTGCTCCCCTAGTTGAGTTGTCAAGCTTGAGGGTATTTTATTATTTGTGAATGCTAGGAGTTCACATGTACAAGTTGTACCACTCGTCTTCTGGTAGGTGGAATGAATGGTGAGTTGCTTTCATCACTTGGTTGGTGGTACGAAGATGAGTTCCTTCTTCACCTGGTTGGTGGCATGAGTGGCAAGTTACCAAATGATATTAGAGTACGGGTTGTACATTTTATCACCTGGTTGGTGGCATGAAGGAGAGTTCCTTCTTCACCTGGTTGGTGGCATGAGTGGCAAGTTGCCAAATGATATTAGAGTACGGGTTGTACATTTCATCACCTGGTTGGTGGCACGAAGATGAGTTCCTTCTTCATCTGGTTGGTGGCATGAGTGGCAAGTTGCCAAATAATATTAGAGTATGGGTTGTACATTTCATCACCTGGTTGGTGGCACGAAGATGAGTTCCTTCTTCACCTGGTCGGTGGCATGAGTGGCAAGTTGCCAAATGATATTAGAGTACGGGTTGTACATTTCATCACCTGGTTGGTGGCATAAAGATGAGTTCTTTCTTCACCTGGTTGGTGGCATGAAGATGAGTTCCTTCTTCACATTTCATCACCTGGTTGGTGAGAATAAGGGAAAGGTGTCGAGGCACATTGTAGCAAGTGTCGAAGACACAAAGTATATTGAACCCTTTCGACGCACAGTTGGCTTATGTATGGATGTGTTGGAATGTATGATGTTTATGTATGAATGTGTTGGAATGTATAATATTTATGTATGAATGTGTTGGAATGTATGATGTTTATGTTGATTGATATGAGTGATGTTTATGAATGTTTTGCTATGCATGAAGGGATCTATGTTTTTGATATGTGAACCATGTTGGTTATAACACTTAGTTTCACACACTTTGTGTCAAAGTATGCATGTTGAAGCTCTGAGTTGGAGTATAAGGGTAGGTCAACGTAGACTAAGTGTTCCAGTGCTAGGAACGCAAAATACTCAGAAGAAATTGTCTGAATTCCCTCTTCTTTAAATATTTGCCGAATGGCTTGTGTGACAAAAGATCTCAAGCGGTTGAGAGTCAAAACATTTGTAATGTGTATGCCTTCTTATAATAGCATTTCCTTAAGTACCTAGTCCTTCACTTTGAAAGAGTGAGGCTTGGCCCCATAGTCATAATAGTCGACGGTACGTTCACCCCTGGTTGTCTTGATACGAACTTTTATCCCTCTTGTTGTAATGGGCTTGCTGAGAGTAAAAATCCTTCCTCTTACCAAGAGACAGATATGTTTGGTGACTTAGCGAGTAGCTAAATGAGGCAGGAGATGATGCAATGGGTGTCTGATGGCCAAGATTTCCTTACTTGGTAGAACTTGACTTCCACTTCCCACTTGTTGATAGGGGTTAATCATATGGGGGTTCCCTTGGTATATCCTTGCTTCGGCAGAGGCGTGGTTGTAAGCCTATGCCATCACCTCAGAGTAAGTCTTCCAAGTGTTGGCATTGATTATATACTTGAAGAAACAATCATGTAGGCCTGTCGTGAGGCCTTGAGGGCGGTCTTGTCATCTGCCTCAACGCAACGAGAATACTTATGGATAAAGCGACCAGCATACTCTCATAGTGACTCGTCCGGCTTCTGGCGAATAATGTACAAGTCATCTGTAGAATGCAAGTGATCGGTCTGGAAGATGTGTTGAGAAACAAACAGTTTCCTCAGTTCCTCAAATGAGTCTATTGTCTCAGGTGGAAGACGGCAATACCAGCTTAAAGCTCCGTCAGAGAGGGTGGAGGGGAAGAGAAGACATCGCTCTTCGTCGATATGCATCTGATATGCCATGGTGGACTCAAAGAGGTTAAGGTGTTCAATTGGGTCCTCCCTTCCAGTGTATAGTTGTAAACCAAGCTTTTGTTTTATATTTGCTTGAAGGGGGTGTCGAGGATCCTCCTTGTGAGAGAGCCAGGCCTAGGTTGGTTCCAGTCAGGTATCTCAGCCTGACGTTCGGCCTTCAACTTGTTTACTTCTTCAAGGAGCTGTAGGACAAGGGGGTCCTGAGTGGAGCCATGTACCACTGGAATTTTCTTTCGTAAGTCTTCATCGCCTCTTTGAAGTAGGAAAGTTTGAGCAAGGGCATGTGGTTTTTTCTTGGACTCGCCATACTAACTTCTAGGGTGAGTATGTCGGAATACCTCAGAGTCTCATGTACCTTTATGTTCCTCTGGGACCTGTTGTTGCTTCCCTAGATTAGTAGCGGGCCTGGGTCGTAAGAGGGGACCGAGTCTTTTAGAAACCCTTGGGTCATTGATCTTCGAGCATATGTGGAGAGGATTCTCTCGACGTTGCTTTAGGAAGTCTCGGCAGTCACAATAAACGGCTTTCGATCATTCCAACCCTTCTACAATGAGGTGTCTTCCTCTACTTCTCCTGCTTCGGGTCGAAGCATCTGGGTTGAGATAAGTCTCATGTTGATCAATGTTTTGATGATTAGCTCGTTTCTCATCAGGGATACCCATGTCAAAAGAAGGTGACCCTCCGTGTTGGGGGTACCCAGATGATGGTTGATGTCCATAGGGGCAACGAGCTCCCGTGTTTGAGTACGCCTAGTTTCGTAGAGCGTCTCAAAAATGTTCTCATACTACTCCTGGAGGACCTCATTTTTCATTGCTATCTTGTTGTTCTGAGCTTCTAGCTCATCGACTTTAGCTTGAAGAGCAACCCTTTTTCCTTCATTCTTTCGTTGTTTCGCACTAGATGCAAGAAGGGTGTCATTCTGTGTGTTGTGACTTCCTTCGCTCCCCATGTTGGAGAGGGATGCCTGGTCAAAAGAGAGTGTACGAATGGTGGAAACCAGCTTGGCAAAGCTGAAGAGAGTGGGAATAAGTGTCGTTCCCACAAACGACGCCAAATGTTGATGCACAAAATCAGTGAGGACTTTGGTACAACAGAAAGTGTTAAGTTTGTAACATTTGCTAGATTGCTCCGGTCACTAGTGTGGATAAGTAAGTATGTAAATGGATAGAGACAGGGAAGCAAACACAAGATGTACGTGGTTCACCCAAATTGGCTACGTCCACGGAGTAGAGGAATTCTTATTAATTGTGAAGGGTTTACACAAGTACATAGGTTCAAGCTCTCCTTTAGTAAGTACTAGTGAATGATTTAGTATAAATGACATTATGAAATATTGTGAGAGAATGATATCTATTTATAAAAGAGAGTTTCTAGTTTCATTCTGACATTGACACGTGTCGTGTTGTGATTGGTTTTGATGTTAACACATGTCGCGCTATGATTGGCTTCTGATGTTGACACGTGTCGCGCTATAATTGGCCTCCTGATTGAAGGAAAACTCTTCTGGATCCTTGACGGTATAACGTTGACTGGTGCTCAGTAGTTTCGAAATTGGTCAAGTATGGTACAAACACTTTTAATGGAAGCACTTTTACAGAAGTACTTCAAAGAATAAGTGCTTTTATAAAAATAAATAAATAAATAAAAACAGTTCCAGACGAGCCCTAATCACATGGGGCAACATGAACCAAAGAACTAATACTTTGATCAACTCCATTTCACAAGAAAATTTGACAAATTATGAGAGATAAAATACCAGACAACAAAAAATTGGAAGATACATTGTCCAAAATTTTGTGCCTAAAAAAAATTACTGAAGTTACAAGCCTGTGCCAACTCTCAAACACACTGAGGAACAAGTAAAGAAAAAACTGTTGTTGTACACTGCCCAACAAGAAAATTACGGCACAACTGCTTACAGAACCACCGCCGGTAAAAAAATACAAAAAAAAAACAGTATAAAAGTTTTACTGACAAGGGAAACGCCAGTCTCCTTCGATCTCTTGCCTTGCTGGATCACGAAAATTTGGACAGCACATGAAACATCATAGTAACTTTGACAATCGTTCTTCAGACTTGAGCTATCTGCTGTTTCAATGTCTGCAACAACTTTAGTTTGGATCCACAGATCCTTACAAACTCAGACAGCACCGTACATTTCCCAGTTATTAGCTTCCGTGCAACATCAGGAGGACTCCAAGACGTCAATGCTCGGGAAATTCTATCACCGACCTCTGTGTCATCTACGGATGAGATATAAGTTTCTAGGATATGGAAAACCTGCCCAGGGCCTTCATTCTGTCCTTTATTCTGCAAAGAGGAGAGTAAAGTGTCTAAACTTTCATCCTCTGGCCTGTTGATCTGTTCTCTTAACCATTTCATAACTTTTTCCAGAGTATTACAGAGAGACTGGACAGAATCCCGCATATGGGACAGACTAGAATGATCCAGAACTCCAGTTTTCTTCTTCTTCTTTCCAGACGGATGAGATGACCGAGTACAAGATTGAATTACAAGAGCGTGCCAGGCCAAAGGTTCTGTAACCAACTGAACCAGAACTGGAACATCAACCCAAGGAGAGCTAATTAAAGTCTCCATCGAGCTAACTTTCTCCAAAACATACTTCTCCAACAGCAAATCCACACAGTGCCATGCTCGAGACAGACCTGCATCACCATTTGCTTGCCCAATTTCATGGGAACTCAAGTTCCATGCATTCAGAAACACAGAAAAATTTATCCAGTCAATCAAGTCCGCACCAAAGACCTGCAATAAAAGTTAATTTATCGAGTCAATCAATGTCGTCTGATGCACTGTCAACATATGGGTGCTCTCACCCTTATGCATGTGGGTGTAAATCTTCAAAGGAAGGAGAACATAATGCCAAAATGAGTATAGAATAAACTTGGTGTCGCAATACTACCTCAAACGACTTTAGGCCACTAGAGACCCCCAAAACCACTTCTATAGCATCATTTAGTGTGAATCCCAACATTTTTGCATAGCGCTCAAGCAAACTCTTAAGTTCCGAAGGGACTTTAGAGTCAGATGTTGTTCCATTGGCCTCGAGATTTTCTTTGAGTGAAGTTGAAGCATTCTGTATGGACAAATAAATCATCCGAGGGAGAAGAGACTTCCTCTCAATAACTCTCCTTACATTTGCTTCCCTTTCTTTCACCTAAATTTGGCACAATCAGAAAGAAAAAATATTAAATTACGAAAGGCAAAGAGAAAAACTCAAATAAATAAGTAGGGTGACAGAGTAACTTCATGGAATCAACTTCTCCAAATCACCGTATATAAAATCCATTGTACAAGACAGAATTTCATACCGAGTACTCTTTTGGACAATAGGATACTCCTTCAAAAGGACCTGACCATTGATAAATCTCAAGTCAGTTCTAGAAACTATTATCAGAGGCGAAGACAAGACAAAAAACAAGACCATAGTATCAAGAGCATGAACATATATATTGATAGATACTAATGCCTACTCTTCAAAGATTGAACAAGAATCACGCAATAGAATTAAGATTGGCGAAATAAAAATTGCCCTTAGTTCTGTGAATCCAACACTTAATACATTCCGGTTATGCAATGTATCAACAGGCCAACAATTGTTGCTCATATTTTTTTTTGTAGCAAAGTTGTAATGACTAATAAATAAAGCTGGAGATATGGCCCATGTGATACTGACCTAAAAGATAGTTTCTTTCTGCAGTTGGTGCCCACCATGGACGGGACTGCAAATCTTCATTGAAGGTCAAAGACTTGGATCCAATCTCATTAGAGAGTTCAACAAAGTGAACACCGCATTTCAAGCTCTCAAGAACAGTCTACAAAAAATAAGCACAAACATGTTAGCTATCATATGATAAGTACATACAAAAAGGTCGTACCCAGTGCACAAGGCTCCCGCTTTACGCAGGGTCTGGGAGAGGTGAATGTCGGCTAGCCTTACCCCCATTTATGGAGAGGCTGCTCCCAAGTCTCGAACCCGAGACCTACCGCTCATGGGCGAAGGCACTTGAGCGGTAGGTCTCGGGTTCGAGACTTGGGAGCAGCCTCTCCATAAATGGGGGTAAGGCTAGCCGACATTCACCTCTCCCAGACCCTGCGTAAAGCGGGAGCCTTGTGCACTGGGTACGACCTTTTTGTATGTACTTATCATATGATAAGTACATACATTCAATGAAAAATTGCAAACAAAAGTTACCTCTTCATCATCAATGTTATCTGCATTCTGCTTTAACTGTAGAATGGGTCCTTCAACCTTCGCCACTAGATGCTGATTAGATTGTTGCAGTCTTTCTTTAAACTGGACAAATTCAATTACCTGGAATGAAAAATAGTTTATCATAATGAAAAGTCTTGGTTTTGATAAGGCAGTATCCAGAGAGAGAGAGAGAGAGAGAGAGAGAGAGCCTGGAGCCGTGGACCATGTGCTATTGAGGACAAGATAAGGTAGTGAAATAAAGAAATTCATAATGTCAAATACATTACGTACTTTTGAGTAATTTCTATGACGATAGGCAAGAAATGTAAGGTCTGCTGATTCTCTTAAGTGGTCATCCATAAACTTGAGATAATCCTTTAGCAGATTATTTAGATCTGCCCATAGGGGAGACACCAACATCTGGGGTAAAATATGGTGTGAAACAGTTTCCATCAAGATATTTTTCACATCCAACGATCTGAACCTAAACAAGAACAAAAAAAGAAGGCACCGACATAAATTTAGTAAATGTAAAATAAACAATAAAGCCCAGTCATAGCCACTAATCAGCAAGTGATTGGCATGACATAACTGGACCAGCAACGGAATATTCTTCGGCATAACAAGTTCTAAGGTTACATTAATTGTTATTTACCACTCATATGCTAATGAAAGGGCACCTAAGTGAGAATATAAGTGCAGCAATAATATCTTGTACTGCCATACATATCTGCAAAACAAACCAAATTAATAATGTTATATAAGCAGATAGAATAAAGATTTATATGGATACAATAATGCAAAACATTCTCCATGGATACAAAACCATGCACAATTCAATTAACAAGGTAATCAGACCTAAAGCAAAGCATCGTGTTGATTAAGCACATTAAGCATACAGCTAAGAAAATGCATTAAGGCTCCATTTGCTCAACTGGAAACAATATCTTGTACCGACATACATATCAGTACCATAGTGATTAGGATGCTATATGTGACAGAAGATCAAGAAAAGAAGACTATAAATTCGACTTGATGCCATGGTGCACAACATCAAGTTTAAAACAATAATTCCCATAATAAGGATACTAAAAATAACAGGGGATCCTCACTTTCGAATGGTCAAGCCGAATTCCAATACCATAATTGCTTCAAAATAGTAGCCGAAATTCCTTGTACGCCAGAATAACTATACCGAAACCAGTATGAGTATGAGACCAGCCTCAATAAGAGTATATTAATAATAAAAAACTTAACAAACTGAAAATTGGTTTTAGTAAAACAAGCCAAGAAATATATCAAGTCACTACGGAAGAATACGTTTGTAGATGTATGACATACCTGAATCAACACATTGCATGCCATTGTGAGCAGCTCCTCGCCATGCATACTCTCTTGCGAATCCAAGTCCTTCGAAAGTGGAAGGTTTTGACAATACATCTTCACCATCTGCACAGCAGATCCCTCAAGTTCTGAAGAAAAATGGCTAAAATTAATATTGTATGACTCAAAGGACAGCTTAATAACATGTTTTTATTGTTACACTCATGGTAGACACAACAAGTACACAAAAACTAAAGAAAAAAAAAAGGACACCAAGCCGACATTCAAGAAGAGCTACATTTGACTTGCCACCAACCAACTGAAAAATAAGTGATGCACACACAGCCTGTGAAGATTAACACTTACTAAAAGCCTCCCACAAACTGCATCCCACTAAGGGAAAAAAAAAAAACTTAAGGGCTTAAGAATACCCTATGGAAAGCCAACACCCTTGCCTACCCTAAATTAACATCAAACATACAACTGCAACTCATCACCCATCCCGTCCTATCTACTGCTTTTCATCTGTTACTGCTCACACAAAAATAAGACTGTTGGATGTGACAAACGGACTTGGTCATATAATATGCAAGCCCTACATCCATGCTATTTGCAATCTGGAAAAAAAGTTTGTGAAAAGAACCCTCTACGAAGACTCCCCACATCATAAATCATCCCAAAACTTGGTCTAAGGCTCATGACCAATATCAACGAACGTCAACTTAGAGAAATAATACCACCACTTTCAGATATCACTTATAAGAGATATTCCTTAGGCACATCATAAAATGAAGTTGAAGAAAATCAACAGATACAGATTAAGAGTCGCACCACCCACAGGAAGCTTGAATGTGTTTCCGATCAATTCTTGAAATTTAAAGAGTGTTATTGACTGCCCAAGAACTTTTGTTGGAACAGTTGAAATAGAGTCAGAGCTTTCCTTTAACTTCCCCAGCAGTTCTGCCTTCTTATCAGGGGTTAAAACTTCAAGAAACATCTCGACATCATAAGTGAAGCAGGCCAAGTGACCAAACCTGAGATTGAAAGTAAATCAAACAACCAATTTGAAACTGTAGTTTTATAAATTTGGTTACAATATGCAAAAGTACATATCATTATCAGCAAGTTTACATTTGAAAACAAAATGACTGCAGCTTTATAAATTCTGCCAGGTCATTCAAGTTAATAATTTTTCAGAAGTTAACAAACTTCATCCTTTTAACCACCATAATGAGCAACACAAAGAATACATAAATAGCCCACTCAAATGTGAAAACTATAGAGAAGATGGGAAATTCGTGATTACCTTAGAAAGTATTGGACTAGAGACTCCATTAACTTGTCAGCGTCCCCCTTGCCATGTAGGTGCCTCCTCCTTTCAATTTCAATATTTGCCAAGTATGGAGACCTTAAAAAATTATCACCGATGTTTTCTAGTAACTTCTGTACAAATTCCAATGCACTTGACATGCGAGAATCAAACTGCAATCCAATAAGCAAAAATCAAATTCTAAAGAAAAGAATGGCTCTGCTAGAAATATGCAACAGACAAAATATAACACAGAAATAGAAAGTCAAATTAACTAAGGACAAACATGAACCACTCAACTCTCTAATAGCAAAAAAATAAAAAGTTTGTACCACTTCATCTCCCAAGTTTGAAATCTTGCACTCAATGAATTTTGGAGGATGAATTGGATCTGTGTTGGCCAAATTGCACCAATTGCTGTCGTCCTCCAACAAACAACCGAGGTAATGTAGGAAACAATCCCAATCATCAGGACTGCCAGATGAAAGAAACAATACTAATAGTCAAAATCTCTGTAATGAAAATAAAGTGATCCGAATGACAGAAAAGGCACATCAAGGCCCTGAATAAAAACAGGCAATCAATACTTGAAAAACTTATCCTTCAGGATAAGTAAGTTAACTATGCAGATAATGTGCCAAATATCAATAAATACTACTGTGAAATATATATGGAAAAGGCTTTCTTAAAAGAAAATATTGACAAGGTCCTGATCCAGAAGGCATAAAAATCTGGAGAACAAATAAAAGGGAAGGGGTATTGCCTAGCATGTAGTGGATGCAGCTAAGAAGCATCACTAACTTGAATGGAGGGCATCAAAACACCCTCAACTACATGAAATAAAGACAACATCAATATGAAGTTATGAACATATCCCATATAGACCATACGATTAAAGGCAGTCAAGAACAAACTAGTCTTCTTCTGTCTGAAAAAAGTAGCCGCTTTGCATACTAATACTGGAAGATTATTTTCATAATGACAAAAAGTTGTCACAAGCATACCATAATTCTAGGATTTTTTGAAATATGCTGGCAGCAGCAGTGTAGTCACCTGCCCGAGCATGAAGCCTCCCCTGTCAACTTAAAGTCAAAGTGGACAAGTTGATAAGAAAAGCAAACAAGTGGCAAAGAACCATTCAAGCTAGTAAATACAAAAGTTAAAAGTTTTGACCCAAAAAAAAAAAAGACTCAAACAAAGTAAAATAATTATATGCAGTCTTATATCCTATATTGAGGCTTTCATTTGTATGCAAATGAGTTATTTCTTTAGAGAAAACTAATTTATTCGTCTATTCATAACTAACCTTATTAAACTAATTCTTAAGGAAAGCAAAACTTGTTTAGCAGTCTAAATTTCACAAGCATTATTTATTATTTCAAAGCAATGTTATCCGTCTGTCTTCCTTGAAAAGAAACAAGGGATAAGGGGAAACAAAATGTGTTTTCCATAGAAGCTTCAACATTAACAAACAATAAGCTAATGAATTGCAAATCCCAGTACTTAAAAACAGCAAAAATAAACTCTAATCCAGTCTAATCAGAATAAGATGACTGATACCATTGCAACAAACCAAAGCATGCTTGGGGACGACTTTTTCCAGTACAAATTCATATTCAATTTGAGTTTGATATCTTTTTGTATTTGCACGGAACATGTCTGTTAATTCTACTTTCTTGGATAAATTGAATTCAATAATAGACGAAAGTTGGCAAACAGGTGCACTTTTTCATCTTTTCTACTAATTTGGTATGTGATCTCAACCTCTGAATTCTCAGTGCGTTTTTCTAATCATTTTCAAATTCAATCCTTTTACTTTTTTTTATTTCTTTTTTCTAGTTAAAACTTCTTCCTAAATAAAAGAAAAAAAAAATTAACTGGCAAAGACACGTGGAAACATCTGTGAGTACATAACATAGACATTTAGATTCAAATCCGAGCAGTAGATTACTAATGGCAAAGCCTCAGGAAACAAAAGCTTTAGAAAGTACCTGTATGCGTAGCTTATCAACTTCAACCATCAAAAGCGATCCTAACTTTCCAGAGAGAATTTCCAGAGCATCCCCATATTTGGCTTGTTGTTCCAATATGGAAACATAGACCATAAGAGCTGAAGCCAAGTACAAACTTTTAGCACATGAATTAGAGGTGTCCACCAACATAAAATTACAATTCGACATAGGCCACGACAAGTAGTGAAAAAAAATGTATACCTTCAGGCTCATGCAAGCTGTGGGAGGCAACATGTTTCTTAATCAAACCTTCCGCTAAAGTTAATAGCTTCTCACTCCCATTGCCACAAAAAACCTAACAAAAATTTGAGCCCCATAACATAAGCAAATGCATAACGTATCTTTCTTTCATGTTTTCCCATTTGGTCAACGAGAATCAAATTTGTATACATGTAATGAGAATTCGAGTATAAAGATTGTAGTTTTAATAGGAAACAAAACAAATTATGCGCCATGTTTGAAAAGGTTTGTCACACTGATAATCCTTTCTACAATACACAAAAAATGGCAAAAAGAAAACCGGTGTTACCTGTAACTGGATGCTACACACTGCCCATAGCAAAAACCTCTCCTCCCCAACAAGCTTGTACATTTTTATAGCTGTCTGATACAAACATATATAATGATAAATTACACGAAAACAAAAGATACAACGACGAAGGTAAGAAGAGAAAAAGAAACCTGTTGCTGCTTTACAAACGAGTATTCGCGAACATAGCAGTTGAAGAGGCCCATCATGAGCTCCAAATTGTTGGAAAATTTTCCGCAAGCGTATTCGTAACAGCTCGTAGCCATTTCCACTGGTTTTACAAACAAAACAGATAAGAAATTCGGCAATGTGTGCATTCTGTGTTGCCACAAGAGATTCAAGAAATGTAAAATGTATATATATACTGACAGTGATCGAGCCGTTGGAAGACGATTTGCAAGGTGCTGAGAGTGAGATCGTCCATCAAAACGGAGTCGTTTGAGTGCAGAAGCTCCTTGGCGTTCAGGCAGACCGACAATGCCTCGTCGGATTTCCCCATCCTCTCCAAGACGAGAGCTTTAAGCGCCTGCGAAGTGAAAAAGCGGCCGAGAAAGTTAGCGGATTTACGAAAATATAAAGAGCAAAACGACGTCGGAGAAGAAGAGGGGGGAGCGAGAAATTACCAGGCAGTAGGGCGAATTGGGGTACTTGGAGAGGAGGCCGGTGACAAGCTTGAGAGCGGTCTTGAATTGGCGAGAATCGATGGCGTCCCAAATCGGTCGGACCCGGCGCTCCGGTATGCCACCGGCCAACCCGAACTTGGACGCCATTGGGGGTCTGGCTTTTTGGGGTTAGTGAGATTGGATTGGAGAGAGAGAGAGAGTTTGGACACTCTTGTGCGCGCTACTTTGAAACTTTGGAAACGCCCAACGAGGAAGACGAGAATTATAGAAAGTAAAACGAAAACCTAATCTGAGTGTTTGGATGCGGTGTTAGTGGAGTTACTCAATTATCCGAATCGGATCCTGCTGAGGATCCGAGTAATGTTCTCCCGTTTCGATGTTTTATTCTTTATTGGGCAAAATGCTTTTTTGATGTTTGGGATCTGATAAAAGGAATTGGGTTCGCTCCGGGCCTTAGTGTCCAGAGTTTAAGGATCAATTTATTTGGGTCGCATGAATTTAATTCAACGGTCTTTATTAACTTTTTTTGTTACCATCATACAAAATTAATGGTTTTGATTTCTTTTATACACTAATCAGCTGTCCAAATGATTTGTTCCCTAGGCTCCGAACACTAAGGTCCAGAGCAGATCTAATTTCCTGATAAAAGGAAGATTTTATTGTACTATTTAACCTCAAATTATTTGTCACTTAGTACTACGGTTTAGTAGTATTTCTTTTCACTTGTAAGTGAAAGATTTAGGTTCGATTCTCGGTAAATATGAATTTGAACCACATTATTGCTAATTCATTGTGAGGCTAAGCTCACCCCCTCTCTTAATGTAGGTACTATAGTTTGTTCAAAAAAAAAAAACATCAAGTCATTTGATATAGTTAGTTTTTTTTTTCCTTCATAAAAAATGAATTAACTGGTGCCTCATCACGGTCTTTTGCTTTTTTTGAAGCATGAAAGACTCAGAGGCTTTTAGTCTTCTTTAACCATCATCGAGTGATTTAGTAACTTCGTATTAAAATTCAAAACGTCGTATAAAATACGAACTTAAAATTCGTCTGCAATTACTAATCCGGTCCAAATAAAAATCTAAGTACTCCACAACACTCCGAACCTAAAATTATCATCCCATCCAAAACTCGAATCCAACCAACGAAACCCGTTGTCGTTTCTCAACAGTCAGTATACCCTCCTCCATACCCACATGACTCTCCCTCTCCCTCTCCCTCTTCCCTCCCCTCAGTCGATCATCTTCTCTTATCCACCCAATCATGACACGTTCGATCCTGATATTCGCCAAACACCAGGTAGACACGTATTGAACGACATCCAAAGGTCACGAAGTCATATTAGGATGCATGAGAACTAAAAATAATTAACCAACATAAATAAAACTTGTAAATTTAATTATAATGAATATGCAATTGTGGAACGTGTTTAAAGTATACAACTAATCTGATACCCTAAAAATGAATAATATAAAATTGAATGAACAAGGAGGTGGGATTGTAGGCTGATAGGACTGCAAGATACCAATGCAGGAGTGTCTTGACGTCGAGAATGTACATCTCGATTCTAAGTCCTGAGGGAGGCACAAAACAAAACATGAGTGGGCCAAGTTGATGTATATATAAGTAATGCTAAAACAATTAATCTTTAACGTACTAACTTCAGGTTTAGAAAACTCATATAACATAATATGTAATATGTTTTTCGAAAACACCAGCATGCCATAAAATTTTATTAAACATATATCATATATAATGTGCTTAGTAGTAGCACAAAAGTATACCAGCACGTGTATATCCTGTTTGGAGAATATTACGTGTCAAGCCACCTCTGCCGAAGTCCAGTCAAGTTTCCCACTTCTGCAACTCCCCAAAATGCCCCTAAAATATTAGACTAATTACTTCCTCCTCGAACTCTTTTCTTCTCCCGTTGGTTTGGTTCTGGTGAAGGAAGGAGATGATGGGCTCTGAGAACCGGGGCTCCGACGAAGCTCACCTCCACGCGCCGAAAGAAGAAATGGAAAATCTCGTCCTCGACGATCAATCGAACGGCAATAAATCGTACTCGAATTATCGCAGCGCCATGTCGTCGCTCTCCGATACGACACACCCTCTCTCGTCGTCGCCGTCCTCCTCCCAGATCGTATCCGAAGTCCCCGCCACCACCGCCAATACAACGCCACAGGACGACGCCGATCCCCTGTTCGTTCCCGCACCGTACCGCGACCTCGGAAACCCTAGCTCGGCCCCGGACAACACCACTTACATCGACCCGCCTTCTTACGCCGACGTGATCTACAGCCCCTACGATGCCGAAACCGCCGCCGAAATCCACGGCATCGAGAGTCCTGGTAAGAGCTCCGACAACTCGAGCTCGTACTCTCTCTCGCGATCTCCGTCTTCCACATCCGAGTACATCAAAATCACGGTCTCGAATCCGCAGAAGGAGCCGGAAAGCGGGAATTCGATCGTTCCGGGAGCCAACAATTACGTCACGTACCTGATCACGACCCGGACGAACATTCCGGATTTCGGCGGATCGGAATTCGGAGTCCGGCGGCGGTTTCGGGACGTGGTAACGTTATCAGACCGGTTGGCGGAGTCGTACAGAGGGTTCTTTATACCGCCGAGGCCAGACAAGAGCGTGGTGGAGAGTCAGGTGATGCAGAAACAGGAGTTTGTGGAGCAGAGAAGAGTGGCATTGGAGAAGTACTTGAGGCGATTGGCTTCGCACCCGGTGATCAAGAGAAGCGACGAATTGAAGGTGTTTTTGCAGGTGCAGGGGAAGCTACCCCTGGCATTGACCACTGATGTGGCGTCTAGGATGCTTGATGGGGCCGTGAAGCTTCCGAATCAGTTGTTTTCGGAGAGTGCTCCGCCACTGGCGCTTCACGAGGTGGTTCAACCTGCGAAAGGGGGCAGGGATTTGTTGAGGTTGTTCAAGGAGTTGAAGCAGTCTGTGGCTAATGATTGGGGAGCTTCGAGGCCGCTGGTGGGGGAGGAGGATAAGGAGTTTTTAGAAAAGAAAGAGAAGATGAATGAGCTGGAGCAACATCTCATTCATGCATCTCAGCAGGTAATGTGTACTGAAGTGATCATATCTGTGTGGTTTGAGTGTATGTTTCACTTTAGAGTGATTAATTGCTTTGATTTATAGGCCGAATCACTCGTTAAAGCTCAACAGGACATGGGGGAGACGATGGGAGAGTTAGGACTAGCGTTTATTAAGCTGACCAAGTTTGAGAACGAGGAGGCCTTGTTCAACTCTCAGAGAGTGCGGGCTGCCGACATGAAGAATGTGGCAACTGCTGCAGTCAAAGCCAGCAGATTCTATCGGGAGTTAAATGCTCAAACCGTCAAGCATTTCGTAATTTTGTCACCCTTTTGTTTTTCATTGCATTTTGAACTATAAGATTGGTTTGGTTAGTAATGTTTATGTATGTACTAGGTAGTACATTTTCTTCAGCTGTTTTTCATTGTTACTTTAGAAGGAAACCCATCAATTGTATTAATGATTGTTCATACTATGCGTATTGCAGGATACATTTCATGAATATCTTGGGCTAATGTTAGCTGTCAACGGTGCATTCTCGGATAGGTCAAGTGCTCTATTGACAGTGCAGACTCTTCTATCAGATCTGGGTTCGCTGCAATCACGGGCTGAAAAACTTGAAGTTCAATCCAATAAAATTTTTGGTGGTGACAAATCAAGGAATCGAAAACTAGAGGAGTTAAATGAAACCATAAGAGCCACTGAGGATGCTAAAAATGTAGCAATCAGAGAATATGAGCGGATCAAGGTACCATTATACTTTTGAAATTATTTTTAATATACTACTGACAACGGTAATCTTTCCAGTTCATGGTAATTAAATATGTTAGTTGTTAAGAAATCTCATAAACTTTGTATGAACTTTTATGTGAAGGGATTTGCATCCCAAATGCTTGAGAGTCTGGTTCTGTGGCTCCTGCCCCTGTTTTAGATCCACAAGGAGTCATTTCTTTTGTTAAATCACAGGTTTCATGTTTGTTTCCCTGTGTTTCTTCCATCTTATGTGTAGCTGTCCCTTTTGTATGCTTTGCATTAGTGACTGCAAAATGTGTATAGCCTCACTCCTTTCAAGGAATTTATTCACTCTGATTGTAAATGTGATAATCTCGCAGCATTCAAGCTCACAACATTTTTTATGTGCATGATTCACTTAGTGTTTGATGATGATAGTATTTGGCCATTTCGTTCACTAGTTGAGATGGGTTATAAAAAGCTAGGGGAGTGGAGTGTTCCTTATTCGTTTGTGGACTAATATTATGGCTGTAGAAATTGCATTTACGTAACTTTTAAATCCTTGCATCTTTTGGCTTGCCTCTCTGGTCTTGTAATGTGAGGTCTAGCCAGAGCTTTGCACCTCTTTGAGGGCTTAGTTAATCTTGTGTGCCAATTCCATCAAAGCTTGCAAGTTGTGGTAGCCAAACTGGGTGTTTGAGGTGAACATTGATGTTAAGTAGTTTAGGTCTCGGATGTTATTCGTTGTTGCATGTACAGGAAGAAGTATATGCTTATGGAAGCCTGAGTTTCTCTCTTTGAAAACCATGTTTTGGGAACATGAAACTGATCTTTGTGCTATTACACCATGTCATGATGTGTGTATATTGCAGTTTTTGATCGTGAATTTTTGCATCTTTTTTCTCTCTTAAAATTGCCGTTTTCCCGTCTATGATAAAGGCTATTCAAAATTTCTATTGTTTTGAATTCTCTCTTCTAGTAAAACTTCAAATTGTAAACTTGTTTCCCTGCCCAGCTAAAATATCTCTGCTCAATTGTTAGTATCCTCACGAGAACTTAGAATAATTTGATTTTGATGAATGCAGGAAAATAACAGGAGTGAACTTGAAAGACTTGACAACGAGAGGCATGCTGACTTCTTGAACATGTTGAAGGGATTTGTGCATAATCAGGTACTTACTGCGTGTGTTCTTGTTCGCCTAGATCGTTATAGCTCTCTAGAAGAGTCCTCATGTAAGCTAATTTCGTTCTTAGGTTTTCAACTGGGTGTTATGAGATGGATAATCTGAAAAATGTTAGACATAATTGCATCTACTAATGGCTTGTCATATGCAAGTCTTCGGTGTAACGCATTGTTCTGTATCATGAACAGGTGGGATACGCTGAAAAGATAGCAAATGTGTGGTCGACTGTTGCAGAGGAGACCCGTTCGTATGCAAAAGAGAGCCCTTGAACCGTGTGTTTGTAAATGAAATTTTCACTCTCTTTCTTTCTTTACATTTTAATTGATACCCACTTCAAAGTAAATTGCATTGCATTCATAAGAATAAAAGGAAAAAAAAAATGGAGCACCGGGTAGTTTACAAATTTTACTTTCCGAAAGTTGTATGTATTAGATAGATAATCACACGATTTTAGAGTTGATGCTGTAAATTGCTTGCTACTTGTTCGATGTGTGGAGCTTTTTAATCCATGAGTTTCTGAATGCGAGTCGGTATTCTGCTCCCAACGGTTGTGGCTTCAATTGTTTGTGTGCTCATTTGCTAATTCGTTCGACATGACGTTGTTAGATAATTTTGTGATATGAAACCTAACAAACTTCGTACTCCTTAAGCGGAGGATGTTTATATTGTTGCCATTTTGGTTTTAGTTTTTGGATTGATGTTTGAGCCTAGGATCAAGGATGTGCCCCTTGGATGTTTGGGTTTGCTTGGATAGTTTTCTATGTATTTTTCCATCTTAAAACTAGGTGTACGAGTCTGGCTCGGCGCATGACGTCTTGCTTTTAGCGCTTTTAAAACCGCGCTTGTATTCCCCTCCCCTCCTCTCCCCTCTCCTCCTCTTCTTTCTCGCTTAGAAAAAATGGGAGGGGAGAGAATCTAGATCCGGGGAGATGCACTTTAGGTTTTAAGTCGGATACTTAAAACCTAAAATCGATGCTCGAATTGATTGACCCTACACTTTCTTTGGTGAAATTTGTTTCAAATGTTGAATTATAGTTAAGCAAAATAAGTAATCAAATTTCTGGCTCGTGGAATTAAAAGGAAAAATTCAAATACAAATTGCCAACAAACAAACAAAATAAATTGCAAGTATCTCAAGTAATGAATAATATTCCTAATGTAACCAAAAAAATCTCTTTCTTCTTCTTCTAAGCAAACCCGACCCGATGGAGAGTGATACTGTGTAGCTAAGCGGTATGAACGCCTACGGAATTGCACCTATCACATGCTAGACACGTGACATCATGCTGGCACCCGCCGACGCAAACGAAGGGGCCCCACCTCCGAAAATCGAAGCGATGCCAGAACCCAACGGCTGCGTTTCGTCCAGGAACAGATCCTCAGGATCTCTGAATGCGCCGTGAACACACACGATCCCAACTCCCACCATCCCCGCCGTTAGCAGCAGCGACAGCACGCTCGTCACCAAGATCGCGATGAGCGTCGCCACGCCCAGTCCGAACAGCGCCTGGGTGTTGGAGAACGTGCGGCCAAGGATCACCAGCGGCTGCTCCGACGATCGGCGCGCGTAGAGGAAGATCCACGCTCCGGCGAGGGTGAGGAGGGTGAGGAGGGAGAAGGGGTGGGAGATGAGGGAGTAGGCGAGTACGACTGCGAGTACGATGAGGTAGTTGACGCGGAAGTAGGCGGCGTTCTTGCGGATCCGGGAGGCGGCATCGGTGAGCGAGGTGGGTCTGGTAAAGGCAGTGCGGTCGATGAGCTCGGTCCAGGGGCGGCTGTTGGAGAGCGCGTGGTGGGATACGGCGGAGATGCGCGTGAGGAAGGGGCGGAGGAATCGGAGTGGGTTGGTGCCGGACGGTTGGGTTTGCTGGTGAGAGGACTGTTGGGACGAAACTGGGATCGGGGAAGGCGAGGACATTGGTGTAAATACGATGGCAGTTCGGGGTAATATTGGAAATTTAGAAGAACGGAGAGGACTGAAAAAAGACTCTCACGACTTTTCTTTCTCAGAATCAGAAGAGATAAGAAGAAGAGAGGGCAGTTTTTTTTTGGTGGATTTTGGTAAAAGGGTTGGTTTTATAGGATTTGGGGCGAAGAATCTGTGGCCGTTGATTTAGGGATCGACGGTGGTTATTATATTGGATGGATGATTTGTATGTTTTTGGCATGTGGTTTGCTTTACTAGCTCTATCAGTTAAGGGAAGCAATCCAATAGGATACAACCACGTGGACAGATTAGGCCTTTGATCAGATAAATTTTTAATTGTGACGGGAACATAAGTGGTACATCACATGTTTTAATAGAAGTGGTGAGAAATTTTATTTTTTAAATTATTAATTTTTTAGGACATATATTCTACTATTTATATAATAATACGTTGTGTACCACCTTTTGTACCGATCACCTTAAAAAATATCTCCTTTGATCAAGAGTACATTGAGTGGTGCATCATTCGAGCAATAAAATACTATCCGACGTTTTCATAAGTTAGTAACCAAATATGCCTAAATTAAATTTGACATTTTGCGTCGTGTATAGGGTACAATGGTCCCTTCAATCCATTTTATTGGTTTCTGAGTGTACATCCAATATTGGTTTAAAACTGAATGTTACCCTAATTCTAAATTTACTAGCTAAAAGACCCGTAGCACTGAAGCATTTCTTAAAAAGCTTTAAAAAGTTACTACACATAAAACAAAAACAGACTAAATTTGAGTAAGCCGAATTTGGAAGTGCTTTTAGTTTTTGTTATTTTTAAACTGTAAACGTGATTCTTATGAACGCAAAGTGCTTTTTAAAAAAGCACATTCACACCGACTGCTAGGAGAGCACACAATAAAAGCAAAACCCCATGTTTATTGGAGGCAGATTGTCTACTCTCCAGTTTGGATGACCTTTCCATCCTCTTCTATTTGCCCGGTCACAGTTAAGCCACGTCAACATTTTATATTCTTATTGCTTTTTGTCTTATTATTTTTATAAAAATTAATATAAAATATTAACGTAATTTAACCGTGACTGTACAAAATAAAAAATAACGGAAATGGCACCTAGACTAAACAGGGAAGACAATCTGCCTCCATGTTTTTTTTACTCCACGTCTTTTCTTTTACATTACCAGCCGTCTGATTTAAGCTTTTGACCAAGGCCGAGACCTCTTTTGTAGGCTTTTACTTTACTTCATTATCCAAAACTAAGTAAAGTCCAATCCTCCAAAAACCCATTCAACCTTCTCCTCTTTCTTATCCATTCTATTTAACCAATTTAAATTTTGCGCTCAGACGTGAACTAAGTTAGTGTTTAAGTACAATGATATTATTAGTAAACTAGATAGTTTGATATTATTAGCAAGTCAGATAGGTAATTGTTAGGAAAAAGAGTAGTGAGAATTCACTTTATTATGCAGAAAATGCATAATTATTATTATTATCCACCATTGCAATAAAAAGTCATTCACGTGAGTTAGGTTAGTAGATCAAACTCGTTTTTTTTCTATGTTTAAGCTTGGATTGCAATCCAACTATTCAGAATTATAACATGAAATTAGAATAATTCAGAAATACTTTTTTTTGTAGGGAATGAAAAATAAGAAAAAGTTTGCAGTTCCAAAATTTAGACAAACGAAAAATGGATAATACTGAATAGATTAAATATGTAAACTAAATTTTATAAAGTAAATGATATGAAAATTAATAATAAAATTATTACTTAAATCATAATTAACGTACATACGTTTTATTAATTTAATTTATAAATTTAATCTAATTAGCATTATCCTATCGTTCAAAAAGTCCAAAGGCAAAAGCCGCCCGACTCTTTCCCCTCTTCGGTCTTCATCCGTTCCCCACCACAAACCGCGTGTTTTCCAGTCACCTTCCACGAACCCCCAAATGATATTATTCAACCGCTTCTGCTTTTAGCTTTTGGATTTTGGCTTACTGCTTATTACCCTAATCGAAATTCTGAAATCCAAAATATTGAAACCAACTGTCGTCTCAATTTCACAACCCTAAAAGTTTGTCTTGACTGAAGCACAAAATCAAGCACTTGGAGGGCACTCTCTGATACTGCAGTACAATGGCTGAGAACGGCGAAGAGAAATTGTTAGCTATGGCGCGCCACATAGCCAAGACTCTGGGCAACAACGATAACATGGCCGACGATATTTTGCAGATTTTTTCCAACTTCGACGGCAGGTTCTCTCGCGAGAAATTGGCTTCCGACGACGAACGCACTCGCAGCTGCGCCGCCCTCGAGCTCTCGCTGAAGTCGCTGGACCGTCGGATCTCGCAGTATGTTGCTGCTGACCACCCAATCTGGGCCTACTCGGCCGATTCCGCGGCGTTTCTTAACTTGATCGACGACCTCATCGCCACCATACGGGACTGGACTCCCATGGCCGACGACAAGTCCGTCGGCGTTTGCCTCGCGCGTGCTGAGGATCTTATGCAGCAGGCCATGTTCCGGCTCGAGGACGAGTTCAGATCCTTGGTCGAACGCGGCGGCGAGTCACGAAAACTCAATCGCGCGTTGTCGTTTGAGTCGGGAGACGATGAAGAAGAAGAGGATGAGGTAATTGGGGACGGTGAGGAGCACCAGATCCCTACTGCTCAGCCGATCGGCGACTACGACATCGTGATCGATGCGCTGCCTTCTGGAACCATCAACGACCTCCATGAGATTGCTAAGCGGATGGTGGCGGCGGGGTTCGGAAAGGAGTGCTCGCACGTGTACAGCAGCTGCCGGAGAGAGTTCCTGGAAGAGAGCATGTCGAGGCTAGGCTTGCAGAAGCTGAGCATCGAAGAGGTTCAGAAGACGCCATGGCAGGACCTCGAGGACGAAATCGAGCGGTGGATCAAATCCTCAAACGTCGCGCTTCGGATTCTGTTCCCGAGCGAGCGTAGACTCTGCGATCGCATCTTCTACGGCCTCTCCTCCGCCGCAGACCTCTCTTTCATGGAGGTTTGCCGGGGCTCGACGATTCAGATACTGAACTTCGCCGACGCGGTAGCAATCGGAAGCCGATCGCCGGAGCGATTGTTCAGGATTCTCGACGTGTTCGAGACTCTGCGGGATTTGATGCCTGAATTCGAGTTAGTGTTTTCGGATCAGTACTGTTTGTTTCTCAGGAACGAAGCGAATACGATTTGGAAAAGGTTAGGGGAAGCGATCAGAGGCATTTTCATGGAGTTGGAGAATCTGATCAGTCGCGACCCTCCGAAAACTCCAGTTCCTGGCGGCGGGTTGCATCCGATCACTCGATATGTGATGAATTATCTCCGTGCAGCATGCCGATCGCGCCAGACCCTCGAGCAGGTTTTCGAGGACAGTGCTGCGGTCTCTCATCAGCCCAAGGTTGATGATCGAGCTTCGTCTTCGCCCATGTCGGTGCAAATGGCGTGGATTATGGAGCTTCTGGAGAGCAATTTGGAAGCCAAGTCGAAGATTTATGGGGACTCTGCGTTGTGCTGTGTTTTCATGATGAACAATGGGAGGTACATTGTGCAGAAAGTGAAGGACAGTGAGTTGGGATCGCTTTTGGGCGATGATTGGATCCGAAAACACACTGCGAAAATCCGACAGTACCTTGTGAATTACCAGAGAAGCTCATGGAACAGGGTGCTTGGAGTGTTGAAGCCCGAGAGTGGCTCATTGTCGCCAAGTGCTGCTGTGAAGTCCATGAAAGAGAAGCTCAAGTTGTTCAACATCTACTTCGAAGAGATCTGTAAAACGCAGTCCAATTGGGTAGTTTTTGACGATCAACTCAGAGATGATTTGAGAATTTCGCTTGTCAAAATCTTGTTGCCAGCGTATCAGAGCTTCATCGGGAGGTTTCAGAATGTTCCCGAAATCGGGCGGCATGACAAGTACATTAAGTATACTAGTGAGGACATTGATGCTAAGATCAATGGCTTGTTCCGCGGCAGCAGAGGATCCGCCGGCACTGGTGGTGGCCGGAAGTGAAGAAGCTAAAGCTGCACGGGATGATTTGTCTTGTATGTAGTCGAAAAGAAATTCACAGAAAGTTTTGTTTATGAATTGAAAGCTTTGTAATGTAGATGTTTGTTTCTGTTTAATACAGTGTTATTTTTTGTTCCCTCTTTTTTTAGCTTTTGTGAATGGAAGCCTTGTTTTAGTACTTTGATTAGAGCAGCTCCAGCGTGTGCTGGAGCCGGAGGGACAAGCGAGTGAACAGGGCCAGAGAGCCCGAGCAATCAAGTCCAGCATGTGCTGGCAAGGGAGCCCGAGCAGGCCCGAGCGAGAGGCCGGTGGAGAGTTGCCAGCCTGAGAGTCAGGAGTGGGTTTGACGCAAGGCTGACGTCGCCCTGACGTCAGCCATGTTTTTTCTTCTATTTTGCCTTGGCGTCCGTTGGATCTCAACCCACAAACTTGCCGGACTTCGCTTCGAGGACGGACCAAAAACTGGGCAAGGTTTTAGAGAAATTGCAGGGAGTTAAACCTCTGGTTCCAAACTGGAAAAATACCACAAATCTTGTCCCAAACAACATTAAGACATAATGAAACAAGATTTGCATAGAGAACCTCACCTGGGTTCGAGTTTCAGATCTTGAAGCTCTCGGCTTCAATGGTGGTTTACACCATGATGGTCCGATAATGCATGCAACGGTATAGCAAGGATCCTTTAGTCCTAGAGATTAAGGTTTCATGGTTTTGGAGTTTGATTTGTTTAATTTTTGAAGAGGAAAGTGGGTGAGAGCTCTCAGAGCTCTAGAGAGAGTGAGAGTGTAGAGAGAGAGAGAGAGAGAGAGAGAGAGAGAGTGAGGAACTTCAGAGAAAAATGGGAGAGAGAGGGAGTGAGGTGCACGGGAAAGAGAGGAGTGACGTGAGGGAGTGGGAGGGAGTGCACAAAATATTATTATTTTATTTACCTGTTGACAGGACTATTTAAGTGTAGGGGTGGAGATACCAAAGGCAATTACTGTTCATTAAGGGTAATTATTGTTCACTAGGTGAATTAAATAGTGGATTGCTTGGGGGGGAGAGCTCCTATGTTGAAGTTGCTCTTAGAAACCATCTGTGGTAACTCGGCGTCGAAGCCGAGATGTCGATCCGGAACCACTTTTCATGTTCTAAAGTCTTTCCCGAACGGGAACTAGTTTTCCCGAGAAATCGTGGCCAGTTGCTCCTCCTCACCCGTTTACGGATTTTGGCGACCCTAAGCCAACAAGGCTTTGTGCTTTGCTCTTCCTTATAAGAGAAGTTCCTTTCTATGAATTGTGAACCCAATAACTTGTAAAGGAAGTTAGGGTTTCCACCCAAGCTAACAAGGCTCTACGCTTTGCGAGGGTTAGGAGGAGGAACATTTATAGTGCGCAGTCTTAACTCTGCTTAGCAAAGAGATTGTTTTCATGACTCGAACTCATTTGACAAACAAATGAGCCACCTTTCCTAGATAATTACATATAAATCAAGTAGAAGACTTACAATGTATGTGGAAACTGAAATCATGAAGGTATATGGAAGTGAAACTTCTTTACCAGTATCGATCATCTGCCCGATAGGGATGGTCGGACCGAGTAATCAACGGCTGCGATTGATTATGATAAGCAAGCTTGGGAAGCACATTCTTCTCCAGGTACTTCGAGAGGTACTGGTAAGCTGCTTCCACAAACCCAGTACCACAGCAACCTCTTTTTGTTTCCAAAAAACCTTTATAAGAAAGAAAATAAATAAATTTAATATCGATGTTAGCCGCATAGTCACATTGGCCAGAGCATACATTCTAATTTACCGGAAATGTGATTCAAACTTGGGTGCGTGCGAGTGAGCACATTGCCATGACCAACTGGACTTATCCACGTCCACAATATCAATGTAATTCTAGACTAAGAATTTAGCATAAATTTTTCTTATCAAATTTTTGTGGATTGTTGATCATGTCAATCAATGGCTCATAGACATCTGCATACATAAACTTACTCCCTGGAAGCAGTGACTGGATTTGGGTAATAGTTTTGCAAGCTTTTGGTTGTATATCTGGGAATCTGAATTCTCATCATCTACACGTCTTCTCTCATTTGTATTCCCAAATTTTACAGTTACTTGTATGGGAAGGCAAGGTAAAGATGCGTACGATAGACGTTTACTTCGACCTTTGTAAAGCGGAGAGCCTTGTTGGCTTGGGGTTGCTCATTTTTGTATGGAAGGCAACCAATTGGAGGAAGCACTGCTATTACCATTTTCTGCATCCAAGGTCATACAGTTCCTACAACATATAGATGTACAAACTCGTGAAGAAAGCATTCACTCGGAATAAGCCATTCACTAAACAAACAAATCGTAGTTTGACATGTGTGCACAAAATGGTCTTTTTCGTGATTTTGATGACTTATTTACGCATACATGTCATACTAAGATTTCCAACGAGGAATGACTACGCGAAGCTTCCGCAAACTGGTGTTCTTGTGACTATATGCTTCACATGTTTAAGATTTTTCTGAAAGCTCCAAACTGAAGCCATGAAAAAATACAGAATCCATGTGAAAGGGATTGGAATTTACGTCAATAAATATATGCAGCTTATTCAGCAGAAAATCTTGGTACCTGCACTTACTACAACCAATGAACTACTAATCAACTTCTTTGCCTCCGTTTCCCCTCAAATCCCTCAACTCTCACTACATATTTCTTGGATAACTCAATCTGCTTCGAAAATGCTATGATCCCGGCTCCAGCAGCAGTTATATCCTCGTACCCGGATCCAGTAGACGCCAGTGATGAGGTGGTTATCCGAAAGGTTGGGGTCTAGAAAAGTAGGAACAGCTTGGTTTATGATTAAAGTGGATGCCAAAAAGTCAGGAACTAGTTTTCCACTGGAGAATCTACCTGTGGGGATTTGGCCAGGAAAGTCTTTGCCATAAGGGTAATGGTTGCCTTTGAACAATGTTTCGAGGTAATTGTTGTTGCCAGGGCGACTGTTGAATCACCAAATGTTAAAATTGCTGGGAATTTTGGTGCAGGTTTTGTGGCATTGCATGTGTTGGAATTGGAAATGTGCACTAGTAGAAGAAGAAAAGATAACGAAATATGTTGTATAAGAATGCAAAAATGCTACCGAGAGTACTTCCTACTGAAAAACTGCTCAAAGTGTGCGACTCCGTATGAGGACCTCCTTCCCTTCTGCTCACTCTCTAATCACACGGTTCTCTGGAGGAAGGGTGGGCAGCAGGTACCATGAGCCCTCTGTCACACGTCTATCTAAAAGCAAGTGTAGTTCGACGGTTCCATCGAATGCTCATATCTCTAGGCAAAAATCATGTGAGTGTGCAGTTATGCTTTGGATAAAGGAAAACATTCTGAGACTTAATTTGTTTGACTCTTAGTACAAATTTAATCTCCAAATTAACTAGGCGACGAGCATTGCCATAATATTTCATTTTACAAAATTCGTTTCATTACTCTCTCGTCAATGCGCTCATTCTATGTAAGATTTTTTTTACCAGTTACCACCAATGAAATCAAAGAATCGCATTTGAGACATTGCCACCATTCCCTACTAAATTCATTGAAACTCGGTTTTTCAGAACTTAGAACTAAAATTGTTATCCACAAGATGTGTAGCTTTAAACGGCAAGGTAGTCCCTAAAAATAAGAGGGTTGGCTGAGGCCTGACCTTTTTGCTTACCTAATTCAACTCAAATGTTGGGTTGGACTTATGGAACAAGTCACCTCACGAACTTGAGCTCTATTGGGTTAGAATTGTGTGACTCTTAAAATCAACTCTGTCAAAGATCAAGAAGAATATAAATAGTTCTGAAATTTTAATAGTTATCGAATAAATAAATAAACCATGTAATTCATTTAAACATTAAAATTTTGATAATGTTAACAGTATGATTAAGCGGTTTTCGATTTAGTTGATTTTTTGTATAATTGATCTTTAAAATGTGAATTAAAATGTAAACGATTTTCACCGTCAACATTGTAAAGTGTAATTGAGAGTCAAAAAGATAGAACGAGAAAGTCCTTTTGAAAAAGGTTGGTATTCAGGAGCATCTCATATGAGGGGCTTATTTTGTTTTCTTGTAGCAAAGTAGTTGAACTAATTAAGGTGTAGTGGTATGCAATATTAGGCTTATTATTACTAATACCACTTTTTTTTAGAATTGTTATTAGTACTCTAAAAATTTCATTGGCACTCCTCACAAATGTATTTTTCTTTATAATTATTGAAAGTTTGGAGTGCCAAATAAGATTTCTAGAGTGCTAATAATAATTTTTTTTTCTCAAAAAAGAGATAGGCTAGGAGCCAACGTTATAGGAATCCACATTTAGATGTTACTGTCACGTATCGTTACTAATTTATATTTCATTAGGAATGTATGATAATACTATTTTTGTAACATTGTATAACGATGTGACGGTTGCACCAAATTTATCATGTTGAAAAAACGTCTGAAGCCCCTCAGACCCCAATTATAGCAAAAGTTAACCCTCACCATAAGTGCGGCGATAAGTGTACTACTAACAGACAATTAAGGTTTCTGAGGGGGGAAAAAAAGTCTTATAGAAACTGGAAAATGTTCACCTGCCCATTTCCAAGTTTCATTTTTAATCTTCGTATAGCATTTGCTCTCAATCCTTGAAGATCTTGTATATGGGAATTGCTGCCGGGCACCATATTATTGCAGGTCAGTTCGCATCTCTGCTACTTAATTTTATGCTCAATAGTCAATATGTGAATCGTATATGTGCTGTCCGGAAACATGAAGCATAGCTTACAACATATTTTAAAACTGGTAGTTGCAGTGACATGTTTCAATTCAAACTCAATAAAATTTCAGCATACATGCATCACGATACCGTGCAAATACACACACACACACACACACATTATTTCACATGCACGGGATGAGATCAGTATATATACTCAACTACTGCGGATTCATTAGGGATAGGTTTTATAATGATTTAATCTGCTGACAAAATCTTCAGTATCTAAAAAGTATACTTCATGAGCAGTATGCATTGCTGATCTTGATGAAGTAAACAACTTCCTGTGGAGAAATTTGAACTAACAGATATTCGCTGGATCAAAAAGTTTTGGTTGGTTCATACAAAAAACAGAAGTTCTGGTTGGTGAGACAAAATCTCAAGGTGTATGCCTAAAAGATCGAGCAGCTTTTTCTAATGAGATGGAAAAGGACATCAGCTTATAGAGCACATCACTTTGGAAATTGGACTATGTAAGGATCTTTTTTATTTACAAAATAATGTCCTTTTAGGATTTAGGATAAGCTTGAGTTTAGGGTTTATGTTAAAAGCATGAACAACGATATATATACAAGTCTAAATAGTGTGGAATAAGCCATTTAAAGTTAAACCACTTTGTCATTATAAAAAATTTCGGCTCTATAGAATCTCTTAGCGTTAATGTAATATGAATGTACGCAAATCAACAATCAGAAATTATTCGGCTGCAACCGTAGCACAATTCAACTATTATTTATCAAAGTCATTGCACACTTATGACCCCGATAAAAGAAAAGGCCAAAAAAGACACATTTTGGTGTCAGTTGGTCATATGGTGTTTCTTAAGGTCTCCGTGGGTCTTCCATTACCACTTTCTCTAAGGCAGTCCCTTATTAACTCCTGTACAGCCTTGGCTTTAACTTATGGATTGGCCTTTGCATTTAGAGGTTGCATCTTGTTTTAACTTTTGTTTTTTTATGTTTTGGGTTGATATATCTTGCCTAACTTTCATGTCCATATCAACTGCAATGTCTGCAATCTCTCTCATCTATTATGTTTTCGTAGTGCTTAATTAGAGCTGTGTTTGGTGTGCTTTACTGTTACACTATCACAAACTAGCGACCCTTCATGTCCATGGCTTCCATTTCTTCCTGGCCCTCTCTGAGCTCTCTCCAATAATATCATGTAGTTCGATTGGAACAGTGCATCATATGGCATTTTGTACACTATTTGACAAAGTGGTTTAATGAGAAGTGGACAGGTCCTTGAGTTTTTGAGTGCTGTAGTTTGAGAGGTGCATGTTAAGAGATATTTGAAACTAAAATCAAACTAAAAATTTAAACGTCACACTGACTAGCTAGTTGTTTAGTAGTACTTCTTTTTCAATATTAGAAGAGGTCTTTGATATATTTGAATTTTTTCTCTATCAATTAAAAACCCTAACCAAACCCCGCCGTATCTAAAAGTTAGCCTTTTCTTTTCTTTTCCCATCTTCTATTTAGGGTTACTAATTCTCTATGAGAACTCAAAATACAAATTGTTGAAATTAAACCTCAAGTTCCTGCTACGAGCCTCAGACCACAAATGTCGATGGGTCCTTAAGAAATATAAGCCATGCATGATGAAGATCTTACAATCCTTCATGATTTAGACAATTCCAATAATCGAGCATTTACCTAATTTTCCTTAGAAACCATGCACATGACTTGACATGACATGACATATATGCACCAAAAGCTATTCACGTAAGTTAATTTCCTAGATAGTGTGACACATTTTATTTGTGTGAAAATATAAACATTGACTAAAATTCAAACAAAAGCTTGTATTATCAAGGATTCATATGTACATATTCAGCTATCAAATGTACAAAACTAGGTTTTAAACTTTAATTGAACAGCCAGACACTAGCAATTGATCGATTAGGTTTGACAATTAGATAAAATGTACGCACTTAATTTACATATAGGAAAATACAGAAATTAGGGTGTGTAATAGTGGCAAAAAGAACAAACAAGAAAAAAAAATCAGCTAGTTCCATCCTTGTACAAGAATGTCCCGTAAGATATTATTTCCTAGTTATTCGTATTGTAAACATAAGTACACCAACTTTATACGTAAATATGTGTGCCGCTCTCTATGTATATTAGAGTATAAAAATTCATTTAGGTTATACTTTCGGTTACCAAAATTATGAATCTTGGCCTTTGCAATACGTTGTATATAAAATCCAAAATATTTCAATAAGATTAATCTTAATTAATCCATGAACAGCAATAAAAGGAACTGAAGAATCACTTTTTAGATTCTTGGCACTTCTGATTGGTCGATCAAGACTTGGATGCACTGAACTGAACTTGAATTCTGCCCATCCCTAAGATTTTTATGTGCATCAAATATTGTAGCTTTTGAGCAACAATCCCACAACAATGCCAGCTATCAAATGCGTACCTAGAGATAATAACCACTAATTAACTAAAATTATATTAATGAAGCATTAGTTATATAAGTTTTTGGATATGTCTTGGAGGTGGTGGGAGCAAGTGCAAAGGAGAAAATTTTCAGTGTGTCTTGGAACACGGCTTGGTACACTAAGTGTTAAAATATAATTGGTTAATTTTTTTTCTTAAGTTTTCAAAAAATTATATTATTACATTTGATATATACCGAGTTGTGTTTCTGGCACACTGAATAATCTCTCAGTACAAAGAGAAGTTTAGGGTAGTGAAGTACTACGGTATCTGTTAGGAGCAGAGGCTTCAATGATACTCCAAAACTAATGATGATCATTTAGCAACTATGCATTAAGTCGTGTTCTTGACACATTGAATAATTTCTCGGTACATAGAGAAGTTTAGGGTAGTAATTAAAGTACTACGGTATCTGTTAGGAGCAGAGGCTTCAATCATACTCCAAAACCAATGACGATCATTTAGCAACTATGCATTAATATATCAAACGATTATTAACCCTTGAATTATATATAAAACAAGTCTTTGATTAAATAAATTGGACTTCCACGTTGGCTTCAGTGTAAGGACAGACTTGACTCACGTTGTTCAATTATTAATTTCAGTACTCTTTGTGTACATGTTGATCAAATTAGATTCAATCGGGACTGGCATTTCATGTCTCGTGCGTCCCGTATTTGCAAACCATTATTATTGTAAGTTTTGATTAAGTTAAGGTCGGTGCCTAAATAAAGACCTCAGTGCCATGAAGCTTCCTAGTCCAAGCTGTCTCAAGTGGCAGATAGAAAATGCCAATAAATAAAAAAGACACAAAATTACAAATTATCCACACGAGCAAAGACAAATACTCTAATCAGTTGTCTTGTCATACATTTGGCTAGGGTTTAAGTACCTTATTGACTAGAATATATGGTCTTGTACTTCCATATTGATCTGCAGCCACCAACAAAATATTTGGTGGATTTGAGATCGCATGCTACGGGTGAGTCCATTTTGGCAATTGAACGATAAAAAATTTGATGGATTTGGCATATAATGTAAGAGTATTTTTAATGTGAGAAATGTAAACGTCAACATGAAAGCGCATAATTTTTTAGATCAAAACTCAAACGAAAAGCTAAAATTATAAGAAAAATGGCGGAGCTGTTCATAGATCGGATGATGCCTTGGCCCTGTTCTTATTCTTCAATTGCTTTCGAACATATAGAGTATAACCATATAATTTTAAACTCGGGGCAAAGATATAAATCCTACCTCTGCCATTGAGAAGAAACAAACATAGATGATGGGAGAGCGAGTAGTAAAAATATGTGAAATATAACTATAGCTAGTAAAAATAGAAACATTTAGATGTTTTAATTACCATTATTTGAGATTTAGACACAAAAACATGTAGTTTGTTTGCATTAGTAGTTGATTTAATATTTAATTGTAACATACCATGGATTTTGCAGTGTTCAAATATATTAAATTACTGTGAGTCACTCGAGGTGGACTTGCACTAAGTGACAAAGAAAAAATTAACATTGATCTTCGATGCTATAAATATTCCAAGATTGTGTTGATTGTATGAATGTGTGTTAAGCCTCCCATCAATTATGCATTTAATCATTCTTAATTAGTCATATAAACAAATGTATAGAACCTAGTTAATTACGTTTTAGGCATCCCGCAACCCCATTGTGATAACTTAATGGGCGATTATCAACATACGAGTTTTTGTTATGGTCGGTTTCTTATATTCAATCCAAATTATCCAAAACATAAAACCCAATAAATTTGAAGGGATTGAAAGGATAGGTTGTCTTGCTTTGTTATTTCAACTTGTTCAATAATCCTCATTTGTGTAGTTTTTCTTATAAAAAAGTTGATGGATAGTGTCATGAGTGAAAATCTACCGGTAATCAAAACAAGCTGTATATGTTGCTGAGCTTGAACAAGATTTGGACCAAGCTTAATACTCTAAATTAGTATTTTGCTCAACGATGAAACAATCACTTAGATTTAAATGGATTGAACCTTTGCAGATTAGGTTGTAATTTCACTAGAGAAAATTCTCCACTAGAGCGGGAGTTATGTTCTTTTGGGTGAGCATACGCAAAAGTTAGCTAGTCCTAGTTCTGTCCCTAACCCTGGTTGTGACTAGTTTGATGTAGATTGAGTAGTCGATTGACCTATTTAAGTAAAGAGAATAAGCATAACCCTAATGCCTAGGTCATGGACTTAGCATTTAAGATGTTAGAATGGCATACATCTTATATATAAAGCTAACACAAAAGTTGAATATATAAAACTAACACAAAAGTTGAACGGTGCTTTTTGTGTCACCAAACTTCAACAACCAACACAAAAAGGTGAACAGTAAATTTGGTGTCGTCAAGCTTTAACAAAACTATTTAGACAAAAATGCTCCAAAGACAAAAAGCTTCAAAGACATCCCAAAATAATGCATCAAATAAGGCAAGAGCATTTTTGTCATTTTAACAGTGTTTTTTTTAATAATTAATTTTTTGGTACTGTCACGCCCTGACCCGCGAATAAAGACCATTCACGAGTTAGGGTGTGAGCCATATCTTAGCTATAGAAATAAATTCTACAACCAAGATATGGTGGAAAATAAAATAAAATTATAACGATTACACCATACATCAACAAAATCTTACATAAAAATTTATTGAATACACAGCGGAATAACTATGGTGCACAAATTAATTCACAACAAAAAGTACCAATAAAATAATAATTAAATTGTAACAATTCTTTCAAATGCGTGAAATATATGCAAATGAGATGGATGAATGTACTCACTTCCTTCTAATCCTGTCAACACATACCTAAGGCACCCAAGTCTGCACATTCCATACCATGTTTATATCACTTGGCTCCAGATACGTTAGAGTATGAGTTAACTTCTGTTCATCCCTTAAACCCAATTTTTGTAATTAAACTCTCAGTTTCCACTTTTTAATACAGGCACTTCCCCCCGACCCCTAATTGTATACTCAAGCCCTGCACCCTACGCCTGACATATACAAGGTTCAATATTTTATATTCAAGGCAAACTTCAGCCCTTAAATATCCTCACAACCCAAATACCTTACAAAACTCAACACAACTGAACTCTCTTTCTTGGTTTGCATGAATGTTTATGTATGTGCCATGTAACAAGGATATCAATAATCACATGCTCTATAACATCTGCAACACTAATCAAACTATTAGTAGCCAAAATTGTATTATATCTGCAACACTAATCAAATTGTTAGTAGCCAAAATTATATTATCAACAATATATAGTATGAATAACACACAACAATCTAATTGAGAAATATTACTTTACCATTTTACTCCATCTCTCTAGGTGATATTGATGCATAAATCCATTTGAGTTCCATATAGAGCAATTATGTTGGGTAAGCTCTCATGCATTTTCTAGGTTTTGTCCCCACCCCCCCCCTCCCCTTTTATTTTACAACATTCTCAAGGGAAGTAAATGGATATTTTCGATGGTTTAGTGGAGTGCTTCTCATGGAAATGATCTCAAAATGTAAATGCATAAACAACACAAGATTTAAGTGGTTCGCCAAATTGACTACATCCACTGGGGTTTGCTTGCATTGTATTTCACTATATATGAGGGACTTACAAATACAATGAAAGATGACTTAAAGCCTTTACATAATGTAAAGTAAATGGGAAAAAAAAGAAAAAGAAAAGTGATCTGGGAAGGAGATGAGGTTTTTTTATTCTTGTTTCATCGTGTGTTGTTGTTGGAGGTATGTTGTTCTCCTCCCCCGTTCCTCTCCTCCCTCTGCTTTTATGGATGAAGAAATGGAATCCTCCGTTACACCTTAAGGACACGTTTCACTTTGTTTTGCAACACTTGGACATCTTGTAATTGGAAGCAATCATTCCCATGCATGTGGACAAATGCTCAAAAGCCACGTTTAAAGTCTAAGGGATATGAATCCCACCTCTTCAAATTTTGGAGGGATGAATCATCACCAAACATTTAACTCTTAGATTCCTAATGAATACAAACTTAACTCACCCTTAAGTAGACTTCCACCTTCACATTTAGGGGTGGTTTGGGAGTGAGGTGCTTAAAAAAAAAGCACCCATGAAAAAAAGCTGTGAGGGTTTTAGGTGTTTGGTAAACTGAAAAAAAAGGGCTTATTTTGGAAGCTGCTGTGAGAATAAGCTGAAATCAAAGGAAAAAGCTGAAGCTACTATTAGCAGCTTTGGAAACTAGTTTTTTTTCAAAGCACACAGAGCTACACTGCTCCTTTAATGAAAAAACTCATTATCAGACTGTTTTTTTTTTTTTTTTCCAAAAGCACTTTTACAAAAAAGTTTACCAAACACTCTGCTGATTTATTTCACAGCCGCTTATTCTCACAGCACAGCCGCTTATTCTCACAGCAGCTTTTTTTCAAAACACAGCAATACCAAACCAGCCCTTAGAGTGGTGACTAATCACCAAATCATTAACTCCTAATGTTACAAACTCTCCACCTCATTTTTGAGAGAAAATATCAAGACAAAATTACTCATTTAGTCCAACCTCAAACTCTCGGCCCTTTGTGAGGAAAATCAAACCAAACTCATTTAATCTCCCTTCTCCAATTCAAAATAAAAATATCTCTAATTACATATGAACATGAAATAGCTAGTTTTTGAAATAATTTGTATCAAAAAGGATTTTACATTGAGACTATTTTACATATTGAAAGTAGGTTCTTGCACGTAAAAATAATTACTCACACACACACACACACACATATATAACCATTTTTTTAAATACAAGGTATTACAGGTACAATTTTTTTGTTTTATTTTATTTTTTATTTTTAAATTTAGTGCCTTACAATAGGTTGACAATAATGTAATTCAATTTCTCTATTTTTAAATAAGTTCAAAACATCTTATTACGAGGCGTGTAATGCCGGTTATAAAAAAAGTCTTTCACATGGGGATAATAATGTGATTAAATTAATTGTCAAATGATTGTTTTTTTTTAACCCAACGATCTTATCTACACTAAGGGGGTGAGGGTGGGCTTAACTTCACAATGTGCTAGCAATAATATGATTCAATCAATTGCTTATTAAATATTATTTTTTCTATTCTTAATATAAATTCTATAGAGACCGATTTTATTATGTGAATTCAGCTGCTTTAATTGGTTTATGAGGGGTTTCTTCTAGTATGATCTAAAATTATTCATTTACTTCAAATATTTGACTTTCCTTTTGTCAATTTAAGTATATAAATACATTTAAAACGTGTAAGTCATGCATAGCACGCCGTGATTTAAAAAATACATAATGCACCTGCTTGAGTGCGTGCATGAAGGCTAGTGAAGCATAATATAACCGTAAACGGAATGATTAACCACAAACATGACTTTTATCTAATTTATTTCAGGTAGTGTTATGTAAACATTCAATTCATTTGATCGAACGGTAAAAAATTAAAAAAAAAAATGTGAAAGCTAAAAAAAGTGTGTAACTAAAAAGACACCTGTTCTTGAAGACAGCTAGATTCTCTCGACTTTGCTAGCATAAGGTCTGAGTCTGAGTCTGAGATGCAATAAGTTCCTCACCGGCGTGCTGTTAACAATGTCACTGACCAATAAAGTCTCAGCGATTCCAAAACACATCGAGGCAAAGAAGCTGTGCTGCTTTCGGCTGAGGCCGACTGGACCAATGATTTGTCGCTGTGAGCTTGTGAAATTGCTCACCCGAGGGGAAGATAATCATTTTCTTATAAAATAAAAAGCTTGGTACTCTGCAATTTTCATTCCGTACCTAATCACTTATAATTTCAGCGTAAGCCAAAAGCCATTATTTAAATCTGTCGTTTCCAGTACTAATGCCTATATTCGCGATGGACTCGTCATGTTGTGGGAGCCACATCCAACTCCTCTTTGTATTTTTACAATTCCAAATATGCCCTCGGATGTATTTTATACGGTTTTGCTCGACGATATACAGTGGTTTATAGGAAAAAATAGAAGATTGGGAACCAAGCATGTCTTTGTGTGTTTTATCTCGGTGTCAAAATTTTAGAATTAGTTCTAGTACCACTCATTAATTTGTCCCAAATAGCATAGCTTCAGTCAATATTTGCAATTTTTCTTCAATAGTCGGACTAGTTAGTACTATGAAAAGTTAACGATCAGAATTAAATTATAAACCTCACTAAGTACCCTAAATACCAGTAACTTCAGAGTTTTGTTTACTTGTCAACATAATGAATAAAAAGTGAGGCCACCAGTAGTCCGGACTATTGAAGATTTATGACAATATTTAATTATAAACCTCACTAAGTACCCTAAATGCCAGTAACTTCAGAGTTTATACATAACTATTAATTACTCATATCATAATCATATGGATTTATACTACAAAAACAGTAACAATACACCCAAATTATTGATTAACTTTGGCGTCCACTTTGAAACAAAGAAACCCTAGCTATCTTAAGCATTCCCCAAAAGGTTCATTATCTCCTAAGCAATTCCAAAAAAAGCATGTGTGCAAGTAATTCCCCATCACTAATTGTTTAGAAGGCGGCTTAAGTTAATTAGCTCATGGAAGCAAGACCCACACACACAAGATCATACCAAAAGAGAAAAAAAAAACCAAATAAATAAAAACAAATCAAAAGTCACCAACAAAGGACAATTTGGTCATTTCAAAACCAATCATGCATACAATAATATCATGCACTCTGTTATGTTATTATGAGTACCAATTATTCCTATTTATATAACACACAGCTAGTCCAAACCTTCCATAGCATTCAAGCTTTCAACCCCAAGACCCCAAAGAACTTTCAACCCCAAGACCCCAAAGAAGCACAAAAGAAAACCAAAAAACAAATCAAAATCCACCGGGAGAGCTCAAAAACCAGAGATGGGCAACAGTCTAAGGTGCTGTTTGGCTTGCGTACTACCGTGTGGAGCCCTAGACTTGATACGGATCGTCCATTTGAATGGCTACGTAGAAGAAATCTCACATCCAGTCACTGCTGGTGAGATCTTGGAAGCAAACCCTAATCACGTTCTCAGCAAACCCAGCTCCCAAGGCGTCGTACGCAAAATTTTGATCCTCTCGCCGGAGTCGGAGCTCAAGCGTGGCAGCATCTATTTCTTGATTCCGTCTTCTTCTGTGCCGGAGAAGAGGAAAAAGAGTAAGAGCAACGGCATTAAGAAACCCTCAAAAAAGAGCAGCAAGAGCCAAAGCGATAGTACTGACCGTTACTTGACGGAGATTGTGACGGAAAAGAAGTTTACCTCTCGCCGGGATCGGAGGGCTGGCCGTGTCGCAGTATGGCGGCCTAATCTCGAAAGCATCACCGAAGACTAATATTTTATTTTTCCGGTGATGGGGACTTTTTTTGGGAGGGGTACATGGGTTGGTATTGCCTCTTGTGGATATATTTGTTTTTTGTTTTTTTTTTTCGGGTCTGCGTAGTATAATGGCAGATTCTGAGTTAAATTCAGTATTTATGAGGTCATGATCTGTTTGGTTCTCAAGAAAATCAAAGAAAAAAAAATCATGGCTATGTTGACAGAGCGAGAGAGAAAAAGGAAATGTTCGTAGAAATACAATTGTATTTACACCAAGTTTGTAAGTAAATATGCTGCTTCTTTTATTCTCTCTTTGTGATCTCATGATTTGTGTGGAAAAAAATAACTGGGCAGCCTATCTAGTGCCCAAAAGTGGGCAAAAAACTCCATCCGTTGAAGTGGTGTGTTTAATTTCAGTAATTTTGAGATTTGAAATAAATTAGAGTTTTTGAAATAGATAAGAGATAATGTCTTTACATATATTGTTGAATTTCATGTAGTCCATATAATTCCATATACTTTCTCTAAAAGTCAGCAGAAGATGGAACTGCTTTCCATGATTGTCCAAATGAGAAAATTTTATTTTTTAAACAAACGATATTATTTACAACAAAGGGTGGGGGAGTGAGTTAGCTAAGTCTCATAGTGGACTAGTAATAATGTGGTTCAAATTCACTTTTGGTGAGAATTGAACCTAAGACCTTACAAGTAAAAAAATACACCACTGAATCGTAGTACTAATTGGCTGTCCAAATGAGCAATTAACTTGCTCAATAACATTAAAGGCCTAGTGTACACTTATTATTAAGAAAAGAGGGTCTGGCAATCATTTTTATAAAAAAAAAAAATGCTAGAGAGATTATTTTTTAATTAGGTCATTTTCTAAAATAGTAATTTTACATATTAAAATTATGAAAGTTTTACACATTTCTCTCTTCCATAATTTTCTCTCCATATGCATAGCATGTGTGAGATTGCTAGTCGCCCTTTATATTAAGAGAAATACTAAACACACACCCATGCTCTTTATTCAATTCGTTTTAATTTTCAACTTTTTAAGTTGTTTTTTTTTCATGGAGAGGAAAAGAAAGAATAAATAGTTATAGTTAGCCATGATACCATACTTCTAAGAGCATCTCAACCTGTTAGTAGAAGGCAAGGGAAAGGGTAAGGAAAAGTGCATGTAAGTTGCCTTTGTTATTTACTCTGAATAGTACTTGCCCTTGGTCTTTGCCCTTTCAAAACGGGTAGAGTTGCACAAAGGCAAGTACTATTGAGAGTGTAGCAAAGGCAACTTACATGCCCTTGCCCTTATTTTTGTCTTCCACCAACTAGTGAAGATGCTCTTAGGTTTAGAATTTAGGGCATACCATACCAAAGTCCATTGTCAATTAGCTTATGGCAGCACTGCCATACAAGTCATTATATATTATTGTAATGGCCATATATATATATATGTGTGTGTGTGTGTGTGTGTGTGTGTGTGACTTGAGTACAATATAGTTGGCATACTAGTTCATCCACGCGGTATTGTAGTGCAGCTATATATACATACATTACTATATACTATATGCCATAATTGACATGTAGTCTTGCTGAATTTAGAAAAATGTTTTAATCCTTACCTAATGAGGTTAAGAGACGTGCATGCTAGCTTATGAGAGCGTTTAATTGGCCAACGAATGGAGGGAATATCGGGTAACAACTTTTGTAATACATATGAAATGCAATAGATTATACATTTTCTTTAAGTTTAATGATTGTGAGCACTACATTTATTCTTAAACCAAGCTAATGCATTGGCTTTCAAAAACCCTTAAATTAATTAAGCACAATAATACATCATGCAACATCTTCTTCTTATTCCCAACTTATAACATGGTGCTTGCCTCTTATGGGAGGCCTCCATTCTCAGTTGACAAAATTAGAACTCCTGATAGGCAATGGTAGAAACTTCATTAGTCGTGTAAATAAAAAATGATTTGTGAAAATTATCTGAAATGCATACACATGAGAGAGAGATGGGGGCCTTGGTGTTTGATGAAGGACATGAGCTCCAACCCATATATTATTAATAATGGCATATTATCTTATTAGCATAAAGCCAAAAGTTTTGAAGGGCTACATCTTGAAGCTACATATTTATAAATGCAAAACAACCTGGCAAATCTTCTTTGCTAAACCTATTTCGTACAACTCAGTCCTCACATGGATTCCCTCTTCCATCTCCCATATAAAATTATTCTTATTACACATCCTTTTCTCAAACTCCATCCCATGATATATGTTTATATTAATGTTCTGGACCACAAACTTGTAGATCAAAGATTTCAGTTTAACCAGTTGAATTTGGAATATTTTTCGGGAAATTTCATGGGGAAGCATGTGAGTTGTGGGTTTGGACCAAAGAGAGAATGCCGTGCATTTAATCAAACACATTATATGGATTTGATTATTAACTGATGAATTCTAGTAGAAAAATGGGGAGATCCCAAGGAACATAGGCATTAAGCCCCTCGATTAATTGTAGCATTGGTTAAGACAAAAAGGATATGAGTTCACGGGTCTAGTCGCCAGTTCCCGGAGGAGAACTTGGGTGAATCCCTCTGGATGGGAGACATCGAAGTAAAATACTGTAATGGCTTTCTCTATGTATGTGGGGGTGAGTTTCAATATCATTAGTCAATGGAAAGTCAAATTTGCATTGTCCCAAACCTTAATTGTTCATGTTTTAAACTGTAAGAATCTCAAATTAATTGACCAATATGAATGTTATTGACCAATTTAAACTGCTAGATTCCCCAGTATGAATGTTATTGATCGGGAGGTACTCCGTCTCTATATTTTTTGTGCTAAGTTGTTTTGGACTGCCTTTCTGAGCTTTCCCTAATTTACCTTGTATTAGATTTTGTTTTTCTTTAATGAATGTTATTCGGATTGACCAAAAACAAACTAAAACTTCTGTTCTTGGTATTGATGGCAGTATCTTATTGTTTAGAAATTTAGAATAAATGAAAGTAAATAGACTTAAATATCAACATGAAATAAAAGTGATTAGGGATCCCAAATTTTGAACTTGTTTTGTTGTGGAACATAACTCAATTTTACACGGTTTTGTGGAATCTAGCACATCCTATCTGTCCTGTCCCCATGAGTTGTTAAGGCCTCGACATCAAAATGTTCATGGGCCAATGGTATCAAGTCAAGCCAGTGGTTTATTTGCTTATTGCTTGCTTGTCCCTATTTTCTTATGTATTACCCCATAATGTTATCAGTTATTGTTTTGTCATGAATGATATATATTCGAGTTTTCCATATCACCTTTTTCTTTTCTTTTCTTCTCCTTGTGGGTAGCAATATCCCATTTATTTGCTTGTTTGGTGGTGGCGGTATGAATTTGTGGGATTCTGGTTCTCAACTCGTGCTTGCATTGCACGACATATAATTTGACAATCATCTTTCAATTGGCATTTTGCTCGATCTTGTCGTTGGTATAAAGTTTCTGTAGTCCATCTTTACACACAGCCAAAGGGGTAAGATCACAATTTTAAACTTTATTATATATATATATATATATATTTTTTTTTTTTTTTTGACAAGTATTTTTACACTTTATTTATACCTATATTTAGTTTCAAAGTTTTGTCTCAACTTTGTGGATGTGGTTTCTTAGAATAAGTATGGAACAATCGATGTTTATGAAGACAACAAATACACCAACTAGCAATTGTGTGTATTAGTTGTGCAGCATGCATGTCCTAGAGAACATCGATTTGTACATGTTGTGTAAACGATTACTCAAACAACGGGATGAATGATAGAGGGATTACATACGTCAATTCGTGAATATGAATTGAAAATTCAGGATTAACTACAATACTTACATGTATTTAGTATAATCACCATATCTGACGGTCATATATAATTCATGTAAAAATATGTATTTAATACAATCATCATATGATTGTCAAGATGGTGATTGTATTAATTAGATACATGTAAGTATTGCAGCCAAATGGAATCATTAATTCAGAATTTACCAGAAAATAGATTAAACTGTAAAGTTTCAAAAATAATATGAATAAAATTAACTGATAAATTCTTTAAACCCATTTTAATTATGGGTTGCAAAATGACATACCATACTAAAGTCGCGTTAAATTGTGTTTAGGCTATAAATAAAAATAAGGCATGCTATGAGGCCAATATATTTTCATATACACAAAATTGCACGACTTTGACCCACCAAATTCTAAGCCCAATCCAGGATCCTATCCCATGGCTCAGACGACTAACGCACATCAATCCACAGCCATCCAAGGTCTTGATTGAACGTCGCATCATTTTTTAATTTTATTGCATTTGAATAACTTATTTTTTGGTTTACATCAGTCTCTTCCACTTGTAAAGAAATCGACCTCGGGTTAATATTGAAAAGAACTAAAGTTGACGTGAATCTTGATGAATAAATAAATTCTTCAATAAAAAAAGCCAATATTCTTGATATGCAATTGGAATCACTGAGGAACTGATACCATACAGCAAAAAATTAGAACATGCAATTTGATAATCTAGCCTCTTATTGGTTGCATCTTCTTGCACTCGAAGTTTACTAGATTGATTAACCATGGTCTTTAATTTCTCTTTAATTTCTCCCTCCTTATTTGAGGGTCTTCCAAATTGGCTTGACCCCCAGTGGTGATTTCAATCACCATACTATTGTAGCTACTTCAGTACTTAAAAGCATGTTCTCATCTTAGTATCTATAAAAATTAATATAATTTACAAAGTTTATACAATTTAAGAAATAGAAAAAATAAATATAGTTTACAAGAAAAATGGTCTCTATCTAGCTCATATTCACCCACCCTGCATAAGCAGAATTCGTGTACAAAGCTATTCTAATTAAGCAAAAGTGAGAAATTAGTAAACAAAGAAATTTCTCTAATGTGTTTGTTTTGCTAATAACGAAGTGGGTGCACTCTATCATCACGAGGCATATCCACGACAGAAAATGAGGGGGTTCCATTGGACTTAAAGCTGTTGTGGTCTACCATCTGTTGATCATTTCCAAGCATTTGTTGCTGCACCACCAACACCGAGACCTCACAATTGGAATCTGAAGATGCCAACATATCTCCAATGAACCCAAGTTCCGGAAACTCATTCCATTCTTTGAGTCCCATGAACAATGGTGAATCACAATCATGGCGTCTCCCCACCACAATTAGGTCATAAAAATTTTGCATGGGCCTAATCACATTGATCATGTCCACGCTATCCTTAACACGTTCCTCCTTGTAAACATGTTGTTTTCTCCCAGCAATTGCTATCTTACACTTGCTGAGTAGCTCCGAATCATGTTCTTTATGCACATTGAATTTCCTATTGTCCACCAATCTAACGACCGTGAGGCTGACATTAGGGTGCTCTGTCATGCGCATTGCATATGCTAATGCCTCACGGTCATCAGGTCCTTCTACAAAGATAATCCCAATACTGTACACAATTTTGCATGATAGAGATGCGTTGGTGTTCAAGGTACCACGATCTAGGAGAATCCCAACTGAGCATGGGGAATTTCGAAGAATGTTTCGATTCACAGACCTTATACGTTTGGATAATTCCTCCATGCAACTTAGTGAATTGAATTGCTTGTGAAATGGGATTAGGACCATGGAAGTCCTTTTTTCCAATGCTAATGTGCAAACATCATCATGCATTGTGGCATAGGGAGAAATGGTTGTGAATGCATTCATTATAAAGCCACCAGAGCTATGTTCTTCGTATAATCTGAAGGCATTGACCATCCGATCTGAGTCACCGGATTGAAATGTCCTAAAACTCCTTTTTCCGAGTCGATGTGTTATGAAGACTGGGGCAGTTCTGCCTGATAGACTCACGAGGTGGACAACATAAAAGCATATGGGGGTTTGGGGGGTTGGATTGGTGACCTCAAGAAGGTTGATGATGGAAGGGGTGCTGTCTTCTTGGTATATGCATGCAAGAATGCGAAGCTCAGCATTGGGCAAGGCATGCTCAATTGTCCTTCTTCTCTTGGTGGACATGTATCTCTTGGATGGATTGTACAGATATTTCAATATGGGGGTGATTATTGCAGTTAAGACGAATGCTGACAGAACCATAATGCTATAGGCTTCTTCGTCAATCAGCTGGAATAGATAAGCACAAATGAACAAAATTTAGAGGACACATAATATTTTATACAGAGAACTAGATCATAAGAAAAATTCACTTAAAAGTTTACATCATAATTACCAAATTGCTGCAAATGAGAGAAGGAGAGTATGAAAGTATCTCATCTGTTCGAAACAAACAAGGTTAAGAGTGTATGTGCTTATCTATGAACAAATGACACACACAAAATCTGTTTAGGTGTTCTGCATTCCCCCGATTAAAAAGATCAATTTTCAGTTTTTCTTTTTATATAAAATATCATGCAATAGGAATGGGGAAGCATAGTGCATAAGTAATAATTAAAAAGGTGCAAGTGGAGATAATTACGAAGAGCAACAATCCATGATTCAAAGTTAGAACGTCAATAATGCCTTGAGCATTCATGATAAGCCCTAGTGAAAATGAATCGACAGGAGACATTTTGCAATAGAGAGAAGGCACCATAGTTCCTATAAGTTTACCACGAAAGCTACTCATAACCAAGAGCTCCAAAATCCACACAGTCTTCATCTTTATCATAGAGAAATTAATCCTTGCACCAGTGACCACAAAGTAGCTTGGCAACAGAATCAATGAGACGTAGGAGTCAAGTTTCTCAACCAAAGCTGATCCCAGTGGTGGGCCATCTGGCACTGCCAACCCTAAAATCATGGGCCCCAGTATGCAATGCTGGCCCATAACCTCACCAAGAAGAGAACACACCATGATCATGATAAATATTGAAAAAATGTAGCTCTCTTTCACCGATTTTTCTTTATCTGTAAGTTGTGCAACCATCCATAACATCATAGGCCTCAAAATGTAGACTATGAGTATGAACATGCAAAACAAGCTCAACCCCATAAAGGGTAGACTAAGATCCTTTTTTGAAATCTTGCTTTGCCTTATTGTAAAGGCCAAACCGACCCAAATCAAAGATAGCACCCCACTGACTATTGAGGAAGACACAGCCAATCTCCCAATCTCCGAGTTGAGGAGGTTCAAATCAGCCAAGAGGCACGAGATGACGTGGAACGAGCTTAGGCATTGAAACACTGCGATGATGATGATCGACTTGTGTAGGCTTGCTTCCATCGCGACAGTCTTCCGTAGGACTAAAGCGAAGCCGATGTTGAGGATCAAAGGGACGAAGAAAGCCGAGAGGCCTATGACCACGGCTTTCCTTCCTGACTGTTTCACCAAACTTATGTCCATTTTCACTCCGACTAGGAAGACAAACAGCATGACACCAAATAACGCATAGGTTTCGCTGATGTAAAAGCTTTTCAGTGGGAAAACTATATCTGCAAAGGCATTGCCTGATCCTAATACTGATGGCCCCAATATAATACCTACCTGATGCATAACATACAAATTAGGTTGACAGAAAAAGAGTGCTTAATGGGTACTAATTTACAATATTCGGTGCTTTGTCAATATCGTGTTGATACACAATATACAATACCAAGCACTGTAATCAATGGGTACAGGTCGCTTCTACATTTTTAAGCTAACAATATCAAAACAGAGAAAAAGGGAAACGCGTGTTTTTCCCACCCTCAATTTGTCATCAGGCACTATTTTGTGAGATCAAAATAGTGTTTTTGAAGTGGGAATAGCGGCTCCCAGAAAATGGAAAAAAGAGGAAAAAGAGAGACAAAAAGCGTAGGTAGAAACGTACAAGCATTTGTGATATGAAAGCAGTCTGGCCAAGAGGGTTGAGAATTAACTGGAAGAAAGCGGTGAGTAGGGCAGATATGGAAAGCTGTACGTGAAGGATGGGAGTAGGAAAGTTTAAAGGGCTATCACCGAAAAAGTAGCCTTTTGGTCTTGATGATTTCTGATCCTGGCATACCCAAGTCTGATTACTGAATGCATTTGCCTTACGCATTGCGACGAATCATCCAGAAGCTCAGGCTTGCAGCCTCACCAAAATGTTGTACTAAGAGAGAGAGAGAGAGAGAGAGAGAGAGACGCACGTAGGGTTGCATGCCTGCATGGATGGGAGACACGGAGAAAAAGCTTTAAGGAAGCAAGTATGGAGGTGATGGATAGGAGGATGATGCGGGTTGGTCAAACCTTTAAGCTGGCTCTTTATTGAGCGTTGGCCTTTATTTGAAGGCCATATTTCATAGTGACTGTTCACCACAAAATTTGGCAAGAACACCATTCGGCTATAGAGGTGGGAAACATTCCAATATATTAGGTGTAACACCAACTGCATAGATTGGTTTTATATCAGATATTGCAGATTACATATTATAACAAAATTAATGTTCAAAAGTTTTGAGCGTGGAGTCTTCTCTAGGTTTTAGGCAGGTTGGAGCATATTTTCTAGCCATATGTTTGTGGTGTTTTGTATAATTTTTTTTAAAATTTTTTTATTGTCTTTCTTGGGATATTGATTGAGTTGTGCAGGTCTCTTTCTATTGTTTCAGTTCTTCCGCATGCTTCGTTTTTATCTTTGGGCCAAAGTAAATAAGGATGGGCTGACTAAGGGTTAGTTCTACAACATGTGATCGGAGTTTTTCGAGACTTTCACAATAAGAAAGTTGAGATTCTACCATAATTAATTGACAATATAAGAAGTAGCCTAACTATTTATAATATAATGTAAGTTTCCTTCTTCTGTTAATGTGGAATTCATTCTCAACACGCCCATCTCATGTGACGAATTTTCAAACTTAACACATGACCAACATAAATCGGGTGACATGAAACATGGGTGGTGATAGATTGAACAAGAAAGTTTTATCCATCAGAATAATCCAACACTTGTTAACACTATATTCTTTTAATCTACAACTATAGTTCTTTTTTTTTTCTTATTTGGACCCTTAAAAGTATATATTAAGGCTCTGCATACTTATCTTATTAGGTCTCTTATAGTAGTTTGAGTGAGTGTAATACGTATACATAAGAGAATCAGGCAACCTAAGTATGATATCTTTAATGCATAATTTCTATTATGTGGTGTTAAATCATATTTTTATTGGTTTACCATGCATGAAAATTATATCATTGAATTCATTTTAATAAGATCTTTAATATAGTCCAGATTATCTTTACCCAGTTTTATTTTAGTACTTAAAGGAAACCACAAGCATGAACCATATCAATACACGATGAAAAAACTAAAAAAGTTGCATTGATCTGACTAATTAATTTAGGTTGCCCATTTGACTTAAAAAATTGATCCCTTAACAAGTTGAAGGAGCGAATCATTGGATTCTTGAAAAACATAACAAAAACAGCGGGTCTCAGTTACTTTCATCTTTAGTTTGACTTCTCTTTTTTCTCCTGTTCTCTCAACGACAGAACTACTAAAGGCCCTAAAATGACCCTGGCTCCCCCAAAAATTTCCAACTCCCTGTTTTACTTTGCCACTATCCAGCCCTCTTACCCTAACAATTTACATAAATAAGAAGCCAAATAAATAGTAGAAAAAACATGCTAAACCTTTTTTCTTGGAGTAATTCAAAATTATAATAATATTGATAATTTTTTTAGGGGCACTTTGATTTAGGTCCAAAAATTTGAGCGGTTATTAGATTTAGTCCAATGCCCTATTTTTCTACTTTAATAACATATCCCTTTAATTGAATTTCTTGATTTATACATTTTTAATTTGAATATTTAAGTTTGAAGATCTAACTACTTTCCTTGAAAAAAATAAGAAGAAACTTTATGATACCTACACCACATATTGATTAAATACATCCAACATATGATGGAGGAAGAATATAGGAAAATAAATAAAACTTAATCTATCCATCATTCATGAAAATAGTAAAAAGAAATGTCATCTTCATACACGTCAGCTTATTTAGTACACTTTGTTGAAATGGGGATCCCTCTCCTTAGTTCAAAGAAATTTCCTTCATTAAAAGAAATCAGACGACTGCCCTAATCATCCACATCTTTTGGCTGAAATGAGGATTCCTCCCCTTCAAGAGCATGTATATGTATATAGTATTTATAACATTAAATAGTTAACATAATTAATCTATGATAAAAGTAGAAAAACATTAAGATACGAATTTGGAGCAGGAAGAAGGAGAAAGAATATTTAATACTAAAATTAAGTAAAAAATAATCTAATAAATAATATATAACATATATCGCAATTTAATTAAAGGATAATAAAAATAAGCTTACGTGAATAATCAACGAATGAACCTGACCCAACAAAGTGTAATAAACCCAATATTGATTTACAAAATTGGACTTATATCTAGTTTACTTTTCTTTTCTTTTTTTTTTTAAATTTTTTATCCTTGTGTTCAATATTTTGCCCCCACCACCACAAACCCCCCTCCCCCCCCCACCCAAACAACAATTTCTAGCTCTGCCCCTGTTTTCACTTGTAGAACTCACTAGTTTATAGGTTATTAGACTCATGAGTTCAATATATTTTTCTCACACTTAATTTTTTTGTCCTGCTGTTGGATTGTAATTCATATATGAGTTCAATATATTTTCAAAAGAAGATTAACAAATTGAACAGTTTCAACTATAAAATTTATATGGTGAAGAGACAGTATTCTCAAAGGGGATAATTCCCATAGGGGATGAATACAGCCCAAGGGAAACCTACTTGTCCACTCACTTGTGATTAATAAATGTATCTTCACTATACAATCAATTCATTATCTTTATCACCACCTAAATATTATCTCCACAAAAATTCTTAAATTTGGAGTTCGCGTAGCTATTCATATAAATCAAATAAATAGACGATTCATCGTAGGGATGTTATTTGTTACCAAATTCGTTGATTTGTTTGACACATATAGATGACTAAATGATCTCCCAATTGAATGATTGTTTTTTCCATACATGATAATAAAGAGACTTAACGATTTCAATTATGGTATTTGTATGGTCAAAATACGTCATTCGCAGTGGCTGGACAAGTAGGCTCCAACATAGGGTGGACACTAGTATAATCTATTTTGTAATATCATATAATTTCAAAGTTTGAACTCTCTCTCTCTCTCTCTTGTTTTTTTTTTTTTTTACCACAATTGATATTGTAAACTAAATTTATCTAAAATATGGGGGAAGGATTCATACTTGGGTGTTGGGGAAGTATACTGCTCTTGTCAACTTGACAAAGCCTAAGTCTGGGGAGACTTTGGTTGCGGTCCCTAGCTATGAATATTCTTTTATTGAAACCTTGTTGGTTTTCAATTTTTGATCGAAGTCCCTGAAATTAATGTGATAATTTATTTCTATGTACGTTACTATATTTTTTAAATTAAAAATTAAAAATTATAGTTGTTTATATAAATGAGATATTAAATAAAAAACCATATTTTGTGGGATTAAAAATATTAAAATATAAATATATTATTGTGTCTGTGTGTATATATAAACATGGGTACATTCATCAAAATTAACCAAAAAATTATTGAATCAAAACATGGGTACATTCTTCAAAATCACAAAAAGAAGAAGATATTAGGCTTAATAACATTAGTAAATTTCTTCGATTAAACTTGACATGGATACATTTTAAAATCAAAGCAAAAAGAATGTACCCATATAAGTTTAAAAACGGATTAGAAAAATTGAATAGATTTTATATAAAAAAAGGTACATTTTACATATAACAAATTGGTATATTTAAGAATGAGTACATTTTAAGATCAAAATTTTGAAAAAAGTACATGAATGGGTACATATAATTAGCATGGGTACATTTGGCAAAATAAAAAATGGGTACAAATAAGTTTAAAAAAAAACATGGGTACAAATAAAATAAAACTTTAAAAAATATGGGCACAAAAAGAAATTAATATATGGGTACAAATTAAAACTGAAAAGAAAATTGGTACAAATTAAAAAAGGGTTGCAAATTAAAATGGGTACAAACTAAAACTAAAAATATATGATAAAAAATTTAGTCATAAATATAAATATACTAATTGTAACATTTTAAACATTAAATGAATATATTTAGAAATAAAAAATATTTTATTATTGAAATAATTAATGATGTTATTAATACCCAAGGACCTTGATCAAAAATTAAAAAGGAATAGGATTTTAATCAATGGAGTAGCAAAAGGAAGGATGAGAACCTAATTTCTCATTTTTTTTTTCTAATTCTTATTAGTGTTGTAAGCATAATTACTGAACAATTATGGAGGCCAGAAAGAGAGAGAGGGTGCGGCATAGAGAGAGAAGAGAGAGATGTGTAATTGTGGGTATGTTCTATTCCACCTTATTGTGCTTTTATTTATAGTAGTAGGGAAGGTTAATTCCTTACCATTTAGGATTACAACATTTAATAGGTAATCTACTCCTAATAGGAATATAAGAGATATTCCAAGATATACTAAGATTTACACAATCACATCCTTAATCTAATAGGACTGCAATACTCCCTCTTGAGTGTGTAAATACTCAAGTAAATGGCGCATCAGGTCTTCAGTGATGAAGTAAGTATAGTTGATGAAGTCGTTGGCACAATGAGTGAATGTGAGTCTCAAATCAATGGAAGAATGTATAAAAAGTAAAACTCACAAAACCTCGCTATGGTAAAACCCAAGGTAGGAGAAAAAGCCACACTCTAAAGAGAAAAGTGAGAAGTTGCATTAAGTCAAAACTATATGTGTTTTGAACGCAAGTAGAAGAGTTCACAAGGGTATGATTAGCTCAGGATGGGTGCCTCGTTAAAACCTAGTTAGATAGCAAAAACCCAGTGGGAAAAATGCTCCTAATCGTAGGGAAAATGAGTACATTAAGATCAAGTGAGTATACTTTTAGATACTCCCATGAGTTTGACATAACTTCCAAATGAGACTACAAGCATTGCATAGGATAGTTAGGCATACCAATTCCTTGGACAAGCTTCTGGAAGGTTGACTTCGGTAGTGACGTCGTGTAGAGGTCGGCAAGGTTGTCTGGGATCAGCTTGCATGACTTCAATCTCCTGATGCCTTGCTGATGTAGATGTAGACGCAATATGTCTTGGTGTTGACTTTGTTGATGTATCATGGCTTGGTCAGGTGGATACATACGACATAATCTTCATGGATCGTCGTTGGGACTCAACGATGGATGAAAACACAGCAAGTACTTTGAAATTGCTCAACAAGAACTCCTAACCATGTCTCACTTGTGGTGTAGTGAAGTGAGGTGAGTCTTGGAACGATTTGAAGATTTCGTAACTAAGGTTATTTCATGGACCTCCAAGAAATTGCGATATCCCTAACAGTAAAGACAACTATTTGGGATTTTGCCTTGTGCGGGTTTGATAAGTAACCTGCATCAGCATAATAAACAAGGCAAACATCATTTCAAGGATCAGGGGGTTATATCTGCTTAAGATGCGATGGGATTTGCCCTCGTAGTACCTTCAGGGTACGTCTTTAATACCAATTCAGTGGATGCGTGTAGGCGCAGTGCTGTATCTTTACCAAGATCAAAAGCGAAGAAGATGTCCTGTCTATATACAATGAGCTAAGTACAACGAAGCGCAAAGTTGAAATTTAGATATGGAATTTCGAATTCTATAACCTCTTCAAGGGTCTCATTTGCATATAACGTATAAACGATCAAATGTATACTCAAAGGTAACACATTCGGGGTGTAGTTCAACTGGTAGACCAAAATACTGTCAGAATAATGCTTCAACTTCAGGTCAAGGCATAAATGAGTTTTCCTAAGATCCTTTATCTTAAATTCCATCTTTAGGTGCGAGACAATTTTCTCAAGCTCTTCCGGAGTCTTAGTGAGGTTCGTGTTAACGACATAAACTGCAACTCTAGTAATTTGGAATAAGACTTCATAGTTTAACACGCAAGGGCATAATTCATATCCGTGACTGATCAAATAATCACTTAGACGGGTATACCATATCTGTCGGATTGTAAGTAAATGCCTCAAACAAGTTAAGAGGGTGTTCCGTGGTTTTGGAACTATTTGAAGCAGTCCATGTAATTCTTCGGGAACTTACATGTAAATCTCCGTATCTATATCCCCATGGAGAAAACACTAACCACATTTCATAATACTGCTATCAATCACATGACATTTTGAGAGAAACCTTGCACCGTAGGGCGTGCATCATATCGCACTATTTCATTCATCTCATAACGCTTCATTTCCCATTACACATTAAGGTTACCTTGGGCAGTGTAGGAACGACAGGTCTAAAACACACTTTGGTAAGGAATTTAACCTGGATTGCAATTTAAGTTGTCTAATCAATTCTACGTTGTCACTTAATCAACGGAACACGGTTCAATATCGTCTCTTTTCATTTATGTCTATAGCTACCATATAAGTGAAAATATCATCGATGGTAATCTCATTTCAATTCCATTTAGCTCATCCAAACTAGTATACTGGACCAAGAACTTTAAGTTTCGGGAGAAATCCAGATTAATCTTGAGATGGAAATGATTTGAGACAGCGATCGAGTTTAGATTCATTGTTGTGTCGTATCTTCCTATTCTAAGGAAGTGAATCTTACGAACCGAATGATCTGTCGTGTTCCAGGCCAAGACAGATTGATTGGCTATCCGCCGGTGTACCACACCATCCAACAAGGGTATCCAAATCATCCAACAAGGGCGGCACACCTTCCAGGGATGTTGACTCGACGTCCGTTAAGTACGTCTATCCTTGTAGGCATGTTTGCACCTGGTATATGATCTCGTCATTTTAGCTAGATCATAGGAATACGTCTAGAGCAACATTCTGAAAACTAGAATTCATCGCACTTACTTATCACACTTGTGAGGTATGGGGATCGAGATGAGACATAGTGGGCAATGTCCACGTAAATTCGCGACGTTCTATAGGAACGTTGATGTTCTTATCTCCCCTTAACGGCGGGAAGACTGTCTTATTAAAGTGACAACCTGCAAATGAGCGGTAAAGAGATCTCGTACAATGGCTCAAAGAGAGCTAATGTGAAGGAGAATTATGATCGACAAAAGATACACATCCTTCTTTGAAGACTTATGGTGGTACGTTGCGGCGGCGCAACTTGGCACATGGAATGCATATCGCGTAAATACGAAAATCGTCAGGTTCGTACCTAGTAACCAACTGTAACGTCATATAGGTTGGGTGGCAATGGGCCTCAAGGCAGACTAACATAACTACATTCAAGATTACATAGCCCTAGGCAGAAACCGAAAACTTGGTACATTTACCAAAATTCGGGCGATCATTTAAATTACACTTTATGATCGCTAGGCGAGGCTATTTGGGGTGAACATGAGAATTTGATGTTCAATTATAAACCGAAAATACATGCAATACTTTATCGAAAACCGTTGATATAAACTCTCCGACATTATCTAGTCTCACAGACTTTAAGGGATAAGTAGGGTGGTGAACCCTTAATCGGCTAGGAGGTTTATTAGCAATGTGTGTGGACAAACATGTGACTAGTTTGTCGATTTATCAACCAAAACCATAAGTATTTATAAGGTCCGCATTTTGGTTGGATTAGTCCATGTATATTCCCTTAAATCCACTGTGAAAAATGAGTCATTTTGTATCTTTACTAGGGATGATTTAGAAATCAAATTTCCCAAAACGAGCAGTTTATAGCAAAGTGTGCTTGTAGGCACAAGATCCTTACTTCGGGTAAGGAGATGCGTCGTAGCATCATTGTTCAACCTAAGTGTCCCAAAAAGATCGTGCCAAAACAAGTAAACTGCTTAATCACCTAGCTCCAGGTCGGCCACATGTGGTGTGTTCCCAGTTGGGAGACAACCCATTGGCCTTAAATCAAAGCTTCAGGTTCATTTTTGGAAGTGGTGCAAAGATATTCCACTTTATTTTCTTCAGTGGTTCATTTATGATCATTGTCATCTCGAATATCCTTAAAAACTCAACGTCAGGGAGAATTTAAAATCCTTTAAATGGTGATGCAATACCATTCATACAACGAGGAGCGTGCCAAATGCTCTTAATCAGGTTGGATAGACCTGAAGTCGTTGTTAGAGATGTGATTTAGGTGTAAAGTTACTGTGCGTAGTACGCATTCATCTAGACAACTAACTTTCCCATATTCCTACCTAATCACGTGTTTAATTGAATCGGTCACATGTATTAAGAAACATGATTCAATTAACTCATATTTGAAGACAATATCAATAAGGTTAGCCATAAGTAAAACATACACCAAACTTGAACCAAGAACATAGAAAAATGTTTACAAAGTAAATGGTTTATTAAGGGGATTCGGCCAACAAGGTCATCCATGTCAAAATTTTGCTCTTCTAACGAAGTTCGGTGGAGCAAAATCAATCTCACATATTGACTACGAGAATGGTACTCCTCAACAACATTGGTAGGGGCACGAATAGGTGCATAACCATTGATCTATTCCATCAAGATGGAAGTAGATTCTGCAGGGTTGAGGTTTGGGAATATTATCCCTTATTCTTGAAGTCTTAGGTTTTAGGTACTAAGGATCATGCTTCGGGCATGATGCCACACTTTGGCAGGCCCTGATTTTACCATATGTTTGTGGTAGTAATCAGATCCGAGAATTTGGTAACCTTCTGATATCTACACTGCTGTTTCAGGGGCGAGTTAGAAACAAGGAAGGGCGAGAAAAGTATTCTCCAGTCAAAATTCGATCAAATTTATAAACTTTAGAATTGTACTCATTCATGGACGTAATCATGGTGTGCTTCAAGCAATGTCTTTCATGATTAGAAAATCCGTAAAACCAAACCAAAGAGCCCTAACATATTTGATTGGGAGGTATTTCCATTTGTAATGCTTTGAGCATAAGTCTTTGAATGAAGATCATGGCGGAGGCTTATTCAGCTCTTCCATGATATTGTTGGCTTCAATGGTTTCTCAGCTTCTTGCTAATCAAGAGGAGATTCACGTCTTATACCCCACATAAAGTGGCTTTTATTAGAAACGTCTAAATCAGGAAAATTGAACTTGTGACGGTTCGACAATCCACTGAATTGGAGGGAACAAGATTGTGAGTGGTGATATGAGAATGAATCATCCATGAGCATCAAAGTTAGAATATTTGAGTTCTAAGACATGGTTTTCAAGAAAAACGTCGGGTTTTCATGGGTGTATTGTTTTATGAAAACTTTGGGTTTTAAAGGCACTAAATTTGAAACTACAGGTTCAATTTAGTTTATGAACGCTTAGTTCATAAAAGAGAGGTTCATGCAAGAACACAGAATGCAATATACAACTAAGTGTAGTGGATTTGGGTTGCTTCAGGAACTTAAGTGTGAGTGCTAAGTATAAAAATAAATTATTGAATCGTTAATGTTCAAAAGTGATCTTCATGTCAATAATTTTAGATGCATTATCAGATTAATGGACTGCAAATCACTTTTAATTAATTTAATAGATCAGGACCATTCGGAGTTGATCGTAGAAGCAAAAATAATGACGTTCATGTCATATTCACTTTAGATGGCTTCGGATCATGTGATTAGAAAATATAATCTGAATTTAGCTTTAGGCTAGGACACCCTACATAAGTGGGTGTGACAACAAAGTAATGGGCCAAAAATTGGCATTTGGGCCGAAAGAACAGTGGCAGCCCAGCAAGTTTATGCTAGCTGCTGTCCAAAATGACGTCCTGCAGTAAAGGCTGCAGGCTTTGGGCTTGGAAAAGGCTGCTGCAGGCAACCTAGGAACCTGGAAAGCAAGCTGCAAGCTTGCTGCAGTCACGGGCTGAGAAAAGCAAAACCCAACAAGCTTTCTGTAAGCTTTAGACTACAACAGAGGCTCGAGCTAAAAGGAAAAAGGAAGCCCAGAAAGCTTCAGGCGCTAGAGCGGGCCAAGGGAGAATAAAAGGACGAGTCCAGTCAGCTATTGGAGTCTTAAGTGTGGGCTGGAGGCGCTGCAGGCCCAGCGATGGTAACCCAAGCGTTTGGCCTGATTTGTTACACGCACAGTAAAGCCCAAGAAGAAGCTGCTGTCCTGGCTTGGCTTTAGGCCAGTTGGGCACGGCTTGCTTGGCTCACAGTTTTTTGATGCGACTCAACGATTTTTTCTCTTTTTTTTTCGACATCTAGGGTTTGAAAAACCCTAGTTGCTTCTAATTTATTTCGATTCTTTGACTCACAAATTCCACATAAAAAAAATTTCGTAATGCATGAAACAAATATATGAACATATACAATATATATATATATATATATATATATATATATATATATATATATATATATATATATATATATCGGAAGGAAAATATAAACATAGGGGTTCATGCATCATGGGGAATGTTTTCATGCTTTAAGGTCGTTTCAAATATCTTCCTTTATTTTAAGCGTACATAATTGGCAGAAAACACCAAGAGCCTTTGAATTTGTAGAAGATCCTTCTCATAAAGTCGGAATTGCATCTCCAATGCGTTGTATCACATTCAACATAGAAAAATTAAATTGAATCAATATCATGTAGATCAATTCAATAAAATAATAAATTAATCATAAAAAGAATGATTAAAACGTAATACTCCCCTTATTGAAGAATAAACTTTCTTTAGCGCAGAGTCAAGAGCGTGCTGATAACGTGTTGTAGGTATAATTTACTGAACAATTATGGAGGCTAGAAAGAGAGAGAGGGTGCGGCATAGAGAAAGAAGAAAGAGATGTGTAATTGTGGGTATGTTCTATTCTACCTTATTGTGCCTTTATTTATAGTAGTAGGGAATGTTAATTCCTTACCCTTTATAATTACAACATTTAATAGATAATCTACTCCTAATAGGAATATAAGAGATATTCCAAGATATACTAGGATTTACATAATCACATTCCTAATCTAATAGGACTGCAACAATTAGTACTTATCTTGTACAAATATTGAAAGCACAATCTTTTTATTAAGCACAAGCATATGCCTCCACTCTATGAACACTTTTTATTTATTTATTTTTAAATGGGAAGGAGAGGGGGAAAGAGTGAGAGATAGAATGTGGGTGGGAGTGGAAGTGGGAGGTTTTTGTCTTTTTTTTTTCTTAATATTAAATGTATCTTAACATCACCTGTAGCTGAGGCTTCAATAAAAATAGTAAAATTTAGATATGAGAAGTTACATTTATTGCCCATCATTTTTTATTTTTATTTTTTGTAATACAAGACTAGATAGTCTTTTCATACTCTTTGTGTGTATGAACACTTTTTATTTATTTATTTATTTATTTTTATAATGGGAACGGTCCAAGTCTGCTTGAATACCTTTTTTCTAATTCTTATTAAAACTTATCATGTACAAATATTCAAAGCATGATCTTTTTATTAAGCACAAACATATGCCTCCACTCTTTGTGTGTATGAACACTTTTTATTTATTTATTTTTGGTTAATCTCAGTTTACTACCTTGAAGTTTTTAGGTTTTCAACATTTGATACATCATGTTTTTTTTTCGTCCCAGAGTGGTGCCTAAAGTCATAATTCTGGGACACTTTCATACATCCATTAAATTTTATGTTAAAATCTCCGTTAACTGATGACGTAGTGCCAACATGGACAATGATTAGGCGCCATGTGGATATTAAAAAAAATTAAAAACTTAAAAAAAATTAAAAAATTAAAAAATCTGGGCTTATTCTTACCTACCCCCGCACCCACCTAGTCATCCCTCCCTTCTCTGTTCCCTCCTCTGTGCCCACCCACCTAAACCTTCCTCATTTCTCTTTCTATGGCCGCTGCCCACCCCACCCGAGCATCACCTACCCGCTTCTCAAAACTATAGATTTCCAACCGTCCTGATTCACCACATCTACCTCTGCCATCGTCATCACTCCCTGCCTCACTTTCAGCCTCGCCTGCTCCATTGCCGGTCCATTCCGGCTTCCATGAGCACGATAGCACAATCTGTCTCGATCATCCTGTATTCGTGACCCACCACAAACCCTGACTTTTATCTCTTTAAAGTATATACCTTGTTCTCTACAAAAAAAAAAATTGAGGAAGAAGCAAATCTTTGTCCATCTATTTTAGGAATCGAAATGGAAAAAACAAATTGAATTTGTATAAAATTGAAGAAATCGTATTGCGATTTTGGTTTAGTGGGAGCAGAATCAGGCGAATGTGTGGTTGCCTTCGATGAGGGCTGGTGGTTTTAAGAGGGAGTTGCAGATCTGGGAGTTGTGAGGGGAGGGAGAGCCAAGGAGGAAGCTCTTATTCGATATGGCTGAGTTTGGGTTGGGCGCAAAGGAGAGAAGAGAGAAATGATGGAGGGTTGGGTGGGAGTGGGGTTGGGTACGTAGAATAATCCCCAATTTTTTTTATTTTTTAATTCTTTTTAATCTTTTAATATCCACATGGCGCCTAGTCATTGTCCATGTGGGCGCCATGTCATCAATTAATGGAGATTTTAACAGAAAATTTAACGGATGTATGAAAGTGTCCCAGAATTATGACTTTAGGTACCACTCTGGGATGAAAAAAACATGATGTATCAAATGTTGAAAACTAAAATACTTTAGGGTAGTAAACTAAGATTAACTCATTTATTTTAAATGGGAAGAAGAGGGGAAGAGGGGGAGAGACAAAACGTGGGTGGGAATGGGAGTGGGAGGTTTTTGTCCTTTTTTTTTTTAATTTAGATATATCTTAACGAAGTTGATGTTTCAATAAAAAATAATAAAATTTAGATCTAGGAAATTACATTATTGTCCATCATTTTTTTTTGTGATAAAAGACTAAATAGTCTTTTCACTCTCTTTTGGTTGACAAGGAGTGTTCTATTAATAGGTCGTTTAAATAATGTCTTCCACAATTTGCCAAAAAAAGTGATTATGATACCAATATATTGAACTTATATAAGAATTACACTCCTACAGTGCTCCAGAAAAAATGAGTGTGATATCAAGATCATCTCTACACACACAAAAAAAAAAAAAAATCATTCGAATATGAGATTTCACCCTAATATCACCGAGACATTTTATGATAAAACTCGACAATAGATAATCAAGTTGGGACAATACAAGTGATATTGATGGTGAATTATTTTGGGCTTAAAAAATTTATCAGTACATTTTCCAATAGGAGATGCAAGTATTATAAACAAATTTCATATTTCGGATAGATCAATAATAATTTAATTTTTTAGTATAAGTTAATTGAAACAACTCTCTTCCCTAGCTAAATTAACAATTTTTTTTGGTCAGTACTGACACAGCGAATGTTATAAGAAAATGGATTACGAACAGTCACCCTTGAGTAGAATCTGGAACACCACAAGCGTGATAGAACTATTGAAACAAATATCAAAAGTCCCCCAAATAGAACACCAAGAAGGTGTATTTATAGTCCAACAATAAACCAAACCCGTCTAAAAAGGAAATGAAAACAAAAAACAAAACTATCAAAATCGTCCTTTAAACTTAAACTGTTGTTTTGCGACGCTCTAGTTGCTTTTCTATCCTTTCTGCTAGCTGCTCTCTTCATCAAATACCCCTTTCTAATATTTCTCTTATTTGACTTCTCCTTAATCGTCAAAATATTGATTGACCTAAAATAAAATATTGATGGATGTGAACGCTAAACTCATGAAAAACAAAATTGAATATAATCTTTCTTTTCCAATAATGAAATTGCATTCGAGTGCTGAATAATGCATTTTTTTAATCAAATTATATTTTATATCAAATTCATCTACACTACGAAGAGAGGAAAATTCAAACTTGAATGCATAAAAAAAGTACATTGTTCTAATCAACTTGATTAAATCCAAATTTGCAATTATGAAAAATATTGCATTCAACATTTATATGTGCATTTTGTTCACAAAAAAAAAAAAAAAAAAAAAAAAATTATACGTGCATAACTCTTCCGCTTGGCCAACCAGGGGAAGGCGTCATGTCATCATCCTTTGCTGCTGTACCACCAGAATTGAAGCTCTACAATTGATGTCCGGTGATGCAAGCAAGTCCCCTACGGTCCCTAGCTCCGGAAATTCACTCCATTCCGAAAGCCCCGCAGTCTGCTGGGACTGCACCATATGCCTTCTCCCAACTATAATTAGGTCATACTCATCTACCATAGACCGAAGCACTAAAGCCGTCTGAGGGCCATCTATCACAACCTCCTCCAAGTATATCACAAAACCCTCACCCACATCGTTATATCTAAAACCCTTCATTTCCTCGGCATCAAGTACACTATCCCAATCCGTACAGGCTTCAGAGTTTGCGGCAACAAGTCGGATCACAGTCAGGCTTATTGTGGAGTCGTTTGCCATTCTCTTGGCAAATGACAATGCTTCCCTATCGTCTTTCCCTCCCAAGAAGATTATAGCCACGGAGAAGGATGACTCGGGTGCTACAGCGGAGGTGGACCGTCCTAAATGGCCGCGGTCTACCAGGATTCCAACCGAACATGGGGCTCTTTCTAGGACACTGCAATTTAGGTTCCTTACGCTATTGTCTTCTGATTCCACTGACCCGTCCATCGACCATCTTCGGTGAAATGGGAGCACAATTAGGGAACAGAGTTTGTCCAATGCTAGGGTGCATATGTCTTCATGCATGTATTTTGGTGGAGAAATTGCTGTGAAGATGCTTAAAGATACAGCACCAAGATTTTCTCTAACAAAGTGATTGAAGTAAAGAATGACATTGTCTGAGTATGAAGTACTGGAAGTAGATTTTTTCTGCATTTGGTGGGAGATGAAAAGAGGAGAGGCTCTGCCCACTAATTCAATAAGGTGAAGGACATGAACAGCAATCGGGTTGTCTCTAGATGGACATGCTGCATCAAGTAGATTGATGAGTGCAGGCATGTTAGCTGACCTATGAATGCAAGCAAGTATTCTGAGCTCAGAATTCGGTTTCAAATGCATCATATTCCTTCTTTGGTAGCCGGCATATTTTCTAGAAGGATCATACAGGCAATTCACCAGGATTGGCATAAGAGTTGCAGTCACGATGACGCTAGTCATTGCCAAAGCGAATGCTGATTCACTGATGGTCTGCACAGAAAGAAAATGAGAGACAATTGTTCACAATGGCAGAGCGAGAAAAAAAAAAGTATCGGAGTCGCGTATATTTTTTAGGCCTATTTTTTACTGCATTAGCTCATCATATCAATTATCGTGTCTAATTATTAACAGATATAGAAATTGAATGTCACGATATCACGTGGTTAGCTAATGTGAAAATATGTCCCTTTATCTTACTTTTAACTTAAGAGACAAAAGGGTTCTGGGTAGGGAGAGAGATGGATACGTACCTGACTGTCTCTTAAATCGGTATAGGAGGCAAGATTGACAATGCCTTTGCAGCACAAAATGAAAGCAATTGATAAGGCATCGACGAAGGGCATGTTGCAATACAAGGGAACAATCAGACTGGCTATAAATTTGGTCACAAGAGCGACGAGGATGAGGATTCCATTAATTTGTGCAAAAGAGTCAGTTAAGATATGTTCCAGGGACCATAAATTTGTCCTCATTGCACTTGTAGTCACAAAGATGGGAAGCATCACATCAGAAACGAATATGTTGAGCTTTTCTTCAATAGCTGATCCTAATGGTGGTCCGGCTGGGACAGCCAAACCAAATATAAATGGGCCGAAATAAAAGCCCTGACCGTAAAGATGCGAAAGCAGGCCGGATAGGAGCACAAGAATGATGGTCATATTGACATAGCCTTTCTTGACAGGCCTATTTTCCGGGGTCTGCCTGATAATCCGCAACATTACCGGTCGAACTATGATAATCACAACAATAATATAGCCAACGGCTGCTGCTAGTGCCTTTATCATACCCCTTGTATCATGAGTCTCATTTCCCATTCTAGGAATTTGCCCCACTAATTGAAGGAACACACTGATTGTGTCACTGACTAATGCGGCAGACATGCCTAATCGACCAATCTCCGAATTCAGAATTTTCAGCTCCTCAAGAAGGCAAGCCACAACCGGAAATGGAGTCATTGAATGTAACAGAGTCATGAATGGAAGTTCAAACTGTTCGTGTTTGGTTAGGCTGAACATTTTAGCGTTGAGCGTGGCTTGGACAGCCATAGTGACTACTAAAGGCGCCACGACGCATGCAACACCAGTGTAAAAGCCTTTTTTACCTGTCCTTTTTATCATTCCCAAATCCATTTTCACTCCAATTAGAAACATGAAGAGCCCATAACCCAACTCAGACAGAAGACCGAGTGATTCTTGGCTGTTTACATTAAACAAGAAGTTCTTGTAGAATTCGTAGTGCCCAAGGAGTGTAGGGCTGAGGATTATGCCGGTCTACTTCACAAGAAACCATCTTAAGGGATCAGTAACAATTCAAGTAATCTTCGAGAGTACTAACTCTCCTCATATATTAGAGCACAAAAAAATATTCATACAAAGCAATGTTCTCTTGCCATTCTATTTGGCCATACTGTGAATCTGAGAGATCATTTATAGGGCCCGCTTCACAAAGTATTTAAACAATTGACCGTCCAACTTTTAAGTTTTCACTCAGAGTATTCCTATCAAAAAATCACCACAATCCAAAACCATTTGATCGTTCCATTAAATGGTAGTCATAATAATGTTTCTTTGAATTTGTCTAATTTTTTGTAAGGATGATTTATGAATGATATACTTAAATATAGATGGTTTGGATGGTTGAAAAAAGTTACAAAATGAGCATAAGAAGGTGTCCCTCAAATAAAATTATATGAGAGATCCTTCAACTGAAGATGATATGTGTAAATATATCACCACAATCCAAAACTATTTGATCGTTCCATTAAATTTAGTCATAATAGTGTTTCTTTGAAAAACGGTATCGTTTATTTTCTTCACTACAATTGGATGTTTTAATGGTTTTGGGTTTGTCCAATTTTTTGTAAGGATGGTATCTACTTAAATATAGATGGTTTGGATCGTCGAAAAAAGTTACGAAATAAGCATCACAAGGTGTCTCTCAAATAAAATTATTTTAGAGATCCCTCAACGGAAGATGATATGTGTACATATATATATCTTCTTCTTTTTTCAATAATTTTCATGCGTAATTTTAAACTTAAAATATTCTTCAGCAAAGCGAAAACCAAGTTACTAAACCAAATCATCGTTGGCTTAAATATATACATGAATACATGTTAGAAGAGTAAAGCCATATGCATGCGCATTGCTAATCATTCTCACATATACGCGGAATCCCTACCCTTATTTATTTTTGGATAGAGAATCCCTAGCTAATGATTAAAGCAATGTGATATAAATAGTTATATCAAAATAAGAGAGGGAAAAAAACACTTACTATAATTTGGCAGGTGAACCTTGGAACTCCAAAATAGCGAAAAACGAAATAGAAGGCTTGTGTGATGATAAAAATTAAAACCATCTGTATCTCCAGATTTGGAAGGGTATACAGCTGATTATCACTATCTGTGTAGTTTCTCGAGTACAGGCCAGGTGAATGCACGTTAGGAGGGAACTCGGTACACTCAGTAACTCTCGTTTCCGAACTGGTTAGGTTGGCCGCCGTGTGAGTCGCCATTGTTTCGTGCCTTGAAGCCTCCCTCGTGTTCTCTCTTTTTTTATCAGAAAGGCAAAGGAAGGAATGTAAGTTTGGGTTTCCTTCTGCAAAGTTTAAGATCGATACTGTTGTTATATATAATACTAGGGATAAGTAACAGTAATGAAACTAATTAACCTTCCAGCATAGACTCTGAATGTCTAGAAGCCAAAGTTGTTTAAATTCAAAGCTATTGGATGGACAGATGAATAGAAGAACGAATTCCAAGGCAACAAAAGTCAGTTATATGCAGGCTTGATATTAGGGTTTATTCGCAAGTTAGATAATAATAATAATAATGGATGGACAGATGAATAGAAGAACGAATTCCAAGGCAACAAAAGTCAGTTATATGCAGGCTTGATATTAGGGTTTATTCGCAAGTTAGATAATAATAATAATAATAATAATAATAATAATAATAATAATAATAATAATAATAATAATAATAATAACAATAATCATAATAATAATAATTATTATTATTATATTCACACATCTCAAATTACTTCTCCTACTGACACACCCCGTCCCGAAGGAGGGCATGCTGGCCATCACGTGAGAGTGACGTAACCATTTGCATTGTACGGAAGCTTTAAGATACAATTTATAATTTGATACACCCGAATGTGAGTCCTAATTTGATCCATTCTGTCAGAACCCCGCTGAATTCCTCGTAGTCACCACACCTCTGCAATTCTTTAACCTGGAGGGGCGCAAAACCAAAATTGAGTGGGTCAGTAAAACAAATCTTTTCAAATCCAACTTTTCTCAAAACATTGTAACCCCTCTCCGTAAAACTTGTATACTTTCCCAGAAATGTAAAATATAAATATACATATATATTCTCAATACTTCAATTCATTAACTCAACTTTTTTCAGTACAAATATGCCATGCCATGTCGGAATTCAACAGTTAAGTATGAATGCATCAACAATATTATATCAGGTGCAAGAAGTAATCAACCGGAGGCCCTCTAATGGCCCTGAACGATTGAACCTAGAGCTCAAAATCTATCACTCTCACTCTGCCGGAGTCACCTCTGTGACCTGTCCGGCCTTCTGCACATAAGTCGGAACCACCTAATGTAGTCTGTACGACTTAATGGTTAATATTACGCTCTAGTGCTTCTCTCATCAATCATCTGTGCACATAATCTAAGGTCACCCACCAGTCGAAATCTCACTAACACGCTACGACTGGCCCGTCGCACCCACTCCGCGTGGACTGTGCGACCAGCATCTACTTGGATCCAAGGCGAGCGTGCGATGCGGTGAATACTATAAGCACTAAACCATGGTGCAGGATTTGAGCTCAATATATATCAACATCATCATAACAGTAATTAAATACTCACCTGATACTCACCTGTGCGTCCGCCGCACCAATTCATACATATGCATCATATAACAATTCATATCATTTCATGCATGGCAATTCGATTTACATTTCCATATACTTTTCATATACTTTCATGCATAGCGTTTCAAATAATATATCTCATATACTTTTATACATTTTCATTTAAAGCATAATTTCATGCATTTTCAATTTCTGGGAAAACGGTAAGTGTATATGTATACGGAAAAACAAAACTGCCCACTCACAGAATACATCGACGTGTCGAAGGTCCCTGAGCCTCCCCTGGTCATGCCCAACGTCCGCATAAGCCTCGCCTATATGAGAAGTAACCAAATTGACATTATTTAACGCATAACCCAACTCTTAGCTAATAACTCCTCAAATATTGCTCAGTTTGGGTATATGAATATACCACCGTGACCTACACGACGTCACGAACCCGTACATATTTTTAGAAATAATTTTGGACCATGCACGCGCCCCCACGCGCCGGCAAGGCCACGGGTCTATGCGCGGCCCAAGCGCAGTAACCCTAACGGAAATCTTAACGGCGTCAGGAATATTCCTCGGAATATTCTGTTAACTTCTAACGGTAACCGTTAAAACTGACTAACGGCGTCAGAATATTCCGTCAAACTTGACGGAATATTCCGTCACCTTCAACCTTCAGCTCCGGCGATCGTCGCCGGCGCCGGAAACTGGGTAAACCTGCAACTTGAGTTTTCTCAGCCATTTCTTCACCATTTTCACCCAAATTTCTTCCTACATGCTCTAAATTAAGAGAGGAAGAAGTCCTTACCTTCAAAAACTTGTAAAAACGCCTGAAATTCGAAAGGGTAAATTCTCAAAAACCGGCCTTCATGGAACTCGTGATCCCGACGTCAAAACTTACCCAACGAAGTACTCCGAGCTTCGTGGGAACCTCCTAGAGCTCCCTGTGAGCTTAGATTTCCCTAAAACAAAACATATTCAAAGATCATGAACAGTGCTCTTCACGGGAACTTTTAAAACTACGTTTTCCGAAGTAGAACTTACCTGAAATGGATACCATCGTGATCGTGGAGGTTCCAGGAGTTTGATGGTGGTCTTAACTCCGTCGTTGGTGGAAGTTTAAGGTTGTTTTGTGGTTGGTTTGTTCGAACGGAGAAGAAGAGTGACAGAGAGAGTGAGAGAGTCGTGAGGGAAGAGAGAGAGAGACAACATGCAGAAAATAGGGAGAGGATTGAGGGGTGTGGGGATCCCACGTGGTCCTTTTCCAATCCCCAACTCCAAACCACAAAATTTTAACCTAAAAATCTAAGTTCCATCCTTATTAAATTCCATTTTATTTTCAAAACTTAGGAACCTAGATAATTATCAACGTGAGCTTCACATACTTAGTATTTCTTAAGGGCAATTTCGTCCATTCACAGCCACGAATGTAATATTTTGGAACGGGCTGTGACACCTACACCCTTTTAATTTTTTAATATTTTTCTTTCAAGTGTTAGTGGTGTGTAGAAAATATTAAAAATTTAAAAAGGTGTGAGAGAAGTAATTTGAGATGTGTGAATATAATCTCACTAATAAAAACCACTAGTGGCAAATATTGGTGGTTAAGTAGTTGACAATTTGTGTTTAATTTTGGAAAATGTTATTAGCAGTCCACAAATCTCATTCTACACTCCTTACAAGTGTATTTTTCTTTCTAATTATAGAAAATTTGGAGTGCAAAATGAGATTTTTGAAGTGTCAATAACAATTCTCTTAATTTTTTTGTATTTATATTTTGTGGGGCTTTGGTAAGATCGAATCACCGTGACGTCGGATTCTTCATCAAGGTTGCTAACATGTTAGTTTGACTGGCATTGACTTTTCTATAGAAAGTGGGTCATACAGAATGTATGAGTTGGCTAAGAAAGATAGATCATCATCTAAGGAAAGAAGCATATTTCTATAATTATACAAGAGACACCTTGTAAAACCATATAAAACCTTACTTAGTGCAAGAGTTGAGATAAAATTGATTGTGCAAATAACACCTTTGACTTTGTTAAGTTCATGCAAATTGAAATTGTTGGTGCCAAAACTCGATGGCGCTTGGCACGAGGTTCAACAGGTATATATTTCGAGTGTTGCGTTCGGCCTTGGTGTCACGGGATGACTTGAGAGAAAGAGAGAATAGGAGTGCTGTTGTTGGAGGCTGCCAATAAACAATGTTTCAATGTGTGTAAATTTGCGCGTAAATCTAACTTCTTAACAAAATGATTGTGTACCGAGTGGGATGCTAGTTCGGTTAAGTTCTTTTATATGCCTTGAGCCAACGAGGACTTCAAATTTAGTGTAACTTTGCGTATGCTTGGCTAAAAATTAAATAAAAGCGAAATAGAAACTAAAGTGAGAAACATAATGTAATCATTTCATGATGGAGTCATGACTACAAACCTTCGCATAAGTAAAATCTAAGTAGATGGGCCAAGCTACATAACTTGAAATGTAAATTGAGCGAAAATGTAAAGAGACCAATAAAACTCTAGCAAGATTCAATCCATGAAGGGCAAGATAATGATAGAGGAGTCCACTAAGATCAATGGTGTTAGATTGAACTTAGTACAAAACATGCACCTCATAGAGGAAATCAGGGTGGTTGGAATTGCACATTAATCGAATCATACTACGGGTGACAGAGTTGCAAGAGTTTTAGATCCTAGGGATTGCAATTTCACATAAACCGAATCACACCTCTTCACCGCCTCAGAGTCTGAGGTTGTCGCGGAAGAAGCAGAAGTTGTTGTTATAGTCGTAGGATTCGCCGGCGAGCGTGATGATGCAGGCGGATCGGAGGTCGAGGATTATGCTGCCGAAGGTGAGGAGGCGTACCAGGATGTTCCGTAGAGGGGTGTGTTTCGGTGCGGGCGACTCCATGGAGAATTTTTACGCCAGCGAATTAAGAAATCAAAAGTGAAAAGCTTGAAGACTTTTTATTTTAGGGTTTTGAAAAGGGGAAGGAGGAGGGTTTTGAAAACAGGGAGGGAAAGGCAATTTATGGAAAGTAACGATGGTGTACACTTGTCGAGTTATTATTGGCTGGTCCTTGCGAACGAGTCAGTGGGCATCGTTGTAGCCGTTGTATTTTGTTAGGGTTATAAATTTTGTCATATTTTGTCTCTCTAACATTACCTTAGGGTGTTTGCCGGTTTTTTTTTAGGCTAAGTGGAAATAAAACGATTTATTATTTTTTCCTACTCAAGTATATTTTCTGCTTTGAACTAACTCTTCTAGAATATGTATTAAGCTTCCCCTAATTATGTCTGATTTATGTAATTCTTTTAGTGTTTTGGTTACATGTCCTTGAAGTGTTGTACTTACACTAGGTAGCTTAAACTCCATAACAATAGTGTTGTTTTCAAATAGCTAGGGTTACATATATATTTTACAATTTCATCACTTAGAGTTTGCTAGTAAGTTCTATAAATATTCTAGTATACAACAAATCCAAAATACAATACTATAGTATCAATAAAAATAGAAATGTTCTTTGAACACTCGGGGAAATCTTGCATGTAAGAGAATGAAGAATTGATTTCAGTATCTAAAATTTTAAATTTAATAGACCATTCTCATGTAACAAGTACAGCGATGTTAAGAACATTGATCGATGCAAGTGAGTAATTGTCGATGCAAGTGAGTAACTGTCAATCGTTGATACAAGTGACTAAGGCAATGCATCAACGTCTGATAATTACTCTGCACACATTATTAAGTCAACCGTTGTCAACACCCGGGAGATGGAGTGGGGAGTGGAGTGGAACGCAAACGGAGCTCCTAAGTCCTAACCTTCCTCTAGTGTTATGTTTTGTCAACCCATATAGCTTGGAGAGGTTGGGGAGTGAGATGGAGGCTAGAGCGCATGGAGGATTTGGAGACGTAACTTATGCCGAGAAAGCATGGAAAATCCAGCTCAGCCTAAGTCTCTTAACCCTAAACATCAGAATTCCCATGCTGGCATCGACGAAGTGCAGGAGGCTCGTAAAGAACTGGTGGTGATATATGTTACTTGTAGATTGTAAAAGAGAACTATTATTGACATTCCAAAAATCTCATTCTACACTCCTTACAAGTGTATTTTTCTTTTCTGATATAGAAAGTTTGGAGTGTAGAATGAGATTTTTGAAGTGCTAATAACAATTTCCTTGCAAAAAGTGCACTATTAATTCCCAATGATACTACATATATGTTTGATAATGCTTAGATTATGATAAATGTCAAGGAAAATTTCTCAAAGTGATATTCTCTATGAATTCTCTGTCACCTCACAATTTAATGTCAATTCTATTACCAACATTATAAAACATTATACAAAAAAATATGAGGTTGCAGAAAGTTCCTAAAAATCTCTACTTTTAAAAGAATCTCCTAGCATTTCTCTGTTAATAAACTCCATGTATCTATTTCTGGGATATCTTTGTTTCTATATATCCAACATTTTCACCTACAAGTAATACCAACCTGTCTGGTTTTCCATATTCAATTCATGTCAAAAATCGCACAACATTTAAGGATAACCCACACTCCCACGTATCGTACACGTAAACAACAAACATCGGATGCGTGAGCTGCTTGTACTCTTAACGGATCATGAAACCCTAACTTTTGGCGCCATCTACAACTCACAAAACGACAAGTTGACAATCGCAGCATAAAACCGGGTTCACCAATAGATAAAGAGGAATAAGGAATAATTAAAAGGGAACAAAGAGCCGTAAATGAATTAAGAATTAATTTAAAAATGGATTAAGTAAAACAACCCATCTAATTAGATAAACTATTTGCTTGGTCTGTCGGTGCGTGTGTGAACACTGATCGGACAGGCCTCAGCATCCCATTGGGTGTGTGGACGCACCGTGTGGCTCACGCAGGTGTCTCTCTTATGATCTTATCCACCCCACCCACTAAGAATAACTTTTTTTTATTTATTTCTTGGGGAATTACAAATTTTCCACTCAAACTTTTGGTTTTCCCACTTTGGTTTCTAAATTTTATTTCATCTCAATTAATCCTTGGATTTCAGAAAGATGTGTTTTTTTAATCATATTTAGAATTGTTTTGCGGTGTGCTCTGTTTACTATTCTTTTGTACTCTCTTCTCTTTACTACACGATAGGTCAGTAAAGTGTGAGCGGATGCGAAGAAGGAAACGCCAAACACTCGTGAAGAGACACAACACCAACTCCCAAATAACACTACAAAATAGCACAAGACTTAAAAGCACATAGTAAATGGTCATCTAAAAATTCTAATACAACCAGGAAGGTCACAAAAGACAATAAGTCCCAACCCAAGGTTGCTTTTTCAGATTATCAAGAAATTTAGATCTTTCGTCATTTGTTATTTTTTATCACGAACAATACTATTATTTCAAAGTACATTAAAGAAATAAAGGGTTTGAACTAAAATAGCAATAGGCTGAACACTCTAATGACCAGGACAATTCCTTACAAAGTCTATATAGTGTTTTAAGGACGGAAACGCAACAAAAATATTTGGACACGAAATGAGATATTCCCACAATTCAGAGGGCTTATTCGTAATAAACAAATAGTTAGAAGATGGACCATAATGACTATTACCATTCATGACCCAATACTATGAATGCGGCTTAATATGAGCTGGACCCACCAAAGGGACCATCCCAGAAGTGTCCATGTGGGAAAGTAACAAATAAAAGGAAATATACAAAATTGACCTTGACCAACTTGTGCACTAAGTAATGCAAAATCTCCAGCTCAACATATTTGACCAATTCAAACCTCAGCTTAAGATGTAACTGATGACGATTGCAAATCTGACTACCGGTTGTGTTGTTTATACTCATTTTTACTTTTACATATATCTCAAATCTCAACAATCGGATCAAACGGTTGTAGATGATCGAAAGGTAAAAATTAACAAATAAAAAAGTATAAGAAGTAAAAAGATGTGAATGAATAACATTGCTCGTAATTAAAAGATATCACCTAATAAGTCCCACATCTTCTAGATGTTTTTGGCTTATAGAGAACAAAAGCGTATGTAACTTAAGTAATTAAGAATGATTTATTTTTATATAACGATTATGAGTTTCAGATGGATCATTTGAAACTGCATGTAAAATTTTCTACATTTTTGAAGTTAATGAGAGGGAAAAGAATCTTCATTTCAATGGTATAATATTGAACTAAAATAAACATATGTGGGATACAAAAAATTGATTCGAGGCTCTTTAGCTGGGATAGCAAAGAAAACCCTCAAAACAATAAAGAAAGAAAAAAAATGAAAAACCATTGACAAACTTTCTTCCTACGTGCCCATACAATTATGAATATACATTAAACAACCCCTGTAATTCTAAAAAAAATATACACAACACAATAAACAAACAATATAAGAAACGAATGGAAAGAACCCGACTGCGTGTGAGTGATTATCCTATTGGTTTAATCCCTTTCCCGAAATATGAGGCTTCAAAAAAAAAACCCTATCAGCACAGCAATGATTCAAAAAATGCATCATCCCTTGGCTCTTCCTTGGCTTTAGAAAATATGTCACTAAGCTGTGTTTGGTTCATGTATGATCCCACGGAGTTTCCGTCGAACCCCACGAATCCGTAACTTCCCGGGCTCTGCAGCATCTCTAGGCTAAAGGGAGCTTGCCCTTCTGATGTTGGCTGCCTCAAGTTTTGAACAGAGTTGGTATTAGCGGAATTGTTAGTGTGGTGAGTTATAGGCCTCATTGCTGAAGCTACATTGTTGTTGTTGTTTGGTATAGGCCTATTGACAGCAGCATGGCTGCCGCTGCCACGAGCGGCAGGGACGTCGTGGTTGTGCTTCCCTTCATAGGTTGTGATCACTGCTCTAATATCGTGAGAAGCTCTTTCAACATGCTTTCTCACTGGACATCCTGGATTTGTGCACTTGTAGTAGCTCCTGCAATTTCACAAAAATAAATAAACCTTTTGCCAAAAGAATACAAAAATACATGCATTCCCATCAAAAGCAATTCATATTTCAAAAGTTTGAAAAAGTAAATATCAAAATCGTGATTAAGGGGAGGGTTTTAACTTTTTACCTCGGATTTGGGTTGCCTTTTACCACTTTCTGACCGTACTTCCTCCATCTGTATCCATCATCTAGAATATCAATGTCACTCGTTGTCTGAACTACAACTCTAGGCTCTCTCACTGTTCTATTCCCAGGTGCTGAAATTCCTTCATTGTGATCAGCTTCATTTTTCCTGTACGGCCATGGGAAAAAAAAAGTCCAATTAATCTCACAAATACTGGCACCAAACACACAAATAATGTACACATAAATCAAGGCTATAAATTTTGACACTTCTCCGGAGATCGATATAAAATTATAAAATAACCAATTTGTAGCGCAGATGGTTAAAACTAGTGTCAAAACCGATACCCTTAAGTAATCAAACTTACCATCGTTTTGCATTAGGTTCATCTTCATCAAACTCCTCCCCTCCTCCTGACTTGCTCCTCTGAGAGCTCTGCTCAAAATCATCGTCCCCGATCGATATCGATGAATGCTCAGGAGTTCCAATGGAATCCATTTGTGAATTGCCATGATTAGCATAAGTTTGATCTGGGATTTCATTGGTGTTGGTGGGATTCAAAGCATGAATTGCATGAGAATTTGATGATGATTTTCTAGGGTTCTGTGGCTTGGGATGGTTGTGATTGCCCTTGTAAACAATCTCAGTGATTTGTCCATCCAATGACCTCTCTACTTTTTTCTTAGTTGGGCAATTAGGGTAAGTGCACTTGTAATAGCTTCTGGGATTTTCACTTCCCTTCACTTGTTTTTGACCATATTTTCTCCAATTGAAACCATCATCCGACTTCCTGCTCAAGGTCTGAGCTTGCTGGTGGAAACCGCCATTCGCCGGAGCATTACTCTGGAGAGTCTTGGTGGTCAATTCAGATGACAAGGTCTGAACAGAACCATATTCTTGCTTTGGGAGTTCTTGAGCCTGAAAGTAATTGTTGTTGCATGCCTGCTCTTGTGTCTGAAAGAAAGAAAAAGTAATCAATTAGTTGCTAAACAATCAATCTTGTCGATAAATGATATCAAATTTGAAGAAAATTGAGTTCTTGGTTTTAATAAAGACAGGACGCCCTGCACAGAGACGGACCGTATGACAAAATACGACATTAAGGAAGTGAAAAAACAGATTACATACAGTTTGAATTGAGGTGTTTGAGGATTGAAACATTGACGATGATGAAGAAATGGGAGGTCTTGCTTGGGTTTGGAAGGAGAAGTCTGAGTGGTTCTTGCTCTCCTGTTTTACATTCTGTTGGTTGTTCTTCCAATTGAAGGCCCCACGAGCTGCAAAGCTTCCAGTAGTTGGGGATGGAAGAGTCTGGTCAAAAATAACACAAAACAAGAGAAACACAATTAGTAAAATTATCAAAACAAAACAGTATTACAACTAACAAAACATTACCCAATAATTAAACAGCAAAATTAACAAACCCCAGAAAAGTAAAGTTCAGAAAATCAGAAGACTTTGACTTCAGAAATGAAAAATATCACACAAATATCCTCCTTTTCAATTATTCTTTTTGAATATATCTTAATTTCTTCATAATCCCAACTGGGAAAACTGCAGAACCCAAGAAAACAGAAATCTAAAATATATAAACATAATATATACACACACACATATACATATACATATACATACGTTTGAAGCATTTAAGAGAACAGGAGAGTCAAGAAGCTCAGCTGGGCTCAACCCAGGTGGGATAGCAAAGTAGGAAGATGGAGATATAGAGGGAGGAGAAATGGGCAGTGAGGGCGGCGGTAGGGACTTGAATTTGGGTACGCCGGACCCAGTACGCTCTGCAATTCGATCCGACAGCCCGCCCTGGCCGATGTATCTAGGTGGGTTCGAGTACTCATCTGTGCCGGCATCTAAGAGGTCAGAGAAGGAGTTGGTCATGAATGGGTGCGTTGAGAAAGTGAAGGCTGCTGAGTGTGAGTTTGCTGAGGTTTCTAAGCTCCCTGAAGAGGAGGCCATCAATCAAGAGAAAGAAAGACAGGAGAGACAGAGAGACAGAGAGATCAGTTTTGAGTCGAAAAATGGAAACTGACTTTAAGAGATTACTGTGGAAGAAGAGAAGATGGTCACGTATTGCACAAGGCTCTCTGTTCTTTCTTCTCTTTGTCTTTTAGGGAGGTTTCTGAGAAACTCAGGGCATGTTTGACCGTTGAATAATTTTTTGTTACTTTTTTCGTTACCAAAAAAAAAAAAAAAACGTTTTTATTTCGAATTTTTTGTGGTCAAAGTTCGTGGGTTTGACTGGTTGGCGGCCTTACTAATTGTATTTATATATTTATTTTAAGAAATATCAATTTGGAGATTTAATTTGTAAACCAAAATAATTAATAGCAACTGAATAAGATACATTATGAATAATGTATCTGATCTAATGGTTCAAATTCAAGTCATCAACTAATATATATCAATCTCATTCTCTTTATAATTTTCATTTTCTCTTATTCGCTACCAATTATATAAATTTGAATTTGATATGGGTTATTAACTTATTAGAATATACTTATATTGTAAGTCTGTTGTTGGAACTTTTTGTAATTATTCAGTATTACGATTCACATTATTCTTAATTTTTCATTCAACGAGTAAAGTCCAATACTTTGGTTTAAGATTGTTTTGTATGTTTTTTTTATAACATACGATAAAGTTTGTAATAATTTTTAGTACAATTTGTTTTTTTATTTTTATGTTTATATTATAAAGAAATTATTAGGAGCCAATCTATGATTGGTTGTTTTGACTCCCTAATTTATGAAAGAAAATTGAGGTTTCATTCTTAAACGAATTATAGTAATACAAAGAGTGATCCAACTCACTATAAGCCTTTAAAAATAAAAAATAAAAAAAAATAAAAAAACTCTAAGTCTACGAGATTATCTAATTTCCAACGTGAGATTCACACTTTCAATAAGATTCATCCACCCGCTTAAGTTGTTATCTACCGTACCAAACCTTGAGTAATGAAGACATAATCATGTTTAGTCCAGTGATTTTTCGATTCAAACCATCACGTGAAACATTAAAAATATACTTTTAGGTGCCTTTCTTGCTTCCTTTTAGTTTCTTCTTAATTATAGTCTTCGAATTTATCTAAAAGCATGTATTCCCCAATTACTTTTACCCTTTTCATAGAACTTTTTCTTTATATTTTCTTCTTCATGTAAATATTGAACTATGTGTTTAAAAACAACTCTTCTTAATCTACCGGCCATGATTGCTTTTGGACGTTTACGAAAAATCAAAGATGTTAAGAGAAGAGTTAGATAAGCTACATTAAGCTAATGCTTAATTAAGAGCATAAAATAATATTTGAAATCCATTAATTTGAAACTTGTATGATACTCTAAAAGGAAATGAGGGGATTTCAATTAGAACTTGAAAGTAACATGACCGAATATTAAAATTCAGGAAAAACCAATGTGATTTGCGGATTAGCACAACCAATTAGCTATAAGATAGTGCTTTCTTGTTTATTAGATGCACCTAATATGAACTGTTTAATTCCAAATTGAAAAGGTTAAGATGGACTATTAGCTATTAACAATTAAACATGTGTGATTATTATAAGGTTGACTACATTGCACATTCTTTCAGTTTGGGGTGATTTTTAAGATGCACCACGAAATTTCAATTTTCTCATATTGAACCCTGAGATATTGAAATGATAACTCATTGAAATTGACGATGTGATGATTTTGAGACCCTTAGGCCATCTCCAACCGATGGCTGGCCAGAGGGCTCGTTTTAGCCCTCTGGCCCTCCAAGATTCTCCAAGATATTAATATTTTAATGAACAGTACAGGGCCATATTTGCCTCCGTCTCCAACCGAGGGCCAGAGGGCTCGTTTTAGCCCTGTCACAAAAAACCGTCTCCAACCGAGGGTCATAGGGCCAAACATAATTTATTATTTAAAAACTACAATTTAAATTCAAATCTTGTGAAATAGAAGTTATAGGAAATAAAATATGAATCAAATTTATGTTGGTTTTATGTTGTATAATTTGTATGTTGGTTAATGTTATTTAATATTATTTCATATTGTTTAATGTTGTTTCATGTTACTTAATTTAATTTAATGTTGTATAAATGGCCTAGGAAAAAAATAGAATTGAAAAAAATTATGAAACAAATTTTGTGAAATAGAAGTTATAGGAAATAAAATATGAATCAAATTTTGTAAAATAGAAGTTATAGGAAAAAAATAGAATTTAAAAAAAAATTGAAACAAATTTTGTAAAATAGAATTGAAAAAAAATTTGATTAATATGAAAAGGAAAAAAAAAGGGAAAAAAAAAAGTTCAAAAAAAAAAAAGAAAAAAAAAAGGCCTAATAATACAACGGCTACTAGCCGTTGTATTCAAAAACATTCAAACTATTAGTGTCGGTTATAACCGACACTAATAGCAGAACTATTAAAAAAAAAACAAACCTTTTAATGCTGTCGGTTTTAACCGACAGCAATAGGAAATATTAAAAAAAAAATAGCCAGCCAGCGGGCTGGCTGGCTGGCCGAAAGCAGCCAGGCCTCCAGCCCTCTCCGATCCCGTGGCCCAGATTCCAGAGCCCTCTGGCCTAGCCCTCGGTTGGAGACGGTTTTAGGGCTATTTTCGGCCCTCTGGCCCTCTGGACCCTTCGGTTGGAGATGGCCTTATATGAACTAATGTGTAAGCCTAAATTTAATTTTAGCTGTAAATTGAGCTAGTTTGTGGTGCCTCACTCGAGCTGTATCTTTTAAGCTGGCAAGTGGCAAGGATCCTACGTGAGATATTTCCAGAAGTGCAATCTAGAAGATGCATGACATATACATCTCCTACCGTGTCAAAAGGGGCATTGTCCACTGGCCATGCAATCTAGAAGTAAAGCATCTCAAATCTCTGTGAAAAGGGAAACCGCTAGGAAAGAACTTATAACGACACACCTAGTTTATTCTCCTTTTACGAAAAATCTTTAGTAATTACGTATAATTGCATTCTACAAAAATCAAACAGCCTGTATTGATTAATGTTGATTTGTCTAAGAGCAGTTCCACCGTGGGAAAGGCCTCCCAGGACTATCCACTATTTAATCCACCTAATGAACAATAATTGTCTTTAATGAACATTAATTGTCTTTTGCATTTGTACTCTTACACTTGAATAGCCCTGACAATAGGTAAATAAAATAATAGTATTTTTTGCAACTTGCTCGCGTCACTCCCTCTTTTTCCACTCATCTTTCTCACTTCTCTCCATTTTTTTGAAGTTCCTCTCTCTCTCTCTCTTTAAGCTCTCGACACTTTCACTCTCTCTAGAGCTCCGAGAGCTCTCACCTACTTTCCTCTTCGAAAATTAAACTAATCAAACTCCAAAACCATGAAACCTTAATCTCTGGGACTAAAGGATCCTAGCTATACCGTTTCATGCGTCATCGGACCATCATTGTGTAAACCACCATTGAAGCCGAGAGCTTCAAGATCTGAAACTTGAACCCATGTGAGGTTCTCTATGCAAATCTTGTTTCATTACATCTTAATGTTGTTTGGGACAAGATTTGTGGTGATTTTCCAGTTCAAAACCAGAGGTTTAACCCTATGCAATTTCTCTGAAACCTTGCCCAGTTTTTGGTCACCTCATCGAAGCAAACTCCAGCAAGTTTGTGGGTTCTAGAGCTCTTGCTCAATTCGAAAACTTTGAGCTGGCCTCGTCCTCTGCAAAGCAGTGGTACTCATACGCAAGCTTGAGGAACTCAAACCGCCACATAAGCAAGAGAACGAAGTCGCGGTCTTGGCGGTCATGTGATCCACTCTCCAAGGCGACGGTGGTCACGAAGCGGAGACATTGGGGAGAGTCGTCGTCACCGTAGCCCATCCATTGTGAGACGATGACGTCGTTCAAGAACGATGAAGGTTGAGAGAGAAAAGGAAGTCCTACCATGTGGCTGAAGTCACCGTCGCCCTAACGTCAGCCCACGTCAAATTGCCTTCGGGCGCTCGGGCCAGCAAGAATCGACAGGCCTGGCACTTGGACCTGCTCGGGTTGTCTTGCCAGCCAACACTAGGCTTCCTCCCTCGGGCAATCAAGCCTTGTTATGTAGCTTGTCCCTCGAGCACGAGCTCCTGTTAGAGCTGCTCTAACGGTTGACAAAATTTCTGAAGTTGTAAGGGCCACTTTGTCTGACTAATCAATAAAAAAATATTAGTGCCCATCAACTTTCATTATTCTCCTCATCCATCTCTCTCTCTCCCTCTCTTTACTTTCTCTTTGCTTCTCTGAATCCCTTTTTGCAGACTAGTCACAAACCACCACCATCAGCCCTGCTTCGATATTTTGTTGTGGAGCCAAAAATAATCATAAGGTGACATGTGAATTTTTGGGTAAAAATGACAAAATTACTCTCAAGGCACACCGGGATTTCTACGCGCGAGCAGTACTGGGCAATCATCCCTCAACCAAGTCAAAAGTGCCCAAAATAGGTAACAATGCAAAATCTATTTCGTCCATCCTCATCAAATCATTTCCACAAGGTAACTCCCAAATCATTCCTCTTGTATTATATTAATTAGCTAATCAATTAGGAAATTATTCTATTAATTAGCCAATTAATTGATTTATTATTCAATTATTCCTAATTAGCTACAAATCATGAATGTCACTCAAAATACCAACCAAGTGGTTAGTCCTCCTCCTCCTAAAGGGGCCGGCCACACCCCTATAAATACCATCTCATTCTCTCCAAAACTCAATTCCAAGTCTCTTGCTAAATTCTCTAAATTCTCCAAACATTTTTCTCTCAAAATTTTAACTTTAGCATCGGAGGTTCTTCGACCAAAGCCCCCCCCAACTCATCATGGGCGTTTGAGGCTCTTGGTCTTGACGTAAGGTGTTATTTGTTTTGTAAGTGCAATTTTGTCCAAGAAAGAGAAGGCAGAAATTTGCAACCACAATTGTCATGTTGCAAACCACCACCGCCGCCTCAAACCCAGACCAATAGCCTAGTTTAACACCACAACCACCCAATGAAGCATATTCAATGCCAGCTCACCACCACAAGCACCCATATCAAATTGAACCACCATCACCACCCAAGCGAATTACTAATTTCTCCGTCTAAAGCAACCACTTGGGAATATTTTCTGGAGTATTCAAAACTCAAATATTTTTAATATTCATTAGATTTTTGATTAAAAATTAATGACCGAAATGTTACATTTGAAAACTTAAAAGCATAAAATATTCCGGAGGACCATAAAATTTTCATCTTCCATAATGGAAAGCATCATGTATGCTTTGATCACATAAAGGCTTCTTTGTTGGTTTGGCTTTTTTATTAGTAAGATACATCATATGATTCTACTAAGTGGGTATACTAAAATTTTAGTCATTTTTTGCAAAGACAAAAACAAGAGAGTACTTTCAAATATAGTAATCCACCTCGTGGGTTTTCATATGCAAGGTTTTCTAGGATTACTTTTCTTATTTACACAATTCAACTTTCTTCATCTTTGACCCTCTATACCTCTTAAACCATATGAAAATGTGAAGTTCTGAGTTCAACCGAATCAGATGAAGTCTTCAGTCTTGTATCTCATGCTTATTGATTCCTTCGAAAGTGTTTTTTTGGTTAATTATTCGTTTGATACAGTACAATCTCTCTAAAGTAATATTTTATAATTAGAATAATTTCTTTAAAATTACAAAAAAAAATATGATCTCAACTTGAGACCAGTTGCTTATAGAAATAAAATCCCCATGTAATAATTGTTTTTTTTTTCAACACATGTAACAATTGTTAATGAGTACAAAATAAGCAATGTCACATATAAAAGTTTGTGAATTAAAATATTTCTTTACAGTTGTTTAGGACAACGCATTAATTTTTAGAGTTGATGTCATGTCATTAAACTTGTGTTACATAATACTTTGTCAACATGAATACCTTCATGTTAAAGCCAAAATATTTATAACTTCTCAAGCATATTTATAGCTTCTTGGCATGAAACTTTTGGTATTCCTATATGACATTCTCATGAATTCTACTTAATAAGTCAATAAATAGCCCCTTGTTAACTTCACTTTTATAAAGTAATAATCACTTTAAAATTCTAAAATTGATTTGGTCTCAACTTTATAACGTTATAAAAGTTTTAATATTATACTTTTTGACAAAACAAATAAAAAAGAAGAAGAAATAAAAACAAATAAAATTATATATAGTCAAAGCAGAATTTTCGCATGGACTGAGTGTCCATCACTAATCTAGGGTTGAGAGCCCGTCTCGATAAACAATTATCGTTGATGTGAAAAGACTAAAATGCCCTTAAGCGTTGAGATGTGTTGTGTGTAATATGCTATTAGAAGTGGACTAATATTGTTAAATTCCTAAGTTTTTGGGACCAATTGGAACTAAAGGAAATTAGTGGTGATTGATTGGTGACTTTTGGACCACACACACTACACCTCACTTTCTCTCTCTCACTCCCGTACATTATCCACCTCACTTTCTCTCTCTCACTCCCGTACATTATCTCTCTCTCAGACTCACACTCTCTATCTCTTTTTCTTCTCCGTACGGACCACACCTAAACCAAGCCAAATCTTCACATATTGAGGGATTTAAGGTCACTATCTTGTTCCTTGTGACCTTATGAGTTGAATGGTACTATTTTCTGGGATTAGAACCTTCATTTTCCCTGAGAACCCAAAAATATGCATTGTTCATGCACACGTAAAAACGAAGGTTTCTGTGATTTTGGAGATCATAGGGAGCTTCTAGACGTCACCACGAAGCTCGGAGTAGTTTGTTGACGTGTTTTGGACGTCGGGACTGTGAGTTTCAAGCTTGGCAGGATTTTGTGGAATTTCTCCGGCAAAATCCCGTGACTTTTGGAGCTTCAAATTGTAAGGTTGTGTTCTTCATGATTAGAGCTTCATTTTGGTGAAAATTTCATGGAAATTGGTGTTGAATTGGCTAAGATATTAAGGTTTTTCAATTTCCCAGTTTTCCTACGACGACGAGGAATCCGGCGAGGAATCGAAGAAGATGAGATATTATTCCGTCAGAGTTGACGGAATATTTTGACGTCGTCAGGTAAACTTAACAGAATCCATCAGCTTTTAACGGAATATTCCTAACGGGGTTAGAGAATCCGTCAGGATTCCCTACGCGTGGCGGCGCATATTGCCGTGCACTCGCCGGCGCGTGGCTATGCATGCGGGGTCAGAAAATTATTTTGAAAATTTGGGGATGATCCTAAGGTTGTGTAGGCCATTGTGGTATATCCATATACCCAATTTGAGCTTTATATAAGAAGTTATTAGCTATAGTTGGTTATGTACTTTAATAACGTTATTTTAGTACTTCTCCTATAAGCGAGACCTATCCGGAGGACGAGCGTAGCCAAGCTAGGCATGGGGGTACGACCCCGTTGCATATCTGTGAGTGGGCATTTATTTTCAGTATATATATATATATATATATATATATATATATATATATATATATGCTTGACGTTTTTCTCAGAAAACGTATTTAAAGGAAATGTGATTTAAATGCCATGTCATATATGCCTCATATTTTAGTATATGCATTGTCTTAATTATGCATATTGTTGCAAGGTGTTGTGGAGGCCCAGGTAAGCTACAGGCAAGGAAGAAAATATCGGTAATATCGGAAATATCGGTAGTTCGAAAACACGGAAATATCGGGATAATATCGATATCGATAAAAATTACATGGAAACCGCGGAAATTGTAAGAAAAACTTGGAAATTTTTAATGAAACTTTGCAGGATGTTTATTTAGTCAATTATCTATTAGTTTATCACAAAAAATTGGAAGAAAATGCATTGCATGATGGATTTAACTGATTTAAGTTGATTATATAGCGAGCTGACAAACATTGTGAGTGTAGAAAATATGTAGTAATTAATGAAAGAAGTTTAAACACACCATAATCATTTATATATAATTAATTAGTACAATATTGGGAGGTTTTATTTAGGATATTAAAAAAAAAAAAAGGAAGTGAATAAAATGATGAAGAATAATGTGCCGAATTTGACACTTTAAATTTCTTACACATAAGCATGCGTCTAGGCGTTGAAGTTCCAAATTATAGTATATCAATTAACGATTGAAAATCAATACGTTGAATAAGACTAAACTTTAATTTGGATGCCGATTATGTTTTTTCAAGTTTATATAAAGTAAAAGAATTGAATTTTAGAAGCCAGGAGTGTGTCAATTGTTTTATAATTCGTCCGAATACATATAACAGGTTGCTACTCAACGTAATTTGAAAGTATATCTAGTGCAAGGACTTGTCTTTTTTTGTTGATAAGCAAAGGGTTTGTAGCTTTTTTTGCTAAGCAGTAGAACACATTATGTTTGTTTAATCTTTAGCATTTAATCGTTGTCCACAAATATAGGATAGAAGGCCCCAAATTAGATATGGCTCTTAAGTCTTACCTAGTTGGAGTCACAAGTTTACATGTACTAGCCCTCGCAAGTCGCGGCAAAACGTTTTGGTTTCTGTAATCCCACCATTGGCGGAGCTAGAATTTTTGGTGAGGAGGGGCCTCTCATAAAGGGTTTTTTTTTTTTTTTAATTTTTTTAAGCGGATGGTATTTACAAGGCTAATATATATCTCAAAATCAAATATTCAAAACAACATATGCACATATAATATTACATACACACAAAAATTATAATTGTTCTTGACGAGTTTTTATATTTTAAAATCGTTTTATTATAATCCCGTTGCCTATACTATTATGTAGAATAGAGAAATAAAAACTTTACGAACCATAACTCTCATGTAATATGTAGAATAGAGAAGAAACGATAGAGAAACAAAGAAATTTAAAACTTATTTGTTGAATAGATTTCGAATTTAGGATTATAAAATGTATGAGATTTCAAAAAGAAAAGGGGATTTTTATTTTAATTTTCATAATTAAAATTGAATGTTTTCTATTCAAAGAAAGGCGAAATATTGCTTTGATTTTAAATGCTATTAATTTGTGTTAAGGAGATAGCTAGATAAAATATTAAAGCTAATTGGGAGATGGGTTTATGCTTGAAACTTGGAAAGCAGGACTTGAAGCAATAGAAAGATGCATAATTCCCATATATATATATATATATATATATATATATATATATTTGTTTTAGAAAGCAAGCAATAGAAAGATGCATAATTCCCTAATATATATATTTGTTTTAGAAAGCCATGACCTTTACTCCCTCCGCCAGTGAATCCCATTCCCAAGCTCTGTAGTCCCACATCGCCCACGCAAGGGCAGTGAGCAAGCAAACAGGCTTATAAAAGCCACATTCCAAAGCTCTGTAGTCCCACAGTCCCACATTGCCCACGCAAGGGCAGTGAAGGGCAGTGAGCAAGCAAACAGGCTTATAAAAGCCACATTCCCAAGCTCTGTAGTCCCACATCGCCCACGCAAGGGCAGTGAGCAAGCACACATGCCTATAAAAGCCACATTCCCAAGCTGAGGAAAGCATGCCTTGCTCGGCCCTTTTGGCTAAGATCAAGTGTAGTTATCTGTTGAGGCATCTGAGCGTTTTTAAATATTTTTGGGTTTTGATCTCGCGATATTATGGAAAATATCGCGATAGTTTCGGAAATATCATGATAATATCGATAATATCGCGATATTTAAACGAAAACCAATTGGATACCTCTTATAATATCGTTACCGTGAAAAACCGATAATATCGGCGAAATATCGTCGATATTATCGGCATTTTCTTCCATGGCTACAGGTAAGTATATTATGCTGATAATGGTTATGAGATATGATGATGATGTTGAGATGTATATTAGAGCTCATAATCTGCACCCTGGTGTTAGTGCTCCCGCCCAGAGTTAGGGGCATAGTCCTTCACATGATGTTCACCTATCGCACCACACGCTCATCTTGGATCCAAGTTAGGTGCACAGTTATATCGTATAAACCACTTTGAGTGGATCCAACTCGTAGGTGACCTGCGATTTATCGTACAGTCTTCACGTAATTGTAGCACTAGAGCGTATTATTATTTTACACCCAGTCTTGTCGGTCAGACCACGTGAGGTGGTTCCAACTCGTGTGCATATATGTATATACATGATGATTTATTTGATGAGATATGTGACGTATATACATGATGATTTATATGATGAGATATGTGATTGAGATGAGCTTTAGATTCTGCCATGTAGATCACGTCAGGTGACTTCGGCTAGTAGATGGTTATTGTGAATTGCATCACCTGGCTTACTTTTGGTATTTTTATGTTATTGGGCATGGTATACGCATGGTGTGTATATATATATAGACACAAATATGAATCTTGATTTATTGAGCATGATTTAAGATATATACATATGTATGTATTCTATTTTCTGGGAAAATATTTATATACTTGTTTTACGGCGAGATGTTTGTATATTCAAAGGAAAATAAGGTTTTCATGTAATTTTGTTTTTACTGACCTACTTAACTTTGTTTTTTGCCCCTCTAGGTTTTAGGTAGCAGAGTTTGGTGGCCACGAGGAATCCAACGGTGTTCTGACAGAATCCGAAAAAGTAAGATTCACCTTCGGGTGTTGTATCTTAGTAATTGTCCTACTTGACTGCAACTAGACTTTCTTATTGCTCTGAAGGTGTATTTATACACTTAGACTCTCACTAGCATCCTTTCTTAACTAGGATTGCTAGTTGCTTGGTTTTAAATTGTTCGTATTTCCTTACTCTGTATCGCTTCCGCTTTGCGCACAAGGCTATGTCACGCTTACGTGATAGCCAACACGTCTCGACTTCGGTCGGGGTGTGTCAGGGTCGTCTCTGACATTTTGTGGGTCCTGTACGAATTAAAAAAAAATGCCCTCCTTATTTAAAAACAAAATAATATTTTTGGACAATATATTCTTAGAAAGTAACTTAATGAAATCAACATCTCACTTTTACGAATTGAGTAACGTCCAATTGCCATGAATCATGATTTAGGGTTCATTCATGAATAATGTCCAAAATGAATGGAAGAAGATGGCGTTAAGCAGTGTAAGGTGACGACTGTCGCCATTCCAGTAGTGGTTCAGGCACGGCGGGAGCAACTTGCACATGAAACCTGTGTGTAACTTGCACGAACGATTATGATTGGTTATTCGCATTCATGATTGTGAGATCCTTTTTAGATTTCTCATGTGTTTTACTCCACTCGAATAGGTTTTTGGTAAGTCGTTGCATTCTCCTTCTTTTGCAAATCATGAAGTTTTACCACAGTTGTGGAAAATGATAATGCATATACATCCTGATGCTGGTTTATCTTCACCAACTCTCATTTTACAAATCATGACGTTTTACCGCAAGGACATCTCATTCTCTAACATAAGTCAATTAAATAGTTCTCATTTCCTCACCAACTTAAGGTTAACCTTCCTCATTGATCTCTCCTAAAAAGTACAAAAATGTTGATTGATAAAATTCTAATAGTAATAAACATTTAATGAGTTCACATAAATTACTTCTTCTTTTTTTCTTTGGGCTAGGCTGGGTGGGCTAAATGCTGCTGAGAATGAGTCTCACATTGATGGGAGGATGAACCTTGCATAGGTTTATAAGAGGTTGGGCAACCCCTCATATTGCCAATTGGTTTTATGGTGGAACCTCAACTTTCTTTACTAGGTTGCACAGATACTCCAAAACACTCCAACAAGGTTCTTTTCTCTTCGTTTGTGAGAGCCTCTATCTCAGTTTGTGAGAGTCCTTCTCACCTTTGTGTGAGTGCACCCAGTCTTTGAAGATTCACGTCATCGCCGGCTCTAGCTGTGGCTAGGGTCGGTGGCAGTCCCATGGCTCTTATCTATTTTTTTCTTTTCCTTTTCTTCTTGTTGTTTGCTTGCTTATCTTCCATGTTGCCATCCAGTTCTTTTCCTCTTACCATCATCACTATGCGGGTTTTCTTTTTGATTTTACCATCTTTAACCCCATTTCCACATAACCCATTTCATCCACATCCATCTCTATCATTTTCATTAATGGGTTCAATCATCTTCCCAACCATCTACAATTTTGATCGATTGTCGTCTATTTTCTTCACGATTTGTCGTGAAATCTTGGGAGGGTGTGTAGAGCTTTAGCTCTGACGTTCGTTCTACCACTTTGGGTAGCCATTGTTGGTCTTTCCACATGTTCGCCCTCGTTGGCAATGTTAGCTGTGAGATTTGTCTTCCCGCGGTCTTCCTTTAGCTACAAAGACTTTAGCTTCTTTAATATGTGGTGGCGATTGTTGTTGGGGTGGTCTCGGAAGGATGCTGCAACCTTGCTCTTAATCGGATTTGGGGTTTGTATTGGTGTGATTGCAAGCAATCGAAGAGGGCAACTGATCGGGTTGCTCATGACATGGAGTGAGAAGTATACAACGACAACAATGGCTACAAGGACTGTAGCTCTGTTAAGGTTTTTCTGTTTGCATTTTTCTGTATGCGGGGCTCCAAAACTATTTTTGGGCCCTTTTGTGTTTTATAGTCCATCTTCTTTCTGTACTTATCTTCTATTTGGACCTTTTGTTTGTAATTATTGTTGTTGGTAATAAATTTATCCTTTGTCAAAAAAAAGAAAAGAAAAAAAAAACACTCCAACAAGCCGACACACCTCGAACACAAGTTAGACATGGTCTACGACTAGGGCACAGTCAAGATACGATTTAGGCATGGTCAAGACACAACTTGGACACAGTTAAGACATAGCTTGGACATAGTCAAGACACGGCATGGGCCGTTTTGTAATTTAAAAAAAAACATTTTGGGGCATTTTTGGAAATATCGAAACTAAAACCTTAAAGAGCCACATACGCAACCTAACTTCAGTCCTTTCTCTCTAATCTATGCCTCCCTCTTCGGTTCCTTAACTACTTGGTTCCACATTCTATGTACATCATCATCTAGCGACTAGTTGATTGGGCATTGCAATAGAGCAGTACATGACTCCTCCTGGACTCCAAAATTTATAGATAATAGATGTTGCTTAATTTGATTGGGTGCGCATAATTTGAATTTGTTGCTTAATTTTGTTTAGGAAAAATGAGTAGTACTTTGTTATATTATGAATTCGAAGCTTTGTTTTTAATATATGTAATATTTTTATATTTTAATTGCAGTGTCCTAGCTGTGTCACATTTCTTTATTTATAATTTGAGATTTGTCACGTCACCGTATTCGTGTCTGTGTCTGTGCAACATAAGCTAGATGAGATAACTGCACCCAGGTTATTTTTTGGGCTTATACTTTGAGAGGATTCGGGGCTACCTTAACCACACCCCGTATTTGTAATAATGCGTTGGGTTATCTATTTGGGAAAAATAGAGGGCACAAAAGCTAAAATAAGAGGTGGGAAATAGAAATTAGATGGAGGAAGAGATGAGTGGAGGAGGTGACTGAAATAGGAGGCTAGATTTACACCAAAAATGAAAGAAGAGAAAATTGAAGATGGATGGGAAAGGAACCACCACATAGGGTGGAAAATCCATCACTACTACGGATGGAAGAGCCATAAAAAAAAAAAGATGGAACAAAGAATAAATAATAGGTGCCGCCCTACGGGGCGAAAAAGAAACCAGAGTAACTTGTAGCGCTTTTTGAAAGGAGAGCTTTTTCATTTTGCATTGTAGCCTATGGCATGAGGAGCCAAAACTCTTTACCATTGCCCACCTTCGAGTAGGCCCTTAGGCTTCCATGTATGCAAAATTAGACTAACGGATTATGAGGATCTGCAAACTTCACCATTTTGAGCCCTTCACAAGCCTAAAAAGGCAATAGCCAATTCAAAAAAGAGACGATATTTAACAAGCTCCACTTCCTATTGGACTCACTCAGTTAGAAAGCCCAATAGAAAGGCAAACCAATATTTAACAATCTTTAAAATAATAAGAAAATTATAGACTTGGTGTACTTAAGTTAGTTAGAGCAACGTGTTTCAGTATTTGCACTCAGGTTTGAACCTCTCTCTACGTAGTTTTGATTAATATAGTGTAATTATTCTATCGTTTTTAAAAATAAAAAAATGATAATAAATCATCTGAAACATTTCTAAATTCTTAAAAGAGAACAACTCAAACCAAGCCAATCTCACAAGCTTGTTAATTTTTTACGTTAAAACTACAAAGTCAATGGCACTCCAATATTACTATCATAAAAAAGAAAAATACAATATATCAAGATGAACGTGAAGCCAAACTTGTGCAAAATGTGAACCACAAGAAGGAATGCTTAAACTTAGCACCAAGAATCGTAGTTAACAAACATATTACCGGGGTTGTTCTCAGATACCAGTTTTTGAAGAAGAAAAATATTAAGGAGACCATCTTTTTAGATCACATTTTATAAACTACATAATGTGACGACAAAGTAAGATTTCATGATTTAAAATTAAAAAAGAAATAACCGACAACAATCATATCATGTGACTTAAAAAGGCAATCTCTCGAGCATTACCGTTTAAAGAATTATCTCTACTTTGGCTACAATATCTATCATGATGAACTCCCAAGATACTAGAAATTTGGCTATCATAATTAATGAACGTCCTGTTGGTTTACATCAACCCCAAAATAACTTATATGTTCATCTATCTATAATAAACACATTATATGTAGTAGACTTCCTTTTTATCTAAATTATCTAGCTAATAATTCTAAGATATTTACATAGTGGGAAACGAACAAAGGTTTAGAACTTTCAACTCGAGTTTGAACTTTCACGGATTCACTCGTTGAAGGCACCAACTCTGCTTTGGTATATTGTTTCACCCTGAGGCCAAAATTAAGTACATTGTCGCATCTTGTATTGCCACTGCATGGGAAGAGAGATTAGTCTACCCAATAGGTTGTAGAATACCTCCTAATTTAAAAAAAAAAAAACGGATATAACCAAAATCGACATAGACATTTCAATGTCAGAATTAACACTCCACAAACACAAACAAACATCTCTACAATGAAGATACCTTAATATTTGTCCATGTTATTTACCAGAATTATGCATATAACAACTCACCGAACCAACATCATCATGAGAAATATATGGTCTAGAGCATAGTATTGCATACATTAAACACCAACCAAATTAGCATATGACATATTTTCCATATGCGGCCCCTCTTCACTAGTTTTAGGATATAATAAAGAACTAAATTTAAAATGATGAGCTAAAGAGGTACTTACCAATTTGGTTGAATCATTAACTGTTAATTTCAACAGCAATTTTACAGGTATTGCTTATGATGAGTAAAGGACACCATACCCTTTCCTCTCTCTCAATTGATCTCCATGCCAAGGATGTTCTTTGCTTCACCAAGATCTTTCATCTCACACTCTTTCTTCATTTTGACATTTCATAAAGTCATCAAATCTCAAATACAATTGTCTTGGAGTTAATTTAAGCCATGAAGATAGTTCTTCAAATTGCAGACCAAATTCTCTTTCCTCTTTACCTTATATCCATCTAGCTGAGACATGTATATCTCTTCATCTAAATCACTATGTAGAAAAGACGTCTTAACATCATGTTGGAGAAGCTCAAGTTCAAACTGTCACAAAAGTTAACACAACACAAACTGATGAGTACTAGAAGTGAAAAATATTTAATACCCTCTTGTTGTGCGTACCCTTTAGCAACTAATCTTGCTTTAAATCGTACATTATTTTCCCATCAACACTTTCCTTCTTGGTATATATCCTAGTTGCAACCAATAGCTCTCTTACGTACCGTTGTGCAATTGAGCTAACTCCCCACTTCTCTTTTTATTCACTCTCCATGGCTTCCTAGAATTTAGATGAAATTTGAACGGTGAGCATAGAAATAGAAAAGGCGATATAGTCACTGCACCTAGTTGGCTTGATTATATTCCTCATAAATCTGTTTTTTCAAATAGATTCTTTGAGACAAAGCTTGTTCTTCATCTTCTAGAGAATTCTCAAGTTCAACTTCATCATCAGCTTTTGCTTCTTCTTCACTTATAACGAGGAAAGTCGGAGTTTGATATGAGGGCTAGTGGAACAATTTCTAGAATCGTGACTGGTGTTATTTTGGCTTCCATTGTTCTTATGTACTTAAAGGAAAGAAAAAGGACATGGTGGGGGGAATATAAATTAGGGCAGTCGATGAAATTTATGGATCTCATATATAATAACTGAAGTATTATAGCTTAACAGGATTGAGCTACAATATTAGAACAGAAATAATTAAAATACCTGGAATGCTTTGTCCCTCCAGTGAAACACACTATCACGGGCTTCCATGCACTCAACAATATATTTCGGAAGTAATGGTTTCAAGAATGTGTGAACCTTGACTTTGTTACGCCTTCACATGCCAATAGGGCAGCAGCACAAGGCCATTTCCTTAAGTACTGGCAAGAGATAGCTTATCTGTAACTGAACAATAGCAACAACAAGAACTGAAACCCAGGTATTTATGGCCTCAAATACTGACGTCTTTCATTAAAGGAGACTTTTTGGATGTAGTGAGTAATAGCTCTCGTCGTTCATTATTCAAGAATTCTTGTATTTTAGGTATTTCATACTGTTTTGATATAAGATTTCAATTCTTCCATGTAGTGGTGGCACTGATTTTGATACGGAGCAGGACAAATGTGCTGACTATGAAATGCCGGAAATAGTCCCATTCTATCACCCTTCATTTTTATAAGCAAATGCAACGTCTCTCCTTGCATAATATGGATTCCAAAAGTAGCCCAGAACTTCTAGTTGCCGACATGCCCTAGCTACCAATGGCTGAAAAACACCAATGTTGAGACACACGGCATCCTCGAATTTCAAGTATCGTTACCTAACACTGAAAATGATATGAATAAAGAATTTGATGATGGTGGTGGAAAAAACGTATAGTCTTCACCTTCAGAACCAGCCCCTCTTTCACGGTTGTTTCACAACCTCTTACATCTGCAAACTTCGATTTGAAATCCCGGATAACAAGCACTTCCGCAAGCAATTTTTTTCAATGTAGGCATCTGATATTCCTAAGGATCTAATTAAGGGAAGAAAATAGGAGAAGAAAGGAAGATTACTGTCAGAAGAAAAATTTATGACAGTTGCATAAAATTTGACGTAGCAATATTGTTGTACAGCGACTGAGTTCATCTGCAAACAAAATATCCTTTCCTGCTTTAGCTTCAGAAAGTCACAAATAAACTTTTTTGTTTAATATCTGTTTCTATATGAAACCTTTTGATTACTACTAACACATTTCTGCACAATAGTAGATCATCGACGCCGTATCAATCATGATATTTCTGAACATCATATATGCATGGATTTGCATGTATCTCATGAAGTGACTCAGATATAGAAAACGCTAAGAGAATGATATAAATATATATAGTACGTGATCATAGACCGAGCTATTGGACTAGAAAAAACATAGAGAAGTGAAGAGTATATAATTCTCCTGCATTTGTTAAATTGTGAGAGAGGAGATACAACGCTATATATCATCATCATCATCACACACACAAAGATTAACTATATATATAATTTATCAACCCAGCTAATGACTTTACTGCATGCCAGCAGCCAATTGCGGTGAGCGCTACATTGATTGTGTAGACAGAGAGGTTTGAAGAGCCGTACCACATGTAAGTGATGTGAAACGATCGATGATTGTTATTATCCTTAACGAAGTGAATGCTTGGAAATGTGAGATCAATAATATGTATTTTGAAATCCGATCTGAAGCATCCCCGTTCTTAAGTAGAGAAAGATATCACGAGTCACATACGGACACATTTTGATCAGATGTCATTTAGTCGTGTTAGTAATTTCTATTATATAGTGTTTTCAAAGTGCAATGAAAATAGCCACTTAGTACTAGTACGGTCTAATGGTATTTCTCTTCACTTGTAAGTGAGATGTCTTAGGTTCGATTCTCGTCAAAGACGATTTCGAACCATATTATTGCTAGATCATCGCGAGGCTTAACCCACTCCCCACCTCCCTTGGTATAAATAATATCGTTTGTTAAAAAAAAAAAGTGCAATGAAAATAAGTTAAAAACTGCTGGAAATTCTGCAGTGGGAATTTTACAAGCCCATGGATATACTGTCCTCAAATTTGTGTTTGTCCATGTTTTCTTTTAAATTTGATACTGAAAGGACCCTAAAAAAATTACCCTAAAGCAAGTGACCTTTTACCAAAGTGGTAGAAATGTGTTGAGTCAGTGCATGACGACGTAGGTTCAAACCTCATTCGTGACTAATTTAACAAAATCTATCGTTTGACCAAAAAAAAAAACCTATCCTAAAATGACAAGAGACTGGAATCAAAATTACCCACAAAAAAAATGTGTATCAATTCGCTGATGCATGGTAAGTAGATAGAATAATTTAATTAGGGACCGAAACCAAAATGATCATAAAAAATGTGTATCAATTGGCCGATGTAGGGTAATTTATTGTTTTAAAACCGTCGTTGCCCCTTAGTACAGTAGGGTGACGATTTCTTGTCTCTATATTTTGACAACTTACTCTTAGAAAAAAAAAAAAAACTCTCAATATTTAGTTGAGTCAAACTTGTTAAGAATAAATCTCACATTAAAAGGAAGATAGACTTTATATGGACTTATAAGTAAGTTCGGTTATTTCCTATATTGCCAATTGGTTTTATGATGAAACCTCAACTTATTCATGGTATCAAAACAATTTGTCCCACGTGTGAAGTCAAACGGCCACATGGGCTCCACGTCACCCCGTTATGTTGTCCACGTGTTATGCTTAAAATTCGACATATGTGAGGGAGCATGTTAAGAATGAATCTCACAATAATTGGAAGAGGGACCTTGTATGGACTTATAAATAAGTTAGACTATTCCCTATATTGCCAATTGGTTTTACGATAAAATCTTAAATTTTTCAAAACTTTGCTACGCACAAATAAGTATGTGGAGGATTAAGAGAAAGATAAGGAATATAAAAGAACCATTTTCAACTTGTATACGAACATGCATACACTAGTAGAAATTGAGCGTTGCATGACTTTCATATGGGCCATTGTAGTGTCACGGGTACGCTATGATTATTGGCCTCATGTGTCTCGGGCTGCATTATATATGATTCTTCGCTACTTGAATCTGGGAAAATTTAAAGATATATAGTAAGGAAAAAAAGGAGGGAATATCAGTGGAATTATTGCTATCATAAATTTTGTAAACCGTCTGTGGTACCAACCATTCTAATCAGATTATTAGTTGAAGTTTCTAAACCAGTCAGTAAAATTAACATATTCCCTTCTGCTACTATCAGTAAATTTGGTCAGTTTTGACACATTGTGGGTGTATCTGTGAAGCTTTAATTAATACTTGAGCTAGACAATGTGTTCTGTTGAAGTGAATCCAAGGGTTTAGATTGTTTGGCAACATGGCCTAGTGGAGTTTGGTTACATTAATAGGACGACTACCTGTGAATCTTGATTTAATTATTGCATTAGTTGTGTGGACAATCTGTATGATATGCGTTGGCCTTCTTCTCTGGTTTACACTGACTTAGGAGTTGCTTGAGGGCGCGGAGTAGAATATAATAAGTTATACTTGATTAAAAAACAATTATATTAAATTTGATGAATGGTGAGTCAATGAACCTAGTATACATTTAGTTCATCATTTCATTCTCCCATATGTTTCACGAGCCACAATAATGTGAATGAGTGGATTTGTTATCATGATTTTGAAGAAAATGATTATCGTTTTTCTCTTTTCGGTTCGCCATAAATTAAATCAGCTCTCCCAGACAATTGTTTCTTGGCGCACGATGAATGTACTTACCAGTTTAATTCCACACCACATAAAGAAAAGAAACATATGGGAGCTGCGTGTATATTTTTCGTTGTATCCAAGAAATGTGCGGTTCCTGCTCATTTTCGTAGCAGTGAACAATATTTAATCACATCCATACCCATGAAACATATGGGAACCGACCGAAAATCAAAGCAAACATATGGGGAGCAGAAGAGGAAAAATGTGAAACATATGGGAAGCATATTTTTGCAGCACGTAGTTGCATGCATAACATGTATGAAAGCATGCTGGCCATGCACGAACAACACGTAGCAGCAGTTTCTGAACATGAAAACAAATTTTATTCAATTTCTGAAATATGGAAAGGTAGTTGGATAGTATTTTACAAGGCAGGAACTGCAGCCGGGCACTTGGCATATCCATCTGCAGCTAGGAGACGGAGGAGAACGAAGAAGATGGGACAGAAACAAATTATCATACCAATCATACCCTTTTTATATTGTATTAAAAAATAAAAATATTCAAGGGATATAATTGATTTTTTCTCGTAAAATATACAAAGAGTCTTAGTATAATACAATAATATACCAGAAGAGTCTATAAAACCTATTTAAACATGTGTTAGTGGAAATCATTGCCGTGTTAATTACAAGTTACAAACAAAATACCAATAGGATTAGTCAGAAAAAAAAATAGCAATAGGATCAAGATAAAAAGTTGTGTGAAAGAAAGTGTCCACTGAAAGTACAAAAAAAAAAAACAAAAAAACAAAAGAGCCTTGTTATATTAACTTTTTTAATTCTTAACTTTAAACTTTTAAACTTTTATTATATTTATTTATTTTATAAGAGGCGGATGATTGGCATCCCACATATATAACTTTTTTTATTTAAGAAACCAATACAAAAGTGTATCTTATGCTTACAAAGCGGCTCTCCTTAAAATATATCTTACTAGTGTTTTCTTTTTAATAGTTTATTTAAATTTATAGTTCAATTGGTTCATAGCGCTGTCTGGAATCTTAAGTTTAAATCTCTGATGTATCAAAAGGAAAAAGTGCAAATATTCAGTTCAATATAAATATTTGGCTCAGATGATTTAAGTGGATGCACGAGAAGGTTCTCATTTAAGAGAATTACTTGAATTTTCATAGTACGGTAATATTTGTTGAAAGAAAAGAACGAAAATCATTAGATTCCTTTAGTTTTCTTTTGTTGGACAAAATATTAGAATATAACTAGCTAATGCATTGATTTTTTTTTTTTTTAAAGAAAGGCAACTGGTGGCAAGTCTTAGTTATCCACCATTTTCAAGTCCCGAGAGGCTATGAGAAATTTCACCTTACCTCTGGCCACAGTTAAGCAGATCCACCAGTTTGAAGTATCGAACCCAGGACCTCCCACAACTAATGCATTGATTAGAAATTCCTAAATGTTAAGAAAATCTCACATAGAATGATGAAATTTAGTGTAAATGTTAGAAGGATATTGAATCTTTCCACAAATTGCTAACTAATCTTGAATTGGTTGCTCACTAGCTAGCTAACCCTAATGTCTGACAAAATTCACCCACATTTTTCTGTCTTTGGTTTTGTGGCGGATCGAATTTCAAACAGCCAAAGAATAACACAACACACAAGGGACAGCCGGTCGGTTCGGTCTTACCCAATAACACCGATTTGCAAACCACCAATAGAAAAACGTATGGGGTTACCACCCATATTTTAGATTAGGTAATGTTAATGTTAGAGATTAAATTTGTAAACTAAATTTGTAATAAATTTTTCATTGTGACGAGAACATGAGTGGTATACCACGTGTTATTATATAAGTGGTGGAAAATTTAATATTATTAATTTTTTAACACACATATCCCACTATTTAAGAGGTCGCACTTGGTGCGATGACAAGTGCCTTCGCCCATGAGCGGTAGGTCTCGGGTTCGAGACTTGGGAGCAGCCTCTCCATAAATGGGGGAAAGGCTAGCCGACATTCACCTCTCCCAGACCCTGCGTAAAGCAGGAGCCTTGTGCACTGGGTACGACCTTTTACATATCCCACTATTTATATAGTGACACATGGTATACGACTTCATATTTCGGCCACATTGAAAAATCTCTCCAAATTTACAAACTAAATGATGCATTACTAATAGAAATAAGTACGTTTATCAACGCTTAAGTAATAATTTCATCATCAACTTTCATGTTATTTAGTTAACCAAATTATGTTTACAAATTTAGTCTCTCTGTCATTACCCAATATACCTTTTTAGATTTCACGTGTTTTTGTTTCCTCTAACAATTTCTCCATGCCTATATATATTTATAGGCTCCGCGAGCTTTTAAAATCACTACACTACCATCAACTCCTACCTCCCCAAAAGAAAGAAAAAAAAAACAAGGACGTCTAAACCCTTTCCAAGGGCAGTGATGGAAGCCAACGTTGGCTTTCTCTCATTGTGCTTGCTATTCACCGTCATTCGTTTTCTTGTCAAACGTTTTTGGTATCAAAGCGATATTAAAAACGATAGCAAAGAATTCAAGCAAAAGTATCCACTTCCTCCCACTCCCAAATGCCTAAAACCATGGCCTATTGTCGGCAACATCCCCGAATTGCTGGCTAACAAGCCCACATTCCGGTGGATACACAAGATGATGGGCGAAATGAATACTGAAATTGCATGCATCCGTCTTGGGAACACGAATGTGATTCCCATCACTTGTCCTGAACTCAGCCGTGAAATCTTAAAGAAGCAAGATGCAATCTTCGCGTCGCGTCCGGTTAGCATTTCCACTTTTCGTATCACCAAGGGGTACAAAACTGCGGTTATGGTGCCCTTTGGAGAACAATGGAAGAAAATGAGGAAGGTCATCACGAGTGAATTGCTTTCTCCAATGAGGCACAAGTGGCTCACTGACAAAAGGGTTGAAGAGGCCGATCACATCGTCAAGTATGTGTACAACCAGTGCAACAACAATGAAGGAGGTGGCATTGTAAATTTGAGACTTGCCACTCAACATTATTGTGCAAATGTGATTAAGAAAATGGTTCTCAACAAGAGGTACTTTGGGGAGGAAATGGAGGATGGTGGGCCTGGTTTGGAGGAACAAAAGTATTTAGAAAATGTATTTACAATGCTTAACTACATCTATTCATTTTCTCCATCGGATTACATCCCATGCTTGAGAGGGCTTGATTTGGATGGCCATGAGAAGATTATCAAGGATGCCATAAAAAATACAAGGAAACACCAAGACCCATTAATTGAAGAGAGGTTTCGTCAATATCAGAAACTTGGCGGTAACAAGGAATCACAAGACTTGCTTGACATTCTTATTTCTCTGAAAGACAAGAATGGTGAACCCTTGCTTTCATTAGAAGAAATCAAAGCTCAAGTAAATGTAAGTCTCTCTCTGTGTTTTTACATGTGATTTAGGTATATATCATGCACAAATGCAAAAGTATGGTGTTATTGAGACATACAAAATTAATACATTCTCAGCAAAGTAAAATTCACATATTTTTAATAGCAGGATCATCACAATTAATAATATATTAACAAGTGTTTTATTTTTGCGTGTTCAAATAATTTTATTGGTTTACATATATATTAAGAGTTGATGCGAAGGAATCTCGATAATATTGACAACTGTAAGAAGAGCAAAAAAAATTAGGGTTTTGAGCAAATTTTATTTGGACATGCAAATAATTCTTCCCGTTCTTTAAAAATTTATTTATGAACAAACCGAGTCACGTGACATTTAGGGCAATTTCGTACCAATATTTTAGACCTAGTACCAATAAGTCGCATCAATAGTTTGTACAATTTCCTTTTTCAAAGATATCCAAATATTCTAAGGAACTTTAACGAAAATCATCTGGTACTGTTCATTTTAACGAAAAACCATATTTTTACACTAAAAAGTCAATCCTGGTACTATTCACTTTACCCTTTATTTTTTCCTTATTATTAAAACTCAAAGTTTTCAAACCATTTTCATTAGTTTTCCTAATATTCTAAGGATCCCGGTTATGCAAAAGATCATCCGAAGAGTATCCTCTTCGGAGGATCTTAAAGATTTTCATATCTTAGTCGTTCATCGTATATTGTGCGGTCATTTTTCATCATTTTTGTTTTTAATTTTAAATTAAAAAAAATCTAATGATTTCTGACCGTACAATATACGATAAATGGTTAAGATGTGAAGATTCCTATGATCCCCACAATTTAGATCCAGATGGAATCCAAATACAAAATCATCTCCTCATTGTCATACTTTTTGACCGTGCTAGTAACTGAAAGCAACTGCATTATCTACTAATTGATCAAGAAATTAACGTGTATATTTGTTGTGTGGATATAGGAACTAATAATGGCAGCAGTGGATAATCCCTCAAATGCTGCTGAATGGGCAATTGCAGAGATGATAAATCAACCCGAACTCTTTGAGAAAGCAACACAAGAACTTGATGCTGTGGTGGGAAGGAACAGACAAGTTCAAGAGTCGGATTTGTCGCAGCTCAACTTCGTAAAGGCCTGCGCCAGAGAAGCCTTCCGCCTCCACCCAGTGGCACCGTTCAATGTGCCCCACGTATCCATGGCCGACACCACCGTCGGAGATTACTTCATCCCCAAGGGTAGCCACGTGATTCTCAGCCGAATCGGACTTGGCCGTAACCCTAAAGTTTGGGACGAGCCTTTCCAGTTCAAGCCCGAGCGGCACCTCAAGGACGACGGGTCCGGGGTGGTGCTCACCGAATCGGAGTTGCGGTTCATTTCGTTCAGCACGGGGATGCGAGGTTGCGTAGCGAGTACACTCGGCACTGCCATGACCGTCATGCTGTTTGCTAGGCTTCTTCACGGGTTTACATGGCACGTGCCACCCACTGAGTCGAGGATCGAACTCACCGAGTCAAATAACGATCTCTTACTCGCGAAGCCACTGCTTGCATACGCAAAGCCACGTTTGCCTGCTCATGTTTACCAAACAAAATGAGTTGAATTGGGTCAAGAGATTCTGTCTTCCTTCGGCTGCAAGATATTTTTTTTTTCCTAAATTCGGCATGCATGATTTGATTAGGCTTAAATAAGTGGAAGAAATCTTATAACATCTTGTATTAAACTAAATAATGTTATATAATGTTCAATATATGTAATGAGGGAGTTTGCACAATTACCCACCTAAGTACTTATAGGGGTGTGCATATTTACCGCTCAGTTTTTCTTTTTCAAATGTGTCACATAGACTATTCTCCATGTAGTAATGTGGCATATTCCTCTTTGTGTTAAAATTAGCCACGTGTGCATTTTTTAAAGGATATTATTATCCTTCTATCGTTGCCATAAAAAAGGATATTATATATGCTCCTTTCAACCTATCTTTCTCTCATAAAGTGTTCAAGAAAATCACCGAAGATGTTCCAAATTGTATGTTACCATTTCATAAATGTGGAGACGAGTTTAAGAGTTTGAAAGGCCTGCTGCCGTTTAGAGACTTCGATTAAGTTTGCTCGTCTCAACATATATAGCTGAGACCATGTTAAAGTCCAGCTTTTTTGAGTTCATACATGTTGAATTGATGCAACAGAGAGATGCATGGCTCTCAAAGAATAAGTGAGAAACAGAGAAAGTGAGAGATCGAGAGAAGTGAGGGGAGAGGTAATGCATATATGATCAACTGACACTTTATTTATAGATAAGCAAATTCTATCACTACCTCCGCAATAGATATCAAGACTCATATATCTACATTACCTATGCATATATTTTAGTAGTATTTTTCTTCATTTGTAAGTAAAAAGTCTTAGACTTGATTTTTGTCAAAGATGAATTCGGACCACATTATTATGGCTAGCTCATTGTGAGACTTAGTTCACTCTCTTACCCCCTTAGTATAGATAATATCATTTGTTTAACAATAAAACCTTAAAAAAATAAAAATCAATTTGTTCTACATAAATAACATTAATTAAAATAGGCATGTAAAACAAAATGACAAATGAGAACCATAGCTATTAATTATCCTCATCAGCTGACTATGGTAAGTTTTTAACATATATGGATGGTAAAAAAATGAATTGACTTTGCCTACAAGGATAATACTTGTGCTAGCTTCCCGGATGAGGGAATGAACATATCCCATTCTTTACGAATAACATATTTTCATCGTATAAACTTCATAATTCGAATCGTTCATATTTTTAATCTTCATTTAAAAATTATCTAAAAAAAATTATTCTAATTGGAGATTATTTAGTCATCCAAATGTATCAAATAAATGGATAATTCATCATGAATATATTACTTGGTACTTACAATGTCGGTTTGTTCTATACATTTGAATGACTAAACAATCTATGATTTAAATGATTTTTTATAGGGATAATCTTCAAATGAACATTAAGAAATTGAGTGGTTCCGATTAAAGATTAAGAAATGCGCATTCCTTATATATCCTTCCTAAGATATTCTTATGCTGTTTTATTTTTTTGTCCAATGATAAATTTGTTAGATTAAATGTTAGATTAAGGAGCTGACAGAGTTCGAATCCACACTGTGATGCAAGGGCAACACCCATCTCCACCGTTGTGGTAGAGGGCCACTTGCATTCTCAGGCTATCGGGTTGATATAAACTTTTTTATATATTGTTCTCCCACTACTCTAGAATTCAAATAAAGAAAGTAGAAGACGGGCGCAAAACCGGTGATGGATAGGTTGAAAACTACTAATTAAGTTTAATCAAGTTTAATCAAGTTTCTCTATTGAATCTTTTCCAAAAAAAATAACAAAGCAAAGTTATTTAATCTTGGGATACTTTGGATACGGTTCCTAATCTTTAACATTCTTTGACTAAAACCTTAATGGTATTCAAAGTTTGATCAAAGTCCCTTGACTTTGTACACCTCATTATAATACTATTAGAAACAGTTACAATAAAAAAATTCAAACATTTTGATTGAATAAATGGATAAAAACTATGTAAAAATAAGAAATAATAAATGGCAAAATAATGTATACATAGTTTTAAAAACATTGGTACATTTTACAAAAAAAAAAAAAAATTGGTACATTTCACATATAACAAAGTGGTACATTAATAAAGAAGAATGAGTACATTATAAATAAATTAGGGTACATATAAAAGATTAAAAAATTATGAGTATAGATGAATTTTAAAAAAATATAGACGCTAAAAGAAATTAATACGTGGGTACAAAATAAAACTAAAAAGAAAATACTACAAATTTAAAAAAAAATGTTGTAAATTAAAAGTGGGTACAAACTAAAAATATAAATATATGATACAAAGTTTAGGCATAAAACATAAATATACCATATGTAATTTTTCTATCATTGATTAAATATACAATGCCACGTGACGGTATATACATGGGTACAAACACAAATAAAGCTTTAAAAAATATGGGCACAAAAGAAACTAATATATGGGTACAAATTAAAAATGAAAAAAAAATTGGTACAAATTAAAAATAGTTACAAACTAAAAATAAAAATATATGATAAAAAATTTAGCCATAAATATAAATATACTAATTGTAACATTTTTAACACTAAAGGAATATATTTAAAAATAAAAATATTTTATTATTCAAATAATTAATGATGTTATTAATACTCAAGGACCTTGATCAAAAATTAAAAAATGAATAGGATTTTAATTAATGAAGTAGCAAAAACAAGGATGTGAATCTAATTTCTCCTTTATCCTTTCGTGCGTCAAAGTTGATTGAATATCTTCTAACTTTGAATTTTTTTTAACTGATATCGTTAATGCTGTCCACTTTTAAGTCCACGTGAAGTTGTCGGGCTGTAAAAAAAGCCATAAAAACCCAAGACAAAGTCAAAACACAGAGGAGACCTAGATGCCTAAGGTCCAAGGAGCTCAGAAATCAGAGCGCTCAAAGCCGACTTCCTGGCAAAAACGAACCGACCTGGGTATATGAAGGGCTTAGAAATCAAAGCGCTCAAAGGCCTGTGCCAGAGAAGCCTTCCGCCTCCACCCCGTGGCACCATTCAACGTCCCCAAGTATCCATAGGTGACACGACCATTGGAAATTGCTTCATCCCCAAGGGTAGCCACGTGATTCTCAACCGAGTCGGGCTCGGACGCAACCCTAAAGTTTGGGATGAGCCTCTCAGGGGCTGGGATGGTGCTTACTGAGTCGGAGTTGGGATTCATTTTGTTGATGCACAAAATCAGCGAGGACTTTGGTACAACAGAAAGTGTCAGGTTTGTGACCTTCGCTTGGTTGCTTCGATTACTTGTGAAGATAAGTACGTAAATGAATAGGGACAGGGAAGCAAACACAAGATGTACGTGGTTCACCCAGATCGGCTACGTCCACGGAGTAGAGGAGTTCTCATTAATTGTGAAGGGTTTACACAAATACATAAGTTCAAGCTCTCATTTTGTGAGTTCTAGTGAATAGTTTAGTACAAAATGACATTAGAGATTATTGTGGGAGAATGATCCCTATTTATAGAAGAGAGTTTCTAGTTTTGTTCTAATATTGACACGTGTCGTGTTGTGATTGGCTTCTGATGTTGACACGTGTCGCGTTGTGATTGGCTTCTGATGTCGACACGTGTCGCATTGTGATTGGCCTTCTGGTTGAAGGGAAACTCTTCTGGGTCCTTGACGGTATAACGTTGACCGGTGCTCAGTAGTTTCGGGATTAGTCAAGTATGGTACAAACAGTGCTCCCCTAAGTTCCCGAGTGAGGGAAGCTCATCGGTTGGGGACTTGCAAGATCCAAGCCGCTGAGTAATCACGAAACTTCTAAGTACCGAGGTGTGGTATCGTCTTCACTTGCCTTATCTTTCTCATAGGTAGATGTGGCATCTTCTCTGGAAGTACGCTTCCTCTATCCAGGGGTGGTATCTTTAACCGATGAAGATGCACAAGGTAATGTATCAATTTCACTTGAAGCTTACTTGTAGTTTCGAGCTTGGTCAAGTGCGATACAAACCCTATAGTAGGAGTCCCCCAAGTCGCCGAGCTAGGAGATCTGCCGAAAGAGGTGACAGACAAGGTAAGCAGTCAAACTTCCAAGCAAGCAACCCAGGATCAGAGGTTTGACTTCGGCTTCCGATTGATTGTTTTCCTTCTCCTTGTCTCTCATTCAACTGCCAGGATAAGGAGAAGCAAATGGATAAGAGATGATATGAGATACTTTTGCTTTTGAAGAAGTAACTTTCCACAGGCTTATTCTTGAACTGTGCTGGAGGGTTTTCTGGTTCCCTCTAGAGTATAAGGCCGACTCAAGAATTTGAAGGTCAAAACAAGTCCATCAAATCTAGAGTACGTTCGACCTTGATGATATAGGATACTTTTGCTGTTGACGGAATAGTGAATGTGGTATGGAAAGGTGTCGTGATATAGTGATCTGTTTCAGCTCATCGTTGACCCTTCTGCTTCAATCTTTTGCATGACAGAAGTGGTGTGCAACCTTTGCATTTAAATGGTCATTCAGAACATTCCTTCATAGTGACTCATCCACGCTTGGCAGCTTCAGTGTAAAGAGCCAATATCTGATCAACTGTCATGAGGTATTTGCCGGTGGAATTCGTGACCTTGACAGCAGTTGAGGATGAGTACTCGAGAGCAATGCTAAGTAAGCAACCAGGCAAAGGTTCCAGGCAGTCAGTTCCAGATTGGAGGTTTGATTTCAGGTTCAGACTGACTGCTCTCTTTCTCCTTGTCCTGCAGGTGTGGACAAGGACAAAGACAAAGACAGGGAGAAAGCATGATATGGGATACTCTTGCTTTCGACCCTGATGATATGAGATACTCTTGTTCTTGGTGTAGCTTATTTGCTGAGGTATTATCGAGGGGAAATAAAGCTGAGTATTTCGAGAGGTTATGTTGAGGGTGCCTTATCGAATGCGAGAAAGGGTTGAGCATTTTTGCAGGTTTGCCTGTCCGTTGAGGAGGGAGGTCGATGTATATAGGGATTTCCCAATAACAAGTAGTAATGCTATTCCTTTACCCTTCTTGGTCACAGCAATGTAGTGGGAGCTGTCAGCTTCACGTGTTTTAACTTTGTCAGAGCACTTTGAAAAAGTGGTATGTGGTATCTGGAAAGCTGATGTTACGTGTGAAGATTACAGACAAGCTTTATCTAAGGAAATCTGGCTCTCGAAGTTCTGAGAGTTGTGCCTCTTCGGTTTTCGAACAAGCAATCCCGAGGATCTGACTCTCGAGATTCGGAAAGCGGTGCTACTTCGGTTTTTGAGAAAGTAATTATGTTGGGAGTCTTTTCTCGAATGTGAGTAAAGGTTGGACGTTCTTGCCAACCTGTCTTGCCGCAAAACACGGAGGTCGACACACATAGGGACTTTCCAGTTGTCAAGCAGTGGTGCTGTTCCTTTACCCTTGTGGGTAATAGTAGGGTAGCTGGAACTTCGAAATTCTCGTGCCTAAACTTTGTCAGAGATCTTTGACAAAGTTATATGTGGTACCCGAGGAGTTGATGGTGCATGTGGAGAACGGTGATTGAACAGTAAGATTCACGTGCTTTCTACTTCACCAGAAATCTTCGACAAATTGCCCGTAATTTCCGCAAAGCTGAGTGTGCATGTGACAGGTGCTGACGAGGCTGAAAAAGTAGGTGCTTCTTCGATTTCTGAGATCGGCCCTCGTGGTCTCTGAGCAGCCCAGCTTTTGAGAAAGCAAACGCCTCTTCGATTTCTGAAGCTCCGTCGAGTGCAGATTTTTATAGAGGCTGGCATTAAGTTCCACAGCACACTTGAATCTCTACCAGTAGAAGCTCCCTTCTTGCACTTCTAAGATCTTGATTTGTCTGACCTTTTCCCTCTTCAACACATTTGAAAATGTCTGGACCCTCCGACCGTCGTTTTAACTTGAACCTTGGAGAAGAGACAGCCACGCTTTCTCCAGACAACATATGGCGCCCATCATTCATATCCCCTACTGGTCCTCTTACCGTTGGGGATTCTATGATGAAGAATGATATGACCGCTGCAGTGGTGGCCAGGAACCCTTCTCACTTCCAAAGATAACAGACTACTTTCCAAACGGTCTGATGAGTTGGCTGTTAAGGACTCTCTGGCTCTTAGTGTTCAGTGTGCAGGTTCTGTGTCTAATATGGCCCAACGCCTATTTGCTAGAACCCGCCAAGTTGAATCATTGGCTGCTGAAGTGATGAGTCTCAAACAGGAGATTAGAGGGCTCAAGCATGAGAATAAACAGTTGCACCGGCTCGCCCATGACTATGCTACAAACATGAAGAGGAAGCTTGAACAGATGAAGGAATCTGATGGTAAGGTTTTACTTGATCATCAGCGGTTTGTGGGTTTGTTCCAAAGGCATTTATTACCTTCGTCCTCTGGGGCTGTACCTAGTAATGAAGCTTCAAATGATGAACCTCCAATGCCTCCTCATTCTGGGGTTTTGTCAAGTACTGAGGCTCCGGATAACCACCCTCCGGTGCTTTCTCTTTCTGGGGCTCTACCGACTGCTGAGACTTCCCCTAAGCAACCTTTGTGAAGGCTCCCTTTTGTTTGTTTATTTTGACTCATGTATATGTACATATTTGTGGCTTATCGAAAATATTAATAAATAAGCTTTGCTTCATTTCAACATATTGTGTTAAATACACCAAAGCCTTCTTCAGAAAGTTCTTTGAATTTTTTCTTTTGTTGAAACCTGTATTGTTGAAGCTTTGTGAGTGAAGCGTGTAGTTTGAGGTAGTGTTCCCTTAATTTCCCGAGTGAGGAAAACTTCTCGGTTGGAGACTTGAAAAATCCAAGTCACTGAGTGGTTGTGAGACTGCCGAGTATCAAGGTGCAGTAGCATATGGTGGGAGTCCCCCAAGTCTTCAGGCGAAGAGAGTTGCCGAATGAGGTGTCTCGCTTGTTACTAATTTGTCAAAGTAACGAATCCTTGTTTCGATGTCACACATTCGTATATGCCTTATCTAAAAATATTTCCAACTTTTGTGTGTTTGATGCTGCATGCTATTGACTAGACAAGATCAAGTGCAATTAGTAGCTTTTCACTCTTTTTCATCTTTTCTTTGGTGGAATTGCTTTTCGTTTCCACTAATCAGCCTGAGTGGATGCAAGATAACACCATTCTCTATAGCTCAGATTGCAAAGTCGTCTTCATGAAAGTTGTTCCTTATCTTGTGAACTACAACATATCCAAATTTGAGATCCATCGGAGTAGTACAACTTCAGAAATTCAAGTATGATGAGTAACTGTTCATCAATTTTCTGTTAACCCGTCAGACTTGTTGTGAGCTTTGAAACTCCATTTTCTCTTGTTCAGATCAACATACTTTCTTCATCGAAGTTGTTCCTCATCATCTCTTCCATAACATATCAAAAATTCAGAACAAACTAACGGTTGAATATTTCCAGATCTTCGAAACACCGCAGCAGCTTTAAAGCTTGCAGAAATCTGACCGTCATGTTTGGAGCTTCAACACTCTAACTTCCGTCGCTCAAATAGAAAAATTTCCTTCGTGAAAGTTGTTCATCTGCTCAAGAACTATAAGATGTCCAAAATTCAGCTCCACTGGAATTAGCTTCGCACTATCTTGATGAAGAGTGTGTGAAGCTTTTATGTGTTGGTGTTGAAATTTGGTATTGTAGGTGAAGTTTTGGTGTTGAAGCTTGATAGGTGAAGCTTTGTGTTTGAAGCTTTATAGGTGAAGCTTTGGTGTTGAAGCTTTATAGGTGAAGCTTTGGGGTTGAAGCTTTATAGGTGAAGCTTTAGTGTTGAAGCTTTATAGGTGAAGCTTTTGTTGGCACCATAAATTGATTGTGCTTCGCACTATCTTGATGAACATAGTGCGAAGCTTTTGAGATTGATACTTGTCCTCCATTGATGAAGCTTTTGTTGGCACCATAAATTGATTGTGCTTCGCACTATCTTGATGAACATAGTGCGAAGCTTTTGAGATTGATACTTGTCCTCCATTGATGAAGCTTTTGTTGGCACCATAAATTGATTGTGCTTCGCACTATCTTGATGAACATAGTGCGAAGCTTTTGAGATTGATACTTGTCCTCCATTGATGAAGCTTTTGTTGGCACCATAAATTGATTGTGCTTCGCACTATCTTGATGAACATAGTGTGAAGCTTTTGAGATTGATATTTGTCCTCCATTGATGAAGCTTTTGTTGGCACCATAAATTGATTTTGCTTCACACTATCTTGATGAAGATAGTGCAAAGCTTTTGAGATTGATATTTGTCCTCCATTGATGAAGCTTTTGTTGAATTTCCCAATTTCCAATTTCCTCTTTTTTTTTTTTTTTTTTGTTTTTTGTTTTTTTTGTTTTTTTTGGGAAAACTAGAAATTTGAAAATGTGGGAGAGACAACGTATACAAATTTTTCTTCCATACTGTTAAGTGAGAGATTGTGATGCAAGCCACATCTTGTAGTAGTCGAAGGTTTGGATGAACCATATAAATTGAATTTGCTTCGAACAGTCTTGATCAAGAGCGTTTGAAGCTTTCTATGAGTTGTAGTGTTTGCATTGTTACAGAGGAGAAATGTCTGAAGCAGATGCAAGAGGGCTGAAGAGCTTGATCTTCGTATACCATGCATTGAAGCCATTGTTGGCTTGCAATAAGACTTTGTTGGTGACTATAGCTCTTGTTAGGCATAAGTGCTCCCCTAGTTGAGTTGTAAAACTTGATGGTTTTTGATTATTTGTGAATGCTAGGAGTTCACATGTACAAGTTGTACCACTCGTCTTCTGGTTAATGGAATGAATGGTAGGTTGCTTTCATCACTTGGTTGGTGGTACGAATGTGAATTCCTTAATCACCTTTCATCACATTTCATTACCTGGTTGGTGACATGAAGGAGAGTACGCGTTGTACATTTCATCACCTGGTTGGTGGCATGAAGGAAAGTACGCGTTGTACATTTCATCACCTGGTTGGTGGCATGAAAATGAGTTCCTTCTTCACCTGATTGGTGATAAGGGTGGCAAGTTTCCAAATATTAGAGTACGGGTTGTACATTTCATCACCTAGTTGGTGGTACGAAGGTGAGTTCCTTCATCACCTAGTTGGTGAGAATAAGGGCAAGGTGTCGAGGCACATTGTGGCAAATGTCGAATGACACAAAGTGTGTTGAACCCTTTCGAAGCACAGTTGGCTTATGTATGGATGTGTTGGAATGTATGATGTTTATGCATGAATGTGTTGGAATGTATGATGTTTATGTATGAATGTATTGGAATGTATGATGTTTATGTATGAATGTGTTGGAATGTATGATGTTTATGTATGAATGTGTTGGAATGTATGATGTAGATCCTTTGTATAGTCTTGTTGACACATACTTAGATTTTGTTTTATATTGGAAACATTTGCGTTGAAGCTTCAACACTTGAGTGTTTCATTGCTCAGAATGGAAAAGAGTTTAGGGCCGAGTTGGCTAAATCACCTCTTTATTGAATTCATACCAAATGGTCTTTGTTACATAGGATGCCGAACGGCTGTAGCTTAACACTTGTACAATGTGAGTCTATTTGTAATAGTACTTCAAGTGGTCAGCATTCCATGGATGGCCAAGGGTCTTGCCATCGGAGCTTCTGAGCTTGTAGGAGCCAGGGCGGCTGATGCCGACGATCTCGAACGGTCCGTCTCAGTTAGGACTGAGTGTTCCTTCACTTGGGACTCTATCACAGAGTAATCTTTTCTTCAGTACCCAATCTCCCACTTTGAAAGAGCAAGGTTTGACCCTTGAGTCGTAGTAGTTGGAGATGCGCTGCTTGTAGGCGACATTCCTCAGGTGAGCCTGATTTCTGTGTTCCTCGACTAAATCCAGGTTGAGGGTGAGTTGCTTGTCGTTCTCACTCTGTATGTAGTTCTGGATTCGGTATGTTGCTTGCTCAAGCTCAACTGGGACAACTGCTTATGTACCAAAAGCAAGTGAGAATGGAGTTTCTCCTGTGGAAGTCCGATATGAAGTGCGGTATGACCAAAGGACTTGGGGTACGAATTCTGGCCAACAACCTTTAGCTTTGTCCAAGCTAGTTTTCAGAGTGCGCTTGATTATTTTGTTAACGGCCTCGACTTGTCCGTTAGACTGGGGATGGGCTGGAGAGGCAAAACATAAGTTGATGTTGAACTTAGAGCATAACATCTTGAACTTCTTGTTGTCGAACTGCCGTCCATTGTCCGTGACTATCGCATTGGGAATGCCGAATCTGCAGAGGATATTCTTCCATACGAAGTCTTCTATTTTTCCCTCAGTAATGGTTGCCAAGGGTTCTACTTCAGCCCACTTTGTGAAGTAGTCAACTGCAACGATTGCATAGCGGACCTTGCCTTTCCCTGCAGGCATTGGGCCGATCAAATCAAGTCCCCATTGGGCGAAGGGCCAAGGGCTGATCATAGGAGTGAGCGGCTCGGGAGGGGAGTGAGGGATAGTTGCGTAGCGTTGACACTTATCACATGAGCAAGATATTCTGATGGCATCTTGGTGGAGTGTTGGCCAATAGTATCCTTGGCGAAAAGTCTTGTGTGCTAGGGATCGAGACCCAGCATGATCTCCGCAGACTCCTTCATGTATTTCCCGAAGGACAATTTCCGCCTCCGCAGGTGTAAGGCATCTTAGGTATGGCAGGGTGAAACCGCGCTTGTAGAGTTGGTCATTAATGATCAGGTAGCGGGCAGACTTGTATCGAATCTGCTTAGCTTGGACTTTGTCAATTGGGAGGGTGCCATGAGCAAGGAATTTATAAATTGGGGTGATCCAACTATCTTCTTGTTGTAAATTGCACACCTCCGCGACCATGGTGCTTGGTTCTGCCAACAATTCGACATGAATTTTTCTCCCAATCTTGTCTTCCACTGCCGAGGCGAGGCGAGCCAAAGCGTCTGCATGACTGTTTGCCGCTCGAGGAACTTGGGTGATCTGGTAGTGGAAGTGCTTGAGCAAAAGTCGCGTTTGCGCAAGATATGCTGCCATGAAGCTATCCTTAGCATCAAAGTTGTTTGTGACTTGGTTGACCACTAATTGGGAGTCACTGAAGATATCAATTCGTTTAACCCCAAGGTGTTTGGCCAAACGTAAGCCTGCTAGAAGGGCTTCGTATTCGGCCTCGTTGTTCGATGCCTTGAATTTGAAACGAATAGCGTATTCCATCGCCACTTTGTCGGGGGTAGTGAGGACTAATCCTGCTCCGCAGCCCTGTTGGTTGGATGAGCCATCAACATACAGACTCCATGCTGGGGTCGTTGATTCTACTTTCTGAGCTTCCGATGGTAATGAAGCTACTGCTTCAGGTGTAGAAGCAATGTCAACAGGATATGTGAAGTCGGCGATGAAATCTACTACTGCTTGACCTTTTTCGGCTGGTTTTGGTTGGTAGGAGATGTCAAACTCACCCAATGCTATCGCCCATTTGATCATTCGTCCAGACGTGTCAGGACTTTGGAGTATCTGTCGAATAGGGTGATTGGTAAGCACGATGATGGCGTGTGCTTGGAAATAAGGGCGAAGTTTCCGAGCAGACATGACCAATGCTAGAGCTAATTTCTCAATGTTGGAGTATCGTGTCTCCGCATCTTGTAGGGCTTTGCTAGCGTAGTAGACGGGCCGTTCGACACCACTGTCCATTCGAATAAGAACAGAACTGACTGCTGAAGCCGAAACCGATAGATAGATGATGAGAGTGTCACCAACTTCTGGTTTGGAGAGCAGAGGGGCTTTACTCATGTACTCTTTGAGGTTCCTGAATGCCTTGGCACATTCCTCCGTCCATGTAATGTACTTCTTATTCCTCTTGAGTGCTTTGAAGAAAGGAGCACATCTGTCTGTGGCCTTAGAGATGAATCTGGTTAAGGCTGCCACCTTGCCAGTAAGGCTTTGGATGTCTTTTGAAGTTATTGGCTCTTTCATGTCGAAGATTGCTTTGACCTTTTCAGGGTTAGCTTCAATGCCTCGTTGGCTAATCATGAAGCCTAAAAATTTACCAGAGCCCACGCCGAAGGCACATTTGTTGGGGTTCAACCTCATTCGATACCTCTTTAGAATGGTGAAAGTTTCAGATAGGTTGGTGATGTGTTGGTCAGCATGTTTGCTTTTGACTAGCATATCATCAACGTAAACTTCCATGCTCTTCCCAATTTGTTCGGCGAACATTGAATTGACCAGTCTCTGATAAGTTGCTCCTGCATTCTTTAGGCCGAAAGGCATGACTTTATAGCAATATAATCCCCTGTCAGTAGTGAAGGCCGTGTGTTCTTGGTCTGAGGGGTTCATGAGGATTTGGTTATATCCTGAATAAGCGTCCATGAAGCTCAAGAGCTCACACCCTGCCGTAGAGTCTATAAGTCTATCAATGAGAGGAAGGGGGAAACTATCCTTCGGGCATCCTTTGTTTAGGTCGGTGTAGTCGACACACATTCTCCACAAGACCTTTTGAAGCAGGAGACTTTCCTTGGTCGGATTTTTCTTAACAAGGACAACATTTGCTACCCATGTTGGGTAATTGACTTCACGGACGAAGCCTATGTCCTTGAGTTTTTCAACTTCTGCTTTCATCGCCTCGTATCGTTCAACATCATAAGATCTTCGCTTCTGTTTTACTGGTTTGGTCTTGGGATCAATACTCAAGTGGTGACAGATGATATCGGGAGAGATGCCCGGCATATCTTTATATGACCAAGCGAAGACCTCGGCGTTCTCTTGCAAAAAGGAGATCAGCGACAACCGAAGGGATGGTGACAAAGTGGTGCCAATCTTCACCATGCGGTCTGGATGGTCTTTGGAGATAGAGACCTTCTCTAACTCTTCAGCGGGTTGTGCTTGCTGGGTGAAGGAGTCATCTCGAGGGTCGTCGGGTTGACTGTTGTCATCCTGAAGACCCGAGTTGGATTCATCTGGACTGGTCTTTACGACTTGGTTATGTATAAAGAGAGTCTCCTTGGGGACAGGCAGGTGTTGTTGTTTGACTGAAGTGTTGTAACATGATCGAGCACTAAGTTGATCTCCCCTGATGTACCCATTGCCGAAAGGGGTTGGAAACTTCATCAACAACATATGTGTGGATACCATGGCCTTGAGATCATTGATGCCTGTGAACCCAAAGATGACATTGTATGCCGTCGGGCAGTTGACCACTAGGAAGTTAGTGGTAATAGTAGCTGTGTAAGGGCCTGTACCAATGGTGAAGGGTAAGTATATACTCCCTAAAGGTTGCACGATATCGCCAGAGAAGCTTATCAGAGGAGAAATCGAGCGATCGAGCAAGTGTTCAGCTACATTAAGTGCCTTGAAAGCTTCAGCAAACATGATATTGACTGAAGCATCTGTGTCTATCAGGATTCGTTTCAGATCAAAATTTGCTATATGAGCTTCCACGATCAGCGGGTCATTGTGAGGGTAGATGATACCTCTTTCTTCCTCAGGGTAGAAACATATTGGATCCCAGTTAGGCTTTTGATACTTGCCTCCTCTGATGTCTTCCACGTGAAACACTTGATGGCCAGGTCTCAAAGTTCGTTCACTGCTTTTCATGGCCCTATTGGAAGATTCAGACATGGGTGTGCCGCCGCTTATGGAATATATCACATTCACTTGGCGTTGGTTACGGTTATCCCTTGGAGGGTGAAGGAGAAACTGATCATTTTTTCCTTCACGTGCCAAAGCTTCAATATGGTCACGGAGGATAATGCACTTCTCACTATCATGGCCATTATACTCGTGGTAGCAGCAAAACATGCCCGTGTTCTTCGTGGACTTGTAATTTGGCTATCTTGGCTTTGGCTTTGGTATCAGGTGAGCTATACTGGGGTAGATGGCAGCACATGTAGCATTCAAAGAGGTGTATGTCTCATACCTCGGGGTAGGGCCTGTCTTGACACGTGATTGGCCCACTGCGTTGACTGCCTGGGGGCGGGCATTATTGTGACGATATCCTAAGTTATCGCGATAGTGCCCCTTATTCTTTTTATTAAAATGAGATTGGTGAGGATGGAAGTCCTTCCTTTTGCCCTGAGATTGATATGTCTGCTGACTTGGCGAAGCATTAAATGAGGCAGGGGGGTGTGCTGCTACCATTTGGAAGGTTGAGGTCTTTTCATTTGGTTGGATTTGGCCTCCACTCCCTACTTGCTGATAAGGGGTGACTGTAGGGGGTTTCCCTTGATATGTCCTTGCCTCGGCGGAGGCATGGTTGTAAGCTTGTGTCATCACCTCAGAGTAAGTCTTCCAAGTGTTGGCATTGATCATGTACTTGAAGAAACAGTCACGTAAGCCTGCCGTGAAAGCCTTGAGGGCGGTCTTGTCATCTGCCTCAGCGCAGCGAGAATACTCATGGCTGAAGCGGCCAGCGTACTTTCGTAATGACTCGTTCGGCTTCTGGCAAATAGTGTACAAGTCATCTGCGGAATGCAAGCGATCGGTCTGGAAGATGTGTTGAGAGACAAACAGCTTCCTCAACTCTTCAAATGAGTCTACTGTCTCAGGTGGAAGACGGCAATACCAGTTTAAAGCTCCGCCAGAGAGGGTGGAGGGGAAGAGAAGGCACCATTCTTCGTCGGTGTGTCCCCGGTATACCATGGTAGACTCAAAGAGGTTAAGGTGTTCAATCGGGTCTTCCCTTCCAGTATAGAGCTGTAAGTCAAGCTTCTGCTTTGTCTTCGCTTTGAGGGGAGTGTTGAGAATCCTTCTTGTGAGAGGGCCAGGCCTGGGTTGGTTCCAGTCAGGTATCTCGGCTTGACATTCAGCCTTCAGCTTGTTTACTTCCTCAAGGAGCTGCAGGACAAGGGGGTCCTGAACGGAGTCGTGCACCACCGAAGTTTTCTTCTTTAAGTCCCCATCGCCTCTTGGAAGTAGGAAAGTTTGATCAAGATAGCGTGATCTTTCTCTGGACTCGCCACACTGACTTCTAGAGTGAGTATGTCGGAATGTTTCCGAGTCCCCAGTACCTTCATATTCTTCTGGGACTTGTTGCCTATTCTCTAGATTGGCGGCTGGCCTGGGTCGTGGAAGAGGACCGAGTCTTTCAGAAACCCTTGGGTCATTGATCTTCGAGCTTATGTGGATGGGATTCTCTCGACGTTGCTTTAGGAAGTCTCGACAATCGCGATAGACAGCTTTTGATCCTTCCACTCCCTCTGTGAGAATGTGTTTTCCTCTACTTCTCCTGCTTCGGGTTGAAGCAGCTGGGTTGAGAGAAGTCTCATGTTGATTATCACATTGATGTGTAGCTCGATCCCTATCAGGGATGTCCGTGTCGGATATCGGCGACCCTCCGTGTTGGGGGGCATTCAGTTGATTGTTGACCTCAACAGGGGCGACGAGCTTATGTGTTTGAGCCTGCCTAGCCTCGTGAAGCATCTCGAAAAGTTTTTCATATTGTTCCTGGAGGACTTAATTCTTCATCGCTATCTTGTTGTTCTGAACCTCTAGCTCATCGACTTTAGCTTGAAGAGTAACTCTATTTCCTTCCTGCTTTCGTTGCTTCATACTAGGTCCAGCGGGGGTGTCATTCTGTGTGCTGTGGCTTCTTTCGCTCCCCATATCGGAGAGAGATGCTTGGCCAAAAGAGAGTGTACGAGCGGTGGAAACCAGCTTGACAAAGCTAAAGAGAGTGGGAATAAATGTCGTTTCCCACAGACGGCGCCAAATGTTGATGCACAAAATCAGCGAAGACTTTGGTACAACAGAAAGTGTCAGGTTTGTGACCTTCGCTTGGTTACTTCGATCACTTGTGAAGATAAGTACGTAAATGAATAGGGACAGGGAAGCAAACACAAGATGTACGTGGTTCACCCAGATCGGCTACGTCCACGGAGTAGAGGAGTTCTCATTAATTGTGAAGGGTTTACACAAATACATAGGTTCAAGCTCTCATTTTGTGAGTTCTAGTGAATAGTTTAGTACAAAATGACATTAGAGATTATTGTGGGAGAATGATCCCTATTTATAGAAGAGAGTTTCTAGTTTTGTTCTAATATTGACACGTGTCGTGTTGTGATTGGCTTCTGATGTTGACTCGTGTCGCGCTGTGATTGGCTTCTGATGTCGACACGTGTCGCATTGTGATTGGCCTTCTGGTTGAAGGGAAACTCTTCTGGGTCCTTGACGGTATAACGTTGACCGGTGCTCAGTAGTTTCGGGATTAGTCAAGTATGGTACAAACACATTTCATTCGGGAATGCGAGGCTAACGAGTGGACTTGGCACTGCCATGACCGTCATGCTGCTTGCTAGGCTTCTTCATGGGTTAACTTGGAACGTGCCTGCACCTACTAAATCAAGCATTGAGCTACCGAGCCACAGAACGACCTCTTACTTGAGAGATTTTTCAGTGTGATCAGTACACGGGGTGGTATACCACGTATCATTATACAAATTGTGAGATATGTATGCTAAAAAGTTAATAATTTAAAAAATAAAATTTTCCACCACTCCTATTAAAATATGTGGTGTACCACTTGTGTTCCCTTCATAACTAAAAAGTTATCCTCTTACTTGCTAAGCCACTTCTTGCGTACGCGAAGCCGCTTTTGGCAGCTCACGTGTACAATACGGAAAATTGAACAATTTGGACTAGTTTATTGGCTCAAGAAAATCCAATCGGTCTCCGTTCGGAATGGTAGATTTGATCGGACTAAAATAATAAGTGGAACAAGGTTCATACCATTTTTTGCATTAAATTAAAAGTCATGTTATGTTATCTAATGTTTGATATGCAAAAAATACTCAAATCTGGTCTTGAATGAGTCTTATTACAAGTGGTTCCGTGTCCTGTTCTAATTACAAGTGCGTACCAATGCAAATATGAAGAAATATTTGTGTTTTGCTCTATTAGTTTGAGATTTAATTCAAGCATGCAGAGTTGCATATTTCACTTAAAGTTTTGTGTGTTAATGGAAGGCCTTTTTAAATCATGTCATTGTTATACTGACCTAAACATTGCAGGATATGGCTTCAATTTTACACATGTTATGAATGTAGGAGAAAAATATGAAAGAAAGAGAAGTTTGAGAGAAATCTGGAAGAAATAGGAAATAAAATCTCCCAACCTTGTTTTAGGAAGAAAACCTTATTAAGTGCCACTAGCTATTTTAGGCCAAGGCCACCTTCTTCCACGGGAGAACAGCACTTACTCCAAGTAACTAGAGGAACCCTTATCAAAAGAGCCAGGACCAAATAAAATTGACACCGAATCTCATTTATCCAGAGCAGAGAGAATAGTCGTTCATAATTTGAAAGCTGTAGAGAAGCGAGGCCACCGTATATTTTAATAATTGGAGTCTACTAGCCATAGAAAACTGTGACCTTTTCCATTTAAGACAATTTTGCTCTGACACCAAAAAAAAAAAAAAAAAAACGCTTTGCTAAACGGAATAACTTCGCCAGCTAAAAGCTTTATTCGTCACCGAAGAAGTTAACAAGGACTAGGCTAGTGAAGTACCGGCACATTAATTCTTGATTTTTTGCAGCAGTCTGTGTCAAGCGCGCCGCTTCTTCTTGTAGGTGCACTCATCTTCTTTCTTTTGGCGCACCAGTTCCATATCCACCTATTGAATTCTGGAATTAGTCTCGGTCAATGGATTAGAGCTAGCTAAAGAAGACTCCCCAACTTTCCGAACCCAACCTGCTCCTAGGCCACGAACTTCCTTGCCTTCCCTTTGAGCAACCCCATCCATCAGCAACTAAAGAGACACCTCTGAATCAAGTGTCATCTGCTCCATAGGCACGTTGGATGCTGCTGGGAGAGGTTGGCAAGGTACTCTTCCTTCTTTTCTATCATAGAAGCCTACAAAAACAAAACAAAAAAAAAAACAAAAAACAAAAACAGTGGAAACAAAATAAGATTAACAATTATAATTTAAACCTTATTTATTGTAATGAAAGTTACAATTAAAAAATATAAAAGAATACTTACATAAATTTCATTCGCGATCTCGTTAGCATAATTGGCTGGCGTCTCCCCAAACTACCACTTTCGGGAAAGGTTCCCTAGCCGCCTGTATTCCTCGACCCGGTAAGATAAGGGTTGAGAACCGGAGCGAAGAAGGTACGGCTTCTTGTCCCGGTTACCTTTATTTGCCACCAATTTTTGTCCATTACAAAATATTAATTTAACTTAACTAAAAAAATATATAATAATTGAATTAAAATTAAAATATAAATAAAATTTGATTACCTGATACTTTTCACTCTGAAAATGAGTACAAAGCCACTTCCACTCAGCCACCTTCTCCACAAAAGTCTGGAGTGGTTCTGCAAGAGTTGCCTTATGCGTCAAAAAACAATCGTAATACTTGTGTAGCTCGTATTTCTACCTCTTATACTGGCCGCTCCACACTTAATATATGCAATCAACACAAGATTTTTCCCGCTTGTTCTACTTGAAGTTGGCCTGAAATTTCCAAAATAAAAATAAAATAGTTTACTTTAAAACCACATAAAATAAGTTAAGGAAAGATATTACTAAAGTAACAAGTTATTGTATACTTACCGAAAACTGGCGGTTCATCTCGGCATGAAATGGGGTGTTGTGCGTAATCCATGAATCGACGTCCATAGGGCATTTGGTGCGGATGAGGGCACCATAATCGCGAGTCAACAAAATGTTGACTTTAGCACTTGCTCGACGGTGGTTAGGGAGGTATACAATAAATCATCTTTTGTGTGACCGGAGTGATCTAGTTGGTCGCTAATCCCTGACAAATGCCTTTAGTTTTTTTAGTTCTTGAGTCAATGAGGAGGTTTCCTTCCTTCACCTTTTCCATGACCTTTGATTCAGCCTCTGCACTACCCTTAAAAGGGTGGGATGGATCGGAGGCTAGTGCTGGTACAAGTTGGTGGCGACTATAGCTACGAAGTCACCTAGCAAATCGAACAGCCTGGGGTTAATAGTGCAGACGTACTCGCGCCGGCGGCCAACTCCGCAGTTGCTGCCTGGGTCTCGTTGGCCGCTAAAGTGGCATTGCAGGCTTAGCACTCACTCTAAGCAAATGTGAAAGCAGAACGATGGCCACTCATGTTCAAACGCTAAGACATCTATAAAAAAAACCACATAATTTCTAAAATTTACTAAAATTTCAAATAATTTTTAAAATTTCTTAAAATTACAAAGAGTTTCTAAAATTGCCTAACATTTCAAATAATTTATAAAATTCCACGTAATTTCTAATGTATTTCAAAAGTTTCACATATTTCTAAAATTTTAAATAATTGCTAAAATTGCCTTGCATTTCAAAATTTCTTAAAATATTCTGAAATTTCATAATATTTCCTGAACTTTTAACAATTCTCTAAAATTAAAAAAATTCCCTAAATTTCAAAAAAAAATTGTTTCCTAAAATTTCAAAGGTTTCACCCTTCGTCACCCACACTGTACCTAAACTACCCACCCCACCACCACCAGCATCTACCCCAAGCCCCTTGCCTATAACTACCTCGTCCCCACCCACCATCAATCATCCCGTGTCCAATAGGACCGACACATCGCCCTGAAAGACTCTACTGAGACAAAGATGGGCTGTTAAGAACATAGAGAAGGTATGATGGGCAGTTGGTCAGATCTAGTATGGATCTTACATGGATGGTAGTTGGAGTCGACAACTCTCTTAGGGTTCCCTTATTTGGGATCCCTGGGAAAGAGGATCAAGTTGACCTTTGTGAACAACTTAATGCACTATCTCCCTTCAACCCTTTGAGCGAAATGCGGCAAAAGGAAGAAAAATCCATGGACCTACCTCATTGTCTTCACCTCATAGGAACTACGAGATCACCCCAAGGACGCCTTTGGCATCCTGGAGTCGCGGACCGACCATGAAACCTTGTTCAATAAGTGGACTACATTAGATGTCCGCTTTCCCACCACCACTACCCCATCCTCAACACCACGATGCCCTCACTTTCACCACCACCATCGTGCCCACAACTACCCCGTGCCCACCCACCACCAACCACCTCACACCCACCACCACACCCACAAATCACAACATAATTCAAACAATTTTACACAATAAACAATCACAATTAATTTTAATTCCCAACATAATCATTCTATTAATCACAATATACTAACCATCCTAACAATTTTGAATTGTAAAGAAAAATTAGGAGAGAAAGGGTGAGATTTACAGTTGTTGGGCACGTGGTAGAGAGAGGATTTGAGCGATAGAGATAAAAGACTGAGAGAGAGGATTTGAGAGAGAAAAAGAGGCTTGAGAGATGATTTAAGATAGAGAAAGATTGCATAACGGCGCAAGAAGGAAGCAAGAAAAAGGTTCTGGGTTTTAACATTTAGGTTTATTTTAGTATTTGGGTTTTGCTTGTTAGTTTAGGATTTGGGTCTAGCCTATCCGAGTGAGAGTTTCTTAGGTTTGGTTCTCTATAAATAGAGCTTGTAATTTAGTTTGAAAACAAGTTATTCACAATGTAGTCTCTTAGGGTTTTGTAGTCGTTTCGACATTATCGTTTGTTTAATAATATTCTTATTATTTTGTTAGTCTTGTTCATTGCGCACTCTGATATTCAACTTGGTATCAGAGCGGGTTCGATCCTTAGGGTTCAATTCGTTCTCGTTGGTATCAATTTGTTTGCCTTTGTCGTCGTTCATTTTAGATTTGTTAGTTGATATTGATTGTTTGCAAGGAGAAGAAAAATGAAAGAGAAAAAAAAAGTTCTGCCTACAGATGAGAACATCCCATAACGTTTTTCCATATTGACCGTTGAACCACCATCTGTATCGGCACGCACCCGCTGCTGCAATTTATTCGTCCTCGCCACCACATCGCACCCACAATCTGCTACACCCACGTGACTCCATGATCTTCTTCCTGCATCGTACTCATAAGCCAATAACCTATCGCCTGCAACCCATATGCACTCAATCCTGGATCCATATACGCCTTATTGACCCTCTGCACCCCACCCGTTTTGCACTAGAATTCTTGCACTTGTTGATATGGAAAGGAAAAGGGGGACGAAAGGGAAAAAAATATATCTGGTTAGAAGTCTTTGGGGTCCACTTGTTGTTAGAAGTTGAAAGCCCACAATGGGTTTATTGATGTTGTTTGGCTTGTCTGTTGTTGCTCACCGCAACGATCGCTTGAATGTTTGGATTGGTGACCACTCGAGTAATGTTATGAAAGTTGGATTTTTTGTTTTTTTTGTTCAAGTTTGTTCGGAAGTTGGAATTTGCATTGGCATGGAAATCTTGCATTGGTATCGGTATCGGCATCGGCATCGGCATTGGCATTGGCATCAGCATCGGTATTGGCATTGGCATCGGTATTGGCATTGACATCTGCATTGGTATTGGCATTGGAATTTGGAGGGCATTGGCTTTGGCATTGGAATTTGGAGGCTTGCATCCACATCTGCTTGTTGGCAAACTCATGTCGTGTACCGTCATGAGTTTGACGGGGGATGTTGGAAAATATTAGTATTTAGGTTTATTTTAGTATTTGGGTTTTGCTTGTTAGTTTAGGATTTGGGCCTAACCCATCCGAGTTAGGGTTTCTTAAGTTTGGTTATCTATAAATAGAGCTTGTAATTTAGTTTGAAAACAAGTTATTCACAATGTAGTCTCTTAGGGTTTTGTAGTTGTTTCGGCATTATTGTTTGTTTAATAATATTCTTATTATTTTGTTAGTTTTGTTCGTTGCGCACTCTGATATTCAACTGGAAGCAAGAAAAAGGTTCTGGGTTTTAACATTTTTAAGGCTTTGCCCGATGGAAGGTTTGTCGGCCAAAGGTTTTAAATTTTTTGACACATGTTCAAAACCTAAAATTTCGTCAAACAAACATAGTAACTCTGTCAGGAAACGTCACTAGGAATATTTAGATTTGGTGAAAAATACGGGGGAAATTTCATTTGCCCGACAAACTTTTGGAATATTTCGTCGGGTTACCTCTATTTTGGATTTTTAGTAAAATTTTGGTTGGGAGTATAAAAGATTATAAAATCATCACAAGCCTCCCTTTTTTCTTTTCTATTGCAATTTCTGGACTTTTTTCTACATTGCCCGACGGAATAATAGCTTAAGACGACAGAATTTAGAACGTTGACCCAACAAATCCAAGTATTCCTATAGGGCAAACTTAAAAAAAGAAGATATTTGTCTACTTTTGAACATTAAGTTCAAACGGTTCAAAAACCATCAAATTGTAAAAAATGAACCAAATTGAACCTAAAATGTGTGCTTGTACTCTCCATGTTGGGCATGGTAAAAAATGAACCAAATTGGACGTAAAATGATCATTAAATTGTGAATTTTAGTTTATAATCTTCGAATGATTTTGTCCTGTTACCTAATCCTCTAATGTTTTTTTTTTGGTGATTTTTTTTTTTTTTTGCATAGGAGATCTTGAAGTATATGCAAACATGTTTGACGGTTGGATCGGGAAAACTAGTTTTGTGGAATGCATGTCCCCTGTAAAACATCGATTCCAAAACACTTAATGTTTTTTCTATACTGCTATTAAGTTCGATGTAAGTTTTTGCTTTGAGAAATTTTATTATAACCCATTCAACCTCCTCTTACACCCAATTATAAAAATATTTTATTTAAATTCCTAATTCACCCTTGTATAAAACTAAAAAACAAAAAACAAAATCAAAATGTCTTTTTACACCCACTGTCACTTCCAGCTCAAACCTCACCAAAGATCTGCTGGTGATTTTTCAAGGCAACTTCTGCCATCCATGGCAGCCCATTTACCTTCCACAAGCTTTGACATCTAACGCCTTCCATGCAACACAAAGGTACCCTTGGTCGTGATTATCCACGTCGCCGACTCTGTAACACTCGAAAATTGTGTAGGCCCCGATTTGCTTTCGGCATTTGTCGGTTGAAGGAAGTGAGCAATAAAGAGGAGGAGGAGAATATAAGATGGAAACAGAGAGAACGGAAAAAAAAAGCCTGAAAAGAGAAGACTTTGACACAAAAGATTCACCCACCTCAATGAAGAAGATGCCGGAAAGCAGCGGGCGTTAGTGGGGCTGATATGGGTTCATCTCCCTTCAATATATTTTTCTTATCTCACATTAATTTAGGGGTAAAGTGGAGAGTTTAATGGCAAAAATATATAAGTTGGGTGTGGAAAGAAGTTTTTAGGGTTCAAATAAAATTTCCCTTTTGATATTTTAAATATTTTAAATTTGAAGATTAGTTTCCTTCATCTTATTCTTGTAGGGTTGGGGATTGTATTTGCAAAAACTAACCAAATCAGACATAAAACGACAGTTAAATCGTGAATTTTAGTTTTTAATCGTCGAATGATTTCGTCCTATTTCCTTAATTTGCCGGGCAAACCCTCTGTTGTTGGCGCCTTTCTTTTTCATTTTTGCGCTAAAATGTTGAGCGTCTTCGCCCTACCAACAGAAATATTTGCCGGGTAAAGTCTGTTTACCAAATGAAAATTGTTCTGCCACACAAATATTTGTAGGACAAGCCCTATTTTCTAGTGGTGTGATATTATCTTCAATAATTTGAAAATTTTTGCTCCAGCTTTACATCTAAAAATGAGAACGTCCAAGTAATTAAAATGAACAACCCTCACTTTAGATTGTATATGTTGATAAGGCCAAATCTATCTCATATTTACACAAATTATGTATGAGAACAACAAGATTATTTCTAGTTCGAATATTATTATATCATCTGCTAAGAAATTATGATAAAGTGTTCACACATTGCGAGAGAAATTGGATTAAGCGTACCCAAGAAATGGTCCCGTGTAAGGTGAGTGTGAATTAGGGCATCCGCTTAAGAGATGGTTGTAAGTATTATTTGCAAGAATGTTCTTACCATCTAAATATATCACAATTTCATATCACATGATGTGACAATTTAGGTGGATACACGTACCAATTAAAAAGTAAAAACTGCCTCATCAATTAAAAGAATACGTGGCACAAAAAATTGGTAAACCTAGCAGATCTGTTCGTATATAATATTATTTATGCCCAATTGGGGTGTGAACATATCTACTAGGGATCCGACCAAAAAATAAATACGAAACATATGGGAAGCATTTCCATTTATATTGTTTAGTGCGTAGCTGCATGCATAACATGTATACCATGTGTGGTCTGAGAGTTCATAATACTTAATTGTAAGGCATCGGTAGCGCCTTCCAATTCTAATGGTTTATATTGTTTCTGAAGATTAATCGTGCATGAACTAGTTATGTGTGAATTAGATAGATACATCCTTATGGAAAGGTTGTTTAACACGTGCACTGCATATTTGTGTGGATACGTTTAGCAGGAAGATAAATTTAAAAAAAAAAAAAGAGAGAAAAGTGTAGGGTTTTTTTCCTTCGAATCATGTTAGGGAGACTAAATTTAAAGATAAAATTGCAAACTAAATAATGTGTCACCAATATGAAATAAGCACACGTTTTTCAACGTTTAAACAATAATCCAATCATCAACTTACGTGTAATTTAGTTTACAAAATTTTGTCTACAAAGTTAGTCTCCCTAGCTAATCCTTTTTCTTTTGTTGAATTGAATTTTTGATCTATCATGTTTAAGTTTGGCAGCACGCTCCGTGCACTTTATAGCTAGGTTTTCAATGGATACTAAAAAAAATTGTTTATCAGATAAGGGCATATATTAATTCTCCTAAACAAATAGTTTGATAACGAGTCTTAAGATTAAGTACACTCCATATAAGCTATAAAGACAATAGGAAGAAAATTAGTGTGAAAAGGCAAAGTGATAGAGTAAAAGTAAGGGTTCTATATATGGTTGCAGTATTAGAAGAATCTATGATTGGTGTACATTAGGGTTGGCCTGTCAATACACTCCCCTTCGACCAAAAAAATCACAACAATTCGAAGGCAAAGCGTGTTCTTGACTGTCTTTCTGTTTATTATATTTACTCTAAAGGCTTATGGGGAGGAAATGGTTTAAGATCGTAATTTTGGGTAAGATGAAGAAATAGATCACAAAAAATCTGATAGCAAGGATTGGAGATACAAATGACTACTTGGTAAGAATCATTTACAAATCTCTCTATTACATACCCTTGTAATGTTCATGGGGGTGCATACCGTGCATTTATAATTCATTCTAACATTTTATAATGCATGCATTTCTTCTTCATTTTACCCAAGGGTAGTGCTAGTGAGACCAAATTTTTAAACCAAATCATATGGTTGTTAATGATTAGATTATTACTAAGTATTGATCATTGACATGTGTATTTCCTATTGGTGACACATAATTTGGTTAACAAATTTGGTTTAAAAATTTGGTCTCCCTAGCATTACCCTTTGCCTAAATACCTTGAAATTTGAAAGTCCCTCACCCAAACATACCCTAAAAGAGTGTACTTGAATTTTCACAATAAGGTAACAATTGTTACAAACTTGCAAGAACCATAAAAAGGGTATACAGGATTTTTTCTTCTTTCCTTTTTCTGATGAACAATATGTGAATTAGAGCATATCACTACCTACTGTATTATGTTATTAGATATCTTTAGATACAACACAATTTTTTATAACTCTAAATATTTGGTATAGCCATTTGAAATCCACATATATTTTCTTTTATTTACGAGTCAATAAAAACGACAAAAAGATTAACAAATATTAAAAAGAAAATATTATGAAGATTACATTTTGTAAATTAGATTGAACTATTTTTGTAATAGATGTGTGGCATACTTATATTATGTACCCTACTTTTATTAAAAAGATGATAATCAATTACATATGATTTACAAAATTTATTCTCCCTAACATTATTCTTAACAAAAACTTTTCACATTTCCCCCCGTTTCGTGGCGAATAAGTTTGACAAAAGAAAAAAAAGGAAATTAATACAATCGAAACACAGTCATTGACGAAAAGACTACCGTTCTTCCCCATCCAGCACACAGTATAGGAAGGGGTACTAGAAAACGTGGTAGAGCATACATAGTATCCATATTGTTTTGATTTAAGTTTCACATGTTTTCATTTCCCCAATTAACACTGTTTCCACGCCTGTCTATATATTAAAAGCTAAGACCATCAGTACATCTACAGAGATCTCAACATTTTAAAAGAAACAAGAGTCTAGCCAAATCCTTTCAAATTGCAGTGATGGAAGCCAATATTATCTTTCTCCCATTTTTCTTGCTATTCACCTTCATACATTTCTTAATCAAACGTTTTTGGCATCGAAGCGATAGTAAAGACAACAAAGTGCTCAAGCAACGCTACCCACTTCCTCCCACTCCCAAATGCCTAAAACCTTGGCCTATTGTCGGAAACCTCCCCCAACTGCTTGCGAACAAGCCCACATTCCGGTGGATACACAAGATGATGGACGAAATGAACACCGAAATTGCGTGCATCCGTCTAGGAAACACTAATGTGATTCCCATCACATGCCCTCGGCTGAGCCGTGAAATCTTAAAGAAGCAAGATGCAATTTTTGCCTCACGTCCGCTTAGCATTTCTACTTTCCTCATTACTAAAGGGTACATAACTACGGTTATGGTGCCCTTCGGCGAACAATGGAAGAAAATGAGAAAGGTGATCACGAGCGAATTGCTTTCTCCAATGAGGCACAAGTGGCTCACTGACAAAAGGGTTGAAGAGGCCGACCACATTGTCCAGTATGTGTACAACCAGTGCAACAACAATGAAGGTGGTGGCATTGTAAATCTGAGACTTGCCACTCAACATTATTGTGCAAATGTGATTAAGAAAATGGTACTCAACAAGAGGTACTTTGGGGAGGAAATGGAGGATGGTGGGCCTGGTTTGGAGGAACAAAAGTATTTAGAAAATGTATTTACAATGCTTAACTACATCTATTCATTTTCTGCATCCGATTACATCCCATGCTTGAGGGGGCTTGACTTGGATGGCCATGAGAAGATTATCAAGGATGCCATAAGAGATACAAGAAAATACCAAGACCCCCTAATCGAAGAGAGGGTTCGTGAACATCAGAAACTTGGCAATACCGTGGAGGCACAAGACTTGCTTGACATTCTTATCTCTCTAAAAGACAAGAATGGAGAACCCTTACTGTCTCTGGAAGAAATCAAAGCTCAAGTCAATGTAAGCTCTCTCTCTCTCTCTCTCTCTCTCTCTCTCTCTCTCTCTCTCTCTCTCTCTCTCTCTCTCTCTCTCTCTCTCTCTCTCTCTCTCTGACTCATCAGTTATTGAGTTTTTACAGGTTGTGCATGTGTTTACAACAATAATAATTAGATGTAGATGTAGACATGCATAAATATTACTAAGAGTTGGTGTAATATGCTGTCATTGATAACTGAATTGTCAAAAAAGTTTACTACTGAAGTAGCGCATCTACAACACATGCTACAATACAAGTACAGACAACCACATATTTTTCTTTACTAATTTTATATATAGAGAAAAGTGTCATAACATTTCAAATCATAATTTTAGACAATTTTCTACCAATATCTTAAATTAGTACATCAAAATTGAACATTTATAGTTCTTTCACTTTTTTTTTTCCAGAAAAGTTGAATGTCATAGGACTCATATATCCCTGGTTATGTAACATAATGCCTCTCATTTTTTTTGCATACTACTAAGCTGCAATAATATGCATATCGATCCTCTTTTAGTTTTTGTTGGTACCAATTAATGATCAAGAAATTAACATATAGAATTGTTGTGTGGATGCAGGAACTAATAATGGCAGCAGTGGACAATCCCTCAAATGCTGCTGAATGGGCAATTGCAGAGATGATAAATCAACCCGAACTATTTGAGAAAGCAACACAAGAACTTGATGCTGTGGTCGGAAAGAACAGACAAGTTCAAGAGTCGGATTTGTCGCAGCTCAACTTCGTAAAGGCCTGCGCCAGAGAAGCCTTCCGCCTCCACCCGGTGGCACCGTTCAATGTTCCCCACGTGTCCATGGCCGACACCACCGTCGGAGATTACTTCATCCCCAAGGGTAGCCACGTGATTCTCAGCCGAGTTGGGCTTGGGCGTAACCCTAAAGTTTGGAACGAGCCTCTCAAGTTCAAGCCGGAGCGGCACCTCAAGGACGACGGGACCGGGGTGGTGCTCACCGAGTCGGAGTTGCGATTCATTTCGTTCAGCACGGGAATGCGGGGCTGCGTTGCGAGCGGACTCGGCACTGCCATGACCGTCATGTTGTTTGCTCGGCTTCTTCATGGGTTCAGTTGGCACGTGCCGCCTACTGAGTCGAGCATTGAACTCACCGAGTCACAAAACGACCTCTTACTCGCTAAGCCACTTCTTGCGTACGCGAAGCCGCGTTTGGCAGCTCACGTGTACAATACGGGAAACTGAAAAAATTTGGACACAGATTGTATTTTGGTTCATTTGGCATTTGAGATGTGATTGGATCGATAAAAATAAGTGGAACACATTCATACCGCATTTTGTATTGAATTAAATTATGTTAATCTAATATTTGATACTTAAAGATTAGTCATGTGCATGCAATCCGCATTTTGTCAAGATATAAATTACACTTCTGTCAAAATCTCTCTCTCTCTCTCTCTCTCTCTCTCTCTCTCTCTCTCTCTCTCTCTCTCTCTCTCTCTCTCTCTCTCTCTCTCTCTCTCTCTCTCTCTCTCTCTCTGTGTGGACCATGCTAAGCTTGTACATTATTTATGGTTTGTATAAACACCTCGCCCTTTTAGCCCCAAGTTAACTTCATATCAGCATAAAGAAGGCTGATATTTTTTTAAATACAACGACATATTTTTACATTAAGGGGAGGGGGGAGTTCAGTTAAGCCACACATTAGGCAACCTAATTAGATATCAAGTTCGCCATCTAAGAGATTCAAACCTAAGACCTCTACCTTATAAATGAAGAAGAATACCACCAGACCATAATATAGAGTGACATAGAAGGCTGGTATTAAACCACGGTGGCCTTAAAAATGGATGCAATAATGCACGGCAAGTGAAAAGTTTTAACAAAAAAATTTGCACTAAAAGATAAATAACAATATTTACCTGTAGAGTAATGCTGGTAGATCAAATTTGCAAACTATGTGATGTATCACCAATAGAGAGCCCGTTAATCAAATTTTAAGTAATAATCCAATCATTAACAATCACGTCATATAATTTACAAAATTTAATTTAAATAGTTGGTCTCGTCCTTACTAGTATTAGTTACAAAGAAGCATTTGTAGGCATGCATATCCACAAGAATATTTCATTCAGTGCAACTCATGTTCTGATGACCGCTGTCAAGTTTTATTTTGGAAGAATGCATATTACAATTATCAATATGCAGAGACAAATGAAGCCTTATATATAAAACTATAGGGATATTAGATTGAATATGATTCAGTCCAAAGTTGAGATTGAACAATCCATTGATTATTAGGCCTAGTTTGGCGTGTAGGAATCGATAAATGATTAGCTCACTAAATATTGACATTTTTCTTCTATAATACGTACACTTAAAGAGTCTAAAAAAATTAATGGTTTGGGTCTTGCATATAGGAAATAATAGATTTTGCAACGGTTAAACTTTACTGACATTGTAGCCGGACCCATAATTATGATTTAGAAAGTGATGTAGGGTGCAGCGGATAAAAACGAAATAAAATGAAATGGAATGATAGATAGGTGTAAAAGGAAACTATAGACAAGGTCCACTCCAAGTGCAAGGAGAGACTTGAAAACCCTATAAAATGAAATGGAATCATATATGTGTCACAAAGTATTTGGATATTGTCTCGGATAGAAGCTTGGTGAAATAGACATGTCAGTAAAGATACGAACTACATGCACTTGGACAGAAAGACCTTATCAAGCTTTATTGTTCCCTGGGGTTGGCTTTGGGCCTTTCCTATGCAGCTACGTGGAAGGCGAAGAAGGGGGGTGCCATAAATGAGATATCATTTTGAAAGAGCTAGAATTCTAATCTTGTATATGGACCTACATGAACTAGTTGAAGTACGAATCCTCTCAATATACTTCAATTGAGATAATGACAAATCATTTCACCTTTTTAGATTAACTTTTAAGGGGTTCTAAAAAAACATAACGAAAAATATTATTCCTAGAGTTGAAGACGAGAAAGAATGTATAAACCAATTCCACCATAGAAACATTGTTTCGAGTGTATTTATTAGGAGCAAGGCCCAATATTTGACCAAAAGAAAAAAAGAGCAAGGCCCAATAACCTCAAATGTGTAAAGAAATCTTATGGCCCAATGGTGGCCATCTAGGGCTCAGATCCGAGTCGTCACTGAGTCCCTCGCTTCTCTCTTATCTCCCTCCCACACAAATCAAAGCTCTGCGCTCTCTTTCTTTCTCTCTCTCTCTCTCTCTCTCTCTCTCTGCGCGACCATGCTTTCAGGGGACATTCCGCCTAACCAAACTATATACATTAAGAATCTCAACGAGAAAATCAAAAAAGAAGGTAACTCAATCTTTGCCCTATCCCTTCTTCCCTTTGTTTGGTTGCCGAGAAAATCACAAAAGAAAGAAACTACAGGAAAACAAGATGTTGGGTCTTTAATTCGTACTAATAAACTCACCATAGTAATTTATAGTATGCAAAATTTAAGCTTTTTATTTTATATAATATTTGAATTTTAAGTTCTCTTAGCACAAGTTGGGGTTTAGGGTTCAGTTTAAATTGGTGAGTGCAAGCTCAGAAGCTAGGGCATTGTGAATTTAGTGCAAACTGGGAATTGTTGGCGATTGAGAAATTGGTTCAGATCATATGACCATTTGAATTACATGGTATATTTAATTCTTAAGGGATTTGAAGATTTTCAATTTCATTTAATCAAGTTTATTACTTGTAGAGTCTCATTAGATAGTTTATACGAAGAATCAATTCAAAATTTCATCTTCTGAATCCGCCATACCAAGATGCATCATTAGACAATTTTGTGTTTGTAAAATGATTCTGGTTCACTGGGGTGCTTTTATGGATCATAAATTGAGAAAGCGACGCTATGTAGGCAAGAGAGTAATCACAATTTTGTTATCTATATTGGTCTCACATCTTGCTTTGGTGTTTTGCATCCGAATTTTGAATTGTCTAGCATGAAAAGATGTTTTTTTTACTACTTTTGGGGATAAGCTTTCGTATATTTTGTTCTGTGAGTTAATAGTGCCATTCTTTTTACTTTGCAGAATTGAAGAGGTCCCTCTATTGCTTGTTCTCTCAATATGGCAGGATTTTGGATGTTGTTGCCTTGAAGACACCCAGGCTTCGGGGGCAAGCATGGGTTGCATTTCTAGAAGTGGCTTCTGCCAGTAATGCTGTGCGGCAGATGCAAAACTTTCCGTTTTATGATAAACCCATGGTGAGTGAGTCTAAAATTGAATAAGCCCAGTTGGTACCGTATTGCATATATGTTGGACACGCATGTTACTTATCCAAATTCTGTAACCATATTAAGCTTTCCTGCCTATGCTATGTTCTTCCTTATTGTCTCAAATTTTAGCTCTAAATGTATGCGTGTTCATCGTTGAGGATGATTTTTCTTTAAGCTTGTGGTTGAAGACCATATCTGGCAGTGCATACACTGAAGGGTGAAGTTATTGGTACCTGAAAGTTTATTTTGGAAGTAAATAACCTATTAACGGAACAACAATGTGTTCACTTTAAATGTTACATACACTCTGTTCCTTTGTTTTTTCTCAAATGAAGGTGTTTGATTACACTATTGTGATATTCACATCCACTAACTTTTCTTAGTTTAAAATGTTAATATGAGCACAATTTATTTGGTGTAGCGGATTCAATACGCCAAAACAAAGTCAGATTGCATTGCTGAAGCAGAAGGAACCTTAGCTCCAAAAGAAAAGAAAAGGAAGCAGGAAGACAAAGGTGACTGAAACTTTGAAGTTATAAATAACCTTGAAGTTTGTATAAAATATTTCATAACTTTCTTTAAAAGTAGTAATGATATGCATTAACCATCGTTATAGCATATGAATGTAAAGATCACAATGAATCAAATAACTTGCCTTATATGTTCCTGAGGATCTTCAGAACACGTTGTTTCCAATTGAACCATTAGGGCATACGACATTGCTTCCACTTGAACCGCTAGAACCTACTGGGTATGTGCGTACTAATAGTAAGAAAAAGTAATATTGTTGTGATAGTTTGAGATTCATTCTGGGTATTAAAGTACTGCCTTACTTTGTTTGGCCGCATGTCTAGAAAATTTTGATAGAATGCATTTGACTCATTTGGGTTTCTCTGGCCTCTAGGTGTAGGAACATCACTGTATTATTTAAAGCATTCATTTTTCCCTTGACTTGGGGAAATTATGATAACGTTTGATTGACCCCTTTTTAGTAAGGTCTATTTGGGTTGGCTATAATTACAGGTGGCTCATACAGAAAATCAACTTTCAGTTTATATAGAAAAAAATGCTTGCTCAAATTAGATTGTTTAATACCATGTGTTTTATGTTCTGAAATAAATCTGTTGATTCAGCTGAAAGAAAGCGGCGAGGTGATGAAGGACAACAATATGCTACCGAAAATGGTGCAGCTGCTGAAAATGGAGGCAGAACGGTAAGTATTTCCGATATGAACACCATTATGCAAGTGTATTTGATCCACTTCTTTGTCATCTCCCACGCTCTGAATGGTGGATTTATTTTAATTCTCTGCGTATCGTCAACAGGCCCCGTCCCGCCATGGAAACTCGAATGCACAGGAAGCTGCAGCTCCAAACAATATCCTGTTCATTGAGAATTTGCCTCACGAAACTACCAGTGATATGCTGGAATTGCTCTTCAAACAGTTTGCAGGGTTTAGGGAAGTCAGGATGATTGATGCGAAGCCAGGCATTGCCTTTGTAGAGTATGAAGATGACATTCAGTCATCGGTCGCCATGCAGGCCCTTCAAGGCTTCAAAGTCACCCCTCAAAACGCCATCGCCATCACTTTTGCCAAGAAGTAACTAAAAATTACGGATCCTATTCTCTGTAGTCGAATGTTGTTTTGTTGCGGATATGTAATAGTTGAATAGTTGTTAATCTCACTGTACTCATGTATGCACGGCATGCTCGTGTATGCACGGGCGGTTTCTGATCCTTGATCGAGTGTGTTATGCAGATCAATGGTCAAAAATTGCCATGCCACTGAACATAGCTCGGCTTGAGAACCATCGGGTTCCACTTTCATGCGTTTTTTTTTTTTTTTTTTGGATCGTTGGTTGCATGTCACTCATAGGATCATAAATTGTGTCCGGTATTATGTAGAAATTCGTTTTCTGGTTTTGAAAAATTTTGCCATCTGGATAGGAATCGATGATTGGTAGTCACAAAGATGTTTTATGGTAGCAAAGGGGGACAAATCAAACGCCCAACAAGACTAGATAAATTGAAGGAGTATGATTCTCTTCTCTTTCATCCCCTTTTATTTAAACGGTTGTAATTACGTCACGTTTACATCTTTTTTTGAAATTTTTTATATAAAGAATATGACAACAAATAGAGTGTATGAGGAGAGGATGATAATAGCAAGGAGAGAATCTTACTCCCAAATTGAAACCCTAATCTTGGATCACAAAACCCGAGAAGGAAACACATATTGATCAGTAGCAGAAATAATGTAGGGCCACTGGCAGCCTAGTGACCCCAATAGATTTTAAAGCAAGAGGATCCTCATTGGATCCATTTTGTGGGGATCATAAGGATCCTCACATTCTAGTCGTTCATCGTACATCGTGCAATCAGTTTTCGTCAGGTACTATTTGTGTTTAATTTTAAATAATAAAAAAATCAAATGATTTTTTATTATACGATGCACGATAAATAATTAAGATGTAAGGATCTCTAAGAATCCCACAATTTGAATCCGGATGAGATCCAAATCCGGTTTCAAAATCCTTTGAAATTTTATTTGACCCTAACCAAGGCCAATGAAAAAGGATACCTTTAATTAATATTTTTTTAATTGGCACAAGCCAAAACCCCTTAGTGTACTTTCAAGTCAAATTCTTATTGATTTTACTTGTTGCAACAACTTTCGTTGAAAGAGCTTGTTGATGAATATTGTGAATAAATCACATTGTAATAGGATGATAGATTAATGGTTGAATGATAACTTTATTGTATACATTGAGAAAGATGTTTTGATTCTATTGATAATAATGTTGTGATACGACGTTTTTATAATATGAGAACATGTCTTGAACAATTATATATGAAAGTATGCTCGAATTTTGGAAGTTTCTCTTCCATGACCTTGTCGTTGAAAAATGAAATCATATTAGGGTTAATGATCGAATTTCAGAGATGAGGCGAAAATTTGCAAGTGTCCTCCATTAGTTCGACAATGCTCGCAACTAGTTTGCCAATACCCTTGACTTTGAACTCCAACCCAGAATATGAAGGGGAGTAACTGTACTTAGATATTTGGATCTATTCAAGTGTGATTTTGGTATATTTAAAATATTTATAAAAAAGCTACTAAGTAATACGGTCTAGTAGTATTCCTCTTCGCTAAGAAGTGAAAGGTCTTAGGTTTGAATCTCATGGATGGCGAATTCGATACCAAGTTAGGTTGCCCATTGCATGGCTTAGCCGAATTCCCCTTCTCCTAGTGTAAAAATATTGATATACTAAATATCGATGTTCTAAAAATTGGCCTAGGCGGCCGCCTAGGGGCTGGGCGGTGGGCTTCTGTGGCGATTTTGGGCAAAACGTTCAATAAATCATAGGGGGTCTAGGTGGCCGACTAGGCGGAGCTAGGCAACCCTAGGCAATGCTAGTCGTTCCTCGTCTCTTTGCTTTGCGTCTGTGCAAACTGCAAACCCAAAAACTCTAACTATCTCGCGAAGTGCTGCATCTCAAACTTGATCAGTGCAAGCGTGCGGCAGGGTTGAGTGACGTGACAGTGAAGTACTAGCTGCCGAACAAGGACCTCGACTCGTTGATCTTTGTCACCATCGACGAGGATGTCAACCAATGATGGAGGAGTATGATCGCATCGCACAAAATCAAAACTCAAAGTTGGCACAACTCTGCCTCTTTCCCAGAACTTCTGTGCATGAAAACATAGAATTATTGTGGTGGCTTAGAGGGAGTGATAAAGGGAGACGTGTGAAGGAGAGATGAAGGGTTAGAGGGAGTTGCTTTGATTTGTTGTTTTTTAGAAGATAAGAAGATAGAGGGTTAAACGTAAAAGTCGAGGTGACTGATAGAGATTAGGGAGTAGGGAAAATCGGGAAAGTGGAAAAAATGCCTAATTTTGTGTGAAAGTCCACCAGCCTCATAATAAAAAAACAAAGAATAATTACCCACTATCCATTAATAAATATATTATATAAATTATTCAAATAATATTTTATTATTTGTTATGTTTTAAAACAACACTATATTATATTCTTATAATATAATATTTTATTATGTTTTCTTTTTAAGACCAGACTATATTATACTCTTGCATTATATATTTGTAACTTTTTCCAAAATAACGTATAACTCAATGTTTATTTATCTATTATATAGTAAATTTAACTAATTTATATGATATATATAATTATTTTACTCAAATCCGTCTAGGCCCCTGCCCGTTGCTCGACTAGTGCCTAGCGCATTTTAGAACCTTGCTATATATATGGGATCCCTATTTTTTTTTCAAAAAATGTGGATTAGGTGTGGGGCTCACTCCACGTTGAATTTCAACGATCCGAACCGTCTAATTTATAAGTCTCAATTCATAAATCATCCTTACAAAAATTCAATTCAATATGAAACCATTTGCCTATTTAATTATCAAGATAAAATTTCATTGTTTCTTATATAACAAAGTATTTGTTAATTTCTTTGAACCCAATTAGATGTCTTAAACATTTCTGATTTGGCTAATATTTTGCAAGGATGATCTATGAGGTGCAACTTGAAAAATAAATGGTTCAGATTGTTAAAGTTTGATGGAGTGTGGACTCCACAACTAATTCTTATTTTTATACAAAAAATGGGGATCCCTTCCCTTAAAGATTTTCTATATATATATATATAAATGACATTTTTTTAAATTAAGGGTGAAATTTTGGCTAAAAATGATAAAAATTCCTATTTTTTGTGGTGTGTGACTTTTGTCTAGTATCTCTTCCCAAAACTAAAAGACTTCATTTTTGGTCAACAAAAATTAAGAAAAATACCAAGAGACATTATCATGATGGAGAACTTGTTTGAAAATGCTTTTAAAATGACTGAAAATGTGTTTTTAGAGAGAATGTTTTTGAGTTCCATTGCATTTGAAGTGTTTCTTGGAAGAAGCACATAACCAGTGCTTCTTCAAGGAAATATTTTAAGTGCATTTTCAGAATTCACTTGCGTGTTTACTAAAAGTTGATTTAAAAAATATTTTCATCAAAAAAGCTTTCAATCATTTTAAAAAGGGGTGTGATATCCACACACCCCTTTTTACTTCTTTCACATCCTTTTAATTTTCGGCCGTCGGATAAGATGAATTAAAGAAGATCAAATGACAGAAATTAACAAGGGGTGTGTAAGAAGTAAAAAGAGGTGTGTGGATAACATACTCCTTTAAAAATACTTCCAAATGAGTCATTATTTGTTGTTGTCCCGATGCATTTTTTCCCCTTCATATCGGTCTTCTTCCATTCCATTATTGCGTTTGGGTTTCGGAAGGACAACGGCATAACTACAAGTTGAGATATACAAGAGGACCAAAACGTTTTATACAAACATAAACAAACATTCCACACAACAAAATACACAAAATATAAACTCGACAGCCAAACCACATAATACTTATTATCAGATAGAGAGTAATGTTACACTTACAACAATTTTCTTATTACATTTGTCGCACCTCTCTAATTGAGTAGAGCCCAATAACATATGTGAATCTTATCTCTATTAAAGAGAGAATGCAAAAATATGATATGAAAAATATAGTAAAAATAACATTTTTGCCAGATATAGAGTACAACGCTGCATGTTAAGTATTTCGTGTGCTTTTCAAACTAATATTAATTTGTACGAGTTCAAACGATAATTAACGCAGCATAACTTATAGCGCCAAAACGAGGCCAGGCACATACTTGTTATCTGAGAGCTTACTCTGCCAGAGACACTGGCAATTCCCCGGTTGTGATCTGATATGCGGTGAGGATAACCGGGTGACCGTGACGGACGTGTTGTAGTATTCCCTGACCTGGGTAATAATCCCATCAGTGAAGATCCACGCATGCACCCACGAAACGGAACGAACCTCGTCGTATCCTTCAGCCAGCACCATTGATCCAAATGCAATGATCGAGAGAGGGACGAATTTGAACGATGAGTCATACGGTGGTGCACCAGTGAGTAGGCGGTTCAGATGCTGGTGAGTTGGGGGGCCATGGAACCACCACTCGAGGTAGGGTGCGAGGAGAAGGTGGACGACATCAACGTCCTTGGAGGTTAAGGCTTGGTATAAAGCCGTCACTGTCGTTTTGTTTTTGGCTTCTTCGGAATCTTCTCCCTCCATCGGACGTAGTTGAGAGTTTGCCAGGTCTGGAGCTCAAAACAATAGGTGTGAGGGACTTGGTGAGTTGGGAATGTTTGTGTTTGAACCGTTAAGTGTTATGGCATTGGTGTTTATATAGGAGGAGAACATGGTTTGTGGGAGTTTGGACAGTTGCATGTGAGTATGATTGTACGAGGCAAGAAATTTTGAGTGAGGTGCTAGATAGATCAAAATTTTAAATTTAAATTTGTAGATCAAATAATGTGATTGTTGATGATTGGAATATCACTGAAGTGTTGATTAAAGTGTTTATTTTTTATTGATGACATATATCGGGTTTACAAATTTGGTCTTTCTAGCATTACCCTACCTAGCATTAGCTTTTTCAGTGTGCCGGAAACACGACTTGGTACACCAATTGTCATAATACAAGAAGTTGAATTTTTTTTTTCGAGTACCAACTAGGGGTGGGCAAACGGGTAGAGGAACCGCGGGTCGGGGCGGGTAATGTAGGTTCGGGGCGGGTACGGGCCGGTTCCAAATATTTTAGAAACTAAACGGGGCGGGCCGGGCTGGGCCCTTGTCATTTACGGGGCGGGCCAAGTCCTACATCCTAGAAAAACGGGGCCCCGGATTGACCCGTTTCTATTTATAATGAACGGTTAAGATTGAATGATAATCTATCATTCAATCTGAACTGTTAGTTTCAACCCTACCCTTACCGAGTCTAGTCCGGGTTTCCATTTTCCAGATTCATAATTTCAGATCAGTCTCTCGACTCTCTCACAATCACTCACTCCCACCTCTCCTCCACCATCCGTCAGTCCATAACCCTCGACTCCGAGTCCGACGCCGCACCAACACAACGGCAGAACCTGGATTCTCTCCTCTTCGAATTCGCACTCTCTCTTTCTCTCGTCACAGACTCGCAGCGTCTTCGTTCTAAGGTAAAAACCCTAACAAACAATTCGATCTCGCTTCTCTCTTTTATTTGATTCGTATTATGGGTTTGTGGACTGAGTGATTCGTATCTGAGTTTCAAGTTTTCAACCCTACCCTTACCGAGTCCAGGTTTCCATTTTCCAGATTCAGATCAGTCTCTCACAGTCAGTCACACAATGGCAGAACCTCGAATCCGTATCCCTCGACTCCGACGCTGCACCAACACAACGGCAGAACCTCAAATCTCTCCTCTTCGAATTCGCACTCTCTCTCTCGTCGCAGCCTCTTCGTTCTCAGGTAAAAACCCTAACAAACAATCTCGCTTCTCTCTTTTATTTGATTCGTATTATTGGTTTGTGGACTGAGTGATTCGTATCTAAGTAAAAACCCTAGGCAACTATTTGAATCCTGTTATTGACTCTCAAATATTCTGTAAAATGTAAATATTGGTATTTGGAAGTGTTAAATGAAAGTTGAAATGCATAGGTGCCTTAGATTTTTGTATTATTATTCTGTAAATATGTGATAGAAAAACCAGACTTTCGAATTTCAATATGCAGCTGGCTTTGTCCTGCTTGCCAGGAAACCCCCATGGCCACTGTTCTGACTTTCTGATCAATTTAGGTAGACTTGTGTAATGCAAATCCTTTGCATGGTACCTCTTTTGGATTCTTTTTTTTGTTGAGCTGCTATTTGATTTCGTTGCTAGAGACATATGTGTAGTGAATATTTGAGACAGACTACTTGAAGCTAGACCGAATAATTAATTTCAGAAATAGTGTGCAGTGAATGCTAATGTAGGTTACCCATGAATCATAGCAAGGCAATTAGGAATAGTTTGATGTTGGACGTTAAACTCAAATGAATAAACTTTAAATTTCAATGATTCAATGAGAATAGTTTGATGTTGGACGTTAAAAATGTCATGTTTATATACTATTTTTCCTTACAGATTCAATGAGGAATGTTGTTGGAACGTGGACGTTGGATGTGGTATGATTTTTGTATGTTGATTTGATTTTTAGATGTTGGACGATGTAATGTTGTTATTTTGGATGTATTGTTAATCTATGAATTTGGACGATGTGTTGTTCTTTTGTTTTTTTGGACTCTCGGAATTTCGATGTGTTGTTATTTTGGACGTTGGTAGTGCCGTGGTAGAATCATAGAAAGAATCTGTGCAATTGCAGCAATCTTGGCAAATGCAATCTGTGCAAAACTGCAAATTGCAGCAATCTGTGCAAATTGCAACAATCTGTGCAATTGCATTCTGTGCAATTTTTTTTTTAATAACCCAAAGAAAAAAAAAAAAACCAAGGACTCGTGGACCCGGCCCGAACCGGCCCGTTTCAACCGGGCCGGGTAAGGTCCGGTTCCTATATTCAAAACTGTAATGCCCGCTCCGGCCCGGCCCGTTTCCTTTGCACCCGGGTCCGGTCCGGTCCCTCCAAAAATGGGCCCGGCCCGGCCCGTGCCCACCCCTAGTACCAACTACTTGTATTATAACACTTGGTGTAACGAACCTTTTTTCTGACACACTAAAACGACGTAATCTTTGATCGTAAACGTATTTCTTTTATGAATTCACCAAAAATACTAATTAATAGACCCAAGAGCTAATTTGTGTGTGTGTGTGTGTGTGTGTGTGTGTATACCAGTGAGAAAAAAATAAGCAAATGATTACGTACGTATATTTATTTTGGCTCCTCAATTAGTAATATGGAAGATTACGTACGAGAGAGAGAGAGAGAGGATATGGTACATTATTAGGGGCCTCGTTATAAATTTTGTTGGGGATTTCAACTCAATCGAAGAAGAAAAGATACTCCACACTAAATTATCAAGTATGACTACTATTTAGAAGGAGATCCTCAATAATGTCTAGAGGTTTCTCAAACTAAACTACACTTGTGGAGGCTCCTTCTATAGTAATAATCGTTTAGAATGTAAAGAAATTTAATAGAGATTAAACTCCAAAGTTAATTTTTAGTCTTTTTAGTCAAAATTTGACTTAGAAATAAAAAGTATGATTTGAGATGTGATAAACATAAGATGATTATAGCAACAAGTCATAATATTTAGAAGGAAAATGATAAACACACACTCTTTTAACCTGTCACATATTCTTATTTAATTTTGCTTGTTATTTTCATTTGGCTTGTTCACCATTTGGCTAGCTAGAAATAAAGAAGAGTATTTGAGAAGTTAAAAATGACGTGTGTGAATCATCTCCTTATTTTAAAATATAACTGAATTAATCATGGTAAAATTTGACTAATCTTGTATTTATTTTACCTCAAAAGTTCTTATTATTTGAATTAATTCTTTAATAAGAATAAGTAACTTCTTTATGGTCTTCAAAGAACAGGTTGAAGTACAAATTATCACTAATATTATTGTTCTCGGTTTTTTATTTTTTATTTTTTGTCAGAAATTGAAAATTTTGACTTAGATTTAATAAGAATCAATTGATGAATTACTTTAGTGGTTAAAATATTTCTTTTTAGGATCAAGTACCTAAAACCTCCTAAATTTTTTGTGCCATTCTAAATTGGTCACAATATTTTTAAATATTCTAAATAAGTACCCAACTCATTGAAAATATCACATCCGTAGAGCCCTAGTTAATTTTTCAAACATAGATTATATTCAAACCGACCAACTGGATATATCATGGTCAACATTAAATTAGTTGCCTCAAAATCTACATTTTAAATATGGTTTATATAATATGGAACTCAATGATCAAACGGGTATTGAATTGAATTGAAAGGGAACCCAAATTGAAATTACATCATGAGAGCAATCTCTGAAGAGGGTTAAGAATTCAAATGGGGTTTAAAGGAACTTATTTCCACTCATGTGATTTCCTCATTCGCAAATTCTCGGCTCGTTCTTCTTTGCAGGCGATGAAAATGGTGGTGGCCGCATCATGATAGTCCATACCATTTTAGCAATTTTCATGACCTTCACCTCAATGTTGGCGGCTTGAGTTGTAGGGTGGAGTTGGTGGTTTTGCATGGGTTTAGAGGTGATGGCCTGATGGTGGTGGTGGTGACTGTTAGTTGGTGGAAGCTATGCTTTCATGACTTCCCATTGATTTTGGAGACAAAGTGTTAATTTAACAGATTTTTAACTGGGATTCAACAGATGCGACATTTTTAATAAATTGAGTACTTGTTCGGAATATTTAAAAAAGTTGAAACTAATTTATACTAACACTTAAAGATTGGAGGATTTGAGGTACTTAATCTTTCCTTTATTGTCTTCAACTTATTGAATCTTGGATTCAAACTCTTATCTTCCCTTAATGTAGCGTAAATAGTAATGTAGCTTCAATAGTAATATCCAAAAAAAACTTGTAAGTACTCAATATCATTAACAGAAGATTCTCACACTAGTTAAATGATTTGAGATAATACAAGATTCTCACACTACTAATCCGTGGGAACGGACCTCATAAAATGTACTTATCAGTAAGGGTAAACCAATAGTGTTCTATGGACCAACAATTTCATTGTCTTCCGAACCATATGTAGTCTTTTTAATTCTCAGAGTTGACTCAAATCATAGGCAGTTTCTTATCGAATCCAGCTTTAATTCCCAACATAATATATAATCTATTAATTAGCAACACCAAATATAGAGCCCTAGCCTTGCATCACAGTCCATGACTCCATGGAGATGCATGTTTCTAATTAAATAATAAAAATTTGATTAGTGGATTTACCTGAGCCTATCTATCACTAGTGGGGTTTTTGGGGTGATCAAATTAATATTACCCCATCTCATGCAAACCGAATACCTAATTGAATCTTTGTCAATTTGTGCAACACCAAAACGCCAAACCAATAGCAAATTGCGCTCTATATATGTCATTTTCGTCTGCTTGAAGAGGTAGAGTCAAAACTAGTCATCAATGTTGTTAAAGGTATGAGGGGAGTTTCTTAAAAATTAAATCAATCATTGAAGATATCCAGTGGCTGGCTTCTTCGTTTGATGCTATCAAATTATCTTACATTTTTTGGTAAGAAAATTTGTAGCTAATTCTTTAACTAGCCATGGTCTCTATTTACAAAATGTACATATTTGGAAGTATTTCCTTTTCGGCCACCTTCCATTCGTTCTTGCGCATTGTATACCTAACAAGGCATACAATGTTTTCATGTTTGATTTTATTGGAACCGATTGTACAAGGGGTTCTCTACTTTGAATGAAATTCTTTCTTTAGCAAAAAATGAAATATTTCCTTTTCGGCCACCTTCCATTCGTTCTTGCGCATTGGAAACCACGTGTCGAAACTTACGTTATTTAGGGGGGTGTATTCAATTGAGACTTTAAGAGATTTTAATTCTTTTAATGAATCTAGGGGCATTCAATTAGGATTTTAAGTGATTCTCTGAAATTCAATGTGTATTCAATCAAGATTTTAAGATGGTTTATTAAAATCCTTAGAAATCCGGGTGTATTCAATTAAAATTTTAAAGAAGTTTATAACATTTCAGGTGTATTCAATTAGAATTAGAATTTAAAGAATTTGGAAGAGTTGAGGAATTAGAGGGAATTGGAGAGATTTTGTAGTGTATTTTAAGCATCCACAAATCTCACACATTTTCATGAGATTTCGAGGGAATTGAATTAAAATTTTATATAGAATCTTTACAAATCAGTTAAACTCCATAAAAATCTATGGATTTATAAATCCATTAAAATATCTCAAATTCCCAATTGAATACACCCCAGACTTGAACGTTTGGAATTTCTTTTTATTTTATTTATTAATATGATGCATTATGTTATAATCTGAAGAATGGCCGACTTTTTTTTTTTTTTTTAACAAACGATATTACCTAAACTAAAAGATAGGGGATATGCTTAGTCTCACAATGGACTACCAATAATTCATGATCTACAATATTGAAAAAACCAGGTACGTGTGAGTGTGATTTTTTTTTTTTTAACAAACAATATTATTTACACTAAGGATGGAGGAGTGGGCTGAGCCTCACACTAGGTTAGCCATAATAATATGGTTCAAATTCTCCTTTAACGAGAGTCGAACCTAGGACCTCTCACATATAAGTGAAGAGGAATTTCATTAGACCGTAGTACTAAATGGTGTGTGTGTGTGTGTTATAATATTGGTGAATTTAAAGTTTAGGGTTTAACTATAGGATACCATGTGAAATGAAACAAACACTTCGAAAATTTTCTAAACTAAATGAAGGGTGTTCACACACCCCTTTTTTACATCCTACACATTCCTCTCAATTTTTCTACCGTCGAATCGAATGAATTGAAAAGAACAAATGACATAAATTAACAAAGAGTATGTAAACAACATCAACCTCAATGAATTGCATGCTTCCCTTGTATGAATAATTTTGGATTCTCATATAATAATTGAAAAAATCTCAACTTTATTAATAACTTTATGAAAATGATAAACAAAATACAACCATAAAAGATGTTGAAATAATAGTTTCATGAGACCCTAACACAAAAACAAAGAAAACGGGAAGATGTCCAAAATATATAACTAAATTTTGGTTTTGATCCACCAAACGATCTCAAACTCCCGAAATTCATCTTAGGTCGTGCCAAAGCAATGTATTTGATTTGTCTCAATGTTCTTATTTCGAAAATGTATCTTGCACCATTAACTGACTTTGGAAACTCCAAACGTATTATTCATCGCAGAGAACACTATTCACATCGAAATTCACCGATTTGAATTGCTGTGCTAATCCTACGTCACATTATTTAAAAATTCAAATATTATGATCCATGAATGTGACTCTTCAAAGTTCAAACACCCAAAAGACGGTACAATATGAATCCACCATTTTGATCATAATTATAAAATAAAAAATTAGGCTTAAAGAATACCATAAAAAAAAAACTGAGCTTTCATCACGCAATTAATTGCCAATACGAGGTATTGTAAGGTTATCTTCAACCGAAGAGTCCAGAGGGCCGAAAGTAGTCCTAAAATCGTCTCCAACCGAGAGCTAGGCCATATGACTTGGGAATCTAGGAGGGCCCCACATAATTTCAAAGGGCCAAAGGGCTGGCTGCTTACGGCCAGCCAGCCAGCCCTGGGCTGGCTATTTTTTTTTTATATAGTTTTGTTATTCATGTCGGTTATAACCGACATGATTTTTAAAAAAAAATCAAATGAAACGGCTACTAGCCGTTGCATTTGATTTGATTTTTTTTTTACATTATTATTATTATTATTTTTTATTTACAAAATTTTTCATATAACTTCTATTTTTTCTATAACTTCTATTTCACAAAATTTATTTCATATTTTTTTTAAATTCCATTTTTTCCTATAACTTCTATTTCACAAAATTTGTTTCATATTTTTTTTAAATTCAATTTTTTTCCTATAACTTCTATTTCACAAAATTTGTACTTTTTCATAATAAATTATGTTTGGCCCTCGGTTGGAGATGATTTTTTGTGACAGGGCTAAAACGAGCCCTCTGGCCCTCAGGCCCTCGGTTGGAGACGGAGGCAAATATGGCCATGTACTGTTCATTAAAATATTAATATCTTGGGGAATCTTGGAGGGCCAGAGGGCTAAAACGAGCATTCTGGTCAGCCCTCGATTAGAGATGGCCTAACTACTTATAAATATATACAAGATCCCTTATTTTCTTAATTTGGGATTCATTCTCTAAACACGTCTCCTCAAGTGTAAAGAAATTTTAATCCTAACACGTGAACAATACAGTACGGGTGATGTGGAACATGTGTGGCATTTGGGCTTACACAAAGACCAACTCGTTCTGATACCATGAAGAAAAAAAGTGAGATTCCACCATAAAATCATATGTAAATATAAGAAATAGTCCAACTAGTTATAAGTAAATCTAAAATCCTTTATTTCTCATACGTGATATTCTTGCTCTCAATAATAAGCAAAAAGCAATTTTTTAGTCCTAACTTATCAGAATACAGTGATTGATTTATTGGTGAGGAAGTTATGCGCATGTATGGTTTCCAAAATGTCAAAGATTTTTACCAGAAAAAGAAATGTGAACGATCGATCGTGTTCCACAAGTCTCCACTTTACAATATACACCAAGCATTGTGGAGATTAAAATATGTTATGTATAGTTAAGTAGTTGCTGTAGTTTATAATCTGCATTGTTCTTTTCTTTTGACACGTGTCGTGGCTTCTGTGAAGCAAAGATTTTTTAGTATATTGGAAACACTAAATGATACATCAATAATACAAGTGGTGGGACACTTGAAAAAAAAAAATTGTCACCACTTATATAATAACATGTGGCGTACCACCCGTGTTCTGAGCATCTCTCCATGAGAAGCTGGTTGTGATAAACCCTTTCTGTTCTTGTTAATTGTAACTTATTACTTTCTTTTGACGCCAAATGCTTCTGAGTTGGATCACACAATCTTTAACTATGACCCCATTAGCTTACTTATTGTCCATGCCACAAACACCACTACTGTCTATATTTGTCAATCACTCAAAATCTCTTTATTTCTTTTCTATTTTCTAACTATATCAAGCTGTCACTTAGTACTACGGTCTAGTGGTATTCCTCTTTACTTATAAGTGAGAGGTCTTAGGTTTGATTTTCGTCAAAGACGAATTTGAACCACAATATTATGGCTAACCCAGTGTGAGGCTTAGCTCATTCCACCATCCACTTAGTGTAGATAATATCGTTTATTTAAAAAAAAAAAATATATATATATATATACACACACACACACCAAGCTAACACACACACACCAAGCTAACACACGAGGGTAATGCTATTTAGAAACATAGAGTTGATGCATTTGTTAGCACATTCTCTGATACAAGTCGATTCACTATACGATGGTAGAGTTACCTCTGTGAAATCAGAGATTCTCTCTTGCACTAATTTACCAAGTGAAAAGCGTATATTAGACATGTAATTTACTTTTTGAACACGTAGCAAACGTCTGTTGTCTATGCCCTTAGGGTTGTGCATTGGTACAAGTTTCACACCATGGCATGGACGGCATTTGTACTTCTGCTTTGGTGGGCTTATACTTCCAAAACCCAGCCACACTGATTCGAAAGAGACGAAGCCCATCAGACCCAAAATATTACCCAGTCCGACGGTCGGGCCCATTTTTTAGACCAAATAGATTTAGGCCCACTTTTCTGAAAATTACAATTTTACCCACCAACTGGTGTGGCCAATTTCTCAGTAGCAACACAGTTTCGCCTTCTCAAAAAAACCTCGCAAAACCTTTGAGGACAGCGAAATGTTTCGGACCCTTCTCCGACGGGCATCCCGGTCGGGCGGCCCAAGACCCGACCCATGGAGGCTGACGGCGACGATGAGCTACTCGACGTCCAAGGACACCATGGCCAAGAAGGCGAAGAAGACCGGCAAATCAAAAAACGATCCCGCAGCAGCCGCCGACGACGCCGTATCGGAGGTCGACGCGGCTCTCTCCGGCAAAAATTCCCGCGCCCGCCAGCTCCAAGCCGACGAGAAGGACCGGTCGCTCGATGTGGGACCCAACGGCCGTCCTCTGTTCACTTCCACTCCGACACTCTCTCAGCTCAGCCGCAAGGACACCTGCTCCTACTTCAAGCTCAAGTAAAACCCTAAACCCTAATCGAAATCTGTAACGAAATCGATGTAGCTCTGTATCTGTGTGTGTGTATTTATTGGGATGTGATTGCTTTTTGATTTGAAGGATGGAGGAATTGAACAATGTTTTGCCCGAGGGGTTGCCATTGGGGATGGTGAAGGAGTTTGAGGACGCAATGCAGAGTGCGGTGATCATCCGCCAGAGCTTTCTCGATCTTCGTGACAATTTTCGAAGGATTGTGGACCCGCCGTTGGACTCGGTTAGCAGCAAAGGTGCGTGCTTTGTGTTCCATTGATTGATGCATAATGCATTACTTGTTTAGAGCTGGTAAAGTTTGAGACTAATGCTTTCATTCGGCACAGATGAAAAGGATCGTTTTTGGTTGTAGCATAGTATGATATATCTCGATTTTAAAGTTCCGATTTTGATATCTATAGATGTCCAATGGCTCATTATGCTAGAAAAATGTTAATCATTGGAGTTGGAAACTAGGAAGCTAGAAAGTTGCATAAATTTTTAAGATTTCTTAATCTGACAAGGCCTCGTTATGCTTTGTATAGATTCTGATATCACTTTAGTTAATCGATGCTGTAATTCATACTTAGTACAGTTGAAAATGATGGTTTTTATGTTGTAGCTCAGTATGATCTAACTCCATTTTAAAGACCCAATTTTGATTAGTATAGATTTCCAAGGGTTCATAACTTCATAATTCATGAAAATTGCTAATCACTAGGGTTGAAAATGAGGAGGCTATGGAAGTGAATAAATATCTTGGATTGCTTAGTTTGGCAAGGCCTCATATGCTTTTCATTGTTTCCAATGTCCCTTTATAGATAATCGACGTTGCAATACATACTTTAGTTTCACGTACATGTTGAATGATGGATCATGTGTAAGATGCCCTTATCCATGTTTTCCTTTTCAGGTACAAGAGCTCAAAAGCAGATTGTCTTGGACGGTCCTGTTAGCTGCGGAAAGAGTATTACTCTTGCAATGTTAGTTCAATGGGCTCGTGAGGAAGGTTGGTTGGTTTTATATGTTCCGAGAGGCAGGGAGTGGACTCATGGAGGATTCTTCTATAAAAACCCACAAACAGGTCTTTGGGACACACCTGTTCAGGCTGAAAATATTCTGAAGGTAAGATTGTGGAACTTTCTTTTCTGTATTATAACATGCTATTCACTTAAATACGATCAGCAGTCTCCGAGTACCTTTGAAGGGATTAAATTTTGACAAATAAGAATAGTCCATAAATCTTGGATTATGTGCTCTTGATCATCTCCATGGCTTTGTATTCATCTTTTTGTCATTTTATTCCAGGATTTCCTGAAATATAACGAATCCCATTTAAAACAATTGTCGTGCCAAATACTTGATCCTATTCCTTTGGGAGAAGGTGCTGGTGTCGGGTGGATGAGAGATGGAACTGATTCCATGGCAATGCCTGAAGGTTCAACTCTATATGACCTAGTTAATTCAGGAATCAGGCACACTCATGCAGCTGTTGGAGTGGTAGTTCGTTTGAGGAAGGAATTATCTCTTGTGAAAAATATTCCCGTGCTTATTGCAATTGATCAGGTGCAACTGATTACTTGATAATTGATATTTATTTTATTAATGAATTTTGTTTCTAGAGCTGTGTTGTGAACTTTTGCTATATTTTTATGCTCGTTTTCTGCAGTATAATAACTGGTTTACATTCAGCGAGTATGAAGAGCCAGTAACTGTCCGTTCTACTCGACCAATACATGCTAAAGAACTCTCTACGGTAGGTCCCCTCTGTTTGTTTGAGAATAATGTTGGTGTATACTTGTAATTCGTAAATCTTTATATGTGAGGACCATCAGAATGTCCATTCATCTATGTTTTTCTAGGTTTTGTATTACAGCTTCAAATAATCTCGTTCTCCTTAGGATGTGGTTCTTATTTGATTATTTTGTTTATGCAATCAAGTTTGGGTGTACAAGTTGGTATTAAGTTATGGTTTGTCTGCAATATTTTGTATATTGAAAACTGATGTACACACATGTGACACAATTTTTCCAGGTGAAGGCTTTTAGATCTATGCGGCATGATGACATGATGGTGGGCGCATTTTCACATTCAACGGCAGTAGGAAAGCTTCGTCAAGACTTGCCGGATGTGCCCGTAGATGCTCGTGTCAACCTTTCACGCTACACTTTAGATGAAGCAGCAGCTGTTTGCCATTACTACCTTAGGTATGTAGATTTAATTTGTTTTACCATGACACATGCAAATGTCGTTCGAAAAATTAGTAAAAGATAGATAGTACATGTATCTTAATTTTCGGTTTTATGACAATAATTATTAATGTGTCAGACGTGGTTTGGTGTCCTTCAAATTCAAGTGACTGACATTAGGCCAACAACCACATAATGAAAATGCATTATTCTTTATGTCAGTGCTTTATAGACAATCAAACTCGTCGGGGGCTTGCTTTCATGTCTAAAACTTTCGTAATGCTTTTGCCCTGCAAACTTTTCACATTCTCAGCCTTTTTCTACTGTATTATATGGCAGACAGAGGCTTATTCGCCGTGAGGCATTCACAGAGAACAACTGGAAGAAAGTATACTACTTGTCGAATGGAAATGGAGCAGAAATGAGATGGCTAGTTCCTTTGATGCGGGCTGATAGTTAGTTCCTTTGACGGGGGAAACGGTTGGTTCCTTTCGATAATGTGAAATGCGAATATGATTTTTGTATCACGGTAGTTACAGAAGACAAACTGGCAGAGCTGCTTTTTTTCGCCTCACGGCCCCGGCCCCGTTGATTTTGATCTTATTCAATCATAATTTGTTACTGCTTTTGATTAACATACTCATGATCATAGCAAAAATATCGTTTATTTTTACCATTGAACTTGTAGTGCGATCGGATAAGTGTCTGAAGACATTGTATCATATGTAGATCAGTTCATATTTTGCAGTTTCGATGTTGAACTCAACTCTTCATTTCATTTGCATTTTCGGACAAGTGTCTGACGATGTGTAGGTTAAAGAGTCACCGATGAGGAGAAACCTTGCAAGGGTTTACAAGTAGATTGGGCTACTCCCTTTATGGTTTTATGGTGAAACCTCAGTTTTCTTTATGATATCAGAGCAATTTGTCCCACGTATGAAGCCAACCAGCTAGATACGCTCCATGTCACTCCATTTGTTTTATTCACGTTTGTGGTTTAAAAATTCGCCACATGAAGGGAGCATATGAAGATGTATAGGTACAAAAGGTCTCACATCAGTTAAAGTAGAAATCTTGCAAGAACTTATAGATAAGTTGGGCTATTCTCCATGTTGCTGATTGGTTTTGACCGACTGTAAGCTGTGTTCAGCCGTGCAGATATGTTTGCCGCCGTTGGATTACTCTTTTACTAACAAGCAAACTGGAGAGCAGGTCGAAAGAAAACATATGATGGAAAACTTAAAAATAAAGGACAATTATAACTTAATTACTTAATTAGGTGTGCACTTAACTACTTTGAGTATACAAGCCTTCATAGATCGCTCTAACATCCAAGGATGAAGCAAGATTCGGGTCACATTCGTCATTAGAAACTACTGAGAAATAATTATAACCTAAAAGCTCTAAGCATATACCGACCAGATGAACGTCTAGTTTTTGTGCGATATCAGAAGGGAGACTGGCACAACGGGCAAGTTGATTTGTGAGAAGTTGAGAACCACTTGAAGAGGCAAGCGGAATGGAATTTGTGCTTGCAGGTCTTGCAGGCAAGGCGAGGAAGGCTGTGGTTTGCGGTATGGATGACGCTGTAACAAATAGGGCACTCCTCCACGCCTTCGAATTCTTTGTCAAAGTTGCGCTTCCATATCTTGATAGCTTCTGCTAAAGCTCCATTCTGCATCACACAAGTTAAAAACACTATTGAATTGGTCCATCCGCTTTGTTATTACGACCTATTCATGTTATTCTGAACTTTCCTTTCGTCTCCCTCGCTAATCTTTAAACACCGACTTGTGTAAGATCAAATTACCCCGCTTCATTTACCAAAAAATCAAAAACCCAGTTTCAGTGTGTGCTGCTGCTTCCCGCATATACGTTCATGATCAAATCAAATTTTATGGTAGTATTAAAAAGATTTGTTAGTCTTCACTATTGCCACTAGGTGATAAGTGTAATTCTCCTATTAAATGCAAGGTTAATTAGTTCAGTTTACCTGATTACGAACGAAAGACGCCATAGACATCAACCATTTTCTCTGCTTCACTTCGCTAATACCTAGGCTCCTCCGACAATCAACATCGACTGGTCGTAACGGGTAAGATGAAGGAAGACGGATAACAAGGTCCAGTCCAGTCTCATCCTTTGTGTAGGTAGCAACAACCTCATTTGCTGACTTGCTTACGATAATCGAAAAATTCTCATCAGCTATTTCATCCTTTTTAATCTGCATGAGAATTAGAACACAACTTATTATCATTGAGGATACTATTCTTGATTGCTAAAGTAATTGAGGATACTATTCTACAACTATTCAATAATCACACTGCAAACATGGTTAAGTTATCAATTATAACGGCATTTTATAGATTCCTGCGTGTATGAACAAGTTCACACTAGTGAAGCAGCGGAGTAAAATCATGGTTGTCAAGCTGTGGCCACCTCAGAAGCAACACAAAATTAACAATATCTTTCAAGCTATACATACCAGGCTTAATTCGTTTGTGATGAGAGGTGGGCTGCACCATGATCTTGTGAAGGATTCAATTGCAGAGGATGTAGAACGATCACGTAAATCACTGAACCACTGTCTTACATAAGCAGGAAGGATGCGGAGCATCAAACCAAACATTGCTCCAGAAACCGAAGCTATTTTCACAGGTTCAACAGGCCACAGAGATTGTACAGAAAACAATACTGAACCAGTTTTGATGGCGTGTGTTGCTGCAGTTGCAGCTTCTGCTATACCTGCAGGAATCGCTGCATCTTTCTTTTTAAGAATAGGTGCCATGCACAGTTCTAGAGGAATATGCTGGAAAAGGCAATCTAGAATCACTGAACTAGCAGAATCTTGTATATACTGGACGAGCCTCTCCCTTGCAGGTGATGAGGATGGTAATGACCATAAATGCGATAGCAACAAAGACCACGCTAGGAAGACATGTACCTGCAAATTTGTGAACAAAAGAAATAAAAAAACCATCGCAGAGAGCTAGAAAGTACCAAGTAACTGAAGATATAATGATGGAACGCAGGCCATATATGATTCATTTAGCTACTATGTGAAAGCACATTTACCCTCTGCTCTGCCACCAGATCCATTTCAAGAACCTTATACGGTAGCTTTTCAATCATGCAAGATATTTCCTCTTTCAAATGGATGCTTGTTTCTGTTGATATATCAAGAGGGGATGAATCCTCTTCGCCATTAGTGACACTGTCTAAAGAAGTTTTGTCTTCAACAATAGCGAACTGTAATACAGGTTCTGATGAAATAATAGAATAAGCGGCAAACTGCAACAAAGGAACGGGTTTCGAAGAAAAAAGGATTGCATACAAAGCGCTAATGGCTCCTTTGCTGAGCCCCCAAAATTCTATTGACTTCACTGCTCTGTCTCTAGCGTTTGTCGATGAGTTGACAACACTTGAGGCCACCAACTCCCAAAAATGCGAATGTTCAGATCGGGATGATGAAATGAGAGATGCAGCCTCATCACAACAGGAGCGTGCGATGGCCTCTGCAATGCCGGTGCAAAAGAACAATCTAAGTATACCTTCTAAAATTCGATCTTTGATGGGGTCCCATCTTTCTGTTCTCAAGGGGTTTATGGTATCTGCATCTTCTGCTTGCTGGAGACCAAAAGGTCCACAACAGAGAGAAAATGATAAAAGGGCATTCTTCGCAATGTCTATAGTAAAGGAATCTGAAATATAGACAATTTTCCCAAGCTTATTAAGGACAGAATCGAGATTATCAGAAGGAAGGCGGCTTGTGATAATGTCATTAATATTTTCAGCAATTTCCTCCATCATTACAACAGCTGACTGAATCCAGCGTCTTAACTGAGATAACACAAACTCCCAGTCTTCTTCATTAAACTCCTTCCAACAATAACCAACTGAAATAACCATTAGCCGAGATAGTAAAGTCTGCACAACTGGAAGCTGATTAATTACAGTTGATGTGCCAGGACCTCTCTGCTTCCGAAATAATTCAAGTAGGAGTGTTCTCTCTGCAGAGCTGACATTTCTCTCCAGCTTTGGTGTTTGTATGTCCCCCAGTGTACTAAAGGGATAACAAGCTATAACCAACTGAAGCCAATCTTCCATATCTACAGGAAGAAATAAAAATGACACATTAATAAAATTTCCGAGAAGACAATACCGTAAATCAATCACATAAACCTCAAGCAGTATCATTCATGGCCCTTTAATACAAGTGAAAGATGAGGGAGGCCAGCCCTACCCTCTGAGGTGTCAAGGTGGGAATTCTATGTATGAAATAAAAACAGTTTCTATTCTTACTCTAAACCATGTGATTATATACTTAACCTTAGTGAGATGACAAAAATAGATTTATTGACTTACAGCAATTACATGAATTTACCTTGTCCTGTTTGCCATGTGATCAAAGGTGGAAATGATATAGCTTTCTGAAGCCAGCCTTCAATAATATCCTGTACACGATTTTCCCCAGAAGAATCAGGCTTTGTCTCTTCATCATTAGGTTTGATGCTTCTTTGACTTAATGGCCGAATAAGAACATTAACAATCAGAGGAAGAATCCTCAAACAGTTTGCATTTATTGCTTCACCAACACAAAGCTTATTCACAAGCAGTTCAAACAGCATCACAGCTTTCTCTCTTTCCCATATATTATCATTAAACAGAGTGAAAAGTACAGCTACAAGAGCTCTCAATAAGGGTTCTTCAATATCCTCCACTTCATCATTTGAAGCAGGCCATAGATAGACAAAACTCTGTGCATCACATCCTCCATGAATAAGTGCTCCATCAAGTAAAATGTTGAAAATAAAATCTAACAAGCTCTCCTGGGAAGAGTAATTTCTACTCTTCGCATACGCACTCAAGGAAGGTAAGAACGAAGAAACAGCACTTCCTCCTGGCCACCTCCATGTGCATAATATTTCACAAGCAAGCCAAGATCGAGTAAGCCCTTCATTTGTTGTTCCCTGGCAGGGAGGGAGACTATGTTTTACATGACCAGCAACAACTCTATCAATCCCAACTTCTGAGATGATCTTGTAAATAAATGAAACAAACTTGCGATGGCCAAAGTCCTGAATTTGTCATATATGTAAACTATAAGTCTACAAGTCTACACATTCCATGTAACAGAAGATTGCGTAAACAAGAATGTATAACACATGTATAATTTGAATAATCCCCACGTACCTGGATATCAGCAGATGAATTTTTTAGCACTAATCCCTCTGGGCTACTAAAATCGGGAACAATCCACAAAGGCCAGCTATCACCCTTGCAAAGAAGTTGGTCTAACAGATTTTGTTCCTCATACTGATCCTGAGAGACACAATCAAGAACTTCAAGCATCCACAAGCAACACAAAGATGTGAATTTTTCTGTGTCTAGTTTATCTTCAATAAATATGGCAGATCTCATACTCTGAATCAAAATATTCCCCAATGCCTGCCGATTGTGTAAGCCAAGGCTTTTCCAGAACTGATTACTTATCTTACATCGAAAAGCATGAAAAGATTCACCAAATCCCAGCCTGGCCTTCAATTTTTCCCTTGATTCATCATGAGGGGCATCATCTATTGTTGTTAATAATACCAGAAACTCCCAATCAATTATAAAAACTGCGGATAAGATACCTGGAACCAGCCCACTTTCTTCACCAAGTTTCTTCAAGGAAAACAAGGCGCCATCAAGTACTCCAAGAGCAAACTGAGCCATCTCAAACATGGTGACGGAACTTTCATATTCTAGCCCACTATAGTTTTCCACAGCGGTCAATAGATTGGGACTCAATAGAGGACCTGCATTCCTAACCCAAGTAAAGGAGGACGCCAGAATAAAAGAAAGCAACTTCTTGAATACCTCCTCAAATATCAGGATCAATGTATTTCTTGACACAAAAGATGTTTGATTGCTTTTTGTTGAACCACCGACAACAGTGCTGCAGATAAGGCAATAAAGTTTTAGTCCATGAAAGTGAAACACAACATTAAATGAGGACCTTAATCCTATATAATCATATTCAGGTTACAATATCAGCCAGATACATATAAATCAAGTTTAGCCAAGATACTTTCAGATGATCAATAGCTTTCTTTTTTAAATATAGAAGTAGTCAATCCCGGGAAAGAAGGAACGAATAATCTAGAGCCATTCCATCTTAACAAAATCAGTCAGAACAAATACTATACACATACCACAAAAACTGAGAATTACAAGTTCCGGAAGGTGGGGAATGAGCAACAGAAACAGCAGCTGACTCTAGAAGCTCATGGTGCCAGTTTTCTGGGTTGCCCATGGATACTTCTCCTTCTTTCATGCTTGCAATTCGATCTCTTGCTTTCTCTAAGAGCATTGACAATATGGTTATGTGGTCAGAGTCTAAAGAAGTTGCACATCCAGAATGTTCCAGAGCAGTCACATATCTGATAACAATATCCCATTGCTCAGAGAAATATTCATCATCAAGCAACGAAAATAACAAATCAAGGCGAGCACTTAAGGAGCAGCTATTCCCATGCAAACACCACGGCACAAATTTCTCCTTGAATATTTGCATGAATAGATCTGCCTCCGTTTCTTTATCCCCCATATCAATAGAATGATCCCAAGAAAGATTCTTTTGGATAAGAAGCTCTTGGACTATCTTGCGTGGTCCAAATACAGAAACAGCAACTGATAGAATCTTCACACAATTAGGTGAATCCTGATGTCAAGAAAACAAGATAGAAGAGTGAATACTAGAAGTTACAAAGCATAATATGTAAATTATGCAATACATCAATTCTCAAGATGACATAATTCAATTCAGTGAATTCACTACCCATCTTTACGTCCATTACCATAACAATCTCTTTCTTTATTAACTTTAAAAAACTACTGAATTGAAACATTTTCAGAAGACTGCAACAATTGGAAGGCAAGGGAAAGAATTAATGGAAAGACAACAAAGGTTGAGTTTTCTAAAACAAAAGAAAGTGAACTTTTAAACTCCACAAGCTGCAATGTACGGAAAAACAAGCCAGCATGTAACCATAGGTACTATTCCGATGCAGCCAATAAAGATGCTAGCAAGAGACAACATATATTTACAACTACCCCAGAACATAGACAACTATCTCATCAGTTGTAAGCTATCCGGATATTACAATCCACAGAAGAAGAATATATATAATTCCTAACATAAATTTGTCTCAATTATTGAGGGGTTGTGCAATAGCTACTTACATGTGATCTCATCAATGGGAATGACTTAGATAACATTGGTCCAACTAAACAACCCAAAGGCCAACTTTGACCTTTCTGCATTGCATGTTCTCCAAGTAATGATATAAATTGAATAATTCGTTCTGCATGCTCACTGTCTGTTCCCAATTTGCCATCATCATTAAACAAACCCAGACAATTCTCCTCAAATCCTGCAGAGAAAGCTGAGAGCAAATCATGCTCAAGCGAATAAATGCCTGAAAGAATCCCAACAATGCAGTTCCCCAACTCTCTCAAGTAGCTCATTGGGTACATAATATTCAATGTTACCACGGTCTTCTCGTTGGAAATCAAACCACTTTCACATGAATCTGCTGATAATCTGGATAAGGTTTTCTCCTTATGTTTTGAGCTACTAGCAAAATGGTACTCTCGCCACAATAGCTTTACCAGAACATTTTTAACAAGATTTACTTGAAAATGAGAGATGGAATCCACTTTGTCACAATATCTGGTATCAGAAAAAAAAAACAATTAAAATATGAAAGTACAAAAAAGAGGAAGAAAAATACATAAACTGAAAATCCCACTGGGCACAAAACCAGATGGATTCACAAAATTATTGAACACCATCAGAAAAAAATCTCACCTTGATGCATTACGCAATCCCCAAAGAAAGCAGTCTTTAAAAGCCCCAAGAAATGCTAATCTATCTGCATTCAAGGAATGAGATGGATTCCTTCCTGCCCATAGATTCTGGAAAAATTCAAGCAAAAAAGTTTCTCCCACTACTGCTTTAGACGGCACAGTGTCTAAAAAAGGTAGTAAAGCTGGATAAGAAATCTGCTGAGATCCAAAGCACCCATTTCTAAGAAAATTCCAAAATCGATTTAGTACTACTTTCTGTACATTAATAGAAGTCCAACTGTCAGGAAACCTTTTAGAAAATAGCAAAACTGCATCCCACATTGATGAATGACAAGCAGGATCCGTCTCCTGAAATGCACCAAATACTGCAGCAGCAAGAGTTTTCATGTTTCCTTCACTAAAGGCATGAGGAATGTTTCTAATGAAACTACTTAATACAGAATATGTGGCTGAACGGATAGCAGAAATCGGAGATTTCAAGAAGTCTATAAAATATTTATGAGCAGTGAATAACTTTTCAGCAAAAGAAATAGCTGTTTCCCTAGCTTTCAAAGCATGTTTTGGTGGAGCATTTATCCTCTCAGAGTCTGTTCTTCCTTCTTGTTTGCAAACCAAGACATCAAGAAGTGTAGCCAATGCCAGAATTGAAGAAGATATCACCTGCAATACAACAGGATAAGAAACATTAAATCTGAGACTATTTTTTCATTAAGTTCTTCTAATGAGACATATGCTCATGGTTTAAAGCATATTACACTGGGATGAGATAACATATTCTAAAGCATACCTGCTGATGCATCTCTTCTAATTCATCAATAGCAGTTGCTTTTTCAGACATACTTTGCGGTGTAAGCCTCAGATTTTCTTCCAAATAGGTAAAAACCTCTGCTGTGCATAAAATTAAAGCATCGAGTCTCTTTTCCTGAGCTGGAAAAGCTGCCTGTTGTGAGCAACAATTACAGTCACGTCAAGAGTTAACCCAAAGTCGTATATGAAACAGAAAAAGGAGTTTCAAATAATAGGACAATCAGCACCAGGTTTGAACAACAAAACAATCTTCATAGCCCCCCGCAAAAAAAGAAAGAAATAATTGAGAAGAAAATATTACAACAAGTGTGGATATGGTGAGAATAAGTATTATGAACTTAAGGCAACAGTACCAACGGTTAAGAGAAGGCTGGACCAGTTTGAGGCCCAAGTACACCACAAATGTGTGGTAGGTAGCCCAGGCCAAGAGATCAAAGCTAAAGCCCGGACAAAAAATTGCACTCTGGAATAGCATATCTCCAACCAATAAAGTACCATTGAGGGGGCATACTCCACTGTATTCAGCCTAATAGGGTTGCACCTATTCCATGCAATATACTTGATAGATTATTATACTCAATACATTCCTTTTCGATGAGAATATACTTGATAGATTCTGAATTTTCTACATTAGGCTCAGCCCTTAAATTTTTGTGTTTCCTTTGAAAAAGGGATAAAATTCACAAATTTCTAAAATACAACACTCATTTTCATTCTTCAAGTAGAATTTCAATACTTCTATTGATGCAAAATCTAGCGTTTTGAGGGCAATATCTAATACTAAGCAACACAAAAAATGACAATACTTCGCAAAATAACCTGTAATGAGCGCTTTGCAGCTTGAGCAACTTCAGAAAGTCGGTCGAATTGAGAAAACCACCATGGTCCCATCAGAGACTTTAGATGTGGAGCTAAATCTCTCCTAAACAAGCAACCATGATTGTCTCAGTGCATTTAGGAAAAGTCAAGCTAATCAACATTCTAAACAGCTAAATGAAAGGTTATAGTCAGTACATGATGATCTTACACATGCAACTACTATGCATTGACAATAAAGGCACTTCAAAGCATAGGGATTTAATCATTTTAAAAGAGGTCCTATGTGAATAAAGTTTACAAAATGCTAAAAAGAGGTCAGGGGATGCCGAGGCAGGGAGGGAGGGAGATTCTACACACAATGTAACTATGTGAAAAAAGAAAAAAATATAGCATTTACAAAACCATCACATGGTGTGTGGATTATTAAAATTATTGTGCTGTTTTCAAAGAGAATCCTCACCTCACATAGGAGCTTATCCATCAAGCTAAAAATGTATACAACTAACAAACCAAAGCAATGAATTTTCCAGGGTATACCCGACAAGATTTAAAGCTCAGGATAGAATTCTCCTTTAAATTCACAGATTTCAAAACAATATGTTTTATCCGTAAACAACAGGCAGAAAAGTAAAAAGTGAAAGTATACAAACCCAACAGCAGTGACAAGATTGTTCATCGTGTCATGAGTTGCTCGCCGAACATCCCTATTGTAGTCCACCACAAGCTTTTTGTATTCAAATGCCTACAAAAAAAAAAGAGTGGCGTAAGTCTAAATTACATGAAAAAGTTAGCCAAAACTATAATGCAAGATACATACTTTTGCTTTAACTCTAATGTTATTATGAAGCAGCGAGAAACTATACCCATTGCGGAATGATTGGTGTTATGTCCATCGGGGACTTTTCCTTGAGCAGTGCGGATAGAGATGCCAAAGCTTTAAGCTATTAAAGAGCACAAGTCAAATCAGATCTTACCATCACACACAAACAAATATCAAAGTATTAAGGGTTAAAAACATGCGTGTTTACACAAGCTTACCTTGGTGGTCGGATCTTTCCTTGCAAGCCTCTTCAAATGTAGAGCCAATTCACTATCTACATCCTGCATTAACGAAGAATCAACATGGAACCAGATACTCAGCTCATCCGAAACGAGGTTGCACATGAACTCCCTTATTAATAGCAATTTTTTTTAAGCAAAATGGGAACTTTAGTCTCATCTGACCAACTTAAATCAGCATTTTAAAGCCAAGAAAAAAAATAATTAACTCCAATTAATTAAACTATCAAAGCATTAAGTTAAAAAAAATAACAGAAACTACACACATTCTACCATTTGATTTAATTGCATTAAGCTTAAAAACAAGAACTTAATTAAATACTTCCAAAATTTAATAAATAATATGGAAAACGTACCGCATAGGGCTTAGAATCTTCGCTGGGGAGGGAAGCCTCGAGGCGAGAACCGCCGACGTAGCCACCGAAGCCCACCGTGGCAGTAGAACCCGACGGCACCAGCGACGCCGCCAGACTATCAATATCCATATAATAAAATATTAAACACATAAATATCGATGGAAAATTGAAAATTCTTGGAAATTTTGAGAATTTAAAAGCGAAAATTCTCATTTTTGTTTACCTGCTGCTGGAAGGGCGTGCCTTGCTCCTAGCTGCATCTCCTTTCTGTTTCCCCATTACTGTTTACTTCTTCAGAATCGAGTCGATACGACACCGTTTGGAGATGGAGATGGAGATGGAGCGACTTGCAGAGCAAGAGGAGGAAGAAGAAGGAGAGTTGCGATTGCAATTTGCAGAGCTGGTGATTGTTTACAATTCGAAACGACGCCGTCAGGTGTGGTGGTCAGAACGTGGGAAGGTTCTCGATATCAAGTGCGGGAAGGTATATGATATGTTGAGAATGCCAGCCAATAAGATGTATGGTCCAAGAAAGAAAAGGGGTATTTTTGTCAGTTAAGATCCACCTAGTCGCTTGACCGGTCTATCTCTTCAGAAATGGATGATTCCTTCCTTTTTAATCCACCAAATAAGAGACATCGCTTCCTCTTAATCCATCAAATCAGGAGATCCGTGAGATTAAAATTTGATCCAACGGTTAAAGTTATTATAACTTTTAAAATGGGCCCCTTTTTGTAGTTATTTGATCAAATTTTAACGGTACGGATCCCCTGATTTTATGGATTAGGAGGAAGGGATCCGGAAATAATCTATTTCCTATCTCTTCCTACTCAAAATTCTTCGCAGCCAATTCATAAAATTGTGTGCTACCGATTATATTGCAAATCATTTTGTAAACATTATTTTCGAAAAAATCAATTAAAATTAATGTTGTTTAGTAAATTAATTATTGTCAATAGATTGACGATTTAAATACTACAAATGATTGACTAAATAAACTGTCTATGTATTTAGTACATTTTGATTGTGAACTTAGTTTTAATTGATTTTTTTTTTTTACAGAAATTATATTTACAAAGTAATGTAGGATATGATAGATCAGGATCATAAGCACGAAATTCTGCAACAACAACAACAACAACAAAGCCTTTTCCCACTAAGTGGGGTCGGCTATATGAATCCTAGAACGCCATTGCGCTCGGTTTTGTGTCATGTCCTCCGTTAGATCCAAGTACTCAAGTCTTTTCTTAGGGTCTCTTCCAAAGTTTTCCTAGGTCTTCCTCTACCCCTTCGGCCCTGAACCTCTGTCCCATAGTCACATTTTCGAACCGGAGCGTCAGTAGGCCTTCTTTGCACATGTCCAAACCACCGGAACCGATTTTCTCTCATATTTCCTTCAATTTTGGCTACTCCTATTTTACCTCGGATATCCTCATTCCCAATCTTATCCTTTATCGTGTGCCCATACATCCCACGAAGCATCCTCATCTCCGCTACACCCATTTTGTGTACGTGTTGACGCTTCACCGCCCAACATTCTGTGCCATACAACATCGCTGGCCTTATTGTCGTCCTATAAAATTTTCCCTTGAGCTTCAGTGGCCTACGACGGTCACACAACACGCCGGATGCACTCTTACACTTCATCCATCCAGCTTGTATTCTATGGTTGAGATCTCCATCTAATTCTCCGTTCTCTTGCAAGATAGATCCTAGGTAGCGAAAACGGTCACTTTTTGTGATCTTTGCTAGATTGCTCCGGTCATTAGTGTGGATAAGTATATAAATAGATATAATTAGGAAAGCAAATACAAGATGTACGTAGTTCACCCAGATTGGCTACGTCCACGGAATAGAGGAGTTCTCATTAATTGTGAAGGGTTTACACAAGTACATAGGTTCAAGCTCTCCTTTAGTGAGTACAAGTGAATGATTTAGTACAAATGACATTAGGAAATATTGTGGGAGAATGATCTCGTAACCACGAAACTTCTAAGTACCGGAGTGTGGTATCGTCTTGACTTGCCTTATCTGTCTCATAGGTAGATGTGGCATCTTCTCTGGAAGTACTCTTCCTCCATCCAGGGGTGGTATTTGTAACTGGTGGAGATGCACAAGGTAATGTATCAATTTCACTTGAAGCTTACTTGTAGTTTCAGGCTTGGTCAAGCGCGATACAAACCATGTAGTAGGAGTCCCCCAAGTCGCCGGGCTAGGGGATCTGTTGAAAGAGGTGACAGACAAGGTAAGCAATCAGAGCTCCAGTTGATTGTTCACATTCTCCCTATTTTGCAGGCAGCATGAAGGATAAAGAGAAGAAAAATGAGAAGAGATGATATGGGATACTTTTGCTTTTGAAGAAGTAACTTTCCACAGGCTTATTCTTGAACCGGGCTGCAGGGTTTTCTGGTTTCCTCCAGAGTATAAGGCCGACTGAAAAATTTGAGGGTCAAAACAAGTCCATCAAATCTAGAGTACGTTCGACCCTGCTGATATGTGATACTTTTGCTTTTGACAGAGTAGTGGATGTATCGGCACGTGTGCTGTTACGCTTGTCTCCACATGCTTCCTTGTATCCTTTTCACTTGCCCTATCTGTTCCTCAGGCAAATGCGGTATCTTCCCTGGAAGCATAAGATGTTGAAGATGAGTACTCGAGAGCAATGCCAGGTAAGTAATCAGGTAAGGGGTTCCAGGCAGTCAGTTCCTGGCTGGAAGCTTGATTCCAAGTGCTGACTGATTGCTCTCGTTCTCCTTGTCTTGCAGGTAAGAACAAGACCAAAGGAAAAGACAGGGAAAAAGCATGATATGGGATACTCTTGCTTTTAACCCTGATGATATGAGATATTCTTGCTCTAGTATAGCTTGTTTACAGAGGTATTATCGGGGGGAAAGAAAGCTGAATATTTCGAAAGGCTTCGTTGGGAGTGCCCTCTCAGATAAGAGAAAGGGTTGAGCATTTTTGCAGGTCTGCCTGTCCGTTAGGGATGGAGGTCGACATATATAGGAGTCTCCCTAACATCAAGTAATAATGATATTCCTTTACCCTGCTTGGTCATAACACGGTAGTGGGAGCTGCCAGCTTCACATGTTTTAACTCTGTCAGAGCACTTTAAAAAAGTGGTCTGTGGTATCTGGAAAGCTGATGTTGCGTGTGAAGATTACAGACAAGCTTTATCCAAGGAGATCCAGCTCTTGAAGTTGGGAAAGTGGTGCCTCTTCGGTTTTCGAACAAGCAATCCTGTCGGGGATCTGGCTCTCGAGATTCGGAGAACGATGCCTCTTCGATTTTTGAGAAAGCAATCCTGCTGGGGGTCTGGCTCTCGAGATTCGGAGAGCGGTGTCTCTTCGATTTTTGAGAAAGTAATCATGTTGGGATTCTGGCTCTCGAGATTCGGAGGGCGGTGCCTCTTCGATTTTGGAGCAAGCAATCTTGTTGGGAGTGTTTTCTCGAATGTGAGTAAAGGTTGGGCATGTTTGCTAGTCTACCTTGCCATGAAGCACAGAGGTTGACACACAAGGACTTTCCAATTATCCAGCAGTGGTACTGTTCCTTTACCCTCTCTTCGATTTTTGAGAAAGTAATCATGTTGGGAGTCTGGCTCTCGAGATTCGGAGGGCGGTGCCTCTTCGATTTTGGAGCAAGCAATCTTGTTGGGAGTGTTTTCTCGAATGTGTGTAAAGGTTGGGCATGTTTGCTAGTCTACCTTGCCACGAACCACAAAGGTTGACACACAGGGACTTTCTAATTATCCAGCAGTGGTACTGTTCCTTTACCATCTCTTCGATTTTTGAGAAAGTAATCATGTTGGGAGTCTAGCTCTCGAGATTCGGAGGGCGGTGCCTCTTCGATTTTGGAGCAAGCAATCCTGTTGGGAGTGTTTTCTTGAATGTGAGTAAAGGTTGGCATGTTTGCTAGTCTACCTTGCCACGAAGCACAGAGATTCACACACCGGGACTTTCCAATTATCCAGCAGTGGTACTGTTCCTTTACCCTTGTGGGTAATAATATGGTAGCCAGACCTTCAAAATTTATGTGTCTAAACTTTGTTAGTGTTGTTTCTTTGCAATTCTTTTACCCTTCTTGGTCAGAGCGATGTAGCGGGAGCTGCAAGCTTCACGTGTCTCAACTTTGTCAGAGAACTTTGGCAAAATTATCTGTGGTACCCATGAGTTACTGTTGCGTATGGGAAGTGGGTGATTGAACAGTACGATTCATGTGCTTTCTACTTCGCCAGAAATCTTCGACAGAATGCCCATAATTTCCGCAAAGCTGAGTGTGCGTGTGACAGGTGCTGACAAGGCTGGAAAAGTAGGTGCCTCTTCGATTTCTGAGATCGGCCTTCGTGGTCTCTTAGCAGCCCAGCTTTTGAGAAAGCAAGCCTCTTCGATTTCTGATATCGGCCTTCGTGGTCTTTGAGCAGCCCAGCTTTTGAGAAAGCAAACGCCTCTTCGATTTCTGAGATTTTCCCTCGTGGTCTCTGAGCAGCCCAGCTTTTGAGAAAGCAAACGCCTCTTCGATTTCTGAGCAGGCGCCTCTTCGATTTCTGAAGCTTCGTCGAGTGCAGATTTTTATATGGGCTGACATTAAGTTCCAAAGCACACTTGAATATCCACCAGTAGAAGCTCCATTCTTGCACTTCTAAGATCTTGATTTGTCCGACCTCTTCTCTCTTCAACACCTTTGAAAATGTCTGGCCCCTCCGACCGTCGTTTTGACTTGAACCTTGTTGAAGAGGCAGCCCCGCCTTCTCCAGACAACATATGGCGCCCATCCTTCGTCTCCCCTACTGGTCCTCTTACCGTTGGGGATTCCGTGATAAAGAATGATATGACCGCTGCGGTAGTGGCCAGGAACCTTCTCACTCCCAAAGATAACAGACTACTTTCTAAACGGTCTGATGAGTTGGCTATTAAGGATTCTCTGGCTCTCAGTGTTCAGTGTGCAGGTTCTGTGTCTAATATGGCCCAACGCCTATTTGCTCGAACCCGCCAAGTTGAATCATTGACGGCTGAAGTGATGAGTCTCAAACAGGAGATTAGAGGGCTCAAGCATGAGAATAAACAGTTGCACCGGCTCGCACATGACTATGCTACAAACATGAAGAGGAAGCTTGACCAGATGAAGGAATCTGACGGTCAGGTTTTACTTGATCATCGGAGATTTGTGGGTTTGTTCCAAAGGCATTTATTGCCTTCGTCTTCTGGGGCTGTACCGCGTAATGAAGCTCCAAATGATCAACCTCTGATGCCTCCTCCTTCTAGGGTTTTGTCCAGTACTGAGGCTCCGAATGATCCCCCTCCGGTGCCTTCTCTTTCTGGGGCTCTACCGACTGCTGAGACTTCTCCTAAGCAACCTTTGTGAAGGCTCCCTCTTGTTTGTTTATTTTGACTCAAGTATATGTACATATTTGTAACTTATCGGGGATATCAATAAATAAGCTTTCCTTCATTTCAACGTATTGTGTTAAATACACCAAAGCCTTCTTCGCTAAGTTCTTTGAATTTTCTTTTGTTGAAGCTTGTATGTTGAAGCTTTGTGAGTGGAGCATGTAGGTTGAGGTAGTGTTCCCTTAATTTCCCGAGTGAGGAAAACTTTTCGGTTGGAGACTTGGAAAATCCAAGTCACTGAGTGGGATCGGCTATATGAATCTTAGAACGCCATTGTGTTCTGTCCTGTGTCATGTCCTCCGTTAGATCCAAGTACTCTAAGTCTTTTCTTAGGGTCTCTTCCAAAGTTTTCCTAGGTCTTCCTCTACCCCTTCGGCCCTGAACCTTTGTCCTATAGTCGCATCTTCTAATCGGAGCGTCAGTAGGCCTTCGTTGCACATGTCCAAACCACCGTAACCGATTTTCTCTCATCTTTCCTTCAATTTCGGCTACTCCTACTTTACCCCGGATATCCTCATTCCTAATCTTATCCTTTCTCGTGTGCCCACACATCCAACGAAGCATCCTCATCTCCGCTACACCCATTTTGTGTACGTGTTGATGCTTCACCGCCCAACATTATGTGCCATACAGCATCGCCGGCCTTATTGCCGTCCTATAAAATTTTCCCTTGAGCTTCAGTGGCATACGGCGGTCACACAACACGCTGGATGCACTCTTCCACTTCATCCATCCAGCTTGTATTCTATGGTTGAGATCTCCATCTAATTCTCCGTTCTTTTGCAAGATAGATCCTAGGTAACGAAAACGGTCGCTCTTTGGTATTTCTTGATCTCCGATCCTCACCCCTAACTCGTTTTGGCCTCCATTTGCACTGAACTTGCACTCCATATATTCTGTCTTTGATCGGCTTAAGCGAAGACCTTTAGATTCCAACACTTCTCTCCAAAGGTTAAGCTTTGCATTTACTCCTTCCTGAGTTTCATCTATCAACACTATATCGTCTGCGAAAAGCATACACCAAGTATTATGCAAAAAGAAATCATAGGAGAAGATTGAGAGGTTGTTGCATGTTTGGTCGTAGAAGTGTCGGTTATAAGCACGAAATTCTGTGAAAGAAAGATTTTGAGTAGGAATAAAAAGAAATCGTAAGAGAAGGTTGAGAGGTTGCAGCTACTGCCACTGCTGCACTACTCGACTTGAAACATATAAGTTCATACCTAAGACAAGTAACTGGAAAATCCTAGCCAGTTTCAACCCTTTGCAAACTTCAAAAAATCATAGAACTAGCAGTGAAGACCACAATTTCTTTAAAAGAACAGCAAAAACCTATGCTACTTCATCATAGTATTGCGCCTAATAGCTGAAAACGAAATGTAATCTAACTCGTGAACGGAAAAAATGGTTCCAGAGATCATGACCTACTGACCAAGCAGTCTGTTTATAAGTATCGAGGGCTTTAACTACTTCATGTCTTCGCGTCTCGTTGATTCTGCCCCTGTTAGGTTGTATTGTAGCATTGAGAATTTTGAAAGCGTTCAATGCCAGGTCTTCTTTAATCCGGGATCAATCGAGAAATATTACAATCAAGGCTGCTACCAAAGCATGATCCACAGGTCCAGGAAATATGGTCAATCGAAATTTTCCCCTCTTTGGCATAAGCTGGTGCAATTTGTACATAAGACTCGTCTGCAGCAAGACATAACAAAAGCATTCAGACAATATCTCATAACCAAGAAACAGCAACTTACACAAACTTCTAGAGAGTAGCATTGCAAAGTTCAAAAACCATAAAATCTTAGAACTTTCGACGTAAATGCTTATTTGCTAATCAGATAATTACATGTGACCTTTCATGAACAAGTTACCAAAACGATCTTGTATGATGATCAAGTTAAAAAGACGTCGCTCAAATCTTTATACAAAGAACCACACATTTGTTGCTGAGATCTCGGAACTTGTTTCATATCACCATGCTTTGCAAAAGCAGTTAAATTCCAAAGAAAGGTGCAGATCCAAGGACATTACATTGATAAATCAACTTCCCAAGTTTTAAATTATAGCAATGATCCCATAACTCAACTTCCCCATTTCTATTTGACGACACCGCCACACATATATCTACAACAACACTCTTTCTATAAAGCTAATGGTTGTGCTAATAAAATTTAGAAACACACAAATAGGACCGGTTAAAATTCCAACAAAAGATAGAACGGAGGTAAAGTACATGTGAAACCGCAGTTGAGTGCCCTCTCCCGGGTTCCATTTTCGATTAAAAGTTTGTAACTAGATCCATTTGTGTATATTTCTCAGTAAACTTTAAGGCAACAGTCTTCGGAAACCTATTTTTGTTTAGAACTTAGAACATAGAAGGTGTACCAAGTTTTGCAGTCAAATTCCCTCCAGCCAATAATCATATGCAAGCAACTCAGACAACTGCTTAACTTCACTGAAGTTTGTCAAATAAAACAATCCCTGGTTTGCTATGGCCCGTTTCAAAATGCTTCATAATAAACCATTTCGCTCGTAAGCGCTTTTACGGGAAGCATTTTTGGTTATCCATAAGTACTTTTGGCCATTCTAAAAACACAAATTTCAACTCTAGCAATGGATTCAAATTCTACACAACATAAAAGCAAATCATACCTCAGCAACTATCTCATTGCCTCTGTAGATGGTGCAAGATCTCTGGAAAGGAAAGCCTTTCACTTTGAAATCACAGGCTGAATCTGCCGAGTCCTCACCAGCAAGAAACACTTCCAACTCGGTTCTGATAAGCTTATTTTTCGTTCTATTCACTCTAAATTTCAAGTCTTTCTCCTCACTGTCACCCCCTTTGTATCCTTCCCAGCATCCATGCTACAAATCCCAGAAGAAAAAAAATCAGAACCCAAAGGAGAAAAACAAAGAGAAGTTTTGCAGGGAAAATATTTTCTAGGGAAACAAACAGGGGCCATAGAGGTGACTTACATCTTTACGGCGCAAAGAAAACAGAGGATTTCCGGCGGCGTCAAGCAACACGCGCTTGTGAGAAGTCGTCTTCAGAGATTGATGGGTGACTTTGTAAACGGTGCTGCCGGAGGAATCGAGGAAACCCAATTCGCCAAGTGGAAGGCCGGGATGTTTCTTGGAGACAAAGAGATCGACCGGGATTTGTGAACTCGTGGGATCAACAGGGACTGAAGCTGGAATGATGTCAACCATGTTACAGAAGCAAGGGATTCATTTGAATTCAACTGAGTTTTGGGAATTTTGGAAACTGGGTTGATTTATTTGGTGTGGAAAGATTTGGGTTTTTGGCATGGGAGGCTGAAGAAATAAGAAAAGATTGGTCCTTCAGATGGCTTGTTGAACTTTTTGACCAAAAGAGAAAGGCTGGTGACCTGCAAATAAAGAGAAAATTGTAATAATAGTTAACTAAAAATTCATGACAATTAATTTCTTAACTCATCAAAACGTGTAGTTATGGTCGTTTTCATCAACTCTGTTAAAACTTCCATCAAAATGAGTCAAGTGTCACGTGAGATCAAAATCAAGGAGAAATTATGGGAAACTAAATGAAAAATGGTACAAATTGTCCCTCAACATTAACTCAATTATAGTTACTGAATTTTTGCCCAATTTAAGCAACGGTTCTGGCTCAATAAAAGTTAGACAGCAACATATTTGCCCCTGCTTCTTCAGGTTCTGGCTCAAGTAATTCCTCCCCAACACCCCTTTGCTAGCTCTGAGTTCTTGTGGGAGCAACATGAGCTTAAAAATGCCGTTGAGAAGTCTTGCGACCGGCTTTACAGGCATCCTCTCTAGCTATGAAATTATAGGCCTCACTGAAATGCTTCTACCGTGCTAGGAGATCCACCATGCATGTGTAATGCTCCATCATGGATGTGATTGAGTACTTATGCACACCATGGTATCGAAAACCCTCCATCCTTCTTGTACTAATCCTGCATGACTGCATGCATACAAGGCCCCCAAGAATGTGATCTTGTTTGGTACAAGACCTTCCATTTCCATAGTGCCAAATGCCTTCAAAGCTGCTTCTATTCCCGGCCTTGTTTTCCGTACCCCGCAACCAAAGCTGTCCATGAAACTACATTCTTCACAGGCATGTTCTTGAAACATAAGCAGGCATCTTCCATGCAGCCACATTTAGCATACATGTCGATAATCGCATTTCCAACGTCTCGTTTCGACATGTGCTCAAACAAGTCAATCGCTTCCGGCGTTACGCTAGATCAACACAGCCCAGAAATCATGCATGCTGTTGGTTGCAATCACATCTCTCTCAGGCATCGAACAACAGCCGGGCTACTTTGATACAGTTGCATTTAGAGTACATGTCGAGAAACGACGTCATTAGATTATCACGTCGCTGTGAAATTGATTGCCTTCTTTGATTGCAGAAATTCTTGCGCGAGCTCGAACAATTGCTGAGAGAAGAAACTGTTGTTTTGAAGCCATGTTTACAGACTGGTTGAAACAATGCTATCGCTTGACGATTTTGCCCTTGGTGTATAAGATTAGTGATTGCTTTGGCATTCGATAAAGTTGTACGGATCATTTTACCAAAGGTTATTTTGGGAATTGAGTGTAGTAAATTAGAACCGTGTCTTGGCAACCTTCATAGGCTTCATTTGAAATTGTAGGGGAAAATATTCACTTTGAGGCTCTTAACATGATGATATATGTATTCGAGAATTGTGTCTATTGATTATGACAATGCCCTCATCTTGATCATCCAAAACGCTAAATCTCTACGCCCATAAATTATAATAACTCATAATATTGGTAAAAGAAACATAACAATATACTTGTGATCTTAACTCAAATATTTTTCAACAAAATCGAGTGGCACTCGACCAAATAATCAGTAGATAGCATTCATTCATTCATACAACATCGTTGAAACAATGTATTTGTTTCGATCTGTTCCATGTCTTCTTAGTTCTTTTCTGATATACTCCCTGTTGAAATTCCTATATCTCTTCTTCTTCTTTGATATACTCCCTGTCAAAGTAGAACTCAACTAAGAACAATGTATATATAAAGAAATAAACTATATCAAAATGACAAAAGCGAATGATTCCTTACAATTAATTATTAATCTTTGAACATGATGTAAAGAGCATACGTGTTGTGGAAAACGTCATCTCTATTCAATTTTCTTCGACTTTAGTTTTGCTTTGTTGACATGTTTGATTGTTTTAGGGTGTAAAACAACCACGAGTTTAAAATTATAGATTATAATCTGAAATTGGTTATCGCTTCTACTTTTAAGGGGTGGTTTGGGAGTGAGGTGCTTAAAAAAAAAGCATCCATGAAAAAAAGCTGTGAGTTTTAGGTGTTTGGTAAACTGAAAAAAAAAAGGGGCTTATTTTGGAAGCTGCTGTGAGAATAAGCTAAAATCAAAGGAAAAAGCTGAAGCAGCTATTTGCAGCTTTGGAAAATTGGCTTTTTTTCAAAGCACACAGAGCTACAGTGCTCCTTTAATGAAAATACCCACTATCAGACTGCTCTTTTTTTTTTTTCCAAAAGCACTTTTACAAAAAGGTTTACCAAACACTCTGCTGATTTATTTCCTCTCACAGCAGTTTTTTTTTCAAAACATAACAATACCAAACCAGCCCTAAGTCATTTTAGATATACCTTAAACATAAGCAACCATGTCAATAAATAAGATTAACGCTGAATGTACGCGAATACAAAAGAAAATATATTACCTCAAGTCCACATGAGAATACATTTCAATTAGAAAAGCATACAATTGTAACAACAGACTTGGGAAGAACGAACTAAGCTTTTCTTCCACTTGTTCTTCTGTCTGCAGCAATTTTTAAATAGAAAATAATTAAACTTCTAATAAAAGATCGTACCCAGTGCACAAGACTCCCGTTTTACGTAGGGTCTGGGAGAGGTGAATATCGGCTAGCCTTACCCCCATTTTATGGAGAGGCTGCTCCCAAGTCTCGAACCCGAGACCTACCGCTCATGGACGAAGGCACTTGCCATCGCACCAAGTGCGACCTCTAAAATAATTAAACTTCTAATAACACATTAAAATTAGAAGAAAAAAATTACCGAAAATTAATAATTATTTATAAATATACCAGATGTTCTTCATGGTCCAAATGATCATTAACCTCGAGACAAGCATTGCTTGAGAATTCAAGTGCTCCCCACACATTATTCTCATATTCTTTTTTACTCAACACACCATGAAAACCTTCCAATTCACCCACAGCTCCTTTGACATCAAGACTCTCATCCCACCGCATGATGAACAACTCTTTAATGTTTTTATGTTCACCACGTTGAAGATGTTGGAGATGGATCAAACCATCAATATAATAGTGATACCTCTCGACGGACGATCGAAGGAGGGGATGATAAAGTAATTGCTCGAATCGGTACCTTAACATAAAAGAAGGAAATAAATTCAAGCAATGTACTTAAAAAACGAATTCCTGTAAATTACAGCTTGATGCTTGTGCATAGCTATCAGAAATGTTGACAAAATTTAACAATCTTACCACTCCCTTTCACAACGAAGCATGTTTATAAAGTTGGACAACTCTTTTGTTCTTCCGCGATTTTTGCCGAGCATTTCTTTCATTAACCACAGAAATCCGTGTCTATAACTTGTAGCATTAGCATCGACAATAATTGGGATGATCGCTTCATAGTTTTCATCGATTTGTATATCCTCAACTCTCAGGTAGCCACGGTTTACACCTTTCAACTCCATTCGAACAACGAACTTAATAACAGACCTTCAAAATTAAAAGAATCTGATTAACAACATCAAAAAAATTTACCACAGTTAAAAATTTAGTATCACAATATTCTGTGACTAAAAATATTACCGAATTATTTTTTGATACAGATGAACAACACGATTCCTGTGCCACGGATCTGTCTTCGCCAACATCACACCTAAGTTACAAGGAAAATAGTGGTATGTTGCCATATTTTTTCTCTGTCGAAACCTGATATTATCATAGAATAATCCAAAGCACAATCACTTGAGTTAGAATTTTGCCGTTCTTGTAGATTAAAATAGTTTAGAACATCGAGAGAGAAAACCCGTACCTTTGAATCGGCTAGAAATGCCTTGTTAATTAAGTGATACGACCCAATTCTCTAACCCCTTAATCAACCTGCAAGTCACAAATGATAGAGAGGGAGAGGGAAGAAAGAGAGAAAGAGAGAGTAGAGCTCTTGAATTGTTTTTTGATTTTGTATTTTTGTTTGTAAATTTTGATCTAACTTTTACATCCAAAACATGAGCTTATATATAAGTTTCCACTAAAACAAATTGCCAGCTGGCAATAACTAATCACTCCCTAATACTCATATTTAGTCTGCTATTACATCACTAATTGTGATTGAAATATAGGATCATAACAATAGGATGGATGTTTCTTATGAAGAGCAGTAGGTGGTGAGAAGAAAGAGATCTTATTAGAGATAATCGAAAACAGTTGTTAAGATTGAGTAATAATGCATAAAAATGGAAGTCTTAACTTAAAAACACAAAACCACGACTTGACCTATGCTTGGCAAACAAGGAATTCCTAGTTTTACTCTCTTATCAGACAAGGCAAGCGAGTGTTTACAAATAATTAAAACAAAATTATGATTTCTTTGTTAATTAAAAAAGGTTTTGTCCAACAAGGCGTAAACTATTAATGGGGTGGACTTCATCAACAACAAAGGCTTATTCTATTAAGTGAATCGGCTATATAAATCTTAGAACAACATTGCACTTGGTTTTGCGCCAAGTTTTCAGTTAACTCCAAATACTTTATGTCTTTTCTTAAGGCATTTGTTCAAGTATCGCTAAGTCTTCCTTTACCCCTTTTCTCTTGAGTCTCTGTTTTCTAACCGGCGCATTTGCAGATCTTCGTTTTTGTTAGTCTCCATCTCAAAACATTTCCTATACTAATTACCACTACTGCATGTTATAATATAGGTGAGCGACAAATAGATGGTAACACAATGTGGACAAAACAATGGAAAAATGGACTAGCAATAATATAACAGAAGAAAGATTTCCATGGCCATACTAATAGTTCCATCGGCATAAGGCTGTACAAAAGAAATTCATATTCACACATGTAACCACTAATCCACCATTAACATCCGACACTGATTTAATTGTTCATGAGATATTACTGCAACCTAAAAGGATCCAGGTTACAATTCCTCGCACGAAGATGGTAGCTACATGAAAAAGTTTCACCTATAAGACCATATTCCGGTCTTCACCATCATCACTTGGATCAACATCGTAATCAAAGTCATGGCCGTCATTGTTTTCATCATATATATCATCTTCAAAAAAGTCATTTTCTTCTAAATCCTCGGGTTCTGATGATTTGTCGCTGGAACTCTCCTTCTCTTCTGATTCATCATCGGAGTCTTCGTTCTCTGATTCCTCTTTTTCCTCTTCAGAGATCTCATCCGGATAATCATTAAGCGGGTTGTTTTCAGCTGAAAACCCCCCAAACCAGTTAAGAGCAAGAATAAAGAGATCTCCTAAAAAGAGGATACGTGAAAAGATTGTTTAAAATTACCATTTGAATCATCAGATTCATATTCGGATTCATCAGGCCCATCATAGAAATCCTCGTCATCAACTTGGACCCTGTACCGAAGTTATTATGATCAGTTTAACAAGAAATTAAGGCGGAAGCATGACAAATATAGTACACAAGATACTTACAAGGGGAATGGGTTTGAAGATAATTCAACAGCCATATCACTTTCCTCCTTCACAGCATACAAGTCATAAACATACTCATCTTCAGAATCTACAAAACACATAAGAGAAACCATCAAACGGTAACGAGAAAATAATGAGTTATGGGTCACCACTAGTATTAATACAAAGGCCGAAATCAATATACATCTCTACAAGAACCAATTACAAGTGCGGACCAAGGCAAAAATGCTATATAGAATCCTATTCTTCTACCTTGGGTCCAACTAATGTCACTATTATATGGGCGGCACCTATTGACACTTTTCAATCATTTAAATGTAAAACCAACCTTGTTTGGAACTGTTAGTGTATAAATCTGATTCGATCTCGGAAGCAGCAGATGGGATGAACTCTCTCAGCAGAGGCAAGTAACTGTTCAAAATCTTCTGGTCCTCCAAAGATATTTCACTGCATTACAAATTTACAAACATAGGGAGTGTAATTTTCCAGTAGACTCAAGTACAAATGGGCAAGAGAATTCCATAACTAAAAATAACTTACTCCTTGGGTTTTTCAGCAACGTCAACACGTATAACATCATAGACATGACAAATTTCATGTAAATTCTCATGTGATGTTTCTTTGTTTCCTCTTCTGCTCCTCCATATTTGTTCAAAACGCGCATTTTTTGCCACAACCTATTAGAAAGGACTTGAAATGAGACAGCAGCCAAGAAAAAAAATTGCTTAACAAATTTCCAAGTACGCAACTTTTCATAAAAGAATACAAGAAGCATGGACGGACAAGTAGTCCATGAAACACCTAAAATATCAGACGAAACACAAAAACTCATTGAGAAAACCTAAACTAACAGACAGAACAGCATCCTAGAAATACATATGGCACCAATCAAGTAAAATCACACTAAAGGAATGTTCTTGAAATGTTAGGCAACGGAGATCATTTTTAAATCATCGCCTCAAGCATATAGCTACTTTAAACAACAAAAAACCCAAACAAAACAAAAAATGAATGAAAAAAATTTGTCCACTCTGAGAAACTTATTTTTGGGATTACCTGTGTATCAATCTGGCATTACGTGATTATCTATTAATTAAAAATGGACCATATGATATAATGGCATCAATAAGCCGCATGTGGTTATTAGTCTTATTGTCAATCTATCATAAATAATGGTTTACAAACACAATTTTTAATCTAAAGAAGAGCAATCCATGTTTGTTTTTTTGAGAAGAAAAGAAGAGCAATCCATGTTTGTGGCAAATATGTGTTAATTTTTTTCACAGAAACTAGCATAGTTTAAAGTTGCACGATCATAATTTGAAACACATCAGAACTGATTGCCTTACAATGGTTATTATCACAAGCAAACGATTGAACTGAGAACAATGGACAATAAACAAAATAAAAAGAAAGAATGGGGCAACTGAATAAATAAGCCCAACATATGAAAATTTAGTGTGTCATTATCTCTCTAAGACATGAAAGACAAATCATACTAATGGAAACACAAAGGGATAACAAATCCTATACTTGGTGGACTAATGAATACAATTAACTTATGCTATAAGTCTATATCACATACCTCCTTCCTCTGTCTGGCTTTAGACAAAATCAGATCTTGTTTCTGCTAATACAATGGGAATGAAATTATAAGTTCAAGTCATCTTAGGGACAGTACATTAGAAATCAAAGATGTAATAAAGTGTGTTAGACCAGGAGGAGGAGATAGATAGCTTACATTCTCCTTTCTCAGAGCGTATTTGCGTTCTCCAATCTTTGTTTTACGATCATGCACATCACCAGAATTAGGGTCCTAAAGAAACAGTGAGACATTTTCACCAACCTCTTAGTAGTAGGTGACATGGGAATCAGAGACAGCATCTTGCAATGGGAAAAACGAACTTGTTGATTGAGATAGAGAAAGAAAAGGAGTTTGTGGAGAAGGGAGGGGGGGAAGGGGTGGAGGGGTGGAGGGGTGGAGGGGTCACAAAGCCTTAAACAGTAAGATGAGTTACGTGGCATTCCCCAACACATGCTTATGTGAAACAGTTTACAAAACAAGAATAGTTATTGAACAACATTAAGAGATGGACAGCCCTACTCACCAGAAATGATTTCACAACGTCAACACTGGTGCCGAAGCTGCTTACTGTCTCTACATGCTGTACCAAAACCTTCTTGGTTTTCAGTTCTTCTGCTGCATTAAAAATATAAGAAATTAGCACCTTATTTTGTAAGAGTTCTAAAACTTTCCATCTTCTAATGAAATCTGCAAAATCACAAACCCCTACTCTAATCCATTGGAGACAACCAAAAATTGAAAGAAAAAAAGGGAACATTGTCAATCGCTAATAAACGGAACATTAAAAAAGATAACTTCGATCATATACAGCATACTTAGTAAGTAATCAATCTACAATTCCATTAACAACATATCCAACACCTCATAAATGACTTGCTTTGATGGGTACACCGAAGATTGCAACTATTTAGTGTACAATGTTTGAACAAAACACTTACGTCGAAGTGAACAAAACAGTTGGATAACTTTTTGTTTGTCCAAATATCAGCAACTCTAGTAACTTCAGCACACACATATATAAACAAAACAACAATGCTTGACAAATACGAGCACGTTACCCATTCCAGCTGAATCCACCAACGGCTCATTACCCTTTCCAGCTGAATCCGACATTGACAGCTTCTCAAAATCCAACAACGGACGCTTCGCCGGCCTCTCATTGATTTCCAGCCCTACATTGCACAAAGTTCCAAAATTCGTCACAAATTTCCAATTTTTTCACACTTCACAAGTTCAAGCAAGTTCATTTTCCATTTTCCTACAGTTTCTCGGCAACCAAACAAGATAAAAAGAGAAAACTGGACACAAATTAAGTGCTACTCACAGAAAGCGTCGAGTGGGGACTGCAATGCCTTGCGTTTAACCCTAACGATCACCGGCTTGTCCTCCGACGGGTTGGGCGAAGCAGAAGAGCTCTCGGCGACCACCGCCATCTTGAGCTGCGATTAGAAATTTCGAATTAGGGTTCAGGTGGAGTTGGAGACGATGAAGGAGTAGAGAGACGAGCGCGGACTGGGAATTTTGTCGTGTTTCTGCAATTAAGAAATGGAAACGAATGGAAACGGTCGGGCCGGTTCGGTTCGGATCTTCAATGTATCGGGTTGTTGTGTGCGTAGGCCCAGTAGTATGGCCTTTTGGTCTTGGGCTAATCAAACAAAGTGGGTCGGGCTAGTTCAAGTTTATTTAGATTTTTTTTTTAACAAACGATGTTATCTAATAGGATCAGGATCCTCTCCTAAGCAAAGGATGAGGATCCTCCTGACCAAGCTCATCATATCGTTAAAATTTTATCCAATGACTACAATTATTATAACTTTTAGAGAGACCACCTGTTTGTAATCGTTGGATAAAATTTCAACGATCTGGAAAACTTGATCAGGATGATCCTCACCCTTTGCTCAGGAGAGGATCTTGATCCTATCTAAGATATCATAAGCACAAGACTAGCAATAATATGGTGAGCAAGTATTTATTTATTATTTAATTATTCATCTATAAAATTTGAACTTAAGACTTGATTCGGAAAAGGAAATTGACTTTTTGTGTGTTTTAATGAATCATTAGTCAAATTTATCAAGTTAATATTCAGACTTTAGAAAAACAGGATTTACGCATTTTTCTCTATGCAAGGACTTCAATCAAAATAAAAGTTGACTTGATATAGATAAATATTATAACATGTCAGTACTATTAAGTATCAACCATAAAGTTATTCTATCCTAAGGTATGCCGCTTAGTTTACAGTGTCGGTTCTTGGTTTCAACATGCCAAAACAAGAGATATGTTAATTTCAACTACATCGAAACACTTACATCTATCAATCATTTTCACTTATTAACCTCACAAAAATGTACCGTAAGATTAAACGAATATCATCTTCATTAACGTTGTTCTTCAATTTTTATTCCTATTGCAAGGTCTTTATAGAAAACTAAAGCTACAAGATTATAAATTATAGGCAAAAAATAAATAATAGAATATATTTCTTCAATTAATATTTCTAGTCCCCCCATCTGTAATGCAGCCTATGTAGTTGCCCGATGGCCCAATATTAAATGAACCTTCAAATTTCAAGGGACAAAGAATATCATGATATATTGTTGTTCGATTATTCTCCCCCCCCCCCCTCACCCTCTCTCCCCCCCCCCCTCACCCTCTCTCCCCCTAGAAATATACTAGAGAAACCATATTTTGTTTTATCAAACAAGTGTCATTAAACAAATATCTGATATATAATCAAGTGTCGTTAAACAGACGTATGACAGACGTCTCACGTATAAACATGTGTCATTAAACAATTGTTTCACATATAAACTGGTGTCTCACATACAAGTTAATGTCACACTCGAGGCGATTATTCTTCCCCCCCCCCCTCTCGCCCCCTAGAAATATACTAGAGAAACCATATTTTGTTTTATCAAACAAGTGTCATTAAACAAATATCTGATATATAATCAAGTGTCGTTAAACAGACGTATGACAGACGTCTCACGTATAAACATGTGTCATTAAACAATTGTTTCACATATAAACTGGTGTCTCACATACAAGTTAATGTCACACTCGAGGCGATTATTCTTCCCCCCCCCCTCTCGCCCCCTAGAAATATACTAGAGAAACCATATTTTGTTTTATCAAACAAGTGTCATTAAACAAATATCTGATATATAATCAAGTGTCGTTAAACAGACGTATGACAGACGTCTCACGTATAAACATGTGTCATTAAACAATTGTTTCACATATAAACTGGTGTCTCACATGCAAGTTAATGTCACACTCGAGGCTAAGTCAATTTAGTCCAAACTTATTATAATACATTGATCCTTGCTCTCTTTTTTGTTTTTTTAGGACTTTTCCTAGCTAGGGAGTGCTATAGTACTCTTGTTGGCATTGGTGAGAGCCTCAAATTCAATTGTAGGTTGTTTTAGGGGTCCATTGATGGATGGGACCTGGGGATTGTTTTCAGGAGATTGTGTTGTGGTGGTTAAGATGCATATTGTTGCTTTCAAATTCTCCCAGAAACCTTTCAACAGGTCCACCATGCAAACAGGTTGAATTTTTCAAAATTTCTTCAAACCAGGAGGGCTCTCTCTTCCTTATTAAAATTTCGAACTTGGGTAGTCCTTGAGCTTCTTCTTCTGCACAAACGATGGTAATTAGTAGTCCTTCAGCTTCTTTGGCTCACTCTAATAAACTGCTATAGTGTACTTATCGCCTCGTTTGGAAGACCTTTTAAAATGATCGAAACCACTTTTAGTAAAAATATTTTTGGAATCAATCATTAGTAAAAACGCAAGTGAATCATAGAAAAACACTTGAAGTGCTTCATAGAAGAACCATGAAGCATTTCAAAGTGTTTTTGGAACCCAAAAACATTTTCTCTAAAACACTTTCAATCATTTTCAAAGCACTTTGAAATGAGGGTTCTTAGTCTTATATTTATGAATGTGTAATGTGTACAATTTGTATGAACTACAGTGATCGATGAATTGATCACTAGCTAGTAGAAGTAGGTAGTTGGTGGAACTACCATTATGGCCAAGATGCAAATGAGGTTCATCGTCCTACACCTAAATAATAAGGAAAAACAAAGCAATTAATGAGAGTGCATAATGTTCTTAATTATATATACATGGTAAAACTACACCAACTCTACTCCGAATTCTTGTCTCAATTCTCTTATATAAAATAAGGCAATACATGGATTTTACACAAGTTTATAATATACTGAATTCGTGCACTATGAGAAAGTTGACATAAGAATTGAGAAAAGAGTTGGTATATACAATCAAATGTTTATCTTTCTAATAAAAAAAATAAACACATTTGTAAAACTAGTAATAAGATAGATTTTTTCGTATATACGGACATTAAAAAAAAGGTCGTACCCAGTGCACAAGGCTCCCGCTTTACGCAGGGTCTGGGAGAGGTGAATGTCGGCTAACCTTACCCCCATTTATGGAGAGGCTGCTCCCAAGTCTCGAACCCGAGATCTACCGCTTATGGGCGAAGGCACTTGCCATCGCACCAAGTGCGACCTCTGTATATACGGACATTAGCAAAGTCAAAATAATTAAGTTTTCTGGGGCGCGCGCATGGGGTTTGGCAATGATGGAGATTTCCCATATTGATATTCTTTTGCCTTTGCGGCAAGTTTGGCTTAGTGAAAGAGATTTGATTTGATTAGCTAAGTTATCATGATCTTTTGCTGATCCTAAATGGGAAAACACCATCTGCTGCATTGAAGAGGGACACCCACTTTCTTTCTTGGGGTTGGCTTAATGTGGACCTAATTAATTAAGCAGCAACATAACTTGGTGGTGGCAGAGTCCCTAATCTCAAGCTAAACAACCAGTTGGAGAATTTAAGTTTTGCTTGAATTCGTCCACTATATGCAAAAAGCAAAAGAATAAGAAGAGAGATTATTACTGTTCTTGCCAAAACAAAAGAAGTTTGCGTCTCTACATCTGTTGGAAGGAAACTAAAAGTAAGGGATTTGTGAAATAGTCAGCTTTATAGGTGGTCATCATGGTTGTACTAAAATTAAGGTAGCCTTGCTGTTTGCAATTTTGATTAGAAATTATACTTAGTCGGAGCATTCTCTAGACAACCATTAAAATCAATGAAAACATTTATTATCACATATCAACTGTGAATGCATGTTATAAAATTACATCCATTGATATTTTTCTTCGAAACAGTATTTTAAGTGTTTCCAACTATGGTAAAATATGAATTTATTTGTGGAAACCCTAAAAATTAACTGAAGCAATGTGTTTTACTACTAGCCATAAGGTAGGTGTCACATTTGAAAGCTAGAGCACAATGTCTTGGTGGCTATAGGGAAATGCATAGACCATGTTAGTATCAACATCAACTTAACCGAACTCTTAATGAGAGGTAAAACTCAAATCCTTAATCTAACAAGAACATATATGTATGTAAGAGTAGTACCAACGATCTGCTCCCTCTTACAATCACTTCATCGTATGATGAGTAACACGTGAAAGGATAATTTTCAGAAAAAATGCATATATAGAACCCCTCAGCCCAAATTTCTAATTATTGTAAATACAAGGCCAAATACCTAAGGCAGGTATGATACTTTATTACTTCCAAGTCACAAACTCTACAAATAGAATACTTAAAAAGATTTCTAACTGAAAGTATATCTGAAGGGTTTCTACATATATAAGCCGTCACTACTACATGCCATTCTTTTCACAATGTGCACATTCTCCATCTATTGATCTACACACTGTAAATTAACTAGATTATGACGTAAACATGGGCAATTGCCATTGTTTAGATATGGGTTGAAATCTTTGAGCTGGCTGGCCTACATGTTCTCATGGATGATGTCATACGATTAAATCTGTAACACACACTAACATGGGGCTTTCCCTATCTCGTCTTTAAGAAGATGCATGGCCCTTGTCCCTCCGACGGTATGAGAAGCACGAAATCTAGGATATAGAATTTGATGGCATGTTCACGTTCTTACCATACTTGCCTATGTACGTCACCTCATGGGTTTGTAGTAGGGACCTGGCTTCTCTGCCCTCCTAGTTCCCATACACTCCTATCCCCTCCTATTTGAACAGTTACGATTAAGTCACGTTAATATTTTATATCATTATTGCTTTTTGTTTTATTATCTTTATAAAAAAAATCAATATAAAATATTGACGTGACTTAACTGTGACTGCACAAAATAAGAAGGGATGAGAATGTATGAAAACTGGGAGGGCAGAGAAGCCGGGTCCTTGTAGTAGCCCACCAATCTGCAGACGACTCATTCCAAAGCTATACCACGCCAAAGTTCAATAAATACAAGAATTCTCTCGGTGTGATTGTAACATAGTTACATGGTGCTGTTATCTCCTCAAGATCTTAATCCTCGAGACTCTAATCTTCGAATAACTTATGTTATACCGTCTTAAAATCTTAATTAACCCCGGTAAATCAACTTCAATGAACGACTAAGCGAAAATTAACCAATTACAAGACTCTCTCTCTCTCTCTCTCTCTCTGCGTCATGATTGGTGATTTGCTTAATATTAATGAGAGATTTTTTTAGTGTGACTGTCACACGAGATGGTATAACACGTGTCGTTATATAAATGGTGAGATATGTGTGTTAAAAAGTTAATAACTTAAAAAATAAAATTTCCCACCACTTACATAAAAACACATGATGTACCATTCGTGTTCTGGTCACAATTAAAAATTTCTCAATATTAACACCATGATTTTATTGACCATCTGTTTCTAGCTATCATACTCAAATAAAAACCAACGATTGTGAATGTGGTGGTCATTAGTTAACCACATTGTATGAGCACAACCACTAGCTAGCTACTGCATGACGAAAACTTGAAAAGGAAATCAATCTTTTTTTTTCCTCTTTCCCTTTGCATCGGTTGCAAATGGCCAAAATAAATGTCAAATTTTTATGGGTTACAGAAAAGAGCTATCAAAACTGTTGGGAGTGAATCCCACGTTGGGAAATGAGGAATCTTGTATGTGCTTATAAGTAATTAGGCTACTCCAACCATATTGCTAACTGGTTTTATGGTGGAACCTCAACTTTCTTCATAGTATCAGAGTAGGTTGTCTCATGTGTGAAGTCCAATAGCTCCATGTCACCTGATTTGTATACGTGAGCTTGAAAAGCCGTCACACGTGTGGAGGTGTGTTGAGAGTGAATCACATATCGGGGAAAGGTGTGACCTTGCATGTACTTATAGATAAAGAAAAACTAATGACAAGAGCTTCAAAACTTTGAGTTTTAATAAAAAAGACAAAAATGTGTTGTAAGTGAATACTACCAGGAGTGACTTTTTAGAGTAAAAATGTTATTTTCATTAAAAGTGAGCCGTACCGGAAGTGTTTTGTTAAGACTCCCTATAAAAATTGGACTACTTCCCCATATTGCCAATTAATTTTATGGTGGAACTTTAACTTTCTTCAAATGCAATATACTTGTCACTTTACCCAACTATTTCTACTATTTCTATTGTTAATTTGAAAAAAAAAAAAAAGTTATCCTTAAACCCTTCTCTATTCCGAACAACGTAGGATTCAAAAGTCTATGCCTAACTTCAGTTAAGGTGAGAGAATCAATCAATTATACCCCTCGTAGAAAAGGTTACTTATTAGTTGCATAGTATGAGTATGACAACGAATGAGAAACAGATAAATTAAGGATGGGACTGATTATGTGATAAGCATCTCCCTCATGCTAATGGGACACCTTTACTTTTCAGGTATTCTATACCAAAATCCATGTAGAACCTACTTATCTATTCATTTGTTTTATGATAGTAAGCAAAGGTTATAAAATTAATGAAAATGATACTTGTTCTTTACAAGTAAACATGCCGTCAATTTTGTTTAAAAGAGATTTATACCCTTTATTTTTATTTATTTTTATGAAGTTATAGGGCCATACTATATCAAATTATACCACATTTTCTAATCAAGGATTGGAAGAGACTCCAACTTAAGCATTAGTTAAATTATAAGATGACTCGATTAAGGGACACTTTGGTTAGAAATGTATGTTCGGCTTGAAAATAGTGCACTTAGGTTAGGGATCACCTGAATTTGTTGCCTTCATTTGAAACTTTGATTGAATAAGGAGCATTTTAAGCGAGTCAAGTTAGTAAATAGACTACGTGATTTCTACATGACTTCGAAAGAAAAAAAAAATTGAGGGAAAGACTAGACCAAGAAGAGAGGAAAGAGACATTTATAAAGTAAAATTTCGAAACCTATGATCTTTTTGTGTTTTTGTTTTTCCATTGGGTTGATGAAATAATGAAAACTAAAATAAAATAAATATTCAAATCCTCTTCCTAAGACTATCTTCAACCCTTGGGCTAAAAGCCAAATTTTTTAGCCCGGAAAATTTGGCTTTTAGCCCAGAAACATCTTTTCTACTCCAACCTGCCCTAAAATTTTAGCCCGGAATTATTAAAGAATGAACTTAGGCTAATTTTTTTCTTAAATCAATTTAAAAAAAATTAAATATGTAGATTATTGTAAATTAATTTTATGAACATTTTAAATTCCGATAAACATTTGGCATTTAGCCCGGGGGAAAGCTGGGGGTATTTGGCCCAGAAATAACAGTTGGCATTTAGCCTAAAATTTTAACATGGGTTGGAGAGTGTTTGGGGGGGGTAATTTGGCTTTTAACCCAGGTTTGTAGATGGTCTAACAAAAACAAATTGTAGAAGAAACCCTATAAAAATGGTTTCACACTCCCCCTCTGGTTAAATGTCAATTTTGTAACTCATATAATTCAATGGACATAGAGACTCCTGTGGTCCTTCTCATTTGCCAGCATTTATGACTCTTGCTTACACTCTTTTCACACAACACCCCTCTCCTTCTCCTACCTTCTCTCCAAAGCCTAACATATAGGTACACCACGCTATATAAATCAGTATTCTGCACCTGCAAATCACCAACAAACATAACAGAAACCCTAATTTCATCAAAACCCACCTCATATTGCCTATATGCCGTCTTCTTCTTCTTCTTCTTCTGCCCTCCAATGGTTAAGCCTAGTGGGAATCATATGGCTTCAGTCCATCAATGGAACCAACACCAACTTCCCAGCTTACTCCTCCCAGCTCAAAAACGTCCTCTCCATGTCCCAACTAGAGCTCAACAACCTCGCGTTCGCCTCAGACGCTGGAAAATTCCTTGGTTGGTTTTCAGGCATTGCTGCCATCTACTTACCGCTCTGGCTAGTCCTCATGATCGGTTCGCTTCTCGGTCTAATCGGGTACGGTGTCCAGTTCCTCTTCATCACAAACCAAATCTCATCTCCTTCCTATTGGCAGATTTTCTTGCTAACTGTTATGGCTGGGAATAGCATTTGCTGGATCAACACTGTGTGCTATGTTGTTTGCATTAGAAACTTCCCATGTCATCAACAAATTGCCGTGGGGATAACAACGAGTTACCAAGGATTGAGTGCCAAGATTTATACAGATATTGTTGGCGCTGTATTTTCGTCTTCACCTCATAGAAGAGCCAAGGCCTACTTATTTCTCAACTCTCTTTTGCCACTTGTTGTTTGTGTTATCGTCATGCCATTGGTTCGAGACATTGATTTGATGGGAAGGCAAAGGAACATGGAAGCTGGGTTTATCTTCATGTTTGTGATAACAATTGCCACGGGAATCTACGCGGTGATCAGCAGTTTAGGGTCCACGTCTGGCGGGTTATCTCCCCTACACAATGTAATAGGCACCGGAGTATTCCTGTTAATCCCGTTGGTGATTCCAATTGTTGAGAAAATGAGGGAAATAATGTCAAGAAAATGGAACGTAAACAGAGAGAGAAGAGTATATAATTTTACCATAGAAGAGACGAACAACGAAATGGGGAGCTTGGAGAATGGGGCAGTGAAGGAGGGAGAAGAAATAGAGGCTAGCCAAGTTCATGAAGTTCGTGTTAGGGAGGAGATTGGAGTGAAGTTGATGGTGACAAGGATTGATTTTTGGTTATATTTATTTGTGTATTTTTTCAGTGCAACACTTGGGTTGGTGTTCTTGAACAACTTGGGACAGATTGCAGAGTCCAGGGGCTCATCTAGGACTTCTTCTCTAGTCTCTTTATCCTCTTCATTTGGGTTTTTTGGCCGTCTCATGCCTTCTCTTTTGGACTATTTCTTCTCAAGGTAACCCCTCCCTCTCTCATTTCTTATAATTTTTTACTAATATAAATATATTTTCTGAAGGACGTCAATTATATGCTCTATGTGTGAGGTGTTATGCATGTTCATTACTTCATATATGACATGTTATATTGTCAAATTGACACATAAAAAATAATTTCAAACTGACTAACCACTAAATATATAATATGTTACACTGTATGACAAGTGAATAGTTTTGATAAATTGGAAACGACGTTTGACATATGTGGGTGATTTATTTTTTCAGGAGTAAGTACATGATTTCAAGACCAGCATTAATAGTTGCATTAATGGCACCAATAGCAGGAGCTTTCTTCTTGCTTCTCAACCCAGCCAACCTCTCCCTTTTCATCAGCACAGCAATTATAGGAGTGTGTGCTGGAGCAATTACTTCAATCGCAGTGTCCATAACCACAGAGCTGTTTGGGACCAAGAATTTCTCAGTGAACCACAATGTGGTGGTGGCCAACATATCAATCGGGTCTTTTGTGTTTGGGTACATGTCTGCTATTTTTTATCACAAGGATGGAAATCATGATGGGGATGGGAAGTGCATGGGAATGGCTTGCTACAGAAGCACTTTTATTATATGGGGCTGCCTTTGTTTTCTGGGCAGTGGCCTAGCTTTAATGCTCTACGCACGAACACGAAAGTTCTACTCCCAAAGATCGTAGATTGTGATTTTTAGGGTTTTAATGTTTTAGTATTTTACTTTTTCTTAAAAAAGCTTAAAGGTAGAAAGAAAAGAAAAGAAAAGTACAGCTATTAATACAGCATAGAAACTGGTTAGATGTTGATCTAACTTTGTAGAAAGTAGGTTAATGACAAACCTGTATTGTTACACAAATATTATTATTTTCTGCATATAATTTGTTGTTGATGATGAACTCCTAAGGAGTACAATTGAATTGTTGAACCATATACAATATATACTCAAATGAATACGTATATAATCCATACTACATAGCAAAACTAAAGTAACATATGGCTCGTTTGGATGTGTTTTTAAAATGACTGAAAGTGCTTTTAGAGAAAATTGTTTTAGATTCCAAAAGCACTTGAAGTGCTTTTTGCAAGAAGCACCAGTTATGTGCTTCTTCCAGGAAGCACTTTAAATGTTTTTCCATGATTCACTTGCATTTTTACTAAAGATTGGTTCAAAAAACATTTTCACCAAAAGCGCTTTCAATTATTTTAAAAGCACATCCAAACAAGCTCATAGTTATTGATAGTATGATCTCACGTCGGAAAAGAGAAGAATACACAACAATTCCAACCCTAATCTACTACAATTCAAACCTTAATATTCTACTACAATTTTATATAACTTACATGACAATGTTATATGATATTTCCTGTTAATAAAATAAGAACACGTGAATAAAAATTTACATATATCTTTATTTTATTGACATAAAACAACCACCATAATAGTGATACTACTATGGGAAGTATGGGACCTCTTTTCCTGCGCACTGCATACCCTCAAAGCAATTCAACTCTAAAACTAAGCATGCATGCACATAATAGTATATGATAAAGCTAGGGGTCCACAGGATTATTAGATGGAGGGGTGCGTATGGTCTGAGTTGTGCAATAGTATAATGAATACTGTTCCTTACTCTCTTACATATTGAATGCATCATGCCATCATCAGTCGCTAATTTTCGACCAAAAATATCAGTCGATAACTTGTAATTTTAGTGTCCAGGAATTTTTGAGGTTTGCCAATTTTCCAACATTTCCATTTCTTACTGTCTTTTGACTGATGCTTACGTTTGGCTGACCTATGATGACGTACTCAATCCTGCCATACGACCTAGAGTAATATCTTTGTCATTTTCAGACAATATTGACAGATCTCAATGATCTGCCACACGGGGAGCAACACACGGCCAAGGTTTCTTTAGACAACCAAAATTAACTGTTCTTCTATCGACACTAAACAGTTCTTGTACAATTCACACTGGTAACATTATTAAGGAAATATTATTATAATTGTATTATGCCTTTTCTAGCCTAGGTGAAATCCCACAGGGAAAAGTTACATGCCTTTCCTAGCCTAGGTCAATCCCACGAATTGGGGATCACGGCTTGCATGCCATAAATTGTGGATATGTATCAATTGTAAATTGTTGTATATAATCTCTGTATGAGGAACAGTTAGGCAATTGAAGAAAATCATTCACCCAACTGTCTATTACTCAAACCCTATTCAATTTGCCTTTCAATCTTTCATTTGGTTTCTTAAGTTGGTATTAGAGCACCATCCTGGTGCCTGATTTCTTACTTCTCAAAAAAAAAAAACATCATGTCAAATCAAATCAACTTTTCTCTTGTCAGAAAACACAAAATTCAATCTTTGAACACCATGCCAAATCAAACACTTCCAAAAAATACAAAACCCAATTCTCAAAAATTTTCCACAACATCACATGCATATTTGACTAAGCATCACATGCATGATCAGCAAGGTATAAAATATCGATGATATCGGAAATATCGGTAGTTCAAAAACACGAAATTTTCGATGGAAATATCGGGATATTATTGATATCGATAAAAATTGAATAAAAACCACAAAAATTATAAGAAAAACTTGGAAATTTTTATTGAAACTTTGCAAGATGTTTATTTAATCAATTATCTATTAGTTTATCACAAAAAATTGGAAGAAAATGCATTGCATGATAGATATAACTGATTTAAGTTGATTATATAACGAGCTGGCAAACATTTGTGAGTGTAGAAAATATGTAGTAATTAATGAAAAAGTTTAAACACACCATAATCATTTATATATAATGAATTAGTACAATATTTTACACTTTATACATTGCATGGTAAGATACATGAGTGACTTAGCAAGGTCTAAAATATCGATGATATTGGAAATATCGGTAGTCCAAAAATATGGAAATTTCGATGAAAATATCGGAATATTATGGATATTTTAGACCATGAGCAAGTTCATCATCACCAACAAATGTGTCATCAGCCGAAGCATGCTTCCAGCGCATACTGCCAACAAATGCAGCCAATTCATGCTGCCAGCACAGACCGCAAGGTGCCTTCTTACATGTTGTCAATGCAACAAATGTCTCTGCACGTACACCCCCTATTTCCAATTGGGGCTCATCCATTCCATCTAACTCATTGCATGGCCTTTCCAGTGACCACCTACAACAACTTGCTCATATTCTGTCTATGATAAATCACAATTGTGCTTCCGGTAATCATAATGTTTATGCAAATACTCCAGGTCTGTTTTCTGTTTCTGTTCCTTCAGTAAATTCTATATTCACCAAGCCTTGGATTTTGGATAGCGGAGCTACATACCACATCACTTCTGATTCCACACTTTTCACTAAAACAAATTCATCACCTACACCCATAGTTAATTTACCCACCGGTTCTATTACCCCAATCACTTCCATTGGCACTAAACCATTTAATTCTGACATCACTTTGGATAATGTTTTATGTGTCCCATCCTTCCGCTTAAACCTTATGTTTGCTAGCAAGGTCACTAATTCTCTAAGTTGTTGTGTCATATTGTTTCCCACTTTTTGTGTCTTGCAGGACTTGGCTACAGGGAAGATAATTGGCTCGGGTAAACAACGTGGTGGCCTTTATTACATGTCTCCAGTACAACAGACACCAGTTTCTTGCCAAGTATCACATCCCTCCAACTTATGGCACATGTGTCTTGGTCACCCTTCTCCTTCTCGCCTTAAATTAATCTCTCCTTTATTATCTTCGCATAACAATTCTTTTGATAATTGTGGTATTTGTCCCATGGCCAAACAAACAAGGCTTCCTTTTCCCTTGAGTTAAATTTAACTCATAGAGCATTTGATTTGTTACATTGTGATATTTGGGGCCCACATAAAATTCCCACACATTCAGGGGCTAGATTTTTCCTTACCATTGTGGATGATTTTACTAGATGCACATGGATATTTCTTATGCAATTTAAATCTCAGACCCAACACCTTTTGAAAACTTTCATTTCCTTTGTTCACACACAGTTTAATGTCAATGTTAAAGCAATCAGGGTTGACAATGGGTTTGAATTCTTATCCATGAAAGCTTTTTTTTTCAAAATAATGGCATTGAGTATCAACGCACATGCGTATATACTCCACAACAAAATGGGGTTGTCGAACGTAAACATCGGCATATTCTCACTGTTGCCCGTGCCCTTTGATTCCAATTCAACTTACCCCTCTCATTCTGGGATGATTGTGTCTTAACAGTTGTATATCTCATTAATCGCATACCATCACCATTACTATCCAACAAATCTCCTTTTGAGATTTTATACAACCGACCACCATCTCTTACTTACTTACGAGTTTTTGGTTGTCTTTGTTATGCCACTGTTGTACAGCCAACTTACAAGTTTGACACCCGTGCCAAACGTTGCATATTTATTGGCTACCCTCTTGGTAAAAAAGGTTATACACTCTACGATTTGGACTCTCACACATTCCTTGTCAGTCGAGACGTAAGATTTCACGAAAATATATTTCCCTTCTCAACATCATCTGCCACTCCCTTACAACCTCATGACTAAGGGTCTACATTACCCATCTCCACTGCCACCTTCACTGATTCACCACTGCAGATCCCTGCGCCCACATCACCCTCTCGCCACCCTATGTCAACCGTGTCACACACACCCACACGACTTGTGCTTGACACACGGCAACACATGCCCCTACCATTCTCACTACTTGCCACGGGCCCACTGCCTTTTACCCCACCTGACGCCCCACTAAGCCTCATCAACCTTCACCCCACTCCTGACACCCCACCCTGCCTTAATCTGCCAGTCGTGGCCCTACCTTAGTCCTCGTGTCATCCACCCAATACATGCCAAATGTCTGTCACACGCCAACCACCTATCACCCATCTACCTCTTGTGCCTTCCCACACCGCTCAATTACCCATTTCCATTGGCCTACCATCTACTGCCAACCCACATTCTGATGACACACCGTCTTCTGCTAGTCCCCCAACATTCTCTGATCATACAAGCCCACCTACTCCTCTTACAACCACACCCACTACTCATATTGGCCCGCCAACATCCCTCCCTTCTCAATCCACCATGGCACATTCACGACATTCCACCCGTCTTACACACCCTCCGACATGGCATAAAGACTACCACATGTCTAACCACGTCAGTCTATCTAACCTGGTGCCTCGTCCTTCAGGTACTCGTTATCCTCTCTTTGATTTTCTCTCATATTCTTGTTTCTCTCCTACCCAATTCGCTTTTCTCGCTAACATTACAGGTCCTACCGAGCCCACTTCCTATGCTCAAGCTATCCAAGATCCAAATTAGCAACAGGCCATGCATGCCGAATTATTAGCTTTGCAACAAAATCACACTTGGAGTATGGTTCCCCTACCTCTTGGTCATAAACCCATCAGTTGTAAATGGGTATACAAAATCAAATACAAGTCTAATGGCACCATTGAGCGATACAAAGCTCATCTAGTTGCAAAGGGTTACACTCAGGTTGAGGGTGTTGACTATCAGGAAACATTTTCTCCTATCGCCAAACTCACCACCATCCGGTGTTTTCTTACTGTTACATCAGCTCGTCATTAGTATATCCACCAGTTAGATGTCCAAAATGCCTTCTTTCATGGTAACTTGCATGAAGTGGTTTACATGGAGCCCTCTCCTGGTCTTCACCGATAAGGGGAGAACATTGTATGTCGGCTCAACAAATCTCTGTGTGGACTTAAATAGGCTTCCAGAAACTAGTTCTCTACTTTTTCAGATGCCATTCGGAAAGCTGGTTACTGTCAATCGAAGGCTGATTATTCTCTCTTTACCAAAGCACAAGGTACTTCCTTTACCGCAATCCTTATATATGTTGATGACATACTTCTCACAGGCAATGATCTTCAAGAAATGGATCACCTTAAAGCTTTTCTTCTCAAATGCTTCCGCATCAAAGACCTTAGGGATTCGAAGTATTTCTTAGGCATTGAGTTTTCACGTTCCAAGAAAGGTATTTTCATATCTCAAAGAAAATACGCACTGGATATTTTGCAAGACTCGGGACTTACAGATGCACGACCAGACAAATTTCCAATGGAACAGAATCTCAAGCTCACCCCGACAGATGGAGCACTGCTTAATGACCTAACCAAGTACAGAAGATTGGTTGGCAAGTTAATTTATCTCACTATCACAAGGCCATATATAGTCTATTATGTTCGAACACTTAGTCAATTCAAGCATCAGCCTCTAAAAACACATTGGGATGCTGCCTTACGGATCCTCAGATACATTAAAGGCACACCTGGTTAAGGTTTATTGTTTCCTTCCTCTAACAATCTTGCCTTGAAAACCTTCTATGATTCAGATTGGGGAGGTTGTCGTGCCACAAAGAGATCAGTTACAGGATACTGCATTTTCCTTGAAAACTCTCTCATCTCATGGAAATCCAAGAAACAAACCAATGTCTCTAGATCATCAGCAGAAGCAGAATATCGAGCTATGGCCAACACATGCTTAGAGTTAACTTGGTTACAATATATTTTACAAGATCTAAGAGTCCCACAGATAGCTCCCACACCATTGTACTGTGATAATCAAGCGGCTTTGTACATTGCAGCAAATCCTGTTTTCCACGAACGTATAAAGCACATTGAAATTGACTGCCATATAGTTTGAGAAAAGCTGCAAGCTGGAATGATTAGTCCTTCACATGTTCCTACTCTGTTTCAGCTAACAAATATATTTACAAAGGCTTTAGGAAAAGATCAGTTTGTGACACTGCGCGACAAGTTGGGAGTTCACGATATTCACTCTCTAACTTGAGGGGGAGTATTAAGGAAATATTATTATAATTGTATTATGCCTTTTCTAGCCTAGGTGAAATCCCACATATCAGGAAAAAGTTACATGCCTTTCCTAGCCTAGATCAATCCTACGAATTGGGGATCATGGCTTGCATGCCATAAATTGTAGATATGTATTAATTGTAAAGTGTTGTATATAATCTTTGTATAAGGAACAGTTAGGCAATTTGAAGAAAATCATTCACCCAATTGTCTATTACTCAAACCCTAGTCAATTTGCCTTTCAATCTTTCCTTTGGTTTCTTAAGACCATTGAAACAAAACATGCAAGGTAGAAATGTAGTGACAAGTTAACTACTCATTTATATCGACATATGCATGTGAATTGAGTTTCGAGTTATATGTTTGGACTCACCGCGACATGATATATATGAGAGATTGTTTTTTGTGTCTTACATCATTCAAATCAGTGGCGGAGCCAGAATTTTCAAATAATGGAGTCATGACTTTGACAAAGAATACTTCATTGGACCATTCGTCGAGCACCTGATAGGAACATGTTTACTCTTGCCACCATTTGCCAAAGGCTTGTGACAATATATGTCAAGAACTATTACGATATGTAATGGCTTGTCAAGGGTGACTACAGGAAACTGTAAAGTAATGTTGAAGATTGACAAGGCTTGTCAACTAAGGCATTTCATCAAGCATTTGGTGCACACTATAGAATCGCTCACAAGAAGAGAAAAAAATAAAGACATGGATTATAGATAAAAATAGAAGAAGTATGAGGATGATGTTGTAATTTAGTTTGTTCTAACTGTTTATAGGGTCAAATACAATATACATGATATTTTTTGAAGTTATTGAGGTCATGAACAACCAATGATTTCATGTTGGCTCCGCCATTGGTTCAAATAATAATATTCCTAGCTGGGTTTTTTTATTTTTATTTTATTTTTTATTATTAAACTTCCGAGTTGTTAGATTAAAGAGGTTTACTATATGGTACTAGGGTAATGCTAGGTATACTAACTTTTTAAACCAATTTGTAAACCATGCGGCCTATCATCAATTGAAAATAAGTATGTTAATCAACACTTAGATAATAATCTAATTATCAACAATCACGTCATATAATTTATAAAATATAATTTAAACTGATAATCTTCCTAACATTATCTCCCCAGCACTATCCATGTTACTATATACCCCGCCTTCTACATTCTCTTTATTCAAGAAAACACATCAATGAAATCAGTGCTTCTTCCTCTTTTCTTCTCTTATCTTAACAAATCAAATGCACGGTCACTATATTTTGTTAACCTTTTTTTTTTTAGATTCCTTTCCAAAATAATATGCAAACAAAGTTAGCTAAATGCATAAAATTTTGAATGCCACTTCAAGCTTTATTTTTTAATTTCTCTTCAAACCCAAAGTTTCAAAGTTTCATAAATATCACCGTACTAGCAGGTAAGGTTTGTCAACACAAATAATTTTCTGGTGTATGGTTTAGAGTATAGTTGTTGGTTCTTAAATAGCCTCCAGCAGAAGCAGACCTAAATAATTGAATGCATTGTATACATATATATAGGAGAAATATATCCTAAGTTGCTAGTATTTTCTGCCCCAACACAATTTTAAAACCAAAGTGCCCATTGGTCTATTGGTACTTATTCATCATCAAAAAAATAAACAATGACGTTATATATGTAACATCCCACATCGTCCGGGGGAGTGGATCATCTAAGCCTTATATGTATATTCCCATCTCTACCTAGCACGAGGCCTTTTGGGAGCTCACTGGCTTCGGGTTCCGTAGGAACTCCGAAGTTAAGCAAGTTCACGCAAGAGCAATCTCATAATGGGTAACCCACTGGGAAGTAGGGATGGGCAAATACCCATTGGTTATGGGTAACCGCAATTACCCGCCCATTTAAATTAAACGGTTACGGTTATGGGTAACCGTTTAGATAAATAAACGGTTATGGGTATAACCGTTTACCCGTGAAATTTAAATGGGCGGTTATGGGTATTAACCACGGTTATAAACGGGTAACCGTTTACCCATTTATTTTATATATGAAAAATTAACACAAACCATATTCTCGATCCAATAATACTTAGCACCCAATAAATTAGCAAGGAATTCATCGATCATTCTCTGAATAACACTACTACAGGAATGATGATTCTCATCATCAAGAAATTGGCCAAATTAATTTAAATTCCTTGTGGGTAACCGTGAAATTGACAAAAATATTTTGACAGAAATGTCTTCTAAACAATTTTTGTAACCCAATAATACTTAGCAAATATTATATTTACCTTCATTGGTAACAGTTAAAAATATCGTCCGTAAACTATTATTTCAATTATTGGAATGGTACAAGGAGTTAAAAAATTAAAATATGAAAATGTATGATGAATGTACCTATAACAGTGCTTAATTGTCAAAAAAAAAAATTATGACAATTTTTTTTTTAATTTTCAAGTTGTTAAAAAACATGTAGACGGGTGAAAAAGGGTAATGGTAAAAAAAAAGAAGATAAACGAGTTAAAAATGATAAATGGGTATTAAACGGTTACGGTTAAATGGGTATGCGGTTATGGGTATGGTTAACCATTTATAAACGGTTATGGGTATGGGTATAACCGTTTAGGCAATTACCCAACGGGTAAACGGTTATACGGGTATGAGCATAAACGGTTATGGATAAATTAACTGCGGTTACCCGCCCGCATAACCATTGCCCATCCTTACTGGGAAGTTCTCGTGTGAGTTCTCAGAAACAAAACCGTGAGGGCGTGGTCGAGGCCCAAAACGGACAATATGCGTGGATCCTCTCAGCATTATATGTATATTCCCATCTCCACCTAGCACGAGGCCTTTTGGGAGCTCACTGGTTTCGGATTTTGTAGGAATTTCGAAGTTAAGCGAGTTCGCGCGAGAGCAATCCCATGATGGGTGACCCACTGGGAAGTTCTCGTGTGAGTTCTCAGAAACAAAACCGTGTGGGCGTGGTCGGGGCTCAAAACGGACAATATCATGCTATGACGGAGTCGAGCCCGGGATGTGGTGGAGGTTCGGGCCAGGATGTGACAATATATACTTCTATTTCCAATGTTCGAGAAAGGTGTCAACTTTGAATCTCTAGCACTAATAAAAACATAAACATGACGCTATATAATTCAAGTTTAAAAAACATAACCATGACACTATAGGTTCAACGATATTACCCTTATTTATTTGAGGATTGTTATTTCATATCATGCTTGTTTCTTCTCAAGTAAAAGAGTTCGTTTCTTCACCAAAAGAAAATACAAAGCTCATAGACTTGTGTGAAGTTTGTATCCTTTTCTAGCTCAAAGGGCTAAAATCTTTTCATCAAGAAAGAGGCCCGGAGCTCATTGGACTCAAAATTCTTAATGCAAAGCGTCTATGACTCATGGGTACAAATTTATTTGTCCAATTGATTAAACTAAACAATTTGATGTCATAGATATTTATCCATTGTGTTTGTCAATTTGAATATTAATTTACAATTGGTATTTTGACACGTACACCTGTTTGGGTGGATAATTAATGTTGGGCTTAGTATAATTGGAAGCCCAGGAATGCGAAAAACAGAAAGGGGTTGGGCTCGGATAGTTCCGCCTAGGAGGAATTTAAAATCATTTTTGACAATGAATAGGCAGCAAGCCTATGTGAGAAGTGACAAGTAACAGATGGCAGCTCACCCCCAGCAAAAAGCACTTTTCCGTGGCATGAGTAGGTAATTAACAAAAGTTGATGATGACTCATCGTGCTTTGGAAGCCATCACCAAAAGGGAATGTTTGAACAATCAGGCAAGAAAAGTCTATAAAAGCCATGAAGGGCACGAGCAAAAACTCTCTCTCAACCAATCAATCAAGCAACTCTCAGTTTACTCAACAATAAAAATAGAAAAAGCTCTAGTTCGTTCATCCTTTGTCCCTTTCAAATCACAGGTCCATTGTAGAAAGTTCTCTTTTGTCTAGTTTTAGAAGCTTTGCTATCATTCTCTTTGTTGTAGTATCGAATCCCTTTTGTAAACCTCATTTATATTTACTTTTCCAAGATTCCAATCACTTTCAAATACAAGGAGAGGTATCTGCAAGAGGACAAACCTTGCCCGACAAGGTTGTAATCTTACTCGAATCTCCTTTATTTATGTAGAATAGATATGTTATTTCTGTATCTTTAATTAAACCTTATGTCATTTTTAACTAATTTCGTTCAAGTTTTATTTATGATCAATCCTGTTAAACTAATTACTCTTGTTTCCTTGCCATCCGCCTAAGCTTATAATTAAGGAATTAATGTAAATGACCTTGAACTCCTTTGTGAACGAACATATGATGTTATAAATGAAAGTCCTTGATCATAAGGCAAGAAAAGAACTTAATGCAGGTTTAACCCATCTGTGAACAATCTTGATAATACAAGAAGTTAAAGTGACTTGTAGTGCAAGAAATTGATTAATTGAACAATCAAGTCAACAATCAGTTAAACAAAAAGAACAGTGGCACGCTCAGATCCATATTAGTTTTGATTGTGAGCCTTAATAAAGGCCCCACAAAGGCACCATTCAAACTAACAATAAATGTATATTGCAGAAGACTAAGCAACAAACCTTGCCCAACAAGGTAGGACAAAGGGAGTTATGCAAAGGATAGATCTAGCCCAAACAACACTAGACTTGTAAATTTTGGTGAAATAAATGTTCACTAACAAGTTAAATTTTGACATGCCAAGGGCTAACGTAGCGTACACTAGGGGTCCCACAAATTGCACATATGTGATGTGACTCATGAAAACTAGATGGAGTTATAATTAGTGACATGTGTTAACATCTGAAACATCCATCAAATGAATCAAAACAAACACAAAGGGGACAAATTAACCCTAATTTGATTAAATTATATCAATTAGAGTTTAATTTCCTAAATTAAAGAAACTTTAAAACTAAAGTAAATAATTAGCTCAAATTAAATTAAATAAAAAAATCTATCCCACAAATCATGGGATTCAGATGGACTTCAGAGAAAACGAAGCAAGCTAAAGCCTTGGAGAAATTCATAAAGCTCGCTGGCCAAGGCAAAATAGTAACATTCGTATACTTCATCAAGCTTGTCGAGAATTAACAAGCAAAACAAACACGTGCTGGTTCATCCACAGTAAAGCAAAAGACCACCAACCACATGAAACCGCTCGTGGTCTGTTTCATTCAAGATCAAGTCACGAGGCCTTGGAAGAAATCGCATCCCGATTCAAGATCAAGTGCTCGCCACCCTTGGATCAAATCTCAAGATTGGAAATCGAATTAGAAAATATTATTAATAGATGTATGGTGCAGATTGATTTATGATTGAATGGTGGAGATTGGTCTAGGAAGAGTTTGTTAGAAGATTAGAGTTAGTTACTTTGTAGGCTAGTATAAATTGTAAATTCTCTCTCATTTTCTGTAATTTTGTTCAACTATCAAATACAAGCTTTGATTTCCTTCTAAACCTTCATCTTATTTTTCTCTGTAATTTCGATAGTTTCATGCCTCTTCCAATGTAGTTAACATGGTATCAGAGCCACAAGGCTCACGCCATGGATTCTGGTGGTTCCACTTCTCATTAGTTTCATCTATTTCTAGTTTTACTTCTTTTCTTATTTGTTTCTTCAGATTTTCTTGAATTTTCCTTCAAGCCCTTTGGTGCTTCCGCTCTCCAGCAGATGAGCAATACGACTGTAATCAACACAGAAGGTCCTAAACGAGTGCCTCAATGAGATCACTCGACAATGGGTTCCTCATCATTTTTTGAATCGACGACGAGTTCTTTGACACCGTCTCGGATTCTCATTCCAGATCCGTTTTGTGGGTCTTCATCCCCACCGCCCTCCGCCAACGGCACAGCCACAGTTGGGTTTCCCAGAGCTTCCTGGTTTGAAGAAGCTCGTTTTCGTACAAGCTTGGATGTTCGAATGCGTTTTTTGGGTTTTCAAGATTCAAGTTCTCAGGTTTTGTTTTCAATTACTGATTTTCTTTCCAGCATATCAACTGTTTGTGATAATGTCTCAGTGAGAATTTTCTTGGTAATTTCGGAAGTGTCAAGGCCGATAGCCGTATACTTCAGATTTGTTAAGACTTCAAGTTTGATCTCTCGGGAAGCAGAATCGCTTGGCGATTTGATTTGGGTACCAGCATTGCAGTCGTCCTGAGAGAGACGCTAAATGCCATGTCGTATCTCCATGGCCACAGACGCTTCCACGGCGACATCAAGCCCGGAAACATCTTGGTTGACTCTGATGGGTCTAAGATCGTCGATTTCGGGGTTCAGGTTGTTTTCTGTATCTTTAATCATTTTCTGTGTATATGGTGTTTGTGAAAATGTCTTGGACATATATTGTGGGATTTTATGCATGATTAAGTGTGAAGGCCGATGTCATATGTTGAAAGATGTTGAAATATGAGTTCTTGTTAATTGAATGATAAGGCCGATGCCAATGGATTGATGTTCTGAAGATTCCAGTGTTGAATATTGTTACTCGTGAAGTTGAAATTGTTAATCAAGATGTCTGATAAGTCTGTCAGAATTGAAAGTTGGATTTTAATTGCTTGAAGAACTGTGTGATTGAATTCTTTGATTGTACTCTGTTCTCTGCTATGAAAGAAAGATTAGACCTATGCGCAATTCATGTGTCTGTCGAACTGCCCAGCTCAAAATTTTCATGTGAATGTGCTTATTGAGGAGTGTGTGCAGTATGTTTCCCTTATCTTAGCCTATAATTTCAGAGTCTAACCAACTTAGTTGTTAGCATGAATCTACAGTAAGTCCGGTTATACGATGAAGTTTGAAGAAGTTGTAAACGGTAAATCCCACGAAGGGTAATTCTGTGATGTGAATAGGTAAATCCCACGAAAGGTAAAAGAAGTTGTTAACGGTAAATCCCACGAAGGGTAATCCCGTGTTTTGAGTAGGTAAATCCCACGAAGGGTAATCCTACATAGACGTTGATTTTCAGTTGTTGACATTGTGAAGGCCGATGCCACACTATAGTTTGTTAATTTTTTGTTTTTGTAAATATTAAAGGCCGAAGCCAAGTTGAATGAGATTGTTGACGGTGAATCCCATGAAGGGTAATCCCATAAGAAGTTGTTATACCGGCATGAGGGTGTGCTACAACTACTTTATAGAAGGTTGTTCTTGTGTAAAACTCCTGATAGAGGCAGAGGAATACAGGGTGTCTTTATTTGTAAGGCAGTGGAAGAAATTTGGTCTGACAGACAAATGGTTTTTTGGTCAACAGCTACAAAGAGGTCCTGGGGTACACTTGTGTGTGTTATGTTATGATCAGGACGTTGTTTTCGTATCCGTTGTTGCGAACAATTAGGTGTTGGGGAACAATTGGGTATAATAATTGGTTGTTGCAGTGGGAAAATCAAATTGTGATAACCGGCATAAGGGTGTGTTACAACTTTTTAAGATGATGTTCTTTGTGAAGCTTCTGTTAAAGGCAAAGGAATAATGTCATGTCTTCAATTCATTGGTTCGCTTGCTAAAGTTTTCAGTTTGTATAATAACAAGTGTTTGCAGACTGATCTGTCCACAAAGAGGAAACTATATGATTTATGGTTGATGATATAGAAGATGATATGGTTGATGACGCAGAAAATGAGTCTACTGACATTGATAGCATGTTTAGCTCTATCTGTGCTTTCTGTTTCAGATTGTGGTGTATTGTTTAACAAGTTGGAATATTCACAAGTGATGGAGGTTTTAGGTTTTGTGCTTTATGGAAATTCTCATTTCTATTGCTGCTACCCCACTATGGTTGTCTGCTTAGAAGAAAATGATAATGCGCATCAACATTAGTGCCAACACTTCGATACACTATTGGCAGGTATAGCAGAAGAGTCATATACTGGAGTCTGGACCGAGTGCAGGGCATACCACTTTGGAGATTGCAAAGATCAATAAGACGCAGATGTCTCAAATTGCAGTATTCAACAGTTTATCTCATACTCACTTTGCTGCAATCTCAACCTGGGATACCCCAGTTGAGATTGAGGGGGAGTATTAATAGATGTATGGTGCAGATTGGTTTATGATTGAATGGTGGAGATTGTTCTAGGAAGAGTTTGTTAGAAGATTAGAGTTAGTTACTTTGTAGGCTAGTATAAATTGTAAATTCTCTCTCATTTTCTGTAATTTTGTTCAACTATCAAATACAAGCTTTGATTTCCTTCTAAACCTTCATCTTCTTCTTCTCTGTAATTTCGATAGTTTCATGCCTCTTCCAATGTAGTTAACAAATATTCTTGTAAAAAAATAACCACAGTTATTGTACCCTAAAGATTAATGAATACAATATTATTTTATATACGTATTCTTATTTTATTTATTGCAGAAAATTTTGTATTTACAGCGTGAATTAGGAATATCACTAGACTCTACGTTAACATCCCGTAGAGTTGTAATCATCATGCCGAGTCTTTGTACTTGAGAGAAACTTTTTTTTTACTCTGTTTTTCTGTGTGCCTATGTAGCTTTGTTAAATCAAATTATAATGATCATATTAATTTCAATTAATCAAATTGTTACTCGAAGATGTATACAGTATTTCATATCTAAGTTATATATATCTTTGTATGTATGTTGTCAACTTGTCAAACAAACTTTTTCTCTTTGATGTTTATCTTATGCCTAGGATTAATCCTTTGGGTGACTAACAGATTTGTCTATGTGGCATGTTCATTTCAACTTTATGTTTGTTGTCATTGATAATATAATTTGCATGTGAATGTACTTCCTCTCTCTCTCTCTCTCTCTCTCTCTCTCTCTCTCTCTCTCTCTCTCTCTCTCTCTATATATATATATATATATATATATATGACGAACGTGAACAGAACTATATATGCTTGTAAATTCCAAATCTAGCCAAAAATATCACTCGCAAATCTTGTATGTAAAGGAGAGAAAGGGATCCAATAATTGATTAAATTGTTTTGCAAGTGTGTTTGGAAATAGTACTACTATATGTACAGTACTCACAAAGAATACAATTGAGAATGTACCTATATATCTGAACAGCACCTTGTCCAAATGGAATATCATAAACTCTATTATATAGATGTCACGAGGAAGATAGAATATCTGGAACTGGAATTCCACACACACAAATATACATACATATATATATATATATATACACACACACACACACATATACTTATATATATACACACACACATAAATACTATCTTCACACAATTAATCAAATTCCAGAACAAAATATCTAAAGGCGAGCAGCCTAATTAGCCATTTGACGTGGCCTTATTATGTCTTATGATTTACATATATGAGACACGTACAGCTCATTAGGAGTGCATGCAATTGCACTAGCTACTAGAGTTAACGGCAAGGCCTCATATAGGAAAATAACTTATATGGTATAGTTATACCATTATTGTGCCGTTGTAAGTCAATACAATGTTATGTGAATAAAATAAATATACTGTTTATTGGTATGTGACATCACATAACGTTGTGAAGTACTTGGCATAGAAGTTCTTCTTCCATGTCACTTGGTATATCCATGTAATCATGCGATGAGTTTTGTACTCGCATGGACATATACTTCTATATACCCAAGTTCTACTCCTTATATAAGGTAATGTGCCTTTTTTTTTAAAAAGCATTGTGGAATTTCCCACCATGGATACCCTTTATTTTTTTTAACAGAACACTATAATTTTCTCTTTATTAATAATCATAAAAAATATTATGAATACTTAAGTGAAAACTTGCAAATATATACACATGATACAAAATATTAGCATCATTATAGCTATTGTATTAAAATAAATGTCGATGTTATAGAATCTTAAGATGTTGATAACTTGATATATGTGATATAATGTGAAAAATGACTGGGAGTGAAATATTTGGTGCTTGGAATGCACAAGGAAATTACTACGTGCCCCTGTATAAGAATATTCGTATATGTTACTAAACAAATTAATGGAGACACGTGCAGTATTAAATAATTAATGGAAACTTACATGTTATTCAAGCAATATTTTTTTAGACAAAATGATAAACGAACTCCATCGGCTTCATAATCTAACAAATCTATCGTTTGACATAAAAAAAAACGGTTTTATGAGCATTTTAAAAAAATTAAAAATTTCAAATAGAAACCTGAATTGAATCCAAAGAGGATTTTCAAATAAAAAGGACTTCAAAACAAAAAACAAAGCCAAAATAACTTCAATCCTGGCAACTGGAAATTTGCTTCATAATCCACCTCATGGTAGACTCTACGCACAAAATCGCCAACAAAACCAGTATAAGGGAACACTCTTTGCATACAAGCCGCGCCAAGTCCGAAGAGGAATTGCAAAAGAAACAAATAGTGACCGCTACAATAGGAAATTTGCACTCAAAATCACCAACGAAGCTATTGGTTGGATCATGATAAACCGCACCAACACCACCATGAGACACATGAACAAAAGACAGAAGCATATTAATAAAGAAAAGATATGAAAACGAACTGTAAAGTATAATGTACGTGAATGAAATAAGTATAACAGCTTAGGTATAATGTTTGGTTGAAATGATTAAGTTGGGGCACTGATATACATAGATTGACGGTTGACAGAAACCCTATTTACAAATATGAACGATGACAAGCACTGAAATTAAAGCAGCATATTAAGGACGCATTCAAAAGGACAAGAGGAAGGGGCAACCGTGGATGGGGTATATGTTTTTTTTTTTTTTTTTGGAAGCATATGGGGTATAATGTTTGGTTGTAATGATTAAGTTGGGGAACTCATGTGAGTATAGATGTTGCTTGATTATGAATGTGAATGCAGACAACCTTCAGAGCAAGTAGTACTCCAGCTAACACATGAGCTACCCACTAAATTCCCTGTCTAACCAGACCCACCAGCGGGAAGAATAAAAGAGTTTGTTCATGTTTAAGTAAATATTGCATGTGTATTTACAATATTTCAAAGATAGTAGCTAGTTGGTAATTCTATCAGATTTGATGACAACATTTGAGCGGGTGTTGTATGCATCATATGCTTGAGTATTGCTTAAGAACTCCATCGCAGTAGGGTAACGATGAAGACCAAGAAACCAAGAATACGTAACAGTAACCAAATAATACTCCCAACTTCATGAAAAGATCCTATGCATATCTCTTGCCAAATCTTACTTCATGGCACTCCAAAGAAAGCTTTACAAGAGATGTAATTATAAAAAGGATCTTCAATAAACAGGAGAGCAATCTTAACCCCTAATAACAAATATGAATTTTTATAAAAAATTCTACGGAAAACAAATCAAAATCGTAGCGAAAAAAAACAGGAGAAACAATAAAAAAAAAAGACTACATAAAATTTCAAAAATACCTTAAACTATAATAAAAAATAGAAAAGTAATGATAATCCTTATCATACTAAAAAGAATCCGGATCCTCGTCGGATTATCTTTGTGAGAATTCTGAAGATCCGTGATTCGTGTTCGTTCATCGTATATTGTACGGTCAGAGATTATTTTAAATATTTTTATTTAAAATTAAACACAAATAGTATCTGATAAAAACTGACAACACGATTTACGATGAACGAATACGATTTACGGATCCCCAAGATCCTCACCAAAAGGATCTGGATCTCAACATAAAAATATTGTTAAATTACTTAAATTTTCCGTATATATTTAATTTTTCATTGGAATTATATAGGTTTATTTCTTGAAGTGAATTATGGTTTGAGCAGAGCATGAGTATGATTCTCCATTCTCACGTTGTGGAAGAAAATTAAACCAATATATAGGACACATTTGAAAAAGTGTTTGCTGTTTGTGGTACGATGGGCATGCACTGCAATCAAATGGCAATTTTTAAAAGGAATCAAATAAAGAAACGAAGGCCAAATGGGGTTGTGCCGTTGTGTGGAGAGAGAGAGTATAATTCCTTCCCGTGAGGAAGGTTTGGAAGCATTGAACACAAAATCTGAACACTCTTTGACGCTTCCTATGCTAGTTTCGATGGTGTCCCAATCACGAGTAGATTCCTTCTTCTTTTAACCCCACCTACCACCAGCCAATAACAAGTTATATGACGTTGGTACACCCCTACATAGCGTTTCGTATAAATAAAATAAAGACATGCATACAAAAATTTATACATATTTTTATTTTATTAGTAAAAGATGTCACCGTATGTGCCCTATAAATCTATCTTCCACCACCCTTGCCTGCTCATTGAGTCACTACTAGACAGGTTTGCTCCCATGCAAAATGTCTGCTTCATAAATTCCATAATCTATTTCCAAAAATGTCCCCACGCCCTCCATCAGCTGGTTTTCTCATTCTCAATGCTTCTCCTCTATAACCAATTATTACCTCTCATTCCATGCAACCGTATTTCAAGTTTTCCATATTCATGATGCATGTTTACCTGATGTGGAAAGGAGAGAAACATATGTTATCTAAATAAGTTAGTATATGTTATATAACAACCTAGGCGAAATGAGATATATTATTTAGGTTAGATATGCCGTCAGATGTTATCCAACCTAAGTGTTTGATTCAAATAACTATTTATAAGAGTGGAATCTAAAGTTTTTCACTTACAAGTAAAGAAAAATATCACTTAACCGTAGTATTTGTGTCATTTATAACATGAATACTTAAACAATAATAATACACTCGGTTTGTAACATACAAAAGGCGTTGAGAAAAATTCACTTCTATTAAATTGTCTTCCAATTGGCAGGGTTTTATTTAAGGTATAGAATGGTCTTGTAGAGCTACGATTTTAGGTTTGAAGTATCAAATTATGTGGTCCAAAATGTGCTTAAGTCATCTGAGCGATTAAGTAATCCAATACTGGAAAGTGGAATAATCTCCAAGTGATGATTCTAGACTTAGAATGATCAACTATATGTTAATATATGAAATCAAATTAAAGATAATAACGTAAAGTGAGGTTTTTTCAAATCATGTCTTTGATGTCACATACTAGAAAGTGGAATAATCTCCAAGTGATGATTCTAGACTTAGAATAATCAACTATATGTTAATATATGAAATCAAATTAAAGATAATAACTAAAAGTGAGGTTTTTTCAAATCATGTCTTTGATGTCACATCCCAGTCTCGACTCTGCCGTAGCAAGATATTGTCAGCTTTGGGCCCCAGCCACACCCTCACGGTTTTATTTCTGGAAACTCACGCGAGAACTTCCCAATGGGTCACCCATCCTGGGAATGCTCTCGTCCGAATTTGCTTAACTTCGGAGTTCCGATGGAATCCGAAGTCAGTGAGTTCCCAAAAGGCATCGTGCTATAAGAGGTGGGCATGTACATATAAAACACATCACATCCTCTCCGTTGATCGACGTGAGATGTTACATATGAGAAGCTTGAAACAACCATTATGAACTCCTTTATATATCTTTTCGCCCAGGAAAAGCGCATAATGACTTTTTTCAAATGTCATTAACAATTTGCTAAGATTATTATAATTTTGGAGCAATTATCTTTCTTTTATGTGATACTATTAAATATTATGAAGATTTTATTATATTTAGTAAAAAGTAAGTGAGGTTGCATCATTAGTGATTGCTTCTCGATCTCTTTTTACCCCCACAATTCACTTTATAAGTACAGATACTCATCAGCAAGAGAGAGAGAGAGAGAGAGAGAGAGAGAGAGAGAGAGAGAGAGATCTAGAGAGGCCATGGTCTCCAAGGTGCAGATGAAGAGAGCGCCAGTATCCAAGAAACTGCTAACCCTTCGTTCCATCTCTAAGTCTCATGCGGTATTAATTACACACACACACACACACATATGTACTCATTTTCTCTACTTACATTATACCCTTTATCGAATTATCATCTTAATGATCTTCTTCCAATTTGAATCCCGAGTCTTTTCTCTGATTTCAAACTAAAGGTTCTTTGGAAATTTCTACAGTTCCGTCCTCTTTAGAATAATAATCACATCACGCACACAGAGAAATGTATAGGGTTTATGACTATCCATGTATATATATAGTACCCAAGATTCATGACTATCCATGTGTTTGTGTGTGTACGTGTGCAGCACAGTAAAACCGCAATTGTATTCGATGCATCAAAATATATACAAAACTTAAAGCGAAAAGTGGAGGAAATGAATCTACAGACGATTGCTTCAGCGCAAACCTCAACTTCCCATAACCCCTTTTCTGTGGTATAATCCTTATTTAATTTATTACGGAGGGATTTCATTGGTCTGTATTTAATAATTAACTAATTGGGGTTTAATTTCTTTCTTTCATTCGATTTTTAATACGTTTCAGCAACTGAAAGTCGAAGCTCGTGAGGAAGGCTTTCTGATTAAGATGTTCAGTGAAAAAAGCTGCAGCGGGTTACTTGTTTTCGTATTGGAAGCTTTTGAAGAGCTAGGCCTTGATGTGCATCAAGCTAGGGTTTCTTGTTCCAACAATTTTCTTCTAGAAGCTGTTGGAACAATCAATGTAAGAACGATAAAAAGTGATAAACTTCTCTCGTTTTTTTCGCATTCATATTCTGATGCATCATATGATTAAGGCTCGTACATATTCGAGCAAATGATGGAAAAATTCTCCTCCTTGACCTCCTTGAATACGTTCGAAAAATTCTCTCTTTGAAGCATATGATTTTCTGTTGCTCTCGAGCGCATATATAATTTGAACATCTTTGGTGATTTATTCTCTTGAATTTGATGTTGTAGGATAATCAAAGTGCTGAACAGAAAGATGTTGAGGTAGTGAAAGAAGCGATGTTGCAGGCCATTCAAAACTGGAGTGAAGTTTCCCAACAACAAGAATAATGCAAGAGTTAACCTTTTCATCTCAATCAAATTACAAGAATAATGCAAGTATTATGGCAAGCATATATCTAGATTATAGATTTGCTCATTGCAGGCCAATAGACTATAATGAGAATTTGCATGATAATGTGGTTGAAGGATGAACGAATATGCAAAGCCTTTCATGCCTTAAAGATCATTATCCATTCGTATCATTTTTTCCTTTTTTTTTAATGAATTGGAAGGAGAAATTTGGGTAGGGTTTCCAAATCATGCCATCTTTAGGGCATGCCTCATAAAAGCATGAGACACTTATATTTGGTCATATCGAACTCTGCATAGTCTTACTTCATATGAGAGTTATCCTAGTCAGGTAGTCTTATTGAAGATTTACTCTTAAGGTGATTCTTTGGAGAGCAGCTTAGTTTTAGGGGTTTCTCAACGAGAAATTTGCTCAAATGACACCTTAAGCTTTTCAATCTTGTGCAATTACCACCTAATTACTAAAAACAAATTTACAAAAAGCCAAACAAACTTCGAAGTGTGTTATAGTTTGATACCTATGTCCACTTCCATTCACCTTTTGTCAAAAAATGGCACTTCACAAGAACACGTACCCTTTTTTCAATGCCATTCTCTTCATTTCAGGAGGTAGATTGTAGTTGCACTTCAGGAGGTAGATTGTAGAAACATTTGGTTCAAGGGGTAATTGCACAAACTGAAAATTTTCAGGAGCCATTGGGAAATTTACCCTTTTGCGGTTAGAGTTATAATTGAAAATTTTGTTAAACGTACGATAAGCATTGCAATTTTGGTCGATCATCAAAGCAAAGAGATGTCTACTTGGTGAATTCTAATGTTTAGAGATGGGACTGTATTGCAGTGGTGGAAAGCAATAATGCCTATGCACCTTGACGCGGGTTCAATCTTCACCGATGTCCCTCCCCCTAACGACCATAAATTTAACCTACTAACGCTATCGTTTGTCAAAAAAACAAAAAAAAGAAGAATTATGATAAAAGTATGAACAAATCCTCTGAATTTACAGAAATGAAAAGCAAGAAACTATGAAGAGAGAGAGAGAGAGAGAGAGAGAGAGAGAGAGAGAGAGAGAGAGAGAGAGAGAGAGAGAGAGAGAGAAGAGCTCATAAATCCGGGTTGTTTGTTATATCTTTTCTTATACATATTTGGTAATTACCTTGCTTAACAACTAAGCTACCTTACACCTTCTAATCTATTGACACTTCTCAATCTAAGATCTTTACATTTGTCATTACAGTAATACTGTTATTACCCCCCTCTTAATCTTAACTCGGGGTTCCAAGGTTAAGATTGTAACAATGATGAACAAAGGAAGGACCATGAAGACTTTTTTTGTCAAGATATTTACAACCTGCTCCTTTGTAGAGATATGTTGAACCAAGAAATCACCCTTTTGCACATTTTCCAGACAAAATAAAAGTGTGTGTCAAGATGCTTGATATGTGAGTGGAACACAAGATTGTAACTAAGAGTAATGGTGGATAAGTTGTCATAGTGAAGCACTGGAGGAAAGGGTAGGAATACATGAAGATCTTTAAGCAGGGACCTGAGCCAACAAACATCTACAGTATTATGAGCCAAGGCTTTGTATTCTACTTTAGTGGAGCTACGAGACACTGAAGACTGTTTCTTGGACTATCAAGAGACTAGATTACAACCAAAGAAAACTACATATCATGTCATAGATCTTCGAGTATTAATATATCAGTAACCCAATTAGAATCAGAATAAGTTGTAATAGTTGTTTCTGGTGAAGACTTGTAAGTTAAACCACAATTCAAAGTACCCTGAAGACATCGTAATATCCGTTTAACCAAAAAGAAATGAGCTTCAGTTGGATGCTGCATATATTGACAAACAACACTTACAGAATGAGCTATATCAGAGCGAGTGAATGTCAGGTATTCAAGAGCTCCAACAAGACTACGATATAAAGTTGGATTTGAAATAGGTGTGCCTTCCTCAACAAGCAATTAAATGTGTGGCTTGGTTGGAGTTGGTAAGGGCTTACAATGTTCCATACCAGCTTTAACTAGAAGCTCATTGGCATATTTTGTTTGATTAACAAACAAATCCTTATTAGGCTTATACTGAACTTGTAATCCAAGGAAATAAGTGAGAGAACCCATATCCTTAACATCAAAAAATTATGCAAGTCCATTGATAACTTCTTGAATAAGAGAATCAATGGATCCTGTGAGAATAATGTCATCAACATACAAGAGCATAATAACCACAACACCTTTATGTTGTTTCACAAATAAACTAATATCAGATTGTGAGGCAACAAATCCTAATAATGGAAGTACTTCAGTGAACTTAGAATTAATGCCATGCCTTTGGTGCTTGCTTAAGCCCATATAAGGATTTAACAAGTCTACAAACATAAGAAGGATTGGTAGAATCAACAAAGCCCTGAGGTTGATGCATATAAACCCCTTCATGCAAATCCCATGAAGGAAAGCATTTTTTTTATGTCCAATTTCCTTAATTTCCAATAACAATTAGTAGCTAGAGCAAGTATAAGCCTTACTGTGGAATGCCGTACAACTAGACTAAAAGTTTTAGAGTAATCAATCCCATGTTCTTGAGTAAACCCTTGAGCGACTAAACGAGCCTTATACCTAGCAATGCTACCATTAGGGTTCTTTTTAACTTTGTAAACCCTTTTACAACCAACAATAGACCGATATGTGGGAAGAGGAACCAAAACCCAAGTACCCTGAGTTTGTAAGGCATCATACTCCTTTTGCATAGCTTTCTACCAATGAGAAATAGATGAAGCTTTTAAAAAACTTTTAGGTTCAGCCCCATCAGTTATATCAACAACATAAATATAACTAGAAACATCATAATCATGTTCATCAAGTTGAAGAGATTGTAACTGAGGTAAAAAGGCAATGTATGCAGAATAATCATGTCTGGTAATAGCACTAGTTTGTAGCCCTTGAATAGTAGAATTAGGAGGACAAAGAAGACATGCCTGAATTTGTGTAGGATTATGGACAGTTAACAAACTTGAGTGATCCTGAGAGATAGAGCTAAAATGAGTATTTGATGAAGAAGTTGTAGATTCTAGTGTTGAAGTTGAACTGTGAACATTATCTGATAACGATGTGAACTGGAGAAATATAACTCATGTTGAGAATTAACTGTGGAAGATACTGAAATACTAAAACCAATGTTGGAAAGAGGTACTGGTAAAGTGACAACAATTGGTGATCTCAGAGTAGAATCATACTTGGAATCAGTCTTGACAGAGGAAGTACTATGTGTTAACTTGGTAGGAAAACTTGCCTCATTATGTATCACATGCCTACATAAAAATTGCTTATTTGATGGCAAATGATAACATATTGTCCCTTTATAACCAACATCATAACCCAGAAAAATGTTGAAGCTTATGCTGATTATAAGGTCTAATGTAGGGAAAAATAGATGATCCAAATACCTTCACATGAGTAATATCTGGATGTTTGTGATAGAGACTAAAAAATGGAAAATCCATTCCCAGAGATTGAGAAGACATTCTATTAATAAGAAATACTGTATGTGCACATGCATGAAACCAAAAAGACTAAGATAATCCTGCAGTGTGTAACAAAGTGATAGTTGTCTCTACTATGTGCCGATATCTTCTTTTACCAAATCCGTTTTGTTGAGGTATATGTGGACAAGAGATCTTATGCACCATTCCTTTAGAAACCAAGAAATTCTCAAATTGCTTATCACCACCACCATCAAATTGAAAACATTTCATACTAATGCCAAATTGCATTGAAACAAAAGTATGAAATCTCATAAAGATTTGAAACACATCTGATTTATTGCAAAGTGGAAAGATCTCTACAAACTTAGTACAATCACTACAAATGTAACATAATACTTGTAGCCTTCAATAGATCTAATTGAAGAATGACCCCATATATCGAATGTATCTTATCAAAAGGAAACAAACTTCCACAAGTTTTCTCGAAAAAAAAAGCCTTAACATTTTTCCATGTATACAAGTAAAACACATTGTACAAGACTCATCGACTGCAGAAGAAACATTAGACTTGTGTAACATAGAAGATAAAACTGCATTGGTAGGATGCCCCAACCTCTGGTGCCAAATAGTTAACTTGATCACTTGTCCAAGATGTGCTGAAAAAATGAGGCTGCACTGATGAAGAAATACCCTTGTATACTGGAATCCGAAACAACTCATTAGCCCTACTCTTTCCTTAATATATGATCGTCTTTGTTAGTTTGTCCTGCGCAAAAAACCAGATATCGTCACAAATAAACTAGCATCGATTGTCCTTACATAACTGTTTTATAGATAATAGGTCTTCTGTAATCTGACGAACATGTAAAACTTTGTTCATTTTCAAAGAAGGTGAATGTGTAATAAATGTTGTGGAACCAATATGCTCAATGGGCAAACCTTGACCATTGCCCACTTTAATCTTATCTGAACATTCGAAAGAAGATTCTTGAGTGAGATTCTGCACATCTAAGGTCATGTGATGACTTGAATCCATTGTCTATAACCCCCAAGTGTCACCGGTTGGATAATGAGAGATATATTGTGCAGCTAAAACATCTTAAAAAGTACTGGGATGTGAAGATGATGGTTGGAATAATGGAGAAATAGGTTGTTGATATGCAAAGTCTGGCTGCACTTGAAAAGATGCTGGAAGATGAGCACCTTGATAGGCAACATTACCTTTATGGTAACACTCAAGTGCTATATGTCCACGTTTACCACATATTTGGCATTCTGAAAGATTATGAGTGGAATTTGGATGTTTATAGAAACAATTAAGTGCAGTGTGTCCCCTTCGTTGGCAAATCTGACATTTAGGTTGTATAGTAAAACGAGTATCAGTGTTGCCAGACCATGGTTGCCATCCTCTTTGCCTTTGATTAGAATTGGAACCCCTACCCCTATTATAAAACTTCTTAAAACCACATTTCTGAGACCTTTCATATGAGTTTTTGTAAGTTGAAGACCTTGGACCATTTGTATTGAAATTAGATGATGCACTGCCAGTGAAACCAAAACCAGACCCCTAAGGCATAGTTTGAGAATAAGGGAATTGCTAAGGCATATAAGGAGGCATAAACTGTGATGAAGGAAACTACTGATGCATCTGGGGAGCAAATATGACATTAGAATGAGACAAAGATGATTTGCCTAAGTTAAGATAAAATGACCCTGGTGATATAGTACCAACTACAGCAAAAGACACATCTTCTTGTGAACTAGATTGAGATGATGATGACTTTGATCCAGTAGGGTTAGAGGAAAAAGGGCATTGCATATACATGGCTGCCATAGAGTGACAAAGAGTATTTTCCATTCCCTCAATGTCTCTTTCTATGTTTAACAATTGGGCTTGAAACTCTTTAAGAGAAATTGATGATTCTCTAGCCAAAATAATGGTTCTGATAATAGCATATTCATGAGGAAGCCCAGTAAGAGCAGCAATGATTAAGTCATTTTCAGAGATGCTTTCCCCTGCAACAATCAATTGATCTCGAATAAATTTGAGTCGAGACAAATACTTATCAATAGAATCAGCACCTTTTTGGAAAGTGTGAAATTCGGTCTTAAGCATGTTAATCTTAGACTTTGAAACAAACATATCGATCCTCAAGAATAAACCAGGCCTCATTCGCAGTTCGACATCCTAGAACATGTTCAATTGCATCATCAGATAAAGTGGCAAGAAGAAGACTAAGTAATGCCAAATCAACAATTTCCTATTCTTGAAATGCAGAAGTAACCTCTTTAGTAACACTAGTTTTAGTACTGATAACAAATTTAGGAGAACATACAGAGGTGCCATCAAAGTGATCAAGTAACTTGTAACACTTTAGAACCGAAAAAGCCCATTTGGTTGTACGAATTGTTAACATCCCTACAACACTTTCAATCTTAACAGATGAAGAAGCCATAATGTAATACTCAATCGACAAAGAACTTTCAAGAAATCAGAAATAATCTTCGACCAACAAATTATGATATCAACTAATCACTAGCATTGGCCTTAAAAAATTTGTTTGTACCATACTTGACCAATCCCGAAACTACCGAGCACCGGTTAACGTTGTACCGTCAAGGACCTAGAAGAGTTTCCCTCAAACCAGGAGGCCAATCACAGCGCGACCCATGTAGACATCAGAAGCCAATCATAGCGCGACACATGTCAACATCGGAAGCCAATCACAACACGACACGTTTCAATGTCAGAACAAAGCTAAAAACTCTCTTCTATAAAAGGATATAATTCTCCCATAATATTTCCTAATGCTATTTGTACTAAATCGTTCACTAGTACTCACAAAAGGAGAGCTTGAGCCTATGTACTTGTGTAAACCTTTCACAATTAATGAGAACTCCTCTACTCCGTAGACGTAGCCAATCTGGGTGAACCACGTATATCTTGTATTTGCTTCCTTGTCTCTATCTATTTACATACTTATCTACACTAGTGACCGGAGCAATCTAGCGAAGGTCACAAACTTAACACTTTCTGTTGTACCAAAGTCCCCACTGATTTTGTGCATCAACAAAATTAATCATCTGAAATTGCTTATTCAACAACAATTCTATGGCATCGGTCTTCAATTATCAAGAAATTGTCTACTACTTTCATTATTTTATGGCATTAGCCTTCAATTCAAGAAACACAATTCAATAAACGCAATTAACAAGTAAAATCTCATAAAGAAACGATCTGATAGTCGACAATCTGAATCATCGCAATTGAACAAACTCTTCAAGATCTCAGAAAATAGAAGCAAAATTGAAGAAATCTAGAAATCTGAATAACATACATGCTTTCAACTCAAGATTCCAATGATATGAAATGAAATCTTGAAAAAAAACCCCAAATTCTTAATGCACCAACACTAAGAATCTTGACACACCAACACCAAATCGTCGCAGCAACTCGAACGCTAGGTTTCGTTATCTTAAATCAAGCAACTAGCAACGCCACAAGAGAATCGCCAGCTCTGGATACCATGATAAAAGTAAGAACAAATCCTCTGAATTTGCAAAGATGAAAAACAAGAAACTAAGAAAAAGATAGAGAGAGAGAGAGAGAGAGAGAGAGAGAGAGAGAGAGAGAGAGAAGAAGAAGAAGAGAAAGCTCAGAAATCTGGGTTGTTTGTTATATCTTTTCTTAACCTCTAACCAATCCACTTTTGGCTATTTATAGCTTTACATATTTGGTAACTACCTTGCTTAACAACTAAACTACCTTACACCTTTTAATCTATTGACACTTGGCAATCTAAGATCTTTACATTTGTCATTACAGTAATACTATTATTAAATTCTAATATTTGTGAAGTCGAGGCAAACTTGAAAAAGAAAATATCGATAAAGAACTAGTTGATCTCCACCGAGTCAGCATCGTCAATGAATAACCAGTGCTGTTTTGGATGAAATCCACAGTCTGTTACACTTGCATACAACACCAAAGTCCTTGTAAATATTAACTTTATGAAATATTCCTGCAACTTTGCATAGATAAAGCATCTTATCAAGCCCTTATTCTAAAGAGAAGAAAGCTCCCCATATTATGCTTTCAAAGACATTCAAGCCTACGAAAGCACGTTATTTTGTTAATATAAAGAAAGTTGTATCACCTTTTGCATTTGAGCTTGTATGATCTCGAAGTATTTCAAAGGGAACATAAAACAGTGATCTGGTTAGATCCCAATCAACCATGCATGAGAAACTTTATCTAGTGCAATCATCGGCATCTACCTTGTCTCTTTGGTTTGAGACTGATGTAAAACCGGCAAACTTTTCCTTCCATAATTTCCAAGCATTCATGACTTCATCCAAACTCTATATCTGGAATGCCTGTGTTTATATCTAATTTCTCAACCCATTTAGTCCAAGGAGATCCTGAAGGATCTAAGAACTTTGTGACTTGAGGCAACATAATAGATATAAAGAACTCAATCGTCAACCGCCTTATTTATTTCTTCTGATTCAACCATTGTCGTCATTTCAGGCCTTGTTACTTTTTTTTTACTCTAATTGAAAACCTGTTCCCTCTTAAAAACAAAACTTCAGATGGGGCAAGTGGTAGGACTACCCGGGAAAACTTGGCCACGACAATGTCAAAATATTTATAGGGAGTAACTTATACTTTAGGGCCACAACAATTCCAACCATTTTGCAGATTTGGTGAGCATACAAAGATTATTGTTAGTGGACTAATTCTCCCAGTAAGAAGTAGACAAACGGCAGTAAGAAAATATCTTAGTTATTAGGGTGAAATCTAAAATATAGATGTGATGAACTAAAGTACTATTATGTGTGTGTGTGTGTGTGTCAAAGAACTTTCAAGGTCATCCAAAAATGACTTACTTTGATGTAAAATGAAAGACTCTCCCCATATGGAAACTTCAACATAATTATGTCCGAGTGATTTCTCTACATTCCCACAAGAAAGTTGAAAAATCTTTCTGAAATGAGAATCACCTATTCGATCTCTTTCATCAGGTTCATATAACCATCTTACATGGAGCACCGAACCAGCACTTTGATCCTTTAGAACATCTCACTGCTTCTTACAAGCATTGAGTAAGCTGTCATTAGTATTGCTAGAAAATGAAGAATTTTGGTTCAGTACCTCGGCATTTGATCTTGACGCATTTCTTCAATCAAAGTATTCTTCCCCATCACTTTCCTCAGACACAGAGTCGGAGGCTATTGCCTTTCTAGTTGATCGGCTTGGTATCGACACTTTTCCATGTTTAGGTGATTGTTTTTTGGAAAGCTTCGACGTGTATTTAGATCGTATAGTATAATTATGAAAAGGATGTTCTCTCTGCAGAATGAATTCACAGATAAACTAATCAATTCAAGATCTCAAAGCATCAACTAGATTAGGCGCTAAAATGATCGTAACGGCATTAAAGAAATGAATGAAAACAAAAACACCACACCAAGGAACATATTAACTACCGTAAGATAAACTTGTATAGTAAGAATATGCATGCCATCCCAAGGAACATATCAAGAAAATCTAGATTTGATTAATATCTACAAATTGGCACAATTACATTAAATGGGAAATGCATGTCAAAATGCTGAAAACTTTGATAGGAAATCATACCTCTGCGCAGGCAAAATGTTGAAAACTTTGATATTACCATGCAGTTAAGAGTTAATGTGATTCACAAGATCCATGCCAAAAGGGTCTCCGACCCATGCATTCTTCAGGATTTCCATTTTCAATGATATCATCATAGCAATTGTGTGAACCTACAATATCAATTCCACCATTCTCCGACTCACGCGTTCACAAGATCTATGCCAAAACTATCAGTTTGCCCACGTGTTCCATGTGGTCGGGCAACTCTTCTTTTGTCTCGGTTGGCTTGAATGCTCGAGGACAACACTCTCTAAACCCCTTGGGTCTTGGGCTCCTTGGTTATTCCTTGGCTTACACCATTGGGTGGGCCTAAAAGCAACCAGCTTAATAAGCATGATGGCCCTATTGTTAAATGGAGAGAACAATCTTTTCCAGAAATTTCAAAACAAACAATTTCAATGAAATCTTTCCAACTCTGTATTCTTGGGTCTCCGATATGAATATGGACCGTATGAGTTTGATTCAATTTTTTTTTACCATAAGGGATCATATTAGAACAATGAGTAACTAGTAAATGAAATATGTATGAAGGGTCAAAACATTTCAACCCAATTTCATAAAGATTGATGCCCAACAATTGGTGTTAAATGAAGATGCAGATTATTAGCTCAATGATCATTAATTAGCTCCGTGATATTCTAATCTAGTAGATTAGGAAGTTTGTATTCTGTAGGCATATTCCAACAACTTGTAACAAAGCTGCACTTATTTAGGGGTGCCCTATGTTTGTCATCAAACCGGTGTTTTCCCTCGAGGATGTTTCCATATTTCCATTTCCATTTCGATGACAACTGAGAAAAAATAGAAGAATAGTGGAAAAGCGTAAACATATTCAATGAAAAATAGTTAATAAATGAGCTTTATTGATTGCCATTTTTACCCAAACCCAATTGGATCAGACCAATCAAACCCAACCTGACCAGATTTAGCCGACTAGAAAGGCAGTCTGGGCTAGGTCAAAACTAGGGCGGACCGGACCAAAATAATCAACCCATGAGTAGAATCTTAATTAGCCATCATATAGTGTCGGATTGAACTGAAATTAATCAGCCATATAAACTGGATCGGGTCAGTTGAACCAGATCGAAACTGATCAGGCGCTTGAACCTGGTTAGTCCGATTGAACCAGACATGATTTAATCAAGCGCCTAAATCGGATAGGGTTGCTCAAATCGGACCAAAATTATCAGCGTTTGAACCAGGTCGGCTCGCCTGAACCAGGTCGGAATGTCAAATCGGGTTAGACAGGAATATGCATTCGAAAAAAAGTCTATGGAGAGTGTAAAATCGAATCTAGAAGGGCACCAATAACTTTGTAATACCAAAATACATTCTTCGGACAAATAACATTGTAAGATTCATAAACAGAAAAGGACAGAAGAATTCCACTTTGACGCATTGCAAAGAAACGGTTGCCAAAGTTGAACGATCGTTCAAAGTTTGCAAAAAAAATAAAAACAAAGGGAAGCAAACATTAGTTTCAAAATCATCAAGTCGTCGTATTTATGCAACAAAACAACAAGATGAGCTCATCGTGTTTGCAATATTGTTGGAGAGCCAGTTGAGACCCTCATAGACCCCTTACTATGGATGTACCTGAAAGAACATAACATAATGTGCCCAAATTGATCGACAATTCCATTACTACGGTTTGTGTAAAGAGCAGGGTTTATTGCATTTGGATTTGAAATCAAATTACATGAATTTTACTAAAGATCTAAAATTTCATCCAAACCCAAATGTATCAAAACTCAAATCCTTGGACTGACCTAAAACTCTCATAAATATCTGAAATTTCACGATCTCTTTGAAATTTCATCATTTTTGTCTACCCTAATTTGCGGATCCATGGCCCCTAATACAGATAACAACATGCACAAGACAAATTCCACCAATTTGTCCCTAACCTTAATGTTGCAGACAAAGTGAAAAAGAAAGGGAGGACTGGAATTTACCTTTATGCGTTGGAGGCTCGAGATGGTTGAGAGGCAATGGCGGAGGAGTGTCGAACTGATGCACGACGGTTATGTGGTTTTGTTTTGGGGAAGGTTGCAGTAGAGAGAAATGAATAAAGGAAGAGAGATGAGGCGTGACTCTGGGTTGTATTTGGAAGATGAGCAGTTAGGGTTTCAGAGAAATAAGAGAGAGGTTGAAGAAATGTAACGATTATTCCCCAAATATTACAGTTTTTATAATTTTAAAATGTGAAACTACAAAAATTCCCTTCGAGGTAAAAACGTTGACTTTTGTTGACCACCTTGTCGTGTCACATAAGATCCATTTTCTTGGTGTATTCTTATAGTACTCGTCGCTAAGAACGTGTGAGCGTGAGTGGAATTGAATTTGGAGTTATAACGAAAGAGTTATTAACGAACGAAGTTAAGGGCAAAATGGTCATTCAGCTTCAAATTTTGTTGAAGCATTAATCTAATGTCACATGTGTGGCTATGATGGAAAGAACATGAGAGAAAGGAGATGGGTGCTGCCCAATTGAAAAAGAGGGAATCCAGACCCCATTTTTAACCCGTAACCTGACCTGACGGCCTCCATGGTTTCCAACTCCTTTCACCATGGATTTCCAGCGATTTGTAGCCATTCACCACCTGAGAAACACTCCATGACTTTCCCTCTACCAATTCCACCCCAAAATCGAAGAAGTTTGACCCTAGTTTCATGAAGAATGGAACCTGTCGGTGTTAATGGGTGCACAGTGACGATCCACCTTTATGGAAACCCTTACCGTTGAATACCACCACCAATCTACTCATCCTAACCTCAAGAACGAAGCCCATGCATTTCTTGGGGCGTCGAAGTTCGTTTTGGCGTCGAATCAAGAACACCCATTTCAAGGGTTTGCGATGGATCGAGGGTGATTTGAGATGTTTTCCGGCCGAATTGGACTTCGACCCAGGTAAGAAAGTTGTTTATCTCATTGAGATATTCATTCTTGTAAAATTTGGAAATTTTTGGAGTTGTTGAATTTTTTGGCCAGTCGGGGCTGCCGACCGCCGCGTGCGGCAGCGGGTGGCCTTCCAGGCTGCCGCCTCGTGGCGGCTTGTGTGGTGGTGTGTGGGGGGAAACCGAAGGTCCCTCCTTAGGTTTTTCGACGTGCTGAATTCGAATTCGCCGTCCGTTTTTCCATATTCTATCGTTTGGGTATAGTTTTACTAAATGGTCCATAATTGTGTTTTTAAGGGGAAGTGACACCATTCTCGCTAGTTCGAGCGGCTCCCGGGCAATGAAAAACTTTTGAGTGGACCAAACTTACATGGTTTTATAAAAATATTAGGTTTACATGCATTGCATATTTCATGAACGGAGCATGTTTTGTAATAAGTTTTTATAGATTCTATATTTAGGATCTACGGAGAGATTATGATTTATTTAAATTGCTTTCACAAGATATTTATGATTTATCGAATTTACGTTTTACGAAAGGTTATAAATTATTTGACTTTCGTATAGGAATTTCTATGGATTATGAATACGATTTATTTGATGGATTTATGAATATGTGGTATCATGGATTTACGAGATGAGGCTTTGAGTTTTTGAGCTTCGGATTTGAGATGAGATATGTTTAGCGGGTTATCATACAACACATCCACACAACATGGGTATGTACACGTATATGGCCATATGACACATTTGAGGGTATTTATGTATATACCTCTTATCCAGCGTAACCCGGAGTCGTACAACTTCACCTTCGAGTGATGGACCATGGCTTCTTCACTGGTGTAACCCAGTGTCGTACAGCTTCACCTTCGGGTGATGGACAGGTACTGCCTTCGGGCGAATGAGGAATTGATGATATTGATGACATAACCCCAGCTTCACTGGCAAAACCAATGTCGGACAACTTCACTAGCCACGACTAGTGTTGGTTTGTGATGTTCTATATCCTCTTTTCCGGCGTAACCCGGAGTCGTATAGCTTCATGTTCGGGTGATGGACCATGGTTTCTTCACTGGCGTAACCCAGTGTCATACAACTTCACTTTTGGATGATGGATAGGTACTGCCTTTGGGCAACTAAGATACCCCTAGATAGTACAATATTGATGAGATTTACTGATTTACCTTCGGGCGGCGATATATTCAGTATTGAGCATGGTTTTACATTATGCATGTTTTACGAACGTTTTCATGGCATGCTAGAGTTTTCAGAAAACTTACTATATAGTATATATGTGTTTTCAAAATAGGAGGTTAGTATGTTCAGAAAGAAATCAGTTTCCGTATTATTAGTACTATTATAAACTTTGGTCCACTCACATTTTTTGTTTTTGCGCCCCCTCAGGAGAGGAGTTAGAATCGAGGCACACAATTATGGCGTCAAGACATTTCTGCGTAGGGATATTTGAGTCTCCTTTGTTTATGACTCATTCCTTAGTTCATTCCTTTCTATCGTAATTCTTTCACTTTATTCTTGATTAGTTGTATGCTCTGAACACGATTCTACATTAGTGTGTCCCTTTCTAATTACATATTTTATCAGCATGCATGTTTTTAATGGCTTCATCATCCTCGGATATCGGCCAGCACGTGTCTACCTTGATATTTGAAGATATCGGGATTGAGACGTGTCAAGAAAGATTCTAGAGAGAGGAGAACCAAACGGCTCCTTAAGCTTGGTTTAAATAGGAAGCTGCTAGGGTTTCATCGCAAGTGGGGACTCACACGGGTAAAGAAAAATAAATATTTAGGCCCAATAGCATTTGTGACCATGCCCATATCCTTTAGGCCCAAGTAGCCTAACGTTGTAGTTCACTTTCACTCGGTTATCTTCTCCAATCCTCAGTGTTCTTTTCCGTCAAACCTTATAAAAGTGTCCGATTCCAAACCGTGCAAAATCCCTTTTACTCCCTCCACCCTTCCCCCCCCCTCCCCTAACGACGTCGTCTCCCCTTATCCCGCTACAGTGGGACCCATGAATCCCTCCACTCTCACTCCCCACCGCTCCGCTCTCCGCTCGCCCTTCCTCAACCCCATCTCTCTCCCCGCCGCAACCTCCGTACACTCCCGACGACGCCGTTTCAGGGTCTCATTTCCCCGGAATTCTGCCGCCTCCTCGGAACAACCAACAGATGCGTCACCGCCGCCTCCCGATGTCTTCGGCGGCAAGAGAGAGCTCACCGGTATCCAGCCCGTTGTGGAGAAGCTTTCGCCGCCGCTCCGGATAGTGACGTCGGCAATTGTGTTCGCTGGAGCTGTGGCTGCGGGTTATGGGTTGGGTCTCCGATTGGGGAAGTCCCAAAATGCAGCTTATGGCGGTGCAGCGGTGCTCGGAGCCGCCGGTGGGGCCGCCTTATACGCTATGAACTCTTGTGCTCCCGAGGTCGCCGCGGTTGACTTGCACAATTACGTTGCCGGGTTCGACGACCCGAAAGCTGTTAAGAAGGAGGACATTGAAGGCATTGCGAGAAAGTGAGAATTAAGTAACAAAATTCTCAGCTGGGTCGTGCAAATTACAGTGAATTTGATTGAATTTGCATTTAAAGTTTGTTAATTTTTGCAGATATGGTGTGAGCAAGCAAGACGAGGCGTTTAATGCCGAGCTCTGTGATTTGTACTGTCGTTTTGTCACTTCTGTTCTTCCTCCTGGAGCTCAAGAACTCAAAGGCGACGAAGTCGACACAATCGTCAGCTTCAAGAATTCTCTGGGAATCGATGACCCCGAAGCAGCTTCAATGCATATGGAGGTGGGTTTTTATTTGCTTCTCGGTTTGTGAAAGCAAATGAATTTACTCTTTGTTTCACCTTTAAATATGTTGGTGGTTTTTGGGTTTCAGATTGGAAGGCGAATTTTCAGACAGCGACTTGAGACTGACCGTGAGGGTGATCTAGAGCAGCGTCGGGTAGGTCTTTGCTGCCAGAAACTTTGAGATTGTTGTTACCCTATTTGAATAGTTGAGGTACAGGGCTTTGACCATTGTTAGTGAGTCTCCAGTGCAGGCGTTTCAGAAGCTGATTTATGTTTCGACTCTTGTGTTTGGGGATGCTTCATCTTTCCTCTTACCTTGGAAGCGTGTTTTTAAAGTTACTGATTCCCAGGTATCATAACTAGTATATTATTTGACCCATGAAATTGTTGTTCTTTGTGCTGTATGCCCGGAGTCAATGTTCTTGCCATCTTTCTAGTTGTTTTATGGTCGTAGAAACTTAATTGGGTCAGACTCATATGATTTTGTAATTTGCTATTCATTTTTTTTTTTCTCTTGCTGCATGATTCATCATTCCTTTTTCTGACAGGTTGAGCTGGCTATCCGTGATAATGCCCAGCGTTTATACGCTTCCAAGTTAAAATCCGTTGGCAGAGGTAACCGCATCATTCATTAAGGCTTTTATCATTCACTACCGATTTAGAAGTAGAATATACACACTGAGTAATTGAAATTTGTTTTTAAATTTGACCTCTTGTAGAGAATGGTTCATAGGATACAAGGAACAATTTGTTTGATTTTTTGTTACATTTATATTTGATGGTACAATTTCATTACTTTGATGGTCCAATTTGAGACACCATATGAGGTAAAAATTGTTAGTTATCTCAAAGAGACTGCCAGTGTTAGACATATGATCTTACTTTCTCCAAATCCCTTTTTAAGTAACTTTTTTTTATAAAGATTTTTATTAGACGAGTTCAACATTTTGTTTATGCAAGCTTGTAATGCTCTTACACCTTTTATGCGCCAAATCCTGACAAATTTAACTATCTTGTTCTCAGATATTGGAGTAGAGCAGCTTGTTAAGCTTAAAGAAGCACAACGCATGTATCGGCTCTCTGACGAGGTATCTTCTTTGCAATGTATTTGCTAGACCTGCACTATCTTGTCTTTAGTTGTTTCTTAATGTGGATAATTCTGTTGATGCAGCACGCAGAGGACTTGTTCAAGGAACATGCAAGAAAACTAGTTGAGGCAAATATTTCAGCAGCACTTCGTATACTCAAGTCCAGAACCAGATCAGCGTAAGTTCACTACTTCCATACATAAGTGCAGCTTAGTCCTATGTTATTTGTATAAATACTTAAGTCCACTACCATCCAAGTTTAGCCCAGGGATTGGTTATTATTTTTTATTTTTGTATGAAAGAGTCCGAGATCAAAATATGAATCTAGAAAGATGTTATTTTGTTTAATTTCTGTTAAGAACTTTTGCTTCCGATGACATTAATGATTTTCAAACTTAACACTAGTAGGTCCTAATAGACTTAGTTTTTCAGTGCTGGAATCACAGAAGTTGTGGAAGAGCTCGATAAAATGCTAGAACTCAATAGTTTGCTCATCTCACTAAAGAACCAGCCAGATGCAGCTTGCTTTGCACCTGGGGTTGGGCCAGTTTCTTTACTTGGTAAGAATCTGTGCTGGTCTCTTGGTTGTTCTTCTCTAAGGCTGAATTTTGGACACCCCAGCTCTACTTACTTGTGTCTCTGACTTAGGTGGCGACTACGATGCTGATAGAAAGATGGACGACTTGAAGCTCCTCTTCAGAGCATATGTTACGGATTCTTTATCCACAGGTCGCTTGGAAGAGAGTAAGGTAAACAAAGGCTGGCATGCATATTTTTTTTGCTTATAAACTGCTTTAAAAACTGCTACCATTGCTGCTTCTGCCGTTTCTACTATTCTTATTTATGATTGATTTTTGCCTGTGTAGCTTTCGGCCTTGAATCAGTTAAGGAATATATTTGGTTTGGGCAAACGAGAGGCAGAATCCATTGTGCTTGATGTTACTTCGAAGGTATACCGTAAATGTCTTTCACAATCTGTTGCATCGGGTGAGTTAGAAGCTGCAGACAGCAAAGCAGCCTTCCTTCAAAATATCTGTGAGGAGCTGCATTTTGATCCACAAAGAGCCAGCCAGATTCATGAAGGTAATGGAAGTTGCAATGCTTGTCCTTTGCACAAATTTTTTTAATACATTAATTTTCAACACTCACCGAGGACATTCCTTTTTTATTTCGTGGATCAAACAGTTAATGTGCATTTAGGAATATCTGTTCCCTTGGTTCATAACCAAACACTACCTTGGTGTTATAATTAATATTCTGTTTTGTCCCTCTCAGAATCTGACTTGTTCTTCTTTTAGAAATTTACCGGCAAAAGCTTCAGCAGTGTGTTGCTGATGGAGAGCTGAATGAGGATGATGTTGCTGCATTGTTAAGGCTACGGGTCATGCTTTGTATACCTCAGCAGACGGTTGAGGCTGCCCATTCAGATATCTGTGGCAGTTTGTTTGAAAAGGTAACTACGATTTTTCTTTTAAGCTCCTTTGTTTGGTATCTGAGATATTTGGTTGGCATGGACCGTTAGGGGGCGTTTGTTTCACCTCCTTAGGAGGGACTGGACTGGACTGGACTACAGTCCCATGTTTGATAGGTGATGGGACTAAGTTAAGTGGGACTAAAGGGGACTCGTGTGGACTAGAGGCCTCCTTAAAGGTTCTTAGCGAGGCACTCCCCAAACCATGGGACTTGCTAAGACCGGCTTCTTCCTCCTCCCTGAGAGCCCTTCTGTGAGTTCTGGGCATCTTCCTCCTCCCTGCGAGGGTTCTTCCACCACCAAAAAATGGCCAAATTTGTTCTATCGCAAACTACAGCAAGCACATAACAAACGCAAAAATTCAATCTTTTCTCAATTTTCCTACCAACCAAACAAAATTAAACCCAAAACCACATGAAATGAAAGAAATTAACCTCCAGAACTCCTCGACAGTAATGAAGGTGTAGATCGGGCCGATGGAGCTGCCCCAATCCTCCTGCTTGGACTTGGCGGACTTTGCGGCAGGGCTATTGAACCAGAAGGTCCAGGAGTGCTCCAGGGCGTGAGACTGCGGCGCAATTCCCTTCGAAGGCTTCGACGACGCCGAGTCTTGGTTGCCGACGATCTCTCCTTCTTCGGGCTCGTTGTCATCCTCCCTCGGCTTAGCGTTCTCCTCGGTCTTTAGAGGAATCACAACAGCAAAGAAAAGGAAAGGGAAAAAAAAAAGAGAACAAAAGGGGGTGATGAATGACGCTGTTTTGAGGGAGGAGAGAGTGGAAAGGAAAAGAAAAAGACGAAGAGAGGGAGAGGGTCGGAGCAAAATTAGGAAGAAATGGAGATGGGTGGTTTCAGAATGAAAAAGCAAATAGACAGTGGAAGTAATAAAATATTACTAAATATGTATTAAATAATATAAAATATTAATAAAATATAAATGAAAAAATATAATATTAGAATTTGTTGTTATCCTGTTGTTTAGTCCGACACTGCATCAAACGCTTCACTAAGACAGTCCAGCTTAGTCTAGTCTAACCCAGTCCAACTTAGTCCCTAAAGCTAGTCCAGTCCGAGATAGTCCGGTGCAACAAACGCACCCTTATAGTGGTTTTCCATAAGACCCATCATCTGCATGTGCACATGTACCATAATTTTTTTCTTAGTTTAAGTTGCTCCTTAATTTAGCTTTCCTATTAGAGCCTCCACTATAAACATGCGTAAATATGTTAAGAAAAGTCTGCTATTTTGGAATAGGCTTTATACTGATTCTTGCGGTGGTTTCTGTCCAGGTTGTGAAGGACGCAATTGCATCTGGTGTTGATGGTTACGACGCTGATGTAAAACAAGCCGTGAGAAAGGCAGCTCATGGTCTGCGATTGTCTAGGGAGGCTGCCATGTCTATTGCTGGCAAGGCAGTGAGTATCCATTTGATCGCTTTATTTATTTATATTTTAATGTAGAGTTTGTGAATTCAAATTTAACATGCTCTCTTCTTTGTTTACTTCAATCTATGCAGGTAAGAAAGATTTTTATTAACTATGTAAAACGAGCACGGTCAGTTGGTAGCCGTACTGAGTCTGCAAAAGAACTTAAAAAGATGATAGCTTTCAACACATTGGTTGTGACTGAATTGGTGGCAGACATAAAAGGGGAATCATCTGATTCCGCCACAGAAGAGCCAATAAAGGAGCCAGAGACAGAAGTCCTGGAGGATGAGGAATGGGAATCTATTCAGACACTTCGAAAGATTAGACCCGACAAGGAGCTTGCTGCAAAGTTGGGGAAGCCTGGCCAGACTGAGATAACTCTTAAAGATGATCTGGAAGAAAGAGAGAGGACTGACCTATACAAAACATACTTGCTGTTTTGTATAACTGGGGAAGTGAAGAAGATTCCCTTTGGTGCTCAGATCACTACAAAGAAGGATGATTCAGAATATGTGCTACTAAATCAGCTTGGGGCGATATTGGGTTTAAGCACTACGGAGATAGTTGAAGTACACAGGAGCCTGGCCGAGCAAGCTTTCAGGCAACAGGCAGAGGTGATTTTAGCTGATGGACAATTGACAAAAGCCAGGGTAGAGCAACTTAATGAATTGCAGAAGCAAGTTGGCTTGCCTCCACAGTACGTGGAAAAGATAATAAAGAATATAACTACTACAAAAATGGCAGCTGCGATTGAAACCGCTATTGGTCAGGGGAGGCTCAATATTAAGCAGATAAGAGAACTTAAAGAATCAAGTGTTAATTTAGACAGCATGATATCTGAGAGCTTGCGAGAAAGTCTGTTCAAAAAGACCGTGGATGAGATATTCTCATCAGGCACCGGAGAGTTTGATGAGGAAGAAGTCTATGAGAAAATCCCAGCAGATCTCAATATTAATGCTGAGAAGACCAAGAATGTTGTTCGAGAGCTTGCACAGACCAGATTATCAAACTCACTGATTCAGGCTGTGTCACTTCTGAGGCAGAGAAATCGTCAAGGAGTGGTATGGATTTGTTGTATCTTTTATTATTTTAGTCCTGTAACTACTACGTGCTAATTTTGATTAGTGAATCAGTGGAGATAGGCCGTTAAATGTGATTGAATGGCAGAGTTTGATGATTTGTTTGTGCTTTTTGCAGGTTTCCTCTCTTAATGACTTGCTAGCTTGCGACAAAGCTGTGCCTGCCAAGCCACTTTCATGGGAAGTTCCAGAGGAGCTGGCCGATCTCTTTGGCATATACATGAAAAGCGACGCGGCACCAGAGAAATTATCGCGCTTGCAGTATCTCTTGGGCATTAGTGACAGCATGGCCACTGCTCTCCTGGAGATGGGAGATAGATTACAAACCATCGGTGCGGAGGAGGAAAAGTTTGTATTCTGATCGTCTCTGAGGCTTAGAAGGCGCACCGGGGAGTAGGCCTCTGCCTGCTTGGCTGATTTTTGTTCATCATCCATGTTTCCTTGACAAAGAGAGCTAGTGAGAGAGAATTTATAATGTGATTATTATAGACAAGTTGTCAATGCAATTGTGAAAATTCTGGATAGCCGTAGAATAAGTTTGTTGCATCGTTTAATTTTTGTTATACGACGAGATTTTCGACTTCTGGTTTAGAATGTTTTAAATCAAATGTATCAGGGAAGACCACTTCTGGTTTGGAATTTGATAGTTGCTCCTGCTCTGCCTGGGCTTCAGACAAAATGTTGAACTATGCTTGTTTCAGTCATTAACATGCACAACTGTTGGAATTACAGTTAATTTTCAGGTCAATTTATGGTTTAGCTCACGCGGCGAGTCAAATTTTGGAGAAGTTGTTCTTTTGTGATCAAAAGGTCACGGGTTCGAGTCGTGAAAACAACCTCCTTGCTTTGCAAGGATAACAGATGTTCCTCTCCCGGACCTCGCAAAGCGGGGAGTCTTGTTGGCTTGGGGTCATTCTTTTTATGTCATTTCAGTGTCCACTCATTAATTGGTAATATCGTGTCCGCTTGATGTTGGCATCCAAGAAATTCCTACCCTCTTTGTTGATGTTTGGAATGGTCAGTTGTTCATGACGATACGCGGCTCATTTGCGTCTGTGCTGGAATCACCATCCCTGGATATTGTGGCAGTGGCAGTTAACAATATCCTTCTGTCAAATAGAAAACCCAAGCTAACGACCGTCGTCAATACTCTGAAGAATTACATAGCCCGTGTCAATAATTGGCAAAACATTCTTCTGACATTGATGACCCTATCAACTTGGGGGAGTAAGGGTAATCATGAGCTAAGAAAAATGGATTATAAAAGGCATTTATCATAGGTGCACTAAGTCCATATTATCTCATTCGTAATCTTTCCCTTCATGATTTTACTTTGGCTGATCATATGGATTTGTCAAATACAAACCAGCCATATTCAAAGGAAACCGAAAACTTTTGAATTTAATCCTCTAGAGACCACTAACACCGGTAAAACAAGACTTCTATGAAGCATGCTTTGCCACATTCGGAGGAGAACAACTTGAGCGTAATCGAAGATACATGATAGAGTAATCTGTATATCCGCGTTCAAAGTAAGAATATCTACTTATGAAGTTTGTGCCTATACCTACAAGGTGTTGGAAGATTCTGAAGTTTGGGGAAATCGCAAAAACTTTTATTCAACCATGTGAAAAACATGTGAGTGGCATCAACCCTTTGTTCGATTAACAAATTAGATACCTTCATGAAAAAAATGTTGTCAAATTAACCAGTATTTTGTTTCCTCCCTCTTTGATCAATTGAAAACTATTTGGAAAAGTAGAGTGACCACAGGCTAACAAGGCTCCTCGTGCGGCCCGACGGGGGATGTCTATCATACGTAGCCTTACCCTTGCTTTGCAAAGAGGCTATTTCCACGACCCGAACCCTTAAACAAAGGAGTAACATTTCCGTTGCATCACAATAATTTGTAGGCCATTAGACACTTTTCCTATGAAGTGGAGTTTGGGTTGAAGGGTTAGATACTAATTAAAGAATAATAAAATTGATGAAATTTCTAATGTTTGATGTTTGCGTAGTGACTTCGGAACTCCCAATTTCTCCTTCTAATTTAACTCATTTCTTTGCTTTTGTCCCTTATTTTTTCTTTGATTTATTCAATCTTGACGCTAGAAAAAAATCGTGTGAGACTAAAAGCGAAGTGCAAAAATCAATTTCCTCAATGTTTTACTGGTTCAGATAATAATTGAAATCAGACAACTTTGGTCGTTTGGCTAAACCTTAGGACCTTTGACCTAGAACAACTAGTAGTAAATCGGCAAACAGTTAATAGTCCACTAAAGTAATCCTCTATTTATACAATTTTAAGCTCCATTCTACTGGAGAAAGTAAAGAGGAAAAGAAGTACAGTGTCCCCTCTCTTTTTCCGGCTATGGCTTTTATCTCATACACTATCAGATTCTGCTTCTTTGTGCTTTTATTCCTGTTTAGAATATCGTCTGCTCAATTGTCCTCCAATCACTACGCGACAACGTGCCCTCGAGCCCTTTCCATTGTTCGGAATGCAGTTATTAATGCAGTGGTGAAGGAGCAGCGCATGGGGGCATCCTTGCTCCGACTCCATTTCCACGATTGCTTTGTCAATGTATGCCCCTTTATACCCTTCGTCCTCTCTCACATTCGCGAGCACACACATCCATAAAATAGTTCTTGTTGTAGAATTAAAGAAAATAGGAACCTTGCATCCATGTGTGTGCTTTACAGGAATAATTTTCTTGTGCAATATCCGAGTTCAGTCAAAGACAACTATATAATCCTTCTCCATGGCCATTATTAGTATTAACGAATTTTTCGTGTGATTTCAAACAGGGATGTGACGCATCTGTTCTATTAGATGACACTGCAAATTTTACTGGGGAAAAGACGGCGTTACCAAATACAAACTCATTGAGGGGATTTGAAGTGATTGATACTATAAAATCTGAGCTAGAAAGTGCCTGCCCTGGGGTTGTTTCCTGTGCAGATATCCTTGCCATTGCATCTCGCGATTCAGTTCTTTCGGTAAGTAACATTTAATGCATAAGTTAGAGTAAAATTATGAAAATTGATTTTTAATGTATAAATAGTCATGCAGTTGGGAGGGCCTTCATGGACAGTTCAATTGGGCAGAAGAGACTCCACCACAGCAAGTTTAAGTGCTGCAAATGCTGAAATCCCATCTCCAAGTCTAGATCTTAATAACCTCATCTCTTTTTTCTCAACTAAAGGATTTACTACCAAAGAATTGGTAGCTCTCTCTGGTAAGTACAAATATAACGAAAAAAGCAACAATATGTTTGGGAAATTCTTGAATTTCAGTTACTTGACTTCCAAGCAATAATATTTGATTTACGTATTATCAAAATTTTGTGACTAGGATCTCATACAATGGGTCAAGCAAGGTGTCTAGTGTTTCGAACTCGGATACATAATGAGACCAACATCGATTCATCGTTTGCTACATCTTTGAAATCAAACTGTACTGCGAGCTCCGGGACTGATGACAACCTTTCTTCACTAGATGTTACAAGCCCTTTCATATTCGACAACGCTTATTTTAAGAACCTGGTGAATAGAAAGGGTCTATTGCATTCTGATCAGCAGCTTTTCAGTGGTGGATCAACAGATTCTCTGGTTACAACTTATAGCACCACTGCCGGAACTTTTTATACAGATTTTGCAAATGCCATGGTGAAAATGGGGAGCCTTAGCCCGCTTACTGGAACGACTGGTCAAGTTCGTACCAACTGCCGCAAAATAAACTGATCCGAGCCATTTAAAATGATCTAGTTCCGTAAAACCAAGTAATGTCAGATTCTCTGTTCTAATAACAAAATGATCAAAAAAGAAAAAAGAAAAAAAAAAGAAAGAGGCAGGCCAATTTAATTAAAATATCAAAGTCAAATCCTTTTTATATAATACATAGTTGAATAATTTATCCTTTGCAATGGTTGTCAGTTCTATTGTTAAGTAATATTCCTCTTCGATACTCTTGGAAATAGCGAGTTTGATACTAATTATAAAAGATGGCCAATGGCTTAGTCAGTCCATTCTTTAGTATAAACATATATCGTTGTATTAATATATATATATATATATACACACACACACATATATATAATATGTATTTAATGGTTCAACATCAATAATATGTAATTTTTTTTTTGTCGAATCAATAATATGTAATTTTTTTTTTATCAAATCAATAATATGTAATTAGTTGTTGAATAAGATCGGTTCATAAGGTTAGAATATTTACTCGGAAAATTTCAAACTCTGTAGAACAATCATGTCATAGTCTCTAGACAAATCGGAAATATAGTCATTATTATACTCATAGGGATGTAGCCTAGAAATTGAGATATTATACGTGCAATAAGATTAAAAAATAAAAGGGCGATCCATTAAGAAAAATGATCTATATTATGTGATAATGGTTGAACATCAACAGTTAATTGGAAAATTTTAAACTTTTGAGAACAATCATTTCATAGTTTTTATAAAAGTCTGAAATAAAGCCATTTGCTCATGTGAAGTGTTGTAGCCTTTACATGCAAATGCAATAAAATTAAAAGAAATGACAATCAATTAAGAAAAATAATTGGAGAATTGGCAATTCACAAATATTCTGGACTTCTCAGAGGTTGTTGAAATTAACGTAACTTTGGTAATTGGCATGTTAGTTTAAACCCAAAATATATGAATTCGAAGGGGACGATAAGATATGCAAGACTCGTTGCTTTTAAACGAGCCTAGTGGAAATTCGTTTAAATTCTATTGTTTACTAGCGCAGAATGAGATTTTTATATTCTTGGGTTATGAGGCACTATATAAGCAACCTTTAGGATGCAACAGTTTCTAATCTTTGATTATATTAATAAAATGTTAGAGAATTCTCTGGTTTTTCTGGGCTCCAAATGATTTAGGATTTGAAAATAATCGATCTTATATATCTTGTTTCTCGCTAGGTCATGAAGGTACTCTATAGTCTTACAAATTATGTTCCGTTTCTTTTATGGGTTTATTTTTGTGCAAAACTGGAACCACATAACTTGTTCCGACATTAGCATCTATTTGAAGAAATTTGACATTTCACCATAAAACTCATTTGTAAATATGACGAGTAACTCAACTTATTTATAAACACATGTAAGATTCATCTTCTAATCAATATGAGATTCATTCTTAATAATATTTTGGTCAATCTTTATTTGTTCAAATGTAGGCTTACAAACATAAGTTCTTTATTAGAGAATAGACAGAAAATACAACGTTGACATTGGTAGATACCATGTGCACTGAAAAATATTTATGTGATATTGATACAGTTTTGACATTATGATAGTGACATCATTCGTAAAAAACCCGTCCTTTTTAACAAAGAATTTCGAATACCATGTATACCATTTACCAACTCAATAACCAAGATTAGATTACTAGTAGGGAGGAGAAAAAAAATTAATAACTAATACAAGACACATTTAATAAAAGAGTTCAGCAATTATTCAAAATAAACTTCTAATGCAGTGGATATTTGAACTGTCCAATGAGCTTCACTCTGTTGCTTTTAGCATACACCTATTAAGTCCTAGTTGATTTTCCTGCAATTGAGTCTTATCTCACCATCAGAACCAGTGAGAGGCTTAATGTTACCCATCTTGATCAAGGAAGCCCCGAAATCTGTTTTGAAATCCTGGGGGTTGTTAGCGTAAAACTGCACCAGATTATCACTGTCACTACCATCACCTTTAAAGAGCTCCTGATCAGAATGGAAGAGACCCTTTTTCTGCAGTAAGGCCTTGAAGTACACGGTATCAAAGTTTGCTGCAGTCGAATCGATCGGTGCTAAGTTGTTGTCACCACCATTTGAAGGACAGCCCTTTTGCAACGAGGCTGCAAAGTCGGGGTCTATGTTGGTCTCATTGTAAATTCTGGTCCTGAAGGTGGTGCACCTAGCCTGGCCAATGGTGTGCCCCCCTGAGAGGAGAATCAGATCTTTCAGGTCTAGTCCTTGAAATTGAAAATTGGAGAGAAGCTGAGAGAAGTTGAAAATAGGAGGCGGAAGATCTCTGTTTGCATCATTCAAGACTGCAGTTTTTGCATCTCTTCTACCCAATTGTACTTCATAGGAACAGGAAGGACCTCCCAACTAAAAACAAGCACAAGACTTTGCATTAATTTATCTTCTAATTAAGATAATTTGGTATATGTTATGTTAGTAGACTATGAATCTGGACCAGATGGTTACGATGATAAGTTAATTATTAATTAAACGTATAGTCCAAACTCCAGATTATTCTAACAACATTACTTGCCAAAATTAACTGGTGAGAAAACATTACTGAATGAAACCTTACTCATTAAGGCTGAAGACTTTTTAACACTTACAATCTCAACGGAGTCACGAGCTGCCACGGCTAAGATGTCTGCGCATGAGACCACATTTCCCTTGCAATCTCTGTTGAGAGTCGCCTTAATGTCATCGACCACGTCAAAACCTCTAATTGAGTTCAGATTTGGGTTCGCAGTCTTCTCACCGCTGAAGTTAGCTGTGTCATCCAGCAAAACTGATCCATCACACCCCTGCCATTGCATCAACCTCCAAGATGAAAATTTACATGCTATAATAAACGGGGCACTAAATGCTTAAACTATTAGAGAATGAGCAACGGCATGTATCAAGCTAAAATCAATAACGAGAAAGAGAAAAAAGAGATCAATGAGATATAACAACTTGAAACCTACATTGACAAAGCAGTCATGGAAGTGCAAACGTAGTAGCGATGCTCCCATGCGCTTTTCACGATTAATCGCTTGCTTGACAACTGATCTGATAATTTGCAGCGCCTGAGGGCAGGATTGCTTATAGAAATTAGAAGTGAGTTGTGCAGTGCATGAAGTAGGGATCATCACAATAGCAGCTGCAAGTAAAATAGTAGTGACAAAAACGAAGACAGATGGATGACAACTAGCTGAAGCCATTGTATATATTTTAGTTTAGATAACTTCAGAAATTGCATGCAACAAGTTGAAGAGGTAAAGTGTTCTTATATAGAGGTGGTGGAATGTTGTTAGCTTCATATGATGCCATCATTATTCTCATATTATATTAGTGCATCTGATCTCATTGGCAGCTAATGCAGAACTAAATGTTAATCTTTCATTTCATGCATAGACTAATTAATCAAGAGGTTAATTAGTTCAATAACTTAGCAATAAAACATTATTAATGATTTTGCACCATGTACACGCTATTGATCGTGGACTCGGTCTAACCTCCAATGGTCCAATATGCAGAATAAAATAATTGGGATTGTATACTTCGTACATTTTGGTTAAATTTGTTTGTTTACCACGATTTCTAAAGGATAATCCTTGTGTTTCCACTTATGATTAACGTATTTTCATCGTATAAATATATTATAATTGGAACCTTTTATCATTATCTAAATATCATCTCTGCAAAAGATCATTCAATCTGGAGATCCTTGAACCATTTATATGTATCAAACAAATGTACGGTGCATCATGAGAATGCTACTTTACATTAAAACCGTCGATTTGGTTGACACGCATAGATGACTAAACAAGTCTAATCTAATCCTAAAAGGCGGTAGCCCAACACTTCCCTCCTCTTCCATCGCACCTATTGCTGCCCGCCATCAAACTTCTCTACTAGTCACACATAAAGAAAGTTGAGGTTCTACTCTATAGAACTAATTGCTAATATGAGAAGTAGTTCAACCTCTTATAAGCTCCTACAAAGTTTCTCCTTTCACCGATGTGAGACTCTTATACCTTCACATGCTCACACTCACTTGTGGAAAAATTTCAAGCCTAACACATGTGGGAGATACCATGAAGAAAATTGAGACTTTACCATAAAACTAATTGATAATATGAGGAGTAGCCCAACATCTTTAAACCCTTGCAAGATTTATCCTTTCAACACATGCATGCACTTTTTGTTTTTAATCTTTGATTCAATGTATTCTATAGATTTTGAGCTTGTGAAGTATGTTAGTTCATTCGTTGGTTATGCCACTACATTTCCAATATGATCGAATTGAGCTATAAGCCTGTAACACAATCACAACACTTGGTCTGAGTCTTCCAACATACAATTGAATAAGCTTATATAAGATATTCGTTACAAAATCATCCACAAAACTTTGATATTTTTCTTGATTAATCCAATGTTATTGTTTTTTTCTTATGAAATTATACATATAATAGCATGCGGCTCATAAGCTAAACCACAGGGAAGTGTCCACACAAATGTAATCCAACAACTCTAGTAGTTATTATGCAATTTATGCTCCTAGCCTCCTAAATTAGGTTAATTAACCTCTAAAAGCTCATAAAAATGAGATAGAAAGAAGTTCTAGACTAATGTCTAAAGGATTGTATTTTACAACCAGAGTCCAGACCTTTATCTTTTGAATTTATTAATAGTCATAAAAAATTTATAAGTAGTTTAGGGTTCGTTGGTAGACAAAAACTGTTTTAGAGTCACAAATCTTGAATTCTGGTTTGGTAGACCATTTCTAAAAATTGGACTTAATACTATGTTTGGATGAGAGAAATAAATTTGGAATTTGGATAAAAGTCAGAATTTATAAATTAACATGCACAAATTCTTTTGTTTGGATTCATAAACATAGAAATTTAGAATTTTCGTGTGAAAAAAAAACTTGGAATTTGTGACCTCCAATTCCCAAGTTTAAATTCCATGTAAATAGGTGTCATTTCTCAATTTCTATGAATGAGAGTTTAAAAATAATAAATTTTGTATTTAATTCCATTGTTCTTTTAGGTTAATCAAACAAGAAAATTCACAAATTTTAGAAAATAAAATCCCGTCATTTCAATTACTATCATTTTAAAATTCTTTAGTAATCTTAAATTTTTTCATCCAAACATAGGGTAAGAGTAAAGAAAAACTCAAAAACCATGCCTAAGTCCTGAAAACACAAAAGTACGTTTTAAATTTTTTTTTTTTCTGTCTCGATCTCTTCTTTGCGAGTCGAGTTAGTCACGTTGAGTCCAGCAGTAGAAGAAGAGTAAAGAACCACTGATCGCCGACTGTGAGATTTCCGTCTACTAAGAAATATCACCTCCCAGTGGTGGCCGGCGCTAGCACCACCACTTCACACCCAGCGACCCATCGGGCCATCCTTCACTGGGCTCTCTTCCTCCCTCCTTCCCTAATAATGTCGTCGTCATCGGCCACCAAAACAATACAATTTAATTCAAAGTTTATTTGACGCTAGTGATGCACAAATTACTAAAATCATGTGTGTTGGCTGTTAAGCTTGGTTCTATCTAAATTCCTTTTTTCTCTAAAAAATTGTTTTTAAAAATTTAATGGAAAATTCTATTCTAATCCTTGTCTAAAAGCAAGATTAAAAACTAATTCTAATCCTTGGCATTTAATTGTAATTTTTAATATTAAATAGGTTGTAATAATTATTGAGTTTTTTGTTTGTAGGTTATATATTGATTCCCATAAATAATAAAAATGTTATTTATCATTGATAGTTATTATTAAGTTCCCATAATAAGAAAAGTCATATATTATCATATATTTTTCATTGTGCGTGAATGGAGTAATATATATGTATATGCATATTACGTACATATGTATGTTTAGATACTATAGTTACGTACCGATACATTTGTACTGATATATTCGTACCAATATATTCGTACCGAAAGTTATGTACCGATATATTCTTACCGAAACTTACAAACCGATACTTCTGTACCTATAAGTAATATAAGGTACCTAAAGTTACGTACCGATACTTCCGTACCTATGAATAAAATAAGGTACCGAATGTTATGTATAAATTGATTTTGTTTTGTTGTTGAATTTTTTTAATAATGAGAATTTGAATTTTGAATAAATTTTTATTTATTAATATGATTAGAGCACAATTAAAAACATAATTATGGATGGGTAAAGAATTTTGAATGGTAAGAAAAATTACAATTAAATGCCAAGGATTAGAATTGCCAAACAAGTTCTTGAATTCTAAAATATAAATTCAAAACCCTTGTTTTTAAGAAAAATTAATTATTTTTAGTCGAATCCTTAAGTAAAATACGGATCGGGCCTTTATTGTTTTAGCTGTGCTGCTTTGCTCTGCTCTAGTTTTTTATTTTTGGTTGATAAAATGGTTAATTGTGCAGAAACCAAACTTGTTCCTCCAACGCACAATCTGCAGAAAAATTAGGGTTATGACCATATCCAAGTTGCAGAACTAATTTAAAAACAAATGAATGGAATTTGGTGATCAACTATACTCTTAATATTAAGTTTTTAATGAAATCAAGGTTAACATCACCGTCTAGATCGACCAAGTCGTACCGATTAGTAAATCGTTAAATAGAGAATTAGCACTATATTACTATCCTAATCCCCTATGATTAAATCCTTATTTTCAGAATTAGCTGATGTAGGCAGCTTCTGCCAGTGGTTGGTCTTTTTAGCATAAAAACTAATTCACATTTGACATTTCCTTAGGTTTAGGTTTCAAGATGTTGACATTCAAATTTCAATCAGAAGCAGCGAAAAGTCAAGAGTCCAATGATATACCTGATAGAGTTTCTGATACAATTTTATAGGATTTTTTACATTTGACATTTTCCCTCCTTCTCTTCATGCGACCTCTTCAAAACCAATTCACATTTGATCTCTAGTTCAATTTTGGAAAAGACCATTCCAATTCCAACTTAAAAAATAATAATAAAATAATAATAATATTATTATTATTATTATTATTATTATTATTTTATTATTATTATTATTAAGGGGAGATATGACATTCATGCTGTGCTTTTCGTACCATGTCATTTTCGTGGCATACTCGATACATTAACGAGTCGTGTCGTGTAACACCGTTCGGTAATATGACCCAACCTGAAATCGACTCATTAATATTAGTAAGTAATATAATCCAATCTATTACTCGTTAAAGAAAATAGATTTCAGATTAAAAATAATCAAATGAAAAACATAGTAGTGTGAAAAAGAAAATATACAAACGCTCGTAATGACAAGCTTAGGGCCGGTCCTAAGGGTAGTCGAGGTAGGCGGTAGCCTAGGGCCCCCAAGTTCGGGGGGGGGGCCCAAATTTTTTTATACATCCTATATATAAAAATAAATAAATAAAACGTAAGAAACATCACAATTATTTCGTTGGTGCAGTGGAAACGGTTCCACTTCATTTTCATTGGGGTGGGCAGTTCGAAACACCTTGTAGGCATTAGTTTTTGCTTTTTTCAAATCTATGAAATTAAAGATTAAAATTAAAGATAAATTGCTCTTTAAAAATTTTAAAATTACAAGAATCAAAAGGAGTTAAAATAATTCAACAAATATTAATTTTGAATGAATTTAAAATTTTCAACTTTAGAAAAAAATAACAAAACCTCATGTTAGTGGGTGGTTTATGTTTAAATTCTTATTTATTTTCAAAAATATTTTAAATAAAAATTGTATAAATAGAAAAAACTTGAGTTTCTTAAATAAAAAACATACAAATGCCAATTATCATACGCCTACACGTGTGACAAGAAGCTAGTGAAATTAATGGCCTCAATTTGTCCAAATGCATTTTTTTTCTTTTGCTTTTGAAAATAACCTAAAAAAATAACAAAAACCAGAATAATCATAACTTTGTAATCCTTTTTCTTTCAACTTCCCAGTCTTTCTATTTCTATTGAATGTTTAAGCAACTATCACTTGGCCCTAAAAATTGTAATTTGAGGTAACCAAAACTTTGAATTAAATTTTTTTTTTCAGTAATTTATTGTTAAACTAGGTTATTCTAAAATTTGATTTGCTAGTGTGTGTTGATTTTAGAAAGAACACAAGAGAACCACTTGGCGTTGTTGAATTATTATATTCGTCAATCAAGTTTTATTATTTTTTACTCTCTTGATCATCAAGTTTTATTGCTCTTCACTCTCAATCTTAGTGCATTTGCATCTAAAGACATGTGACATGGAATATTAAGTAATGTTAGTATATCTTTTTTCTTTTGATATTAATTTTTAATGATATTCGATGAAGAAATATATTTTTTATATAATTAGCGAGTTCTTCTTACTACATACAAAAAGTCGGAGGTCCAAGAACTTTAGGGCCCCACTTTGAAGATTCGCCTAGGGCCCCCAAATTCTCAGGGCCGGCCCTGGACAAGCTTAACAACTTTTGCAAAGAGGACAACTCCAAAATTCACCCCCATAATCCCATAAATTTAAATTTAACAGTTGATTGTCATTTACGTTTATACTCTATTTTTCTCAATGAATTTCGTTTTTTCAGATTTTCTTTTTTGAAAACATGATCTTTTAGCTGATGCAAAAAGATGAACGATTCGGATCATTGATATCACGTTATATTTGTATGGTTAGGGAAAATATTGCTCGGAGTATATAAAGTCTCTAGAAACTGTTGGACCCGTTTTTCAACTGTCAAGTATGAACCTGCACAGGCCAAAAACGAGCGAAAGCACCAGGGGTGGTTCTCGGCATGGAGGCTTCGATGCTTAATCTAGCAAGACAGAGGATGAAATAGGTATGATGAATTTCTGCGATTCTGAGTGTCTAACCTTTGATGAGGAGTCACCGTATGTATTTATAGGCCTTACGGAGTTTGTTTATGTCATCCGACATTCTCTGAGTCGTCTAGGACATTGGAGGCCGACAAGGGGACCATTTTGACATACATATGCCACATCAGGGAAAGACAATTTGTCTCTTCCTCATCGTGGGCGTAAGGTGCAACCACACCAGTAGGAGTAGTCTGACACTTCATTTGGGCGCCAAGGTATTGGGCAGTCTAGGCAGGAAGGCCTAGTACCCGAGTAGTGAGCTGGCTAAGTCCGTACTTCGAACTGGATCAACCCGCCTAAAGTGAAGATTGGTTGCTTCGATCACACCGGGAACCACCTGATTAGATCAATTCCCCATGGGGGAGGCTTGGCCTTCGCTTCACTCCGAGTCTAGTCCTAGGGAGTGAGTGTGCACTATCATTATTCCGAGGATCCGAGGTGATATTTTGGGCCTTACAGGAACTATATCACATCGAAAATATTTCAATTAACCATAAACATCGGAACGTGATATCAACGAGCCGAACCATTCATTTTTTGTATCCACTAAAAGATCTTGGGTTTCAAAAAATAAAATTTGAAAAACAAAATCCTGTAAGAAGAATAGAGCATAAACAACAATCGACGGTTAAATATACATCTAGGGTTTATAAACTATGATGTCAAATTTCAGATGACCTCTTCAAGAAAGTTGTAAAGCTTGCCATTAGGAGTGAGTATATTTTTTTTTTTATATATATACGTTTTTCACACTTCTACATTAATTATTATGAATTTGTATTAATTTGCACTCAAACTAAAAACATTATTTGTGAGGATTTGGAAGGTTTTAAAAATCTAAACAACGATGTAACCATGGTCTAAGCGTAGAGGATGCAATCACAAGCGTTTGTATGTTCTTTCACATTTTTCACTTGTACATTAATTACGAATTTTTATTAATTTTAAACTCCCCTAATATACTATTCATGAGGGTTTGTAGGGTTTTAAAAACCCAAACATCAATGTGCCTATCGTCAAAGCATAGAGGATGCAATCATGGGTGTTTGCATATTTTTTTTCATATTTTTCACACTTGTAAATTAATTATTATGACTTTTTAATGTGCTTTAGTATATTTAATGTGTTTTGGATTTTTTTTTTATTGTAGTAAAAAAAAATTAGGAGTTTAAAAGTATCAAACTAACTTTTTCATTAACAGATTGAAATGGATTATCTGTAGGTAAACCTATTAAAAACCCATTGTTAACAGATTCTTAACTTGTGACCCAATAATGACTCAATTAATTAACGTGTTGACCCGAAACCCGTTATTTTCATATTGTTTTGGGTTGGATTAACTGGTTGTGTAAGGAATTGTCAGGATAAGGAATGAGAGAGTTCGAAACTATTATAATAAATTAAGGGAGGAGGAGAGTTTCGAACCAAAGACGCATAGGTGGAGACGCACTACCCTATCAACTAGGATATTGGACCACATGCAAAATTCCAATGCAACTACTACAAAACACTTTGTCATGTGTGCATATTATAGAGAAAATTATAAAAGTAGTCCCTCAACTTTAATGCAATTGGAGTAATAGTCCCTCAATAAAAGTTTGTGGCCATTGGTTTTTTAACTCATCAAAACATGTATCTACGGTCATTTTCGTCAATTCATTCAAAACTTCAGTCAAAATAAGTCACGTGTCACGCATGTGAGACTGAATTAAGGGGCAAATATAGAAAACCGAATGAGATAATTGTAGCAATTGTCCCTTAATTTTAACCCGATTATAGCAATGACCCTCAACTTTAACCCAATTGAAGGAATGGTATTTCCACCATGACTCTTTTTTATGGAAGTTATGACAGAGTTGACGAAAAAGATCATAGCTACACGTTGAAAAAATCTTATTTAAACCCATGTAACATCTTTCTACACCAACTTAAATTTTAAATGTTAATTGTTTAATTGATCGTTTAAATGGCTGAAGAAGTTAATTGTAAATTCTGATGAGAAGCTGCAACCATTAGAAGCTGCAAAACCAAGTGCTTAAAGATGCAAGTTTAATAAGAGCCATAAGACCAACCAAACCAGCACGACAACAAATTGACAAACAAGCATGGGAACAAATCGAGTCATACCTTAGTTAGAGAAATCATAACTTCAAAAGCACCATCCATTGATAAAAAAAAAACTTATTTTTCTCTATAAGAGCTATTAGGACTTTAGTCATAATGAACGTAGGATAAACAAAGAGTGATGTACGATTTAATTATAGTGGGTGGGTTTATTGATAAATTTTATTTTTATTTTTAATTCATCTTGTACTTGATGGTAATTATGCAATAGGGTAAAAATGACAATTAACATTTAAAATTTAAGTTGGTGTAGAAAGATGTTACATGGATTTAAATAAAATTTCCCCAACATGTTTTGATAAGTTAAGGACCAATTGTCGCTGATTTTTAATTGTGGGATCATTGCTCTAATTTGGTCAAAGTTGAGAAACCACTTCTAAATTATTTTTTTTCTATCGTTCATGCAATTTGAATACAAAATTGAGGAACAATTACTACAGTTTTCTTTTGTTTTCTGATTCATGAAATTTGAACTCAGAACATATGTTCCATCTGAGACTAATTGTCGCGTTGTTCATATGTATATACTTGAATATGCAAGTAATCTTTGCACATCTCAATATTTTCTTCTCCAAAAACTAAGATTGGAGCCAAATGCATACAATGAGTGGCTCCCTCAAACCAAATTTGCGTATGGGACAACCCAAAGAAAAAAAAAAGTTTTAATGAAATCCTCGGTACTATTCACTTTTATCGAAAAATCATATTTTTACCTTTCTCTGATATTTTTCACTACACTTTTATTTGTTATTTTTCATTAAAACTAAAAAAAAAATTAGGTTTTACGTTAGTTTTCCTAAGAAAAAAAAATTATCATCCCACAATTCAGAGGTTTACAAATTACAGAGAAGAAAGTAAACAGATATTATATGGAAATTGGTGAAACAAATAATCTGTTGCTGAGCTTGGTCATGCTTGGTGAATATTGTGGATGGCTGCAGTGATGCTTTTACAATCAAATTCCATGATCTTCATCCAGTTCTCAAAATCTCCAATTTCCTACCTCACCAAAAACCAAAAATTTGAAATTTAAAATAACCCATGTTTAAAAATTCAACATTTATTAATTAATTTACTGGATTGACAAAAAAAAAAAATTACTGGAAAATTGAGGAACACAAAATAAAAATGGAACCTTGATGGCAGTGTTCATAGAGTGAGTGACAGAAAGCGACTGATCGGTCTGTTTGCTGAATCGTGCAATGGTGGCAGCCAAAGCCCTAATTTCATACTCGATTCGCTTCTCGTTTACGAACGCCTCTTGCACGCGCCGCCGTTCACCGCCTCCACCATCAGGTCCGCCGCACGCGCTGCCTTCTTGATCGCGTCCTTCTTCGCCTTCTCTGCCAAAATCAATCACGACTAATCACTCAAGTAATCCGCAACTAATTCAATTTCAATAATCCAGCGTCTTTTCTTCAAACCCTAAAATCGGATTCGAAATTGGATTTGGGGGAACCGAGTCAACTCACCGGTGGCGTCGCGGAGTCTGAGGGAGGCGTGGTGGTGATCCTGGACGAGCTGGAGCAGAGCTTCTTCTACACCTCCCGGCTCTGGCTCCGACGAGAACGAGAAGGTTGACGGCGATGCGACGGCGCCATGGGCCAGTGGAAGAGACGTTTGTGAGTGCATGCTGTGGTCGTTTGAAATGTACAAATAAAACGGTAACTCGCATAAATTAAGACAACCCAATCTTTTGTGTTGGCCCTAAATTTTCATGGGCTCACCTCTGTATGGAAGCCCATTTGTTTGGGTTGGGTTCAGCGCAATAGGCACTAATATTGTTATACGCCACTGCCATCACTAAAGTTCAGTTGTCTCTTCACTTCTAAGTAAAAAGATTCGAATTTAACTCTTATGAGTGACAAGTTTAATACGTAATTATGGTTAGTTATGACCTAAATTACACCTCTCCAAAATCGTTGTATCAAAAAATAAAATTGCAAGACTGTCACAATTTTATAAAGTCCAACTTTTTAATTGGTTACCACTTTTAGTCATCTTTTATTTTCAATCAATCCCCTGATTTTACATATCCGCTTATTTTCTCTACGATTTAACTTCTAATACATGCATAAAATGTTGAATATTTCTAATACTAATAAATAAAACTGAAAATTTAACTTTCCCCCTCCAAACTCATTTTTTCTAGCCTCTAGCCCATCATATAATATTTATCCGAATAAAACCCAATGATTAGGATCCAACTAAGCAACTTACCAAATTAAGTTTGTGTGTCTGTTTTTATAATTTTTGGATCCCTAATATACCCCATCTAAGCAAGTATGGAAAGTTCTTGTAATTTTGTTTTAATTGATCACGTGCATTGAATTTGGCGAGGTCTTGTAGCCATGAAATATGGTTCTAGATGGAGGAATTAATTTGGAAATTTTTTTAGTTTTGACAATAAATTTCAATTTGAATATACCTAATTTAGTGTTTATTTTCAACAATATCTATTGTTTAATTTTATGAAAATAATCGCCTACTATGAAAATTAATTTTATGAAAACAATATCTATTGTTTAATTTTATACCTACAGTATAATTACATGAAAATAGTTTACCTACTATGAAAATTAATTTTTTGAAAACAATATCTATTGTTTAATTTTATGAAAATAATTTACCTATTGTATAATTACATGAAAATTAATGTGCCTACTTTTTAAATTTGTAACAAAATTAATTTACCTACTTCTTATCATGGTATTAGTATACATAAATGTAGAATATATGTCCGTATATATTTGATCTAATTAGGTTTTGGATTGGAGGAGTTCACACAAAATTAAAAATATATTAAACAAATTAAATGTCTAAAAGAAACGTATAAGAGATTTGGTGGCATGATTTTGTAAATAAACACAAATTTATGGACATCTTTTATCCAACATGACATCATATTTAAAATTTGGGTTTTATTTAGAAGTTATAATATATGTGGGTTTTTGTCTAGAGTTTAAGAGTTGCAAGGATTTAAATCTAAAGAACCCTAAATAAAACACGTATTATATTTGATGGCACACAAATTGGCCAAGTTGGTCTTAGTTTCTAATTTTAATTTTTGTTAGTTTTGAAAAGCTTCCAGATTTAATCTTGAATGCTCTCTTTGAAGATTGCATGCTTTCTTAAAGTATTCGAATAATATTAACTTTGAACGCATGCATGCATAACATGTTGCTATAAGAATAATTTGACCTAATATAGAATCCGGTGAAAAAGCCATAAAGCCATAATCTACAAAGATTACCTTCTCCTCTTTATAAGATTCTCAATGCTCAACTAACAATAGGTTTCAGCTCAATAATGTGCATATTTTAGTTTGGGTGGTGCTATCCACACACCTATTTTTACTTTCCACACACCATCTCAATTTCAGTTGTCGAATGGAATGAATTGAAGATCAAAGGATAAAAATCAACAATGAGTGTGTAGAAAGTAAAATGGGTGTTGTGGATAGAACCAACCTTTAGTTTAGTGGATAAAACACGCACTATAATTTGAGTAAATAGTAACACTAAGTGACAATATGATAGTTACCGACAGATTTCTTGTTATGACCAGGGTTCAATAAAGAAGTTAGAACTTTGACTTGTTTATTAGTGTTTGATAAATAATTGAAGCTAGCTTTTGATTGTAAGAAACTGAATATGAAGGGCTTGTCTGCTAGGCTTAGGAAAGGAGGCTGCACATAAAAGTCAAGCTCACTATGCTTTGCTTTTTAAGTAGGTTGATTAGATAGAGTTTAGCCCCACCCAAACAGTCTTATAGTTCAATCATATTTTGGATTCACTCTAGTTGATGTATATATGAAAAATCCTATTCTATCAACTAGGATACTCTTATGGTTCTCTTTTTTGATTGCTTTTTATGGGGTGGTGACTTTTGTGTAACCATTATTTTAAGGGAAATAAATATGCAGGTTAACTTCACTAAGACAAGAAAACTCACTAGACGAAATTAGTCTTTTATAGCGCACGATGCATGTAGTAATAATTAAAATGTATTCCCATTGTGGAATAAATTGCCAGCTCAAGAAAACAAGTCACATTTATCCATGGCTCCCTGTCTAATCATGGTTTATGGTTATGTGATTTAAAATTGTTTATTTTTCAGAGCTTTTGAAGGTCTATATATGATATAATATAGGGGTGAACAATTGTTATTTTGAGGTACGGAATTGGGTTTGTGAATTATCAACCATTTATGGTTTCCGGGCAGTTGCGACGAGTCATCTCTCACCTAGGCTTCTAGGGTTTTCTCTACTAGTACTAGCATGAGTGACTTCATCTTTCTGTATGTTGTTCCTTCTTAGGGCTACGCACTTTGTACGTTTAAGACTTTCTTTTATGAATGTTTCACAGCCTTTAACCAAAAAAAGGTTTAACACCAAACATTTGCAAAACTTTCATACTTTGTAGGTTTAAGACTTTCTTTTATGAATGTTTCGCTGCCCTTGACCAAAAAAAAAGTTAACACCAAACATCGTAGCAAAACTTTACTTTAGAACCACTCCATGTTTTGCAACACATTTTTCCAAAAGAGAGAGAGGTATCCTCTTCATATAATAAAAGTTTGAGCAGCAGCATGCTTAACACATTACATTTACTGAAAGTAAAAATTAAAAAAATAAGAGAGAATATATGGTGTCCGGAGGGTAAGTGCTCAAGGTTGCATCGCCATTTGTCATGGGTTCAGATTCTCTTTGGCTCTTACTGCTTAAGAGTCTAATAACTAAGAAATCTAGATTGTTTAAAAGGGAGGATTCTAAGTTTTTAGTTTGTGTGAAGCGAACCAATAAAATAAGTTAGTATGGATGGTCAAATTCCATTTGAGTGAATTGAACTCTTTGATCCTCAAACTCCAAACAATGAAAGAGGATCTCAACTCATTTGCCCATGGGCCATGAGTGAAGAGACAGCATATAATGATATAATACGTTTAGGGTAGTTTGAGATCTGTTTTACAGTTTTACCACTTTTACTCTTTACTACTATGTATATACATATATAGACACACAATTTTCAAATCGCCGTATCATAAAACAATGACATGGTAGAACAACTATGTATTACATTCATAAGACTGTATCTGCATGAAAGAAAATCCATCAACCAGTATTTTTTTATATGTAATCTTTAAATTTTTTAGGTCTGCATGCTGCCTAACTTTGAAAATTTGGTCCCTTAAATTTTGTTAAAATTGAAATAAAATTCGGAAGTGAAGAAAATATACCTTGAAGGCATGAGTCCACATGCCAATTATCTTGTCTAATCGAACCTAATGCTAACGGGTTTTTTAAAATGACATCTAATCGAACCTAATACCATCTGGTATTGTCCAGAATACTACCAGATAAGAAAAATAAAGGTTGGGGTATGGCCCAATATTCCTCTTAAATAATTCAAGAGTCGTATTAGCTACAATGGTGTCTGCTTAATTAGCTATACATACAACTGGCATTGTCACTGTCACACTCAAAATTCAAATGTCACTTCCAAACCCTACCTATGATAGCTCTCTACCAACGGATAAGATTTATTTCCAATGAATTTGCCACTGTAGCAGTATTCAAAACAATAACACGATGTTATCATATGAAATAGGCTTATTTTCAAACATCGTTGTGGGTCATACTGAAGAACTATAGTTTCCTACACACATTGGCAATAGAGGTAGATCCATTACTCTAGCTTCGTGGTGTCCCAATGTAAGACATTCAGACGTGTCCAACGCGCAAAATTTTTTCTCATACATTTAGTCGAGCACATGTGGATATGTCATCTACCTATACTTGTTGAAAGCTTCCCAAGCATGCTACTTGGATATGTCGAAAACTTTCAGGGGGCGTTTGTTGCGCCGGACTATCTCGGACTGGACTAGCTTCAAGGACTAAGTTGGACTGACTTAGACTAGACTAAGCTGGATTAACTTAGTGAAGCGTTTGATGCAATGTTGGACTAAGAAGTTGGATAATAACAAATTCTAATATTATATTATTTAATATATAAATTATTAATATTTTATTATGATCTAGGTGACCGGAGATGACGAGGAGTCTATCGGGAGTGGTTGTTGAGCATGACGAGGACGAGAGATGATAGTCTTAGCTAGTCCCATGGTTATTGGGGGGTCTCGCTAAGACCTCTTAGTAAAGGGTTTTGTCCATGCTAGTCCCCTTTAGTCTCATTAATGTTAGTCCCAGCATGGAACAAACACAATATTGGACTAACAGCTAGTCCAGTCCAGTCCAGTTCTACTTAGTGAGGCCAAACAAACGCCCCATCAACATCTGATGTGGAGCATCACTTGCCAAGGCCCAATAGTTTATAAGCATTCTCAGTTTGCATCTGCAAACCCACCCCGGCGCGCGGGGGCGGGCGCGCACACACTCAAAACACAAATTTCCCGACTTTCCTAGTGTCTTGAAGTTGAGACCGATAGAACCCATCAATCCATAGAGTCATTTCGCGACCTTGCCCTCTTTTACCCCTAATTTTTGACTTTCGTAGGATCCCAATATTAAGGATAGTTTTGTAAGAGACAAGAGTTAACAGTGTCAATTTTGTAACTACTTGATTTTTCTGATATAGGTGGTTATAGGATAGTTAGATTTGTTATGGTAAGCTGTCAAGTGCACATCTATTGTTTAAATACCAACTGATGTAATTTTATCATTTCATTCAATGGAATACATTTCCTAATATGGTATCCTTCGCCTCTGTCTTACAACCGACTTCAATCCTTTTCTTCTTTGCGACTTCTCTATCACGCTTCCTTCTTTCTCCTCTCTGAAACCCTAACTTGCAGCAATGGTGATTGCTGCTTCTCTTTCCTATAAATCCGCGTCACCAGTTCATCCTACTCTGAAGGTCAATTAGTGCCCTAATTCCTCTGAAACCTCTTTAATTGCTTCGATTACGATTCAGAATATCAGTTCAATGGTTTCGATCAAGCTCACTACCACTAACGACCTCACATTGAGTGCATTGTTTGCTCCAATTTTTCGAATATACAATCTCACCGAGATTGTTGACGGCTCGATTGAAGCTCCGCCTAAAGTTCATCGGGATTCATCTGGTAACCTAATCTTGAATCCTGAGTACATCGCTTGGTTTGAGAATGATCAGAATATTCTTATCTGGATCAACTCAACTCTCTCTAAATCTTTGATTCCATATACTATTGGTGTAAATTCATCTTGAGAGCTATAGTCCAAGCTTGAATCATGCCTTGCAGCGGCCTCACAATCTCACATTTATAAACTCAAATCTGGACTTCGTAACATCTCCAAAGGCAAATCCGCTACTGCTGCCTATCTTCAACAAATTGAGAAGATCGTTAATGCTCTTGCCAGCACTGAAGCTCTGGTTGAGGACTCTGAACTTATCTCTATCACACTTCATGGCTTGCCATCTGAATATGATTCCTTTGTTGATACGATTCAGTTCCGTCTAGGATTTACAACCATTGATGAACTTCATGGCTTGCTTCTTAACAAATAGATTCAACTTGCAAATCGCAAGAATGCTACTACTTCTTCTAACGTTTTTCAAGCTTTCAATTCAAATCTTGGATCATCTACTGGAATTCTACCTACACCGACCTCAAATTCTAGTTCCCAAGTCTTTCTTGCTCAGAATTCATCCCACTTCAAGCAATATCAAGGTCGTAACCAAGACCGAAATCAATCAAACCCTAGGTCTTTTTAGAATAAGGGAAATTTCTCTGGTTATCGTGGCAATAATCAGCGTCAAAATTACAATCGCTATAATCAAAGGAATAATCGTGGAGGTCATTCAGGCTACAATTTTTCTGGAATAATCGTGGAATTACTACTTGGAAAAAAAATTACTTGACAAAAGTTAACAGTGTCAATTTTGTAATTACTTTGATTTTCTGATATAAGTGGTTATAGGACAGTTAGATTCATTATGGTAAGTTGTCAAGTGCACATCTATTGTATAAATACGATGTAATCTTATCATTTCATTCAATGGAATACATTTCCTAATACCCAAGACTCATAGAACCCAGTGAATCCACCTCTGACTATCAATGTATATCAAAACGTAGCATATTTACTCTTATTAATGAAAATAAAAGGTGAGGAAGAGGTAGCACGTACTGTTCTTTTTGTCAAATTTTTAAATATAAAATTGTAAAGAAGCAAAACGAAATGTCTCACATTATAGATTAAAAAAATAGGAAGTCTTAATGAAACACTCATGGTACTATTCACTTTTAACGTTAAAATATTTTTAGTATGAAAAGTCACTCCTTGTACTATTAACTTACAACACTATTTTATCATTTTGATTAAAACTAAAGTTTTTGAGAACTTTTGGTTAGTTTTCCTTAAAAAATAATGCAAGACTTATAAGTAGCTAGGCCCTCCTCCCATTAATTACCAATTAATTAATTCGAAAATGAAGCCTCAACTAATACTCCATTATATCATATATAGCAGATTTTGCTCACGTGGGGTCATTGCATATGTTAAGTCTGGCAAACGAGTTGTGTTTGTCGTGTTCGTGTCCTTTTCGTGTAACACATGTTATCTTAATGGGTCCTTAACAGGTTCGGTAAAGTGACCCGACCCATTATGACCCGTTAAGAAATATATATATATTTTTATTAAATTTGCACATACCACACATTGCCACATAAATATTACTTCAAAACATTAAAACACATTTGTCGTTTATGTACTACATCTACACTCGAAAATAAGAGCCTAATAAACAAACATCCATACACTACTAGTCTATTACAAAATATTAAATGTGTAAGGATATGCAAAATGAAAGAGTTTTTGTTTTCAAGGTTGTGAAGCCTTTCTCAAAAGCTTAAACCTTGCCAATGGAACACAAAGCTTGCATGTTATTCTTTTTACAAAATCCTCAATTTTCATCGATCATCATGACATAAGATTTTGTGGTATCCACTAGTGTAAATATTTTAAATCGAAGATCGAATTCATTCATTGTATTCATATAGGGTTAAGGAGTGTAGCTGTAAAAAATTATCAAAATTGAAGTTCAAATAATCATTAAATCGTGATTTTTCGTTGACAACTATCGAAAAGTTTTGTCCCGTTACTTGATCTCTGAATTTTTTTTTGCCATTTTTGGCATATGCGATCTTGAAGTATATACAAACAAGTTTGACGGTTGGATTGTTGAAATTAGTTTCGTAGAATGCGTATCCCATCAAAACGATAAATTCACTAACACGAGTTTATTTATACTTTCATTAAGTATAACGTAAGATTTTGTGGTATCCACTAGTGTAAATATTTTAAATTGAAGATCGAATTCATTCATTGTATTCATATAGGGTCAAGGAGTATAGCTGTAAAAAATCATCAAAATCGGAATTAAAATAACCATTAAATCGTGATTTTTCGTTTATAACCGTCGAAAAGTTTTGTTTTGTTACTTGATCTATGAATGTTTGTTTTTTGCAATTTTTGGCGTATGCGATCTCGAAGTATATACAGACATGTTTGATGGTTGGATCGTTGAAACTAGTTTTGTAGAATGTGTATCCCATCAAAACAATAGATTCACTAACATTTAGAGTTTATTTATATTTTCATTAAGTATAACATAAGATTTGGTGGTATCCACTAGTGTAACTATTTTAAATTGAAGATCGAATTCATTCATTGTATTCATATAGGGTCAAGGAGTGTAGCTGTAAAAAATCATCAAAATCGAAGTTAAAATAACTGTTAAATCATGATTTTTCATTTATAACTGTCGAAAAGTTTTGTCTCGTTACTTATCTCTGAATGTTTATTTTTTGCAATTTTTGGCGTATGCAATCTCGAAGTATATACAAACATGTTTGACGGTTGGATCATTGAAACTAGTTTTGTAGAATGTGTATCCCATCAAAACAATATATTTACTAATACTTAAGAGTTTATTCATACTTTCATTAAATATAACATAAGATTTTGTGGTATCCACTAGTGTAAATATTTTAAATTGAAGATCGAGTTCATTCATTGTATTCATATAGGGTCAAGGAGTGTAGCTGTAAAAAATCATAAAAAACGGAGTTAAAATAACCGTTGAATCGTGATTTTTCATTGATTACCGTCGAAAAGTTTTGTCCCGTTACTTGATTTTTGAATGTTTGTTTTTTGCAATTTTTGGCGTATGCGATATCGAAGTATATAGAAACATGTTTGACGGTTGGATCGTTGAAACTAGTTTCGTAAAATGCTTATCCTATCAAAACAATAGATTCACTAACACTTAAGAGTTTATTCATACTTTTTCATTAAGTATAACATAAGATTTTGTGGTATTCACTAGTGTAAAGAAGGAGTGTAGCTGTAAAAAATCATTAAAATCGGAGTTAAAATAACCGTTAAATCGTGATTTTCTGTTGATAACCGTCGAAAAGTTTTGTCCTGTTACTTAATCTCTGAATGTTTGTTTTTTTTTTTTTGATTTTTGGCGTATGCGATCTTGAAGCATATACAAACAAGTTTGATGGTTGGATCGTTGAAATTAGCTTCGTAGAATGCGTATCTCATCAAAACAATAGATTCACTAACACATCGAGTTTATTCATACTTTCATTAAGTATAACATAAGATTTTGTGGTATCCACTAGTGTAATTATTTTAAATTGAAGATTGAGTTCATTCATGGTATTCATATAGGGTCAATGAGTGTAGTTGTAAAAAAATCATCAAAAGCGAAGTTAACATAACCATTAAATCGTGATTTTTAGTTTATAACCGTCAAAAAGTTTTGTCCTGTTACTTGATCTCTGAATGTTTGTTTTTTGCAATTTTTGGCGTATGCAATCTCGAAGTATATACAAATATGTTTGACGGTTGGATCGTTGAAACTAGTTTCGTAGAATGCGTATCCCATCAAAACAATAGATTCACTAGCACTTAAGAGTTTATTCATACTTTCATTAATTATAACATAAGATTTTGTGATATCCAGTATTGTAAATATTTTAAATTGAGGATCAAATTCATTCATTATATTCATATAGAGTCAAGGAGTGTAGCTGTAAAAAATCATCAAAATTGGAGTTATAATAGCCGTTAAATCTTGATTTTTCGTTGATAACTGTCGAAAAGTTTTGTCCTGTTACTTGATCTTTGACAGTTGGATCATTGAAATTAATTTTGTAGAATTCGTATCCCATCAAGTTCAATGGTAAATATATATTTATTAAGTAGATTTATATTTATTTATTTTGTGCATATAACACTTAAGAAATTGAATGGTATGTATATTTAAACCGATCCAATGGTCACCAATTTTTAATATTTAATTTAATATATATATAATTATAGTTTTTAGGGGTATAAAATTGTTAAATTAATATATATAATTATTATAGTATTTTTTTAGGGTTATAAAATTATAAAATTAATATTTTGCTTATCATGTATCGTGTTACCCACGTGTATAACCGAGCCAACCCATTATCTTAATAAGTGCTTATTGGGTTACCCAATAAAGACCCATTTCATTATCGTGTCGACCCAAACACCTGTTAATTTTGTATCAGGTCGTGTCGGGTTATTGGGTCATGTCAGGAATTGCCAGGCCTAGTATATGTAACATATACAAAATAGGGTAAATATTAGTTTACTACCCACCAGTTTTGTGGTTTTCAACATTTAGTACATGAAGTTTTTTTTGTCCCAGAGTTATACTTAAAGTGTTAATTTTGAGACAATTTCATGCATCTGTTAGTCAAACGGTTAATTCTCCTGGTAAGTGATGACGTGGTGCCCATGTGGACAATGACTGGGCACCACGTGTCATTAAAAATATTAAAAAAATTAATTAAATAAAAGTAAAAAAACAAAAAAAACCCAGAACCCTATCGTCTTCCCCACTCTGACCCCTCATTCCGTCTTCCCTGATCCCCCTCTTTTGATCCCTCCCACTCCTCCCTCTTCACCTCTCTCTCTCTCCAAGCACAGTCGATTAAACCCTAATTTCTCATTTTCACCAAAGCTCACCGCGATTCCTTAACCTTTCTGGTTCTCCATGTCCTCCGAATTGGGAGCTTCGACCTCCGGCAGCGAAGCCTTCAAGCCAAACCCTAACTATGACCATACTCCCAAACCCCAGAAGACCAATTGGTCGCCCTCGCATTGTCGGAGGTTGATAGCCACGGGAATGGTGTCGCATATGGATCGGTCGTGGAGAACAATCACCAGGATTCCAACTTGATCCCGAGTGAAGAACACTCACTGTCAACACATCTAGTATGGTCGCAAAGAGAGAAAGTAGAAGAGAAGAAAGAGAGCTCTGAGCGTCGAACTCGACAAAATGCAAGATCCGGCCAACCTGAAATCGGATCCGAGCTCCAGCTTTTAGGACTCTCACCACCCACGCATGGCGTCGCCGTTTCCAAACATGACTTCAAGCGCCCCATTCCGAGGCTCCTACCACTGTTGAACCCATTCCGAGGCTCCTACCACTGTTGAACCCAATCCGAGGTCCATTTCCTGATCCCGACGACCTGGATTTGCTCCAGGACTTGTTTGAAGCCCGTCTCGCAGCTTCGAGAAGCTGGGTGGCTCTGAGGACATCATCTTCGGCACCTACTGGACATGGAGAAGCTCAAATCCAAACTTGATGACGAACCCTCCAATCGACTGTGCTTGGAGAGAGAGAAAGAGATAGGTGAAGAAGGAGGAATGAGAGGGATTGGGGAAGAGGGACAGGGGGTAGGGTTGGGTTGGGGTGCATGATAAGGAGGAGGAAGACGGGGTGGGGTTAGGAGAGGAATGGTGGAGGAGGAGGTGGTTGTGGAGAAGGGAGGATAAAAATGGAGGAGAAAAAAAGCGGATCCGAAGAAGGTGTTGCAGAAGGAAGAAGGAAGGGAGCTGGAAGACGGGTGAGTGGGCAAGGGTGGGGATTTGGTTTTTATTTTTATTTATTATTTTTTACTTTTATTTAATTAATTATTTTAATATTTTAGCGCCCAATCATTGTCCACATGGGCACCACGTCATCACTTAACGGGATAATTAACAGTTTGACTAACGGATGTATGAGACTGTCCCAAAATTAACACATTAGGTATAACTCTGGGACGAAAAAAAACTTCATGTACTAAATGTTGAAAACCACGAAATTTAAGGGTAGTAAACTGATATTTACCCTACAAAATAATATCAAAATGTTGATTTGTCTGATTTCTAGAACTGGCATTTTTTAATTAGCTAGAAAAAATCATACAGGTTTCTTCTTATCAAAGTAGCAGGATACCTTTTGGTTTTGATATTGCTTTGTTAATTATTCAAGTTTCTACTAGAAACCTGTTTGATATACTGTTCCACAGTTTTAGTCGATTCTAGGTAGTGATCTGTACTCTCTTGTAGTGTTGTATCTGGTCAAAATGGGCAGAGAATCTTATAAAAGCAACGCGGAGTTCTCCAGTACTGTTTTAATTAGGATTATGGTTTATTGTATAAGAATTAGGATTGGAATTGGACACGAATTCTTCCATGGAATATGGTATCTTTTTTTTTTTTGTTCGAAATCTTGCATTGTACCTTCACCAAATCCCAAAAGGTTTAATGACAAAATGTATAGTGTGTTGAGAGTTGTCCCACATTAGTGAGAGACAAGGTTTATTATGTGCTTATGTGATCTTGGGCTACTTTCTATATTGTCAATTGGTTTTATGGTGAAACCTCAATTTCATCATGGTATCATAGTAAGGTTGTCCATGTGTGAAGCCCAATGGCCACACGCACTCCACGTCACCCAGTTGTTGTCCACGTCTAGGCTTAAAAATCCACCACACGTGCATGGGTGTGTTGAGAGCTGTCCCACATTGGTGAGGGACAATGTTTGCTATGTGCTTATATGAAAAAGGGATATCACACATGCGTGGGAGCATTTACATCGTTGTCCTGGTCAGTGGTGAGTACATAAATCCTCGTAAATTGTAGTTTCAATTTAGACGCATGTACTGTTTTTGAACAGATATCGGTTTCGTTGGATTTATGATATGAAAAATCACTGTTTGTTTATATGTAGGAGTTTGGTTTCGTTGGACTTATGATATGAAAAATCACTGTTTGTTTATATGTAGGAGTTTGAATTTGTTTCTAAGCGACAATTTGAAGAGGATGTTGAAAGTCACCGTCAAAGTCACGGATCTCTAGAATGGTAAAGCTTCGCCATGCTACCATGGCTATTCCAATGGGCAAAGACCCAGGTTTCTCTTGCTAGGGTCGAGAGCAGCCGACTGAGGGTGGTGGAGAGAGCCGGAGAGAACTTGGAAAATGAGATACCTGAAGATAGTAGATGAACAACATGTCGTTTAAGAACAAAAAAATAAAGGAAAAATGAAAAATGGAGATGCAAGTTATAGATCGAACCCCATACTTGCTTATGTTCCAATGGGTGTCAAACACTCGCATATTTATTTTTATTAATGCAAAAAAAATAGTCCAATTGGACTCCAAATAGAAAAATTGAGTAGTGTAAGTATACACAACCAACACATCAAATTTAAAATTCAGTTAGAAGTTAGGACCACATCCATCAATTTAAATTGCTTCCCTCCAACGGAGACGCGTGATTTTTCCTAAAGTTTATCCACATTGTTGCCCTCCCTGTTCAGTACTACCTTCTTAACAGCAACTGTATGACCCGTCCTTAACAGCAACTGTATGACCCGTCGGCAAGAGTGCTTTGTACACGGTCCCACAAGCTTCTCTTCCAATTGCAAAGCTCTTATCAATATTTTCAGCTAAGGTTTGCTATGTGTTTATATGATCTTGAACTACTTTTTATATTGTCAATTGGTTTTATGGTAGAATTTTAATTTCATCATAGTGGACCCCCAAAAGTTATGAAGAATTGATCCATTCCCCCATCGACTCTCTCTGGTTCATTTCACGTAACGTGCATTTGGAGGTTTAGTACCTTTCTCCATCCAAATCATTCAATCAATCGCATTCTTTGCTGTTGTGGTTGTACTAGTTGATCCCTTTAACTAAAAGCAAACACCTTTTAATTAAATTATGGACGTAGAAATTACCATGCCATGCACTGCTCAAGTGCTTAATTAGTCTTTCAGATTAGGTAACCTGTCATCCCCAAAATCTCCCTCGTTCTTCCTCTATATATATATCTCTAATATTTTCCATGCAACAGCATATTCTCAAACCCTTGTTCATTCAAATATTCAATTACCTTTTGAAATTTGAAACAATGGCTTCCAATAATACTTTTTCTTTGTGTTCCATGTTGGTGATTGTCACACTCGGTGTTCTTGTGGGTTTCACGGGGAACTCTTCTGCTCAACTTTCTACGAATTTTTATTCTAAGAGTTGTCCTCAAGTCTTTGATGCAGTCAAGTCTGTTGTCAAGTCTGCTGTGTCTAAAGAAAAGCGCATGGGCGCTTCTCTTCTTCGCCTCCACTTTCATGACTGTTTCGTCAACGTAATTTCTTCTTAATCATTTAATTATTCAAAAACCTAAAAGTATAATTAGTTTCCGTATGTGCACGTCCTCACTTTCCTTATAATTACTTAATGTAGTTTTGTTTTTATTTTTTATACAACAATATTAGAGAGAGGAGTTGAATTAAGTCTTACAATGAACTACCAATAATTTAGTATCAAATTCGGGAAGTTGAACTTAAAATCTCACAATTTCGTAACAATAATTCATATAGAATAATGCTTACATTCTCTCACTTCATTCCTTGACTTGCAAATAACATATCTAGCTTGAAGACATGCATATATCGAAAGGATCAAGGGGCCACTCAAAATTGTGACCGTCATGTGGGCATGAACTTACCTGGCTAATGTCAAAATCTAAAGTACTCAATTATACTCAAATTATCTTAGTGCAGGGTTTTTTTTTTACTAAAAGTTATTACCTTTCAAAACAAATGGTAAAAGTCAATATATAATGACCTGTTGGTGGTTATTGTTAATTACTACTACTACTACTAATCCGATGTTGTTGAATTTATGCATCGTACGTACTAGGGTTGTGATGGATCGCTATTACTGGACGACACTTCTTCCTTCACCGGTGAGAAGACTGCACTCCCGAATAACAACTCCGTAAGAGGATTTGAGGTTGTGGACAAGATCAAGTCCCAAGTGGAAAAAGCATGCCCCGGCGTCGTTTCCTGTGCTGATATCTTAGCCATTGCTTCTCGAGACTCCGTCCAAATTGTGAGTAACAAAAACACATGATTTTTGTATCAAATAAGGAAAACACATGATTTTAGTAAGTAGGGTTTATAATAAACACTATAAATTTAATTATTTCTGCAGCTTGGAGGACCAAGTTGGGAGGTTAAACTTGGAAGAAGGGATTCAAAGACAGCAAGCCTATCGGCTGCCAATAGTGGAGTCCTCCCTCCGCCCACTGCTACCCTCAACGAGCTCACCACTAGATTCCGAGCCGTAGGTCTCTCTCAAAGGGACTTGGTAGCCTTATCTGGTAACTATCAGCTTCCTTTTAACTATGCACATCTTTGGATGGCTATTTTTATTTGATAAACAGGGGGGCAAATTCGAACGTAAATTCATTCCAACATTATTAAGAAGAGAATACCTCTCGAATATATAAGAGCTACTTGGTAGGCTGACTCTTAATTGTACGAAATAAAAGTGGACAAGAAAACCTCATACCAAAGCCTTCTGGTTTTGGCCGGTTAATTTCGATTGTGGATTTGAAGCCCCTGGCTAGTTTAACGGGGATTTTGGTTTTGAAATGAGAAAAGAGCCTTAAAAAACTGAATGGTCTTCGTTTTGATTCATATGCAAGCTAGGTAAAAACAAAGGGAACAACGACTTAATGAAATGTTATCTCGCTTATGTTGTCATATGACTTGATGACACGTTAGATACTCACTTTTGAGATATTGAGGGAATGAACTCTTATTTGAATGTGCGGTACTAGATTGAGAACACAATTAACAGCATGTAAACCCAACAATATTGGTTATAGATGAATTCCCTTGATTTCTCAACTAAATGTGTTTGTTTGACATGATATGGCAGGAGCTCACACAATTGGGCAAGCAAGGTGTACAACTTTCAGAGCTCGCATATATAACGAGACGAACATTGATGCTTCATTTGCCAGGACCAGGCAAAACACATGTCCAAGAACAGCTGGCTCCGGAGACGACAACCTTGCACCTTTTGACATCACTACTCCTAACACTTTCGACACTGCCTACTTCAAGAACCTTGTCAACCAAAAGGGTCTCCTCCACAGTGACCAAATTTTGTTTAATGGTGGACCAACCGATTCATTGGTTAAATCGTACAGTGGCAGTGCTAACACCTTCAATGCTGACTTTGCCAAGGCAATGATCAAGATGGGAGATAACAAGCCACTCACTGGATCCAAGGGTGAGATTAGATTGAACTGCAGGAAGCCTAATTAGTCGACAAAAGTAGGTCCTTCCTCTATGATAGAATAAACCAAAAACCCCAGAAGTTGGGAGAATTTACTTGGGAACATTTTGTTTGTTGAGTGACAGTTTATTAGGTATTGTTTGTTATTATATCAACGAATAAAGTATGTTTTAGTCTCAAAGAATTCAAATTATAGGCATTTACCTGATATTAATTGTTGATGGATTGTTTACTTCAATTAAACAAAGTGAATGGTGATGAACAATCCAATTTCCCGGTGCTTTGTAATAATGTGAAATTCTTAATCGAACATCTTAAATATAACAAGCATCGTTGCACTAACTTTTTAATGATATTTTTCTTCACTTATAAATAGTAAGTTTCAAGTTTCACTCCCATAAGTCAAGTTTGATGTGAGTTAGCTCAAATTTCGAGCCCTAATAATATGTACTTAATTAGTTATTAAATACATTCAAATAAAATTACGCTAATTTGGCCCAACTCCGTTCGGCCTCGTTTCATTATTGCTTTGATTTGTCAAAGCCCACTACAGAAGTCGTGATCTGGTTTGTTAGCAATGTCGTACCTACCATTAAAAATTTTCAGCTACACGAAACAAGGAATTTTCAGAATTACACATCTACATAAGAGCGGTTAGATCATGTGCAATAGAAAAAGTCTCAAAAATATTGTCACGTAGTATTATTATTTCATTTAAATTATATTAATATGTAGCTTAACCTTTGAAGAGAAGTGTTGGAATCTAAAGGTCTTCGCCTAAGCCGATCAAAGACAGAATATATGGAATGCAAGTTCAATGCAAATGGAGACCAAAATGAGTTAGGGGTGAGGATCCAAAATCAGGAAGTACCAAAGAACGACCGCTTTCGCTACCCAGGATCTATCTTGCAAAAGAACAGAAAATTAGATGGAGACCTTAACCATAGAATACAAGTTGGATGGATGAAGTGGAAGAGTACATCCGGCGTGTTGTGTGACCGCCGTATGCCACTAAAGCTCTAGGGAAAATTTTATAGGACGGCAATAAGGCCGGCAATGCTATATGGCACGAAATGTTGGGCGACGAAGCATCAACATGTACATAAAATGGGTGTAGCGGAGATGAGGATGCTTCGTTGGATTGGATGTGTGGGTACACGAGAAAGGATAAGATTAGAAATGAGGATATCCAAGATAAAGTAGGAGTAGCTGAAATTGAAGGAAATATGAGAGAAAATCGGTTACGGTGGTTTGGATATGTGCAAAGAAGGCCTACTGACGTTCTGGTTAAAAGATACGACTACGAGATAGAGGTCCAGGGCCGAAGGGGTAGATGAAGATCTAGGAAAACTTTGGAAGAGACTCTAAGAAAAGACTTAGAGTACTTGGATCTAACGGAGGACATGACACAGAACCGAGCGCAATGACGTTCTAGGATTCATATAACCGACCACACTTAATGGGAAAATGCTTTGTTGTTGTTGTTGTTGATGTGTATATATATACACTTTTTACTAATATATTATAAAAGTGGGACACGTAATTTCAATACAATACATATGTATGTTTATTAAATATTTTAGAATTTGAGTTTATTTTGAAGGCTGCTATTTAAGCTCCAACAAAAAGTTTCCACAATGTCTTATGTGATTCACATACTTGATCACTGGAGCTATTTCTTTTCATGTTCGTTGTCATGCAAACAGTGTAGTTCATCGCGTTACTAGACTGGCTGTTGACTCTCGTGGAGTTCATACTTGGAACCTGCTAATTAATGTCATTAGTAAGATTTGATGTTGGAGAAGTTTCTTTGTTGTAATTTGTTTCCTTTTTTGGCTTTGAAATGAAATTATGCCACATTTGATCTAAAATAAAAAAATAAAATAAGGATATTTCTGATTTTTTTTTAAAATTTTGTTTTGTATTTATTTGTTGATTATATTAGTAGAATAGCCCATGTGAAAGCTTTGTTAGCATAAACTGCATGTTTCAAATTGCTCACATGTCTTGAGAAATAAATTGGGAATGCATGTGAGCTGAATAAATTTTGCAACATGGTTTCTTATCAAATCTTGTGTGATTAAAGTATTTAGTAGCTCCTGATCTCATGTTCAATTTATTGTATGTAGGAACCTCATAAAAGATTGACGTTCGCATCCAACTAATTAGAAGTAGTCAAAGCTATAATGCAGCATGTTAATCAGCACAATTATTTATTCTGTCACTGTTGAAGGAAATGTGAATGTGATTATACTATTAATTAAATTTGTGATGGTACTGTAGTAGCTTAAATTAATTAGCTTGAATATATCTAGTTGCCCTCTTGTTGGAACAAAAAGAAGTAAATTGGAGTCATATGGTGAACACTTTTTCTGTGGAGAGACAATTTGGTCATGACCATAATTTCATTTTGATCATATAACTCTGTTTAAATTTGGTTTGTTTAATTTTATTTTGAGCTTAAGCTATTTTTGAATTGCTTTTTAATTATATGAGTCGAGCTTGAGTGAGCTTAAAATGTATAAGCTTGATAGAGAACTCGAGTCGTTTTGAGCATACAATAAATTATGTCAGCCGCTCTTAAAACAAAACTTTGCAAGTAGATTTCATACCAGAATATATTCAACATAAAGTATATAACTCAAAATCTTCAAACATAATACTTTAAGACAGGCACATAAACGTCTCTTTTATGATTGGAACGCTATGGGAGTTTATGCATCACGCATGAAGGTTATTTAGAACAAAAGAAAATAGGGAACATAATATCATTCTCCATATGTAGTAAAAAAACATTAAATGTGAAGATAGTCACTCTAAATTTAGGAAAAAAAGTAAACATGATTCTTTAAAAGCAAAATCTCAAGCATAATGATCTGCCTAAGAAAAAAGATGAGCTGCTATATACCAAACTTTACGAGCCGAATATACCAATGTTTAAACTTGACTTGTTACTTATCGGGATTGAACATCAACTTGACTTATTCACAAACCAAGTTTAGACAAATCAAATTAACACGACCCAAATTGCTACAAACTCAATCTATTTTGGGCCGATTTACTGTCCTAGCAATGCAACCTATAAATTAATGAGGATCCAATTCCATCAAAACGCTCTTGATTTCTGCCAATTTTGTTGATCTCTAATGTGTCTTTTCCAATATTTAATTTTTAATTTGTTTGCATATTATAATACATATACTGACGCCTCTCCCAGATCAGTTTGAGTAACACACGCCAAGGAAACTCTAATTCAATATATGTACTAGGCGTCATTATCACAATTTTATCGGCATGGATCACCCAAATCTTATTTAAGGGAAAGGGACATTAAATACCCCTCTTCTGTTTTCGTATTTTATGAGGCTGACCAGAACACTCCAAGGCATGTCAATACATCGATATAACGTCACAAAATTGGTCTGCAGCACGCCACCAATGGGTCAAAAATATAAGAGTCCCATATAACACCTGTGTAATTGTTCACTATATTAATTGCCCTCCACCATCAAACATACAGTTATCTGTAGAAGAGAAATGTGAAAGAATTCCTGCTCTAATTAAAAATAAAAGAATGCTCGATAAAAGTAATATCGTTAAATGAGTTTAAATTTGTGTAGTAAAGAGCAATCGAAAGCTATACCAATATAAAGGAAGAAAAGATAAGGGTATACTATAACATGTTAGAGTTTTGGTCGATCAAGTATAAAAACCCTAACACCTTTTGTCTCCCTCGAATAACATGTGGTACTCTTTAATGAGGTTTCAGGTTCATCTTTCACTGGCACAGACTAACATGCATGTGTACTGTGAAGACATAGCTAGCTAATTAAAGTTAAAGTCAGAGCCCGCTTATTCCCACACGTGCAATTAACAACTTTTTCCAGATTGTCTGCACCTGTGGCAACCCTACTGGAAAATGCATACCTACCAAAACCCATTAGGTTGCACATGCAGTACGATTCTAAGACTTCTCTTTGTCTAGTTTCAGATCACTACTGCATTTTAGATTTCAAAATCTGGTGTGCTTTTAACTTCTTCCAAAAGATCATGAGAAAGCATATTGGTCAAGTCTGGCAGGGAGCCTTTCCAAAAACCCTAATGCATCTTTGGTCAAAAACCCTTTTGTAAATTGGCCAGCTTCAGACGGAGTAAAAATTACAACAGAATATATATATATATATATATATATATATGAGAGATTGAAATGTGGTTAATATTTAGAGGCCAAAAAACCATGTGAAAAACAAACCTTGTTAATTAAGGCATAGAGGTAACTTGAAAAACTTGGAGTACTACTCACAACAGGTTGGGGATTGGAGTAATTGTTGTAATTAGTCTCCAAGTTTATGTTTTTAACTTCTTATGTAATCTTAATGTGTGACTTCTCAATCATAAGTAAAGGGAAACTATATCAACCCCCATACATATAGATAAAACTAATTCTGTTGATCTATCAAACATGATAAGCAATAGAAATCAAACAAAGAAAAAGGGTCTAATAAAACACTATATATCATTTTAATCAAAATACGGAACATTTTTGCTTGAGATGGAGCTATAGCCTGTCGTGTTTGTGGACGGATTGTATAAAGAAGAAGCTGAAGAGGAAGACGATGAAGAAAAAACAACTGAAGACGGAGCTGATGCTGGTGGTAGTGGCGGTGGCGGTGGCGGTGGTGGAGAAATCGCTTGTGGTTGCGCAGCAATGGACACCATCCCAGAATTAGAAACCAAAGCAGCATGGTGAATAATACCCCTAGGAGAAACGATACTGGGACTAGTGGCCTCTTTGAATTTGTATCTCAATATCTGAGTCCTTACTGCATTGAGTTCAGCTTGTAGAGATTGAATTTGTTGCTGCAAGGCTGAAATTACACCCATGCACCCATACACTGGGTCTCTCAGCCTCAGATTTGCTTCATAAACTAGACTATTGGCTGCATCAGCTCTTTGATTCTCAGCCACTTCCTATTAAAAAAAAATAGGGGTATTTTAATATGGGTCCAAAATAACTAAAAATTGGATCTATTTCAAAAGTAGACCTAGAAAATTGGACCTATTTCAAATTTTCCCAAAAAAAATAAAACAGAAATTAAGTAGTGCATATAAAATTAGAGTGCTTATTCCTAAAAGATTAATTATTTAATATTTAGTACCAGTAGCATCTTGGAAACATTGCTTGCACCAAAGACTTTGTGAACAGCTGAAAATTTCTGGGGTTCATGTGGAGAGAAGTAGGGAGAGAAAGGGCACTCTTCAGCACATCTTCTTCTCAAGAGCTTACACGCAGCACAAGGTGTGATTGTGTTCAAAGTTGTTGTACTCATCATCGTCATCCCTTGATGAGGAACACCAAACGACGATGACGATGATGACGAAATTCGAGTAGTGCTCATGATTCCCATTTGATCAACAACAGATGCATCACTTTCTCTCCTGATCTTCTTTCCTATCTCATCGAAGGTTGTGATCTCCCTATAAAACAACAAGAACTTAGTTAGGTGAAATCTATTTAAGGCTTTGAAAAGAAAAAGCAAACCAACCAAAATAAAAAGAATATTGATAAGGACCTTCCTTTGGACATATATTCAGTTATATATTGTCTGAATGAAGTTGGGAGCAAAGAGAGGAAAGGAGAGAAGGAGAAAGAAAAGAAAGTTTGAGAATGGGGAAGAGAGTGCTTATAAGGCAAGGCAAGTTGGGAAGCACAGTGTTAGAATTCATTTATCCCACATTGGTCAGAAGGCTTGAAAACAAACTCTTTAAATAGAATTATGTTTGTCTAACTAATACCAAGGCCTTTTGCATTAAAACCCCACATCTGACGAATTGAGCAGGTGGCCAAGTAGGGACAATATCGGTATTTTTGGAGTGGGCCCATGGCCGGCCCATCTACCTGAAATTTAAGATGATATTAAAGCCAATGACGGGCCCGTACCACCACGTGAACAGGTGGGTTCCCTTTGACCCCGCGCAAATGGGTGGGTCCCCGTTGGCCACACGCGAACACTTCACGTGTGACCCATAAAATGGGGTCTCACATGCAGGGGAGTGTTAAAATTCCTCTATCCGACATCGGTCAGAAGGCTTGAGAATAAGCATTTTAAATAGAATTACCCTATTCTAACTAACACCGAGACTTTTTGTATTAAAATCTCACATCTGACGGATAGAGCAGGTGGCTAAATGAGGACAGTATTGGTGTTGTTAGAGTGAACACATGGCCCATATACCTGAAATTTAAGACATAGTAGCCAGTAGGTCAATGTTTATGAAAAGAAACAAACAAAAGGGCATGAGAAAATGGTTGAAGAATCTGATATTATATTCTCAAGGTCGGTGAGATGTTGATAGCATCCAAAGGATTTGGTAATGATTTTTATTTTTCCTCTATTGTCATGAGAGTAAAATCTCTCATTTGCAATAGGCTGCCACTATAGCATTTGTGTACGATGTGCTATAATTATTCATATTCTAATAAACCCAAATTATCATAACCCATCACATAACTTGAATTTTTAGGATGCTAATAATATTCCTTGTGTTATGGTTAAAAAAAAAAAAATTCATTTCTATATAGTTATAGCTCGCTGCCTCAACTTAGAACTTGTTTCTACAAATCATTTTTCATGTTAGAAAAAAAAAATCACTTCTATATAGTTATAGCTAGGTGCCTCAACTTAGAACTTGTTTCTCCAAATCATCTTTCATGCATGTGTTAGAAGAGTTCAGTGATTCTCATATAAGGTTCTCATTTTGAGAAACTGTGAGGACCTCTTTCATATAAACCTAAGGGTAAATAAACTTATAAGTCTACCATATTCCCATTATACCTAAACAGAATATAGCCCGGGATTTGATGTCCCACACACACGAGTCGGTATCGCCAATATTTTCTCATTTTGAGAAACCGTGAGGACCTCTTTCATATAGACCTAAGGGTAAAGTCTAACATATTCCCATTATACCTAAACACAATATAGCCTAGGATTTGATGTCCCACACACAATTGTCGGTATTGCCAATATTATCCCCCACTTTAGCCACCCGGGAGAAATGGGTATGAGGTTTTACTAAAAAGCCTTAACAATATGTGTGTGTGGTACCATTGCTTATAAAGCACTGGATAGCTCTCCCTCTAGTCGATGTGGGACACAAATATGGTTCTCAACAACCGAACTCCGAAAATCTCCACCTTGGTGAGATTCGAGCCATCACAAAGTTGACATCTCGCAATCCAAATACAAATAGAGCTCGACTTTGACCACATGCAACCAAATTCCAAATGAACTCTTCAACTTCAACGATCATGAGAGTCACCAATCTCAAGCGCTGCGTGGGCTCTGATACGAATTGTTGTGCAGAAGCACACCAACAGGTCCCACACATACGAGTCAATATTACGATATCCATCACACTTTAACCACCCAGGAGAAACGAGTATGGAGTTTTACCTAAAGGCCTCAACAATATATGTGTGGTACCATTACTTATAAAGCACTAGATAGCTCTCTCTCTAGCTGATGTGGGATACAAATGTGTATCTAATCTCACCCACCAAACTCCAACAAATCTTAGATCTACGGGTCCATTTTTTGTTTGTTTCCTACAGTTGTCTACTGGATTGTTGGCTTGTAGCTAGATTCATATCAAGTTTGCTTTTGAATTTTAATCCGGGTTCGATCAACTTACAAAACAGGAAGTATCAATTCGGATTGTTGGCTCGTATTCATATATTAGATTTAGTGGTAACCCATCTCGTGTTCCTTCACCCCAAATAGAAAAATCAATTCGGTTCATTTGTTCTCGACGATGACGACGACGCATCGGGAAGATATACGCGGCGTTACATAGCCTGATAGGTTATATGGATGAGAAAGAGGGAAGCAATTTTTAAAAGTCAACAATTAATCCCAACATTTTCTTGGTGTGCTGGGTTTTGAATTTTATTGAATTTGTGGGATTGAGATTGTGTGGATTTCAATCTTGTTGAATTTGTATAATTGGGTTGTCTAGGTCTTGAAACAAGATTGGGTTGAATTGAGTTTGTAAAGTTATTGAGTTTTATGGAATTGGGATTGTTGGGATTTTACGCTCTGTTTCATTAGTTCAAGTTTGTTAGATATGCAAACAAGAATGATGGGTTTTGCAGTTTGAAATCTTCTTCCCTCATTTTATTTATTTTATTTTTATTTTGTCAAATGATAAATTTTGTTAGATTAGATGTTAGGTTAATTACCAACGGGATTCGAACCCATAACGTCATACAAGAACTCAACTCATTTTCACAGATGTGGTAAAGGACCACTTACCTTTTTATTTTTTTATTGATCCGAATTTTGTTTAGGTGTAATAAGAAGAATTTAAGCTAATAAGCCTAGCTACCTTTAGATTCAAGGGGTTATACGATAGAGATCCGATAGGGATTTTTATACCTGGAAAAGTAGGGATAAAACACTTAAAAATACTTGTAAGAGTACAAGGTTATCGTAGTATAGTAACTCAAGCAAGGTCGTTCTCCACATGGATTGAATGAATAATTTATATAAATACGAAATCTTAATTAATTGTTTGAAAACAAAGTTTGGAAGAGGTTGATTTTATGACCTAAAATATTAAAAACGAATTTAATTAAAAACAATTAAATAAATTGGGAAAGTAAAAAAAACAAAAGAAAACAGTTTAAAAATCTATTTAAGCACTAGGGTTCCGCCGTTACCTTAACAATTATACGTAGTTCTTCCAATTACTTATGACTTACACATGCATATTTTGAAGGTTAGGTTTTCCTAAAGTATGCCCTACTTGGAACCTCCAACATAGAACCTATATCTAACATGCAACCCGTCTGTGGCGTCCAGATTGAATGTGAACATGCAAGACTCATTAAGTTTTATGAAAACCTTTTAAAAAACCATATAACCCTTAAGACATGCACATATTAACCACAAGAAGCCTTAGTCAATTTCAGGGGTAGCCCTCAGCCAAAATTGCATCAAATGACTTTTCTAAATATCAGGTGGCCAATCATCAGGACAATTAGATAGTTTCAAATACGATGATTAACAATTCAAAACTTGCATGCATAATATCATAAGTAAATTGAAATGAAACTACATATTATTGCTAAGGCTCGTGGCCTTGCCCTAGCAAACGAAACTAGTTACAAACAACCATAAAACAAAAAGAATTTTATTGAAATAGAAAAAAGATAGAAAACACCTTGAAATACAAATAGTCAAAAGCTCCAAAGTAGTGCATCCCTAAATTTTATGCGTTCTCCTCCCCCTTCTTAATGGCTAAAAAGCCTTATTTATACTACTACAAAATAAAATCCTATTTAGAAAAGATCTTCTAAAAATTAGGAAACATAATAGAATAATATAACCAGGAAATAAAAGGTTTCCTAATTGAACTAAAATTCGGACTTCTCATAAAATCATATTTTTGACCAACCAAATCAACTCTGATTTGGTCTCAAATATCTCTTTTGAAAGTTGAAGACGTTCCCTACAAATCCTCATAAGGAATCTTCTTCAAAATATGCCATATTGATCTTCAAAATGCCCAAAACATCCAGAAACGTCAATTTGGGAAAATCTGGAATTTTGATACGAACATCTTGAAAGACTCATGAACATCCTCCAATTAGAATCACTCCAAAATTCATCTGTTTGATCATTTTTTTTCTCTAGAAGAAGTCGAATGTCCTACATTAAGAATATAAATCAAAGTATCAATATTCTACAAAAATAACGAATAAATTAATACTAAGATAATGGTAAAATATATAGTATAATATGGACCCATCAAGATCCTCACAAGTCCTTTTTTGAGGACCTTAGGTAAGCATTTCTCTAGAAGAGTTTAAGGTCTTTGGTTAATTAAAGAAGCCCCAAAGGAAAGATACATGTATTAACAGTAAGCTATGAATTGCAGTAAAAGGAGAAGAATGAAAAGAAGAACAATCACATAATGTTTAGAGAGGAAATGAATCACCAAAGATTGCATTACTCAAATGAATTACAAAGAACAGGAAGTCAGTATTTATACATTTATCATTTGCTTCAGAGATAAGCAACTGACTAACTAACTTCCTTATATTTTTGCAATCTTAACAAACACCCTAACTGCCTTGTTCATGTGTCACCTAATTGCCTTGCTGATGTGTAAACATTCATGCTAACATGTATCCAAAACAATGATGATGTGTATATATCAGTTAACATCCCCCCTCAATCTCAACTGGGTTCCCAAGTTTGAGATTGTAGGAATGCTTCAAGAAAGAATGACTATGTAATCCATTATTTGTTAATATATTTACAGTTTGTTCATCCATAGGCAAATATTAGACTTGAAGATCGCCTTTTTGAACCCTTTCTCGAACAAAGTGATAGTCCGTGTCGAAGTGCTTAATCCTGGAGTGAAAAATTGGATTTGCACTCAGAACAATGGCAGACTTATTATCACAATATATCATAGGTGGAAAGGGTATCACAACAGCCATGTCTTTCAAAATGTTTCTTATCCATGCTACATCAGTTGTAGTGTGGGCTAATGTTTTATACTCAACTTCTGTACAGCTTCTCAAAACTGAATTCTGCTTCTTCGATTGCCACAAGACTGGATGTTGCCAATGTAAACTACACAACCTATGACTAACCAGTATTCAAATCTGTAGCCCAATCGGAATCACTGAATGCAGTAATTCCCACTTCTGTATCAGTTGAGAATGTTACACCATTTTGCATAGTTCATTTTAAAAACCTCAAAATCCTTTTAACTACCCCAAAATGTACTTCTGTGGGAGCAGCCATGAATTGACACACAAAATTGATTGCATATGCAATATTTGGCCTTGTAAAGGTTAAATATTGCAATGAGCCAATAATGATGTGGTACAAGCTTGGATCAGTCAACAAAGTGCCTTCATTGACCAATAAATGATCATGAGGCTTGCATGGTGTAGATGTTGGTTTGCATGACTCCATACCAACTTTATGCAACAAGTCCTTTATGTACTTGGATTGATTGACACATATATCCCTATTTGATTTGTAGTTTACTTGCAGACTAAGAAAGTAAGTGAGTTTTCCCATATCTTTAAGCTCAAAAACTTCAAATAACTCTGTGATAACACTTTGTACTTTGCAAGAATTAGATCTAGTAAGTATAATATCATCTACATACAATAATAAAATGACAACATCCCCATCACTGTGCTGAACAAATAAACTTGAATCAGAAGCAGATGCTTTAAACCCCATTACAAGTAAGTAACTTGTGAACTTAGAGTTCCAAGCTCTTGGAGCTTGCTTAAGACCATACAATGACTTTATTAACTTGCATACATAAGATGGCTTAGCCATATCCACAAATCCCTGAGGTTGTTTCATGTAAATCTCCTTTTGTAATTCACCATGCAAGAAAGCATTTTTTATGTCTAACTGCCCTAACTCCCAATGATTAATTGCAACCAATGATAGTAATAGTTTCACTGTTGTGTGTCTTACAACATGACTGAAAGTTTATGAGTAATCCACACCTTGTTCTTGTGAAAAACCCTGTGCAACCAACCTAGCTTTATACCTTGATATAGACCCATCAGGGTTCTTTTTGAGTTTGTATACCCATTTGTTGCCAATAATGGATCTATCATCTAGAGGTGGTACTAGTTCCCAAGTCCTTTGAGCCCGAAGAGAGTCATACTCATCTTGCATTGCACTTTTCCATTATGGTATAGTAGCAGCCTTCCTGAAGGTTGTTGGTTCTGCAGTATCACTATTACTCATAAGGAAAGAAAATCCCCCACCAAAGAATGTATCTTCAGTTAGTTGAAGTGACTGTAGTTTAGGTAATGTAGCTAAATACCCTTTGTAACTCTTTTGTGTGATTACCCCACTCTTCAATCTAGTAAGCATTGGATGTGTAGATGCAATTCCAGAAGCATCAAAATTAGATAGTATAGGAGAAGATATTGGAAGAATTACCTCAAATTGTGTATCATTATGGACATGCAACATGTGTGATCTACCAGAAAATGTAGGAGTGATAGGATGAGGACCTTGAGTTGATGATGTATTATGTGACAGTGATAAGTCTTCTATACCGGATGTTGATACAACTGAACTTGACTTCTTTCCAGAATTAACACTGGTATAAAAAATAGACACACCATGAATCACATCATACTCATATTTGCTAGTATTATCCCTCTGCGAAACATGAGGTACTGCAACAGTTGGTATATGAACATGAATGACAATAGGCATGTGAATAGAATATTGCATTTGTTGATCTTCATTGGTACTTGTTTGGACTCGATTTTACACCATCAGCCCGAGCAACCGAGGCTGTTGGATGAGCAAAATTTTAGACCGTTGAACAACAAAATGGTTGAAATGATTTTCAATTATTCTTAAGAAATAATATTGTGATTTTAATTACGATACTATCTCTTAGTAATATATTAAATTATTTAAACCTAACATTCGTCGATCCAATTGATTTGGGATAAAAGAGGATAAGGATTGAATTCGTATCCCATAGCTGGAAACCATGAATGCATGTTGTATTTTGGATAATAAAGGGATTTGTTATCATCATCAGAATGGGATAAAACTGCAAGTGAGATTTGATAAACAAGATTGGTGATGATTATGACCAAGTAGTAATCCTGATGTTGCACACATTCCAAGTGGTGCACGTGGGTTTGGAGATAAAAGGATTGGATTCATGCATGTACGTAGGGAATTGAGAGACCATTTTCCATGCAATTTGTGAATGGGTGATAAGATATGGTGCATGGTGCCTAGGAAGTTGAAGTTGGCTACAATTCTAAGAACGAGTCTTATCAGGAGACTAGTGTATCTAGTCTCAATACAAGGAAAATTGCAGTCGCCAACTATTCTAAGATATCAAGATGATGACAAAGGCTTTTATGATAATTATCTCGGAGTATTTTGCTTTGGGCCGAAATTGCACGGGTTGGCTAGTAAATACATCACTGCTATAAATACAAAGCGTTGTGCAACGTGGAAGAGATCTCGAATTCAACATACAAAACTGCCTTGCGCAAACCCTCTCAACAACTTTGAGATTTTTTTATTTTCTTTTTCACCAACACATCTTCAGTTTGGATAAACAACACTGTGAAGGCAACCGGCGAACATCTTCAGTTTGGATAAACAGCACTGCGTCGAGGCTGACTGGTTATCTATCCAAGTCTCGGTCGAGAAGGATTTTTGAATCCTTATTGGCAGAGGTCATCTCATTAGCCTTTTCGGCGAAGTGAATTGTTACAAGTTATTACATTCGGCACATTGAAAGCCGAATTTAATATTGAACTTCGCAGAACTAGCAGCCTTGTCTTCAGGTTCTAGAACCCGAAGGCCGAGAGTGTTCCTTCCTCGGCCGCAGTCGCGAGATTTAGAAGTCAGCAGCGCACCCAACTCAACATTAGCATATTTTACTCCTCAGCCGAGCTCGGCCGACGAGTTGGCATGCCCCACATTCAACCGAAGGACGTAGTTAGCTCATAGATTACTCGGCCTGCGCGCCACGCAGGCTTGGTAATTTTTAAGGTCAACAGTACTGCATTTGTTCATCATGAATCATATGTCTTGATAGAATCATTTTCCTAGTTGCAACATATAACTCCCTTGTACCCCATATCATACCTAAGAAAAACACATTGCACATATCTTGCATGCAACTTATTTGAATTGTAAGTCCTCAGAAAGGGATATACTGCAGTTCCAAAAAATTTTAAATTTTATAACTTAGGAACTTTGTCAAACAACACTTGATATGGTGACTTCATTTCCAGCACCTTACTTGGCATTCTATTAATTAAGAAAATTGCATAAGAACAAGCATGAAACCAGAATGATACAGACAAATTTGCTCCAGAAATTAGAGTAAGTGCTGTCTCTATTAAGTGTCTATACTTTATCTCAGAAATACAATTTTGTTGAGGGGTATGTGGAAATGAAATTATATGAACAATCCCCTTCGACTCTAGAAAATTAGTAAAGACTTTACTCATGCACTCTAGACCCGGCAGTTTCTGACACGACACGAAAACGACACGAAAATAACGGGTTTCGGGCCAACACGATAACTTATCGGGTCATTATCAGGTGACTCGTTAATAACGGGTTCTTAACGGGTATACACGTGGGTAACACGTGGGTAACTTGTTTCGACCCGTTAAGAAAAAATTTATTTTGATAATTTTAAAGTTTAATTACTAAAAGATTTCTTATAAAATACAATAGTCATATTAATATATACAATATATTCTATATTAAATATATAGTTTTGTATTATTATTCTATATAAGTTTAAAAAAAAAGTTTTAGTCATTATTTATTTTTATTATGAGAGTTCCTTATTATCATTACTAGGATAAATTTTACTTAACATGTTGTTGTCCAAAATTAAAATAAACTAATATAGTATTTGTATAGGCAAGAACTAAGAAGACATACATACAAGTATGAAAAATGTGAAAGAATATATAAACACTCGTGATTTACACTTACATTATCGTTCAGATTTTTAAAAATCCTCCAAACCTTCATGAATAATGTTTTTTATTTGAGGGAAAAATTAATAAAATTAATAATAATTATTGTAAAAGTGTAAAAAATGTAAAAAAAATATACAATCACTCATAGTGACAAACTTTACAACTTTCATGAAGGGGTCAACTTCGAAATCCAAGAGTATAATTCATAAACCTTAAATTTATATAGTTTGTAGAAACTTTATAAACATCAAGCAATATTTTCACTAACCGTAAAACTCTGAATATAATATCAACGATCCAAACCGTTCATCTTCCTGCATCCTCTAATAGATCAAGTTTTCAAAAAAGAAAATCTGAAAACAACAAAATTTGATGAGAACAATGAAGCGTAAATGTAAACAACAATCAACGGTTAAATTTTGATTTATGATTTATATGATTATAGTGGCGAATTTCGAAGTTAAGCTCTTCATGAAAGTTGTAAAACTTGTCATTACGAGCGTTTATATATTTTTTCTATATTTTTTTACACTTCTACATTAATTAAAAAACTATTAAAGACTTTAGGTAAGTGAAAATATACTTAAAAGAAAAATGTGTTTTATGTTTTGGATGTGACAATATGATATGTATATACTTATTTAGTATTATGTTTTTCATTTGATTATTTATTGGTTTAAAATATATTTTCCTTAATGGGTAATGGGTCGGGTCATATTACCTGTTAATGGGTCGGGTCATTTTACCCGTTTATTTTAACGGGTGTTACACGACACGATCCATTAAGATATCGAGTATGACACGAAAACGACACGAACACAGACAACACGACACAAATGCCAGGTCTAATGTACTCTCCTCCTCCATCAGTTTGCGAATATTTAATGGAAGTATGGAACTGATTAAGCACAAAGGCATGAAATTTCACAAATGCATTCACTGCTTCAGATCTATTAATCAGAGGAAAAATCCACAGAAACCTTAAATATTCATCAATGAAACTAATGTAATATTTATATCCTTCAATTGACATTTTTTGGAGAAAGCCCCCATACATCTGAATGTACTCTTTCAAACATAAAACTTGCACTACTATGTTTTACAGGAAATGATTGCCTACACATTTTGCTTGAAATACATGATGAACATACTGACTATGAAGAATCTATGGTAACTGGTACTTAGGGCTGGTTTGGTATTGCTGTACTTAGAAAAAAAGATGCTGTGAGAATAAGCGGTTGTGCTGTGAGAATAAGCGGCTGTGAAATAAATCAGCAGAGTGTTTGGTAAACTTTTTTGTAAAAGTGCTTTTGGGAAAAAAAAGCAGTCTGATAGTGGGTCTTTTCATTAAAGGAGCAATGTAGCTCTGTGTGCTTTGAAAAAAAGCCAGTTTTCCAAAGCTGCAAATAACAGCTTTGGCTTTTTCCTTTGATTTCAGCTTATTCTCACAGCAGCTTCCAAAATAAGCCATTTTTTTCAGTTTACCACAACAACAACAACAACAACAAAGCCTTTTCCCACTAAGTGGGGTCGGCTATATGAATCCTAAAATGCCATTGCGCTCGGTTTTGTGTCATGTCCTCCGTTAGATCCAAGTACTCAAGTCTTTTCTTAGGGTCTCTTCCAAAGTTTTCCTAGGTTTTCCTCTACCCCTTCGGCCCTGAACCTCTGTCCCGTAGTCACATTTTCGAACCGGAGCGTCAGTAGGCTTTCTTTGCACATGTCCAAACCACCAGAACCGATTTTCTCTCATATTTCCTTCAATTTTGGCTACTCCTACTTTACCTCGGATATCCTCATTCTCAATCTTATCCTTTATCGTGTGCCCATACATCCCACGAAGCATCCTCATCTCCGCTACACCCATTTTGTGTACGTGTTGATGTTTCACCGCCCAACATTTTGTGCCATACAACATCGCTGGCCTTATTGCCGTCCTATAAAATTTTCCCTTGAGCTTCAGTGGCCTACGACGGTCACACAACACGCCGGATGCACTCTTACACTTCATCTATCCAGCTTGTATTCTATGGTTGAGATCTCCATCTAATTCTCCGTTCTCTTGCAAGATAGATCCTAGGTAGCGAAAACGGTCACTTTTTGTGATCTTCGCTAGATTGCTCCGGTCATTAGTGTGGATAAGTATATAAATGGATAGAGATAGGAAAGCAAACACAAGATGTACGTGGTTCACCCAGATTGGCTACATCCACGGAATAGAGGAGTTCTCATTAATGTGAAGGGTTTACACAAGTACATAGGTTCAAGCTCTCCTTTAGTGAGTACAAGTGAATGATTTAGTACAAATGACATTAGGAAATATTGTGGGAGAATGATCTCGTAACCACAAAACTTCTAAGTACCGGAGTGTGGTATCGTCTTGACTTGCCTTATCTGTCTCATAGGTAGATGTGGCATCTTCTCTGGAAGTACTCTTCCTCCATCCAGGGGTGGTATCTGTAACTGGTGGAGATGCACAAGGTAATGTATCAATTTCACTTGAAGCTTACTTGTAGTTTCAGGCTTGGTCAAGCGCGATACAAACCATGTAGTAGGAGTCCCCCAAGTCGCCGGGCTAGGGGATCTGCTGAAAGAGGTGACAGACAAGGTAAGCAATCAGAGCTCCGGCTGATTGTTCACATTCTCCCTATCTTGCAGGCAGCATGAAGGATAAAGAGAAGAAAAATGAGAAGAGATGATATGGGATACTTTTGCTTTTGAAGAAATAACTTTCCACAGGCTTATTCTTGAACCGGGCTGGAGGGTTTTCTGGTTTCCTCCAGAGTATAAGGCCGACTGAAGAATTTAAGGGTCAAAACAAGTCCATCAAATCTAGAGTACGTTCGACCCTGCTGATATGTGATACTTTTGCTTTTGACAGAGTAGTGGATGTATCGGCAAGTGTGCTGTTACGCTTGTCTCCACATGCTTCCTTGTATCCTTCTCACTTGCCCTATCTGTTCCTCAGGCAGATGCGGTATCTTCCCTGGAAGCATAAGATGTTGAAGATGAGTACTCAAGAGCAATGTCAGGTAAGTAATCAGGTAAGGGTTCCAGGCAGTCAGTTCCTGGCTGGAAGCTTGATTCCAAGTGCTGACTGATTGCTCTCTTTCTCCTTGTCTTGCAGGTAAGAACAAGGCCAAAGGAAAAGACAGGGAAAAAGCATGATATGGGATACTCTTGCTTTTAACCCTGATGATATGAGATATTCTTGCTCTAGTATAGCTTGTTTACAGAGGTATTATCGGGGGGAAAGAAAGCTGAATATTTCGAAAGGCTTCGTTGGGAGTGCCCTCTCAGATAAGAGAAAGGGTTGAGCATTTTTGCAGGTCTGCCTGTCCGTTAGGGATGAAGGTCGACATATATAGGAGTCTCCCTAACATCAAGTAATAATGCTATTCCTTTACCCTGCTTGGTCATAGCACGGTAGTGGGAGCTGCCAGCTTCACATGTTTTAACTCTGTCAGAGCACTTTGAAAAAGTGGTCTGTGGTATCTGGAAAGCTGATGTTACGTGTGAAGATTACAGACAAGCTTTATCCAAGGAGATCCAGCTCTTGAAGTTGGGAAAGTTGTGCCTCTTCGGTTTTCGAACAAGCAATCATGTCGGGGATCTGGCTCTCGAGATTCGGAGAACGATGCCTCTTCGATTTTTGAGAAAGCAATCCTGCTGGGGGTCTGGCTCTCGAGATTCGGAGAGCAGTGTCTCTTCGATTTTTGAGAAAGTAATCATGTTGGGAGTCTGGCTCTCGAGATTCGAAGGGCGGTGCCTCTTCGATTTTGGAGCAAGCAATCTTGTTGGGAGTGTTTTCTCGAATGTGAGTAAAGGTTGGGCATGTTTGCTAGTCTACCATGCCACGAAGCACAGAGGTTGACACACAGGGACTTTCCAATTATTCAGCAGTGGTACTGTTCCTTTACCCTCTCTTCGATTTTTGAGAAAGTAATCATGTTGGGAGTCTGGCTCTCGAGATTCGGAGGGCGGTGCCTCTTCGATTTTGGAGCAAGCAATCTTGTTGGGAGTGTTTTCTCGAATGTGAGTAAAGGTTGGGCATGTTTGATAGTCTACCTTGCCACGAAGCACAAAGGTTGACACACAGGGACTTTCCAATTATCCAGCAGTGGTACTGTTCCTTTACCCTCTCTTCGATTTTTAAGAAAGTAATCATGTTGGGAGTCTGGCTCTCGAGATTCAGAGGGCGGTGCCTCTTCGATTTTGGAGCCTGCAATCCTGTTGGGAGTGTTTTCTCGAATGTGAGTAAAGGTTGGGCATGTTTGCTAGTCTACCTTGCCACGAAGCACAGAGGTTGACACACCGGGACTTTCCAATTATCCAGCAGTGGTACTGTTCCTTTACCCTTGTGGGTAATAATATGGTAGCTAGACCTTCAAAATTTATGTGTCTAAACTTTGTTAGTGTTGTTTCTTTGCAATTCTTTTACCCTTCTTGGTCAGAGCGATGTAGCGGGAGCTGCAAGCTTCACGTGTCACAACTTTGTCAGAGAACTTTGGCAAAGTTATCTGTGGTACCCATGAGTTACTGTTGCGTGTGGGAAGTGGGTGATTGAACAGTACGATTCATGTGCTTTCTACTTCGCCAGAAATCTTCGACAGAATGCCCATAATTTCCGCAAAGCTGAGTGTGCATGTGACAGGTGCTGACAAGGCTGGAAAAGTAGGTGCCTCTTCGATTTCTGAGATCGGCCCTCATGGTCTCTTAGCAGCCCAGCTTTTGAGAAAGCAAGCTTCTTCAATTTCTGAGATCAACCTTCGTGGTCTTTGAGCAGCCCAGCTTTTGAGAAAGCAAACGCCTCTTCGATTTCTAAGCAGGCGCCTCTTCGATTTCTGAAGCTTCGTCGAGTGCAGATTTTTATAGGGGCTGACATTAAGTTCCAAAGCACACTTGAATATCCACCAGTAGAAGCTCCATTCTTGCACTTCTAAGATCTTGATTTGTCCGACCTCTTCTCTCTTCAACACCTTTGAAAATGTCTGGCCCCTTCGACCGTCGTTTTGACTTGAACCTTGTTGAAGAGGCAGCCCCGCCTTCTCCAGACAACATATGGCGCCCATCCTTCGTCTCCCCTACTAGTCCTCTTACCGTTGGGGATTCCGTGATGAAGAATGATATGACCGCTGCGGTAGTGGCCAGGAACCTTCTCACTCCCAAAGATAACAGACTACTTTCCAAACGGTCTGATGAGTTGGTTGTTAAGGATTCTCTGGCTCTCAGTGTTCAGTGTGCAGGTTCTGTGTCTAATATGGCCCAACGCCTATTTGCTCGAACCCGCCAAGTTGAATCATTGACGGCTGAAGTGATGAGTCTCAAACAGGAGATTAGAGGGCTCAAGCATGAGAATAAACAGTTGCACCAGCTCGCACATGACTATGCTACAAACATGAAGAGGAAGCTTGACCAGATTAAGGAATCTGATGGTCAGGTTTTACTTGATCATCAGAGATTTGTGGGTTTGTTCCAAAGGCATTTATTGCCTTCGTCTTCTGGGGCTGTACCGCGTAATGAAGCTCCAAATGATCAACCTCTGATGCCTCATCCTTCTAGGGTTTTGTCCAGTACTGAGGCTCCGAATGATCCCCCTCCGGTGCCTTCTCTTTCTAGGGCTCTACCGACTGCTGAGACTTCTCCTAAGCAACCTTTGTGAAGGCTCCCTCTTGTTTGTTTATTTTGACTCAAGTATATGTACATATTTGTAACTTATCGGGGATATCAATAAATAAGCTTTCCTTCATTTCAACGTATTGTGTTAAATACACCAAAGCCTTCTTCGCTAAGTTCTTTGAATTTTTTTTGTTGAAGCTTGTATGTTGAAGCTTTGTGAGTGGAGCATGTAGGTTGAGGTAGTGTTCCCTTAATTTCCCGAGTGAGGAAAACTTCTCGGTTGGAGACTTGGAAAATCCAAGTCACTGAGTGGGATCGGCTATATGAATCTTAGAACGCCATTGTGTTCTGTCCTGTGTCATGTCCTCCGTTAGATCCAAGTACTCTAAGTCTTTTTTTAGGGTCTCTTCCAAAGTTTTCCTAGGTCTTCCTCTACCCCTTCGGCCCTGAACCTCTGTCCTATAGTCGTATCTTCTAATCGGAGCGTCAGTATGCCTTCTTTGCACATGTCCAAACCACCGTAACCGATTTTCTCTCATCTTTCCTTCAATTTCGGCTACTCCTACTTTACCCCGGATATCCTCATTCCTAATCTGATCCTTTCTTGTGTGCCCACACATCCAACAAAGCATCCTCATCTCCGCTACACCCATTTTGTGTACGTGTTGATGCTTCACCGCCCAACATTCTGTGCCATACAGCATCGCCGGCCTTATTGCCGTCCTATAAAATTTTCCCTTAAGCTTCAGTGGCATACGGCGGTCACACAACACGCCGGATGCACTCTTCCACTTCATCCATCCAGCTTGTATTCTATGGTTGAGATCTCCATCTAATTCTCCGTTCTTTTGCAAGATAGATCCTAGGTAACGAAAACAGTCGCTCTTTGGTATTTCTTTGGTTTTTCAGTTTACCAAACACCTAAAATCCTCACAGCTTTTTTTCATGGGTGCTTTTTTTTTAATCACCTCACTCCCAAACCACCCATTAAGCTGACTTTAACATAGTTGGTAATATCTCTTCAGATGGATGAAATCCCCATCACTCAACTTCGATCTTGAAAACATTGTCATATGTATGGTAAAGAGATCCCCATCACTCATTCCTTGTTAGAAAATCACATTGGTTACCTTGTCCTATATGAAAAACACACAATCATCACAAATAAACCAGCATCCATTATCATGACACAATTTCTTCACTGATAAAAGATTGACAGCAATATTGGGAACACATAAAACATTTTTCAAGTATAAGAAAGTTGTTGGAGTAAGTAATGTTGTTGAACCAATATGTTTCACATCCAAACCTTGATCATTGCCTATGATTATCTTTTCTTCTCCATTATAAGCAGCGACTTGATTAAGAGTATTGACATTGGCTGTCATGTGATGTGTGGCACCAGTGTCCAACACCCATGTATCAACAGCAGAAAACCCATGTGGTTATGAATCATCTCTTTGTTGAGTAAAGCCCTATGAACCTTGAGTAGACATTGCAGTGATTGTTGATGGTGGTGGTGGTGCTCCCTGATAAGTATAGTTATTCCTATGATAGCAGTCCAAAGCGGCATGGCCTTTCTTTCCACATATCTGGCATACCAAGAGTTGATATTGAATGACATTTGAACCATATGAACTTCTAAAATGACAATTAAGAGTAGTATGTCCTATTCGAAAGCGAATCTGGCATTTAGGTGTAATAGAGGATCTAAAATTTGTATTGCCATTCCAACTCTGCCAAGTAGATCCATTTTTAGAACCACTATTTGAAGACTGACCACTAAAACCAGATTGTGATCCCTTGCCCTGATAAGAAGAAAAGCCACTATTGCCCTTGTATTTGTTACCAAAGTATGGTTTAGGGTTCCTATTTGAATTGAATGTCCCACGATTATTCTGAGAATTGAAAGGTCTTTGATTGTTCCCAATGAATCCATAGCCTCCCTGATAGTTGTTTGCTGCACCCATAGCAGAGCTTTCACCTTGATAAGTGCCATTCCCTTGATATGTACCAGTGCCAAAACCTCATTGATAGCTATTTTATCCCATGTTAGAACTCTTACCCTGATACATCCCATTGAAGCCATTGGACCTGTCACCATTAGATTTGTCACCATTTATATACATTGCAGACATTGTATTTGTGAGAGATGTAATACTGAACTCAATAGTCAATTCAACACTAAGAAGTTGAGCCCTGAAATCCTTTAGAGACATAGGATTTTCCCTTGCCCATATCACTGTCATAATCATGTGAAACTCCTGTGACAAACCAGTTAATGCAGCAATAATAAGATCATTTTCTGACACCCTTTCACCTGCAGAAATTAATTGATCTCTTATAGTCTTCAATCTCAGCAAAAACTTGTCAACATAATCACCTTCTTTTTGTGCAGTATGAAATTCAGTTTTTAGCTGATTAATTCGTGAGATTGAAACAGTTGCAAACCGATCTCGCAATGCACTCCATGCTTCCTGTGATGTTTTACACCCAATAACATGCTCCATGGCATCATCAGATAACATAGCAATTAACAGGCTAAGTAAAGCCATATCCTTTTTCACCTAGTTCTTGTATGCAGTAGTGAACTCCTTGGTAACTCCAGTTTCAGAACGAATTACAAATTTTGGTGGACATGGATTATCACCAGTAAAGAAATCGAACAAATCATATCCACACAGAACTGATTGAAACTGAAAACTCCATTTAACAAAGTTATCATCTTGTAATTTCACAATTAGCATTCCTAGAAGTCCTTCAATCTTCACAGATTCCACTGTACACTTAGACATCATGCTTACTACTACCAAATTCTTATATGGCCACAATCAAGAAAGTTCAATAGAGAACTCCACCATCACAGATATCAAGATTACACACCAACAAGACTCTTTCAAGTTTACAATTAAGAACAAGACTTCGTCGACAAACAGCCTTCAACACACCAAGATTCAATCAAGAAAGCAGAACCCTCTTCGACAATCGGCCTTCAAAGAAGAGAGATGACTAAACAACAATATGGCAATCGGCCTTCAATCAAGATTTCATACTCCGGCAATCGGCCTTTAATGGAGTAATAAGCAAATACAAATCAACAAGAAATGACTATCACCTTATAATTCTTCACAATTTTGAACAAATAATGGCAATTGGCCTTATAAGCAAACAATTCATCAATCCAAAAATAGATACTCACTAACACACATTATCAAACAGTTGGAGTGCACATACCTTTTCTCTGTTGAAACCCCATGATTCAATCACCTAGAAACTGCACCGAGAACAACAAATCATCTAAACCAACAGAAGAACGACAAATCGCGAGGCGGAAAAACGGAAAATCACCACGGATCGACCCCCGGCGATGATACCATATTAACAATAAGCTATGAATGGCAGTAAAAGGAGAAGAATGAAAAGAAGAACAATCACAGAATGTTTAGAGAGGGAATGAATGACCAAAGATTGCATTACTCGAATGAATTACAGAGAAAAGGAAGTCAGTATTTATACATCTATCATTTGCTTCAGAGATAAGCAACTGACTAACTAGAGCAACTAACTAACTAACTTCCTTATATTTCTACAATCTTAACAAACACCCTAACTGCCTTGTTCATATGTCACCTAACTGCCTTGCTGATGTGTAAACATCCATGCTGACATGTATCCAAAACAATGCTGATGTGTATATATCAGTTAACAACATGAAGGCCTCCTTGGACTCTCTAGCAAGTGTTAGACCTAAATTACTTGTAATTAACAAGGCAAACGAGTATCACAGTTATTAGTGCTTGGTTAAGGGAAAGAGAGAACATAACTTTTTCTTGTTTGACCCGTAGTTCAAGTCTCAGATAAATGAGAGTGCTAACTGCTAAGGAGACCCACCCATCCAACAACGACGAAAGTTGGCATTAGTGATTTGACCGTGTCTTCGCTCTTTCTCAAAAATAAATTTTTTCATGCATTTTTTTATCATTTTATAGTTTAACGTTAATTTTCATGTTAATATTATTACACATTGTGTCAAAAGTGTGAAGTGTCAAAGAGTTCATGAAGAATTTAATTTTTGAGAGAGTCCCCTTAACATTTCTCCAAATATATTCTTAACAACAAACAAAATTAATCAGAAACTTGATCTCACTTTGCCATTCAAAACCCTAGGAAATTATTAACAATAATACTTGCCGCACAAATCTCACCTTATTCATTACCAACATTAATATCAAAACTGGGGTATCATAGACTGCATAAATTACTCACAGGTTCTTTTTGGATTAATATATATCGGGAGTAAATCCGTCACACCATTTGAAATTAAAACACCAAATATTTTTCTTATTGTTGTTCTTTAAAAAGTATGCGGATCAACTCAGGCAATAACTCTAATAGCAAAGATTTACCTCCATGCGTACATAAGAGTTTGACTCAAACTCTCCTAATTCTCCTCCTATAGTGAAATTAGGTCAATTTTGGTTACTAGGGCTTGTTATTGTTAAGATGAATAAAGAAAGCGAATTGAAAGAGAGGAAATTGAGCAAAATCAAAGATAATTGCAATTGTATTTCACTATAATCGCAGTAGCTTTATTGCCATCTTATATCTCTTTACAATATTTACAACTGCCCTTCTAAGTTCTAACAATACTACCCATACACTTAAAAGAAACACAACCTTTCATGCTCTAATTGTTTCAAATTTCAAATAAACAAATTTGGTTGCCGGATGCACGAGTGGCACAAATGTTATTTGTGTAAGGCTTATTAATTGAAATGCTCTTTGAAATTGTCATTTAGTCTCAGTTTATTCTCTGAAACTGGTTTTGTCTCATTTTGCCTACTGAAATTGACATTGTTAACTCTTTTAGTCTCACTTCACCCCATGCCCTTAAATAAAAATTAAATTTAAGGGTATTTTAGACATTTTAGTTTTTACACATTTATTTACCTCTAGCCTACACATTAAACCAATTTCAATTCCATTTTTAACAATTCTAATTCAAATTCATGAGTTTTGGGTCTTTTTAAAAATAAATTATTTAATAAATAGAAAAGTTCCAAGAAATAAAATCATTATATCAATAAAAATAAGGGTTATATTTTTGTTCGTAGAGTTATTTCACTTGCAAGACATACATGTATTGGCTCGAAACTTTGCACTTGAAACACATTGCAACAGAAAAGAAACATGATAAGTTTCACCCTTAAAAGATTATTTCAAATCAGTTGCACAAAATATAATCTAAAAAAAAAATCATTAAGCTATCATGTCCAAAATACTCGCCCCCCCCCCCCCAAAACAAAAAATCATCTAAAGCAACTGTGCATTGTTTGTAACCAAAAGTTTCACATTGTTACTCGGAATTTTTCTATTGACTAAATAATTTATTTTAAAAAGGCCCTAACTCATGAGGTTTGAATTAGAGTTGTCAAAAATGGAAATGAGATTAGTTTAGTGTGTAACCTACAGATAAATAGATGTGTAAAATGTAAAAAGTCTAAAATACCCTTTAATTTAATAGTTCTTAAACAAAATGGGGTGAAGTGAGACAAAAGGAGTTGAAAATGTTAGTTTCAGAGGGTAAAGTAAGACAAAACCAGTTTCAAGCGTTAAACTGAGACTAAACGGCAGTTTTCAGGAGGCATTTTAATTAATAAGCCTTTGTAGACACACCCCTTTTTATCTTTCACAATCTTTTCAATTTTCGGTAATCAGATCGAATGAATTAAAGGTATGTTGATAGCATCACCCTGTCTAATTTCCAAATAATTTTAGTATTTTTCTGGTTGGCCATGGAAGCACTTGATTTGGGCCGACATTAATGGCGAAGTATAGGGCCATAAATGGGCCTCATAAAATAAGATCAGACAGTGTCATGCAGCAAGAAGATGGGAGTTGACAAAATCATATAACAATTGCAAATGCTTTTTAACTAATAAGCATGATGCATGCCCAAAAGTTTGAGCTGATATGTCACACATGCATTTGATTCAACAATAAGCTATCACACGAAGTTGAGTAAGATTATGTCGCATCATTTATTCTTCATTTAACAGAGGAAAAATAATAATTGATTAATTATGTTAAGAAATTGATATGCACACATTTTCAGTATTGACACATTCTCCGCATTGACAAATTAACTTCACCTAGTTGATTTGGTTCCAGTGTTCAGAACAAGGTGCACTTGTTCCTCTTCCTTAAACTTCAGACAAGTACACTACACACTTATCTTCCTATATTCTTTTGCGATTCACGAGAGATTGATAGAGAAAGAGGAACAATGAACCCGGGATAGGGAAGTTCCTCTCCAATCGTGGCTAATTATATATGTTTATTCAGGTAAGCATGCATGACAAGGAAAAGCTAATTGAGATGTAATTAACAGCTTAATATATAACGTGCATTAATTTCACTATATCCAAGTAACAATCTGATCACAATTAAGCAAATTGGTGATCATACATTTGTTTACAATGCATAAGCAAACCAAAACTTAATGAAATTCCCTACGAAACAACTTAATGAAGGGTGCATAGCAACCTCTAGTTGAAAATTTTGACCCATCATAGTCCTCGTACTGATGATGATGATGAATCCTTGAATCAGCAAAACCCTTCGGGCTTGACATCGATCTACCTCGTGCCAGAAATTTCGTCGGTGTTACTGGAGAAGATGGCACTGAATAGTACGTTGTTGAATACACTGATGACGACGAAGACGAAGAAGATGAAGGAGATGCTGATGAAAAGGCTGGTGCTGATGATGGGGTTGATGCTTTTCTTGAAGTAGTACTAGTACTACGCATTTTGGGGAAAATAGTGTGTAAAAGAAGAGAGCTTTTTGAGTTCTTTTTCCTTGGGTGTATTTTCGGGGAATCGTAAAAATATGAAGGTGGGGGTGTAAGAGGAGGTAGACGACTAGGGTTTCGGAGGAACTTGGCTTTAGGAGTACCTGGTTGTGATTCCCAAGTGAATGGAACTGAAACAAAGGCAGAGGCTCCTCCATGGTATTGATCTTCAAGTGCTAATGAGAAGTTATCCATAAATTCTTGTTTGGGTGCTTAGAGAGCTTGTCGTGCTTGGGGTTGAAGCAATTGTTTGCTTCAGTATTAATTATAAGTGTCTTACTAATATCCTAGATATATGTATGCAAGGGGCAGAGTGGAATAATCTCATGCCTCTTTTGCTAATTTAAAGGATCGATTTGTGCCTTAAAATTGTCTGCATGTGTTTGTCTAACATGCTGATGTATGACTTAGATTAGTTTTTCTTATATAAAAATAGGAGGGGGTTGAAAAATTTGTTAGTGAAACATAAAAATATAATTTTATGGATTGAGAGTTATATAATTGATCATGACCGGCCAACTAATACATATTACATAAAGGTCGTACCCAGTGCACAAGGCTCCCGCTTTATGCAGGGTCTGGAAGAGGTGAATGTCGGCTAGCCTTACCCCCATTTATGGAGAGGCTGCTTCCAAGTCTCGAACCCGAGACCTACCGCTCATGGGCGAAGGCACTTGCCATCGCATCAAGTGCAACCTCCAAACATAAAAAAATAAAATAAAAGATTAATTCCATGTTTAGTTTTCATCATTAGTTATAATCTAGATTTAGAGCTCATTTGGATGTACTTTTAAAATGACTAAAAACGCTTTTGTTGAAAATATTTTTGGAACTAATTCTTAGTAAAAATGCAAGTATATTCTGGAAAAGCACTTAAAGTGCTTCCTGGAAGAAGCACATAACTGGTGCTTCTTGCAGAAAGCACTTTAAGTGCTTTTGGAACAAAAAAAAAATCTCTAAAAGCGCTTTCAGTCATTTTAAAAGCACATTCAAATAAACCCTTAGATAGCTACCACATGCACATTAATTAAAAACCCAGTAAACCGTCTAGGTTTGCTAAATCAACTGCTAATTAATTTTGTTAGCCTTTTTTTTCATATATATATACATATACCAAATTAATCAAATGTTCATTTTTAATGGTTTATACTAATAATAGACGACATTTTACCGCATTGATAGAAAGTAATAATACTTATGCACCTTAGTGAGGATACGATTTCTATTGACGCACTAACTCTATGGTTGGTAAAAAAAAATGGTTTATACTAATGTAAGTGTGTAAAAAAGTCAGCTGAAACATACGTATTGTATACAGCAACTTGCTTACTCCTTTTCGCTTTCATCTCATCAAAAGAGGTATGACCATCATTTTGCTGCATTCTTAATGCCTTTGTTTTGGCTTGCCCTCAGCCGTTTTGGCTGTTTTGTTTCTCGACTCTTGCCTTTGTGCCCTTTTATGAAAACATTTGTACTTTTATGAAAACATTTTTCGATACAAACAACTTGGAGCATGCGATATCGAACATAAGACCTCATATGCAAAAAGTGTACTAATTGCTTAAGTTACAAGCCCTTCGTATATTTGCAATTAGTTTAAGCTTGATAATCATGTGCTTAACCGTTAAAAAAATGCATTTATATAACTTCAACCGATCCACTGCAGAATTTATGCAGATGCAGTAGAGGCTTGAACCTTAAAGCCAGGTACGTCCAGGTGCCATCCATTTGCCTCACTCACTGACTTGCTCATTTGCTTTAATTCTGAATAGATTAATATATAGACCCTAGAAATTTAATCATCGTTTAAGTATCGTAGTGGCCTTTTGCGAACCTTTTGAGACATTTTCCTACTATTATTGCCCTATGAGCGGCGACTTCGGCGATCTGTTGATCAATCTTAGTCTGCTAAAATCTACTATTATTTAAGATTGCCCACATAATTAAAAAATATAAGGCATATTGATTTCAATTATTTAGTCAATCTATTGGAATTGACAAACATTTAAACAATTTCAAGTTCTTATTTTCAAACAGTTTAAAATTATTCGAGAAATTTTTAGATCTTGGAATTTGTAAGATGCATGGGTTGAGTTAATTAGCCTCTATTGACAAGTTGGATTGATAAGCACCTAAGGAAGCTTTGTCCTAAACAAGTTTGATCTTGTGTTTAATTATGTAGTAATTAATCTTCCTCAATTAAATCAAACTACTACGATTGATAATTGTCATGTTTACAAGAACCAATGGAGAAGTCGGTGTCTAAATAAGAGGGCACCGACCGGTCTAATGTTTTTTTATCATAAGATATTATCTACATTAAGTTGGATGAGGGTGGGTTTAGCCTCACAATGGGCTAGTAATATTGTGGTTCAAATTTGTCTTTAACGAAAATCGAACTTAAAACCTTTTATTTACAAATGAAGAGGAATTCCACTCAACCATAGTACTAATTGACCTAAACGGTCTAATGTTTACCAAACAGTTTTCGATGCTTTATTGACTCAGCACACCAAAAAAAAAAAAGTTACCTTGTGTGGCGAATGATCAAACGACTTAGATCAACGAAAAAATTACGGAGACTATTCAATGCCGCAGCTGACCATTCACGGCTTGTTCTATGTGCCTGCAACTGGTCCCTGACCTTTTCACTTCCTCATTGAACAACCATGCAAAAAATTTGGAAGGGTTTTGAGTTTTAGATGGTAATTATAATTGAATTTAGAGCGCATATAAGTCTATTTAGTTGAGTTTTCTGCTATGGTTGAATTTTTTTTATAAAAACTGTAATTTTTTAATTGGGTAGCCAAATTTTGGCTATAACGATAAAAATCCCTAATTAACAAGGAAAGACAAGTAGAATCCTAAATTGACTAATTTGTGAGAGGGACGTCATTCTCTTCTTGAAAAATATGAGCAACGAGAAACCACCATGTGCTGTAAAAGGGAATGACAATTTTTTCAACGAGTCTAGAGCGTCCACGGAGGGGAAAATGAGCTAGAAGAGACGTAAGATATCACACTGGAAGAGTCACTAGTTTCAAGCAACATAGTTTGCCAACCACACGGATGCCCTCCACAGTAAGGATGGACATCATGAAGCTCCATGTAGAAAGAAGTATGATGCCTCCAAACTTTGAGAGAAATCACCACGAAAATAACTTGCAAAGTTTTGAAAGCCCTCACCACAAGTCGCAAAATCTAGGTTACCCTCAACGAGCCCATCTGTATTCACTTTGACCCAAGCATACATAGAAGAATGCCAAAGAAAGGAAACAATAGAAGGAGAGCTAAACAACTCAGCTAAAATCCCCGACATGACCGAAAGAATGCTCCAAAACCTCTAATCCAAGCCAAAGTAGAACAACATATGTGTAAAAGGGAAAGAGGGTCGTTTTCAAACTTCATTTTATTACGCATTTTCCAAATATCCATTAGCAAGAGAAACCTCGAAGCAACCCATATATTTCAAATCTGTGGAGAAAAGTGTTTTGATATAAAAGAGAGTCAGAGATTTGAAATAGAGCTAGTAAGTACAAAACAGTGCCAAATTTAGCAGCAAATAAAAACCAAGCATGTTATGCAAACTCACAACTTATAAATATGTGATCAATGGATTCTGAGTTGCAGTAACATAATTGGTAGATTGGTACCAAAGGAGGACATTTACGTTGTAGTTGATCCTATGTTGGAAGCTTATCGAAAAGTATCTTAAAAAAAAAAAAGGTTTTTAAATCAACAAATGATGTTCCTTATCAATATAGGAAGCAGTACTCATTTTCTCATACTAATAATGTTTGAGACCTTGGTGCGAAATAGAGAAGCATTGAACTCGAGAACACTACCAATCTTTGAAATAGGTGTACCCAATCACTTATCAATCCAAAAGAGAGTTACTAGAACGAGAATTTTGAAACAAAAATAGGGAGAATTGATTAAGTTTTGATGCATTGAACAACCCTAATAAGCTTGAACAAAATTGAAATTAATTAGTTGCTAACATGCTTGGATGCCTCACTAACCAAGTAAATTAGTATTTCAGTTAAGGAACCCTTCCACATGGAATCTCACATGTAGATTGATGCAATACATAGTTGGAAACAAATTATTTTAGTCTCTCAAGAACTTGAATTGCTTTGATGTATTGGACTATTTTCTATCTGATAAAACACTGTGCTTGCAGTTCTATTAGACAATTAAAAACTGCAATTGGAATTGTTTGCATTGCATATGTGATGTGAGCTTCAAGTGCCAAAATTGGTTTTTGACACCTATTTTCCACCGCCAACCAAATCTCTCCATGCTTTTACGATGTCAACCATTATCCTTAAAAACCTTTCTTTCTGCATGTAATTATATAATAATAAGGATTCGATCTAAAAATCAAATTATAATATGATAATTCCCAATATAAGGTTGTCGAATGAGAACGTTCTGGATTAGCATGACACTGAAGTCCATTTATATTCAATTAACATATACACAGTCACATTGATGCTCAATTTATTTTAAATTAATGCAAGTTAAATTACTTTCGAGTTGTCCCACTTTCAATAACGGATCTAAAGATTTTTTTCTTAAAAGAACAAAGATTGAGAAGAATTTGTGCTCGACCCAATCTGAATCTCTCAACATTCATATCCATAAAAAACATCGAAGAAAGATGCTAGGATACTTTGATGAGAGACATGAATTTTCAGAGGGAGCGATAACTTTCATTAGCACTTATCTGATTCCGTCATTGCTCATTCTTTAGATATTTTCTTTCAAATCATTTTCTCTTTACCGTCAAATTAAAATTGAATTGTGTGTAGCAATTTTTCATTGTTTTGACAAAGATACTTTTGTATATGGGTGATATTGTAAGTATCCTATCAATCCTTTTTAGTAGCTATTTGCTCTAGATACGACTCATTTGGAAATATTTTTAAAATAATTGAAAGTGTTTTTCTTGAAATTAATTTTGTGTTTCAAAAGCATTTAAAATATTTTTTCAGAATACCAAACATTCAAAACACAAATTTTACCAACTTAAAAAGTAAATTAAATGAAAAACCTACAAATCCTAGCGTGTATAGGTCGGCACACACGCACACAACAAACCTACTTCGCATGGGCTCAGACGTAGGCCCGCGCGTTCTGGGTCACCGGGTTTCTGGCAGAGGTAATATTATTATTATTATTATTTGTTTGGTCAAGTCGTCTAAGTAATCTTTATTAATTAATAAAATTTTCTTTACCAATGAAAGGAGGATGAAAAGATAAATTAATTTTTTATTATAAAAAAATGATGAGAAATAATATAATTTTATAGATCTAAATTTTACTATTTTTTTATTAAACTTCATCTACAAGTAATGTTAAAATACCTTTAATATTTATATAAAAAAAAAAAAAAAAAAACCTCTCACTCTCCCATGTTCTCTCTCTCCCTTTCTCATTCTTATATAAAAAAAAATGTGTTCTTACACATAAAATATATAAGCAAATGTTAATATTAATTAATTATATGGCCTACGTCTGAGCCCATGCGAAGTAGGTTGGTTGGGTGTGCGTGCCTACCTATACACGCTAGGATTTGTAGGTTTTTCATTTATTTTATTTTACTTTATGTGCATGAACATATTTTTTTAGAAAATAAAAGGAAAAGAGAGAGGGAGAGAGAAAATAGGGGAGTGAGAGGTTTTTGTTTATGTTTTTTTTATTATTATTAATATAAATAATGAAAATATTTTAACATTATTTATAGATGAGATTTTAATAAAAAATAATAAAATTTAGACATATAAAATTATATTATTATTTATCATTTTTTTATGTTATAGGAGAATAATTTATCTTTTTACTGACAAATTTTTTTATATTAATTAGTAGATTAGTAGAAATAAAAACCGAAGGGTTTACGTCATTATTTTTTTTCAAGTAAAGTTTGATGTTAATATTTTGAATTCGAGCACAGCCTCCTGCTCTTCTCTCTCTCCTTTTCTTGGTTCGCAGGATCTTCTCCTTCGTCAACAAAAAGGTATGATTTCCAATTTTCCTTTTATGTTATATATTGTTTTTCATAGTTTTTTAGCTTTGAGAATTGATCGAAACATCTAGAGGGAATTGGAATTTTCCGTTGAGAATTAAGCCGGATTAGTTTTGATCAAAAGAATATCGAAGAATTAATTGCTAGTTATTTCATGGAGATTTGTTGTTTTATAACATTTTTCTGATTCCTCTGCTTAATCGGCGGGTTACTAATTTTGTTGTTGAATAAAAGTTTGAACTTTGAATCAGGGTGTGTTATCAATCTTTCGTCAAATTAGAGCTTTTTTGATGTATTATGTGTAATTGTTTCAAGGGGTTAGTTTCAATTCATGGAAAATTAACAAAGATTGTAGCTTTTTCGTGTTTTAATCGCTGTCCTGTTTCCGACTTTTTTAGGTTTGGCTTTACAAATTTGAGCTAAATTTTGGGTAATTGTGTGGAAGATCGTTGCGTTACGGGTTTTTCTTGCATAATTCATCATTACATTGGAAGCAAAAACCCGGGGAATGCTGAAAGATGTGCCATAGCGTGCCGGACTCTGCCTCACAACTCCATGAGGTTGTGCCTAGAATCGAACTGTCCTTCTTGATTCTTGCTGGTGAGGGACCTGTAAATCAAAGCTGGTTTGCTCTCGGATTCCAGAAGCAAGTTGGGCCTTCTATTATGCACACAGCGCCAGTTGTGTTAATGCATGACCATTGTGAAGATGGTTGACGGTTGAGCTTCTTGTGGTATTATAAACTCCTGCACTGTATATTGTGGATCATATAGATCGTAACCGCGGGAGGAAATTGTGTATTTATTGTTTATTAGGTTTTGATTGGGATGGAGAATAAATCGCATGTGCTGATGCAAAGATATGAGTTGGGGAGATTGTTGGGTCAAGGGACTTTTGCCAGGGTTCACTATGCAAGGAGCTTGATAACGAATCAGGGTGTGGCCATTAAGGTTATTGACAAAGAAAAGATTATGAAGGTCGGGTTGATGGATCAGATCAAGCGAGAAATATCTGTTATGAGACTGGTTAGACACCCTAATATTATACACCTCTATGAAGTCATGGCAACCAAAACTAAGATATACTTTGTCATTGAATATGCTAAAGGCGGTGAGCTATTTAACAAGGTTGCTAAAGGAAAGCTGAAGGAGGACGTTGCAAGGAAATATTTTTCGCAGCTAATCGATGCTCTTGATTTCTGTCATAGTAGGGGTGTTTATCATCGGGATATAAAACCGGAGAACTTGTTGCTCGATGAGAATGATAATTTGAAGATCTCTGATTTTGGGTTAAGTGCCCTCGCTGAAAGCAAGCGCCAAGATGGGCTACTCCACACCACCTGTGGTACTCCTGCCTATGTTGCTCCGGAAGTTATTAACAGGAGAGGCTACGATGGTGTGAAAGCTGATATTTGGTCTTGTGGAGTTGTCTTGTATGTCTTATTGGCAGGCTGTCTACCATTTCAAGATTCAAATTTGATGGAGATGTACCGGAAGATTGGGAAAGCAGAATTTAAATGCCCAAATTTTTTCTCACCGGAAGCACGTAGGCTACTGTACAGGATGTTGGATCCAAATCCCAATTCTAGGATTTCCATAGCCAAAGTTGGGGAAAGTTCTTGGTACAGAAAGGGACCATACTCCAAAAATATGAAATCTGAAATAGGAAACAAGGATGCGGCTCGTATGAGTGCAGAAGCTTCCGGTTCCAGTGAGAATAGTATGGCTTCTGAGGAAAAGCAAGAACCAGGGAGACCTCCAAACATGAATGCTTTTGATATTATCTCCCTTTCTGCCGGATTTGATCTGTCTGGCTTGTTCGAAAAAGATCCTTTTCACAGAGTAGTAAGATTCACTTCCAGACAACCTGCTACCGTCATCATCTCCAAGTTAGAAGAAATGGCTAAGCAACTGGAGCTGAAAGTGAAGAAAAAGGATGATGGATTGTTGAAAATTGATGGATTAAAGGAAGGTAGAAAGGGGATTTTGTCCATAGATGCAGAGATATTTGAAATCACTCCAACTTTTCATCTGGTCGAGGTGAAGAAATCAAGTGGGGATACATTGGAATTCCAGAAGATGTTGGACGACATAAGACCTGCTCTTCGAGACATAGTCTGGGTTTGGCAAGGTGAGGAAGAGCAACAGCTGCAGGAAGAGCAGCAACAGCAACAACAACCAGAAATCCCGCCGCAGCAACAAGAACAGCTGCCTCAGCATCCTCCACGACAGTAACAAGTTGCCGGCATTCCCATGGTATCTTATTTTTGTTTGTACATTTTACAGTCTGCTAAGTTTTCAACTTTGTATTGTCCTTGCAATTGTCATGACCGTCTTAATAAACTTGTTCTTCTTTGTATATGTACATGACTACAATGATTATGATTGTATGAAACTCTGATTATTGTTTTCGACATGGTTCTGCATTTTTCGTGCAACCATGTTCCATCCATGAATTTCGTTACCCGTTCGACATCGATTTTCAGCTGGGTATATGCCGCTACTGCGTTCTCTTCTTTCTGAGACTACTAGTTGGTTTACCAAAACCAAATTTCTGGTTGAAAGTTAAGTACAAGAGGGATGGTTTTCCTTTGTGTGCCCCTATGGGAACATTTTCTCCTGACCTGCTAGTCCAACTGCTTATTGGATACTTCCAACTCCAAGCGTATTGATTGCAATTGGCAAAAAATATTAGGTGAAAGCGTGGAATATCTAGCCATTAGGATACACCACGTGTGGGATCAGATGTATATACTCAATGCTGATGTGTAGACTTACTAGTCTCGTAGACACGTGTCACAGTTTCAACGGGGAAGAGAGGAGGAGATATCACTAGATCAGGGGGCTTTTTTGCTTACTATTATAATATAGTGTATGGTCGCTATACACTTTATCATTTACCATGTGTCTTTTCACTTAACATTAGTTTTTTTTTTTTTTTCAAAATTGAAAAATGAACATTCAGTAGCATATGGTCTAATTTCTTAGTAGATAGAATGTTGGTTTCTACTCATGCGTTCTAGGTTCAAAATTGTCCCATCTCCTAAATTATTGTAATAGCTTTGAACATTTTCTCTCCCATTAATAATAATAATTTTCTTAAAAAAAAAAAAAAGAAAATGAAATTTAATAATAAAATTAACCATAGTTAGGTGAAAGGACACGTAACAAATGATGAAATGTATGATGAGCATATACTATAGTTTATAGTGGTAGTTTATAGTGGTGAGAAAAAATTCACTCCTACATCAGGGTGAAGTAGGATTCTCTTCCCTTCTATTTTCATCTCCATTCCTCCCCTCCTCTCACATATTGCTTTTTGTCTTATTGTTTCTATAAAAATATCAATATAAGATGTTGACGTGGTTAAACCGTAACCGTTCAAATAGGAGGGGAGATAATCCTCCTCCCATCAGGGTTTAGGGGGACGAACAAAAACAGACCACTTGTATCTTGAGAAAGCACATTGGAGGAAATATGGATAAGAGGGGTTATTAGATCATATATTTATACCTTATTCGTGTATAATCACATTTGTAAGTGATGCATAGAGTCAACATTCAATGAGATAAATTTATTAATTGAATTAGCATGTACACATCATTTGCTATGATCCCCCTCCCTTTTTTTTGGCTTCAAATAAATACCACTCTTTATTTTTTTTCACCAAAAATAATTTAATTTAACTAATCTAAATTGTGGAGAGAGGAATACGAACTCGGGTGCCTAAGGTGAGCACATCATCTCTAGCTAACGTTGATGTCCTCGCATCCATCATACCCAAGTAACCCCACTCACAATCACTCAACCAAAACAACAACAGAAAGAAGAAACAAAGTCCACTTGTTCCTGTACGATCGAAAACACAAGAAAACACACAACATTAATCACTTAACTCCGGGCTGGTTTGGTATTGCTGTGCTTTGAAAAAAAGCTGCTGTGAGAATAAGCGGCTGTGAAATAAAGCCAGTAGTGTGTTTGGTAAACTTTTTTGTGAAAGTGCTTTTGGAAAAAAAATCAGGATGATAGTGTGTCTTTTCATTAAAGGAGCACTGTAGCTCCGTGTGCTTTGAAAAAACTGGCTTTTTTTCAAAGCAGCAAATAGCAGCTTCAGCTTTTCCTTTGATTTTCAGCTTATTCTCACAGCAACTTCCAAAATAAGCCCTTTTTTTTCAGTTTACCAAACACAAAAATGACCCTCAGCTTTTTTTCACAGTGGCTTTTTTTAAAATCACCTCAATCCCAAACGGGGCCTCCATCTCTTCTTCTGGAGTTACTGTTACCTATGGAGAATCATTCCCTTGTGCCGTTGGGTTTTCGCCTCATACCCACCGATCAAGAGCTCGTTGGCCACTTTCTCTACAACTTTTTGGAGAACATACCGCTATTGCCGCCACACAACACCCTTATACATGAGTGCAACATCTTCGGCAACAAATCAAAACCCTCGGAGATTTGGGAAGCCTATGGAGGAACTCAACTTGCTGATGATCAATCGGCCTTGTATTTCTTCTCTGAGCTCAAGAGGCTAAACACCAAGGGTACCGCAAGAAGTTAAAGAATGAGCAGGTTTTGGAGAAAGAAAATAAAACTAACTCAAAATGTAAGGCAGCTAAAACCAGTTTGCAGTACTCGCAGTTATCAAAGCAGGGCAGTACAAGTAGAAAGATTGTTATTCCAATAAAAACTCAAAAGGTTGAACAAAGATTAATTTGGATCTAATTTGATCCCAATCAGTCACATGATTAAAGAATATCTAACTTTAGGCGGAAAGAAAAGAAATGAAGAAACCTGGAGAGCAACGAGTCAGTTGTCAAACCATAGATTTCCCATGGACGCTTTGCCATTGTGCTCTCGCATTTAATGCCTTGGATTCACATTGAATCTGCATGAAATGGCATATAGGAGTCATGAAAGGTACAATTACAAAGCAGCATATCAGGAGATTAGTCCTAGCACTAATCTAAGAGGAAACTAATCCCTAGCACAAGAGAAGATACGATTGCAATGAGAATGTTGGAACACGGAGAAAGGGACGCCGGCATTGGCCAAAACGACGCCGTCGCGATACTCCTCCTGTTCCCGGCATCGGACGAAGTTGATCTTTAAATTATAACAGAAGAAATCAACAATTTCAATTATGATGTGCATATTACGAAAGATGTTAAATAATAACATACGAAATCAACAATTTCAATTATGATGTTCATATTATGAAGGATGTTATGTTAATGAGGAGAACTTTCCTTTTACAAAGAACGAAGAAATCTAGTGGTATTCCTTTTCATTTGTAAGTAAGAGGTCTTAGGTTCATTTCTCGCCAAAAACCAATTTGAACCATATTATTATGACTAACCCTGTTGCCTATCCCACTCCCCCACCCTAGTATAGATAAAATATCGTTTATCAAAAAAAAAAAAAAAGGATAAGAAGAAATATTATCCTTCCTAATATTAAAAGAACTTAAAAAAGTTTCATGTTCAATAATCTATAGCATGTCAAGTTCATTTTTTTGTTAGATAGTGTAACAAACTTTTCAAGCTCGTTTATCTAAAAAATAAAAAAATAAAAAAAAACTTTTCAAGTTCAATAGTGTATTTGACGAACGATATTGTGTATGTGTTCACAGAGGATTGGACTATTCAAATGCCAAGCCAGATATCAACACTTAGAACTAAGTGCATGGGCGGCGGATCCACATAGGTACCTAGTGGTTCCGGGACGCTCTTGAGGTCGTAAAAAAAGGCTGATGAAGGTCCTCCATGGACTCTTCAGATTTGAGTCCACTAAATGTCCAATGAAATGCATGTTTAGCATATTTTGGTTTTATTCAGTAAGATGGCTCAACATTTCTCAACAAGATGCATCACTCGGTAGAGAGTTTCTCGACAGCACTTGGTAGATGTCAACATCTATGTAGCATGGCTCGACAAAGGACGATATGCATTCCAAGTGTCAGACTAATCTCCAATTGAAAAAAAAAAAAAAAAAACTTGCATGTTGCGTGCTATATTTGTTAAATAAGAAAGATCATTACACTAAGACCCCTCGAATTTTGAATTTTAAATCTGCCACCGAACAAGTTACTACAAGTTTTGAACACTTTCACCACAAACATCAACAAAAATGTTCAGTTTTATTTGATAGAAAACGAGAACGAAACAACGAAATAAAGGCAAACAACAAAACAAGAAATGCTCAACCCTCACGCCCTATGAGAAATATCTCTAATGAAGGCCTTGATGTTGGTATGGGATGATCCACCTTCTGCAATGGCATCATGACATAACTGCTTAAGTTCTCTAGCTCTCCTCCTCATTTCCTTCCCTTCATCATCCTCCAAATCCATAAACTTCTTCATTAAGCCTGCAATCTCCTCTTTTGTCACCAAATGGTCAATTTTGTCCTCAATCTTCCTCACCCTCCACCCAACCTTCCATTCCTCCACAATCTGGTTACTATTCATTCCTTGATTGTAAAGTATAGGTAAGGTAAGAAAAATAACACCAGCAGAAACACCTTCCATAACCGAGTTCCAACCACAGTGACTCAAAAACCCCCCAATACTAGAATGGCGCAAAACCCTCAATTGGTCACACCAAGGCACTACCAACCCCATGTCCCCACAAGCCTCTTTTAACCTTTTGGATTCTCCGCGAGCCGCCCAAATGAACCGAACGCCGCTGTTGCGCAAACCGGCAGCGATCTCATCAATTTGGGCGCTAGAAAATGAAAGGAAACTTCCCATGCCGATGTACAAAACTGAGCTACAAGGTTGAGAGTCTAACCATTGGAAGTAGCTATCGTCACTAGGAACTGGGGTAGGGAGGTCATTTTCCTTGGAGTAGGGTATTGGTGGGCCCATAGTGTAAATGGGTAGTGATAATTCTGATCGTAAAACGTCGATGGTTAGGGTTTCAAGTTCATGGAAGGTGGCAGGGAATAACATGTATTGTGCTTTAGGTACCCAAGATAAGGAGTTTAACAAAAGGCCTAGAATCTTTTGGTTGCTTTCATAAGGGAGGTCCGCTAGTCGTGTCGGAGAAACTCCTGGAATGTAGTCCACACGTTCGTTTCCTTTCTCTGTTAACAATGTAAAGTGGTTATCGTAAGTAGCAAGGCTACACAATAAATAGAAAATTTTAAAAAATAAGTGTTAAACAACAGCAAAATTATGTTACTGCTGTCACATACGTAAAATTCTTTGTACTCACTTAATAAGATCTTAAAAGCAATGTTCTCTTAATAGACTCTCACACAAGGCGGAGGCAGCTATATATACTGCCATGGTTTACACTCCAACCCTTGTTTTAAATGAAGAAAAAAGAAAAATAAGAATGGTACTAATAGTCCAACCCTCTTGTTATCATGAATAATGTAAACCCTATATCGGAAACGTCGAAATAAGGACTTGCATATTGAAAGATTTTATTTGTAATTGCACAGTGAAACCTTTTATATTAAAGCTCAACACTCATTGGATTGCATAAGTGGTTCAGTTATGACAATTTTAATGTGATTAGTGAAACACATGACCAACTCTGAAATCTTGATACTTAATATTTACTTTGTGCCACAACAAAAGAAAAACATTTAGAAGGTTTTTGAAACGTTTAGCCCAAATGTTGATGGTGGGTGAAAAATGAGTCATGATTAAGATCAGGTGCAGTGTTTAGGTCATAATATCAATATGTAGTGCCAGTGTGCCATTATGCAATTCGCTGATGTGCATAGATTGGCTTGATTCATTTTTGTAAGAATGTAAGCATGAGTATGAATTTGTGAACTTAGTTACAGGATTAAAGACTGAATAGGAAGTCTTGTTGAGATTGGATTTGTGAATCCATATCGGTGCTGAATTGCTATTTCATAAGAATTGTTTTTCTATATGGATTTTAATAGGGAAATCCTTATGGAATAAGGTTAGGATTATATAGTATATATATGGTGGCATCTGCTCTCACAGTGTGTGCTTAATTCTAGACTAAGACCTATTATTAGTTGAAAGCCTTTGAACACTCAAGAGAGGAGAAGGTGCGCTGTGATTTTCTGCAGAGATCAGACATGGCAGCCGGTTCAAGTTCATCTGCAGGTATGGTTTTCTTCATGTATTGTTTGCTGAGTTATGGTCATATGTTTTGATCACTGTGATTCTTGTTGCTAGATCTTGGTTTTATGTTTATTCTAACATGTGGTATCAGAGCAAGGTTTATAAGTTTATGAATTCTGTAATCAAAACCGATAGGTTCAGATAGCATGAATGATATTTAAAAAAAAATAAATTGTTGCGGGTTAGGGGACTCAAACCCTAGGTCTTTTGTCATAAGGGTTTTCGAGACAAAAACCTTAAATAAATTACTGTTAAATTTAAAGAAAAGTCCATGCGTAAGGGTTTCTTCTCCATTTGGGGCTTTTCGATTAAGATCACCATTCATCAAAACATGCTTCTTGGTAAAGATTACTTCAACCAATATGATCGATTTGGATGACTATTCTGCTGCGCTATCTTCTAAAATAGGATCTATGAGAGGTATGTTTGATGAATTGCAAATTTTGTCATTGTCTGCTTGATGTTTCGATACAAGGATTGAGTCTATAGATTCTGTTAAATCTTAAAACTATATGAATTAAATCCGTTTGAAACTTCTGATTAGTGATCTTAGACCATGAGTTACTCAAACTTGTATTCATCTGTAGTTATTTTGTCATTTGCAAATACTAATGCCCCTCTGTGTTTTCTGTTAAACAATGGAAAATGATTACCATGCATGAGACATCTATTGGATGTCTGTTGTTGCATACTTTGTTATTGATGAGTCAATTTTTCTATGTATGCTTATCAACGATACGTTGCTAAGTCTATATGTATGAATCATTGATGCGAATTATGATGTGCAAACTGCAAAGGAAATCAAGAACCTAACTGGTTCATGTTTGTGATTTCATTTGCAGCATCTGCAATATCTCTCAAGACCTTGAACTTAGCAAATATTCCAATTCTCGCTAGAGGGAGTAATTACAAGAAATGGAGGAGAGAAATAGGGCTATTATTGACCATCAATGAGTATGATATAGCCATTGATACTCCAAGACCAGTGATCACAGATCAAAGCACTAGAGCAGAAAAGGTTGATTATGAAAAATGGACAAGAGCCAACAAAGTTGCACTTTCAATCCTTGAAAGTGGGATGACTGACATAGTTCGAGGAGGGATTAAAAGACATGAGTTGGCTGCAGAATACCTGAGTGCAATTGAGAAGAAATTCAAGGAATCTGAGAAGGCTGAGATCAGTCAACACATGTCACTCTTAACAACCTACAAAATTGACAATGCTGGTTCAATTAGAGACCACATAATGAAGATGACTGATGCTGCTGAAAAGTTAAATTCTATGGAAGTTAACATTGGTGAAAAGCAGTTGATCTTCATGATCCTTCAAGCCCTCCCAAACAAGTATTCTCAATTAAAGGTGTCATACAACACTCAAGACAAGAGTTGGGATGTAGATGAGCTAATTGCACAGTGTGTTCAAGAAGAAACTCGACAGAGGCGAGAAAAAGGCAAGGATGCTGAAATTGTGAATTTCGTGCAAGGAGGGAAAGGCAGGAAGTTCAACAATGCTGGATTTAATCCAGGTAAGAACTTTAAACACCATAAGCCTTCTGATAAGACTGCTATATCTGCTAAGGTATTTGAAACTTCTAGAGGATCTAACAATCTTAAACCAAAAGTGAAAAATGTTGCTAAACTCAAATGTTTTTTCTGCAAAACTAGAGGTCATTTAAGAAAAGATTGTGAACTGTTTAAAGACTACTTAAAGGCTAATGCAAAGGAGATAGTTAATGTATATGTAGAGTCAAACTTAATTGAGGTTCCATTCAATTCTTGGTGGTTCGATACTGGCTGCACAGTTCACATAACTAATTCAATGCATGGCTTTCAAAAACAAAAGGATGCCAGTTTTAACTGTTTTAATGTCTTTGTGGGGGAAGGGACAAAGTTGCAGTCAAAGCTATTGGATCAGTGAGATTAGAATTAAATTCTGGTTTCATTTTACAACTAAGTAATGTCCTATATGTGCTAAAGATGAGAAGAAACGTAATTTCAGCCTCTAAACTTGTCAAAAATGGTTTTTCTTTCTTAGGGGATGATGAATGTTTGAAACCTTTTATGAAAAACAGTTTTGATTCTATTTTGGGGACTGCTCGGTTAGTTGAACGCTTATGGCAGTTAGAGTGTAGTGTTGTTCTTAATGAGTATCATGCACTGCACACAAGTACAAAGAGAATGTTAAACACTGACACTTTTTACACCTTTTGGCAGATTAGGTCACATATCAAATGAAAGAATCACTAAACTATCAAAATCCAACTTAATTCCTCCATTAAATTTTGAAACTGCAACTGATTGTGTGGATTGCTTCAAAGGAAAATTAACAAGTTTTCGAAATTTTGAAGCCAAAAGAAGCAAAGATTTACTTGAGATTATTTACACTGATATTTGTGGTCCTTTCCCAACTAAAACCATTTGTGGAAACAGTTACTTTGTTAATTTCATTGATGACTTTTCAAGATTTAGTTATACCTACTTAATAAGTGAAAAGTCAGATGCTCTTAAATGTTTCATAATCTTTAAGACTGAGGTAGAAAAACAGTTAAACAAATCCATTAAGATTGTTAGATCGGATAGGGGTGGAGAATATTTTGGCAGGTACACAGAGTCTGGACAACAGAAGGGCCATTTTGCCCTCTATCTTGAAAAACAAGGAATCGTGGCTCAATACACAACTCCTGGTACACCACAACAAAATGGAGTATCAGAAAGAAGGAACAGAACACTGATTGGCATGGTGAAGAGCATGATGTCAAGGTCCAGGTTGCCTAGTTTCATCTAGGGTGAGGCTTTAAAGACTGCCAATTACATATTAAATCGAGTCCCGAGCAAATCAGTGTCAACCACCCATTTTGAAGCATGGTATGGAAGATTACCGAGTTTTGGCCATTTTCACATTTGGGGTTGCAAGGCAGAAGCTTGGTTCTACAACCCAGAGGAAAGAAAACTAGATCGGATAACTGAGTCATGCTATTTCATAGGCTACTCAAAGAAATCAAAGGGGTTCAAGTTCTATTGTGCACAATCTCATACAAGAATCAAAGAAACACACAATGCAAGGTTTTTTGAAGATCAAGATGTATCATATTTTACTATTGAAAATTTCATATTTGAAGAATTAGAGCAGTCATCGAATGAAACATCCTCAATTGATCACTGCCCTGTGTTAGTATACTCTCAAGCCACGGATCAAGATGTTGAGGCTGACTACAATGAGGATCCCGATCAAGTAATGGAACAACCAGAAGTAACTGAAATGGAGCATGAACCAAGTTAACATGGCACGAAACTGATTGACAGTACAATGCAAAATGATTGTATTCAAGTGCAACCCCAAATCAGAAAATCCACAAGAATAAGAAAACCTGCAATTACAAGCAATTTCCTATGCTATCTCCAAGAAACTGACTATAATATTGGAGATATTGATGATCCTATGACTTATTCACAAGCAATGAAGAGCTCATAATCAAATTTGTGGAACAATGCGATGAAAGAGGAACTGGAATCAATGTACAAGAATCAGGTTTGGTTATTGGTGGAACCTAAATCTGATAAAAGGCCTATAAGATGCAAATGGGTTTATAAAACTAAGAGGGATGCACAGGGACAAATTGAAAGGTATAAAGCTCGATTGGTTGCTAAAGGGTTCACTCAAAGAGAAGGAATTGACTACAATGATACCTTCTCACCCGTGTCCTCAAAAGATTCATTGAGACTCATTATGGCTATAACTGCATACTATGATCTAGAGTTACATCAAATGGATGTAAAAACAGCTTTTCTCAATGGGGATCTTCAAGACGACATTTATATGGTTCAACCCCTTGGATTTATTGAAAGGGGGAAGGAGAATATGGTTTGTAAATTAAAGAAGTCGATCTATGGTCTCAAACAAGCATCCAGACAATGGTACTTAAAGTTTGATCAAGTAATCACATCTGATGGTTTTGTTGAGAATAAACTCGATGATTGCATCTACCTAAAGTTTAGAGGGTCGGAGTTCGTAATCTTAGTTCTATATGTTGATGACATATTACTTGCAAGTTCGAGCATTCAATTGTTAAAAGAGACAAAAGCATTGCTCAGTGCAAATTTCGAAATGAAGGACCTTGGTGAGGCACATTTTGTCCTAGGCATTGAAATTGCTAGAGACAGAAACAGAAAGTTATTGGGACTTTCTCAGAAAGCCTACATTGAAATGTTTTTTTTACTAGGTTCAACATGGAAAGCTGCAATGGTTGCCATGTTCCAGTGAACAAAGGGGATCGTTTATCAAATGAATAATGTCCTAGAACCGATTTCGAAGTCAAGAAGATGTCTGAGAAACTATATGCTTCATTAGTTGGAAGCTTAATGTATGCAAATGTTTGTACAAAACCTAACATTGCATATATAGTAGGAATTTTGGGCAGATTTCAATCTAATCCAGGAGAAGCTGACTGGAGTGCTGCCAAGAAAGTTCTGAGGTATCTGCAACAAACCAAGGGCTATATGCTTGTGTATGGTAGAAAAGAAGAACTTGAATTGAAAGGGTACACAGATTCTGACTTGGCAGGAGATTTAGATGACAGAAAATCAATTGGTGCATATGTATTTATGTTTGGTGGAGGTGCAGTGTCTTGGAAGAAAGCCAAGCAAACTATCATTGCGACTTCTACTATGGAGGCAGAGTTTGTGGCATGCTTTGAAGGAATGAAGCAAGGAGTATGGTTAAGAATTTTGTGGCAGAATTAAGGATTGTAAAATCAATACAGAAGCCTTTGACAATGTATTGTGACAATAATTCTGCAGTTTTCTTTGCTAAGAACAACAAAAGAACTTCTGCTTCGAGGTTGATGGATGTCAAGTTTATAAAAGTAAGGGAGAAGGTCAAGCAAGGAACCATTGATGTGCATCGTATCAGTACGAGTTTAATGGTTGCTGATCCTTTGACCAAGGCCTTGGCTGTTGATATTTTTAAGGTGCAAATCTCCAGAATGGGCGTGCTTGAGTCCCTTGATTGGTGGGAGTAGTGTTTTATCAAAGACTTTTGTGTCAATAAAATTGAGAAGTGCTGCTATTATGAAGTTCAAAGAGCTGGTATAGTAATGATACTCTTCTCATCAAGTTAGTTTTCTGGTTCAGTTTGCTTTATTTACAGTTAGTATAATTGTAAGCTAGTTGTATTCAGAGATTCAATTTTTGTAATTGTTTGATCTGATATATATATATATATATATATATATATATATATATATATGTGTGTGTGTGTGTGTGTGTGTGTGTGTGTGTGTGTGTGTGTGTGTGATTTTGGATTCAGTTGATGCCTTAAGGAATCTTTGTGATTTGACTTAGGTAGTTGTTTTGAATTCATAAGACTTGCATACAGACAGTTTATTGACTGTAATGAACTTGATTGTTTTGAATTGAGTTAAGAAATAGTGGGAGTGGATATTTAGGTCCACTGAGTTTCAGTTTGATCATAATGTTATGATGTGCAGATTGGACATAAGTGATCTAAGAGCGCCGGTTGCATAATGGTTGTGACTGTGAGTTTTCAGATTCTGTGTTTTGAGATGCATAGGTAGATTGTTTATGATGTTGCTCAAAAGGCTTAGTGATCACCCTATTGTAGTCTTAATCGAACTGGTTTCTTGGTTCATACTTGCTTAAGTGGGAGAATGTAAGAATGTAAGCATGAGTATGAATCTATGAACTTAGTTACAAGATTAAAGACTGAATAGGAAGTCTTGTTGAGATTGGATTTGTGAATCCATATTGGTGCTGAATTGCTATTTCATAAGAATTGTTTTTCTATATGGATTTTAATAGGGAAATCCTTATGGAATAAGGTTAGGATTATATAGTATATATATGGTGGCCTCTGCTCTCACAGTGTGTGCTTAATTCTAGACTAAGACCTATTATTAGTTGAAAGCCTTTGAACACTCAAGAGAGGAGAAGGTGCGCTGTGATTTTCTGCAGAGATCAGACATGGCAGCCGGTTCAAGTTCATCTGCAGGTATGGTTTTCTTCATGTATTGTTTGCTGAGTTATGGTCATGCGTTTTGATCACTGTGATTCATGTTGCTAGATCTTGGTTCTATGTTTATTCTAACAATTTTTGCATGTGTTGTCCAATGTCATAGCGGGAAAACATACATATTTGTAGTTAGAGACAATTATTTTAGCTGACTGTCGGTACACACAATAATTTCTAGTTACAGACTCTTACCTAACAGTTGCACACAATAATTTGCAGTTACAGACACTCACCCAAGAGGTTAGCTGGGAAGTGCTCATTCTGCGAGAGAAGGCGAAAATGCTGAAAAAGAGAAAAAAATGAAGCGGACATTGGCCAAAACGACGCCGATGGGATATTCCTTCGGTTTCCGACAGCGACTGTCCAATGCAGTACAGTGTCAGCTACTATCAAACTAGGTGTCTGCTCCAGCTGATCCAGAAGGAGCTCGAAAGGCTCTTCCATTTTGGTCCTGACGGCGTCCAAGAAGGCATCCATGTCGGCGACACGGACATGCTCAGATGGGATTACGTTGGGAATGGCAGCGAACCGAATGCTGTCGGGTTTGGAGTCGGAGCCGATGAGGCCAAGCCACTCTTGTGTGAGGACGAAGGTGACGAGAATGTCTCTCTCTTGTGAAGCAAGCAACTTGCAGAAGTTCATCAGTGAGTTGATGTGGCTTCGGCTTGGGTGAGGCACTGCCACCACGTGGTAGACACTGGTTCGTTGTTGTTCTCTGGAGGAATCCATGTCCGAGTTCTTTGTCAAAGCAATGTAGTTATGGAAGCATCTGCGCAGGGGAGGGGATTGTAACTGGCTTTAAATAACCAAAGTATCCCTTATGGTGGTCCCAATTCACTAGCCTGAAAGGAAAGGAACTTGTATGGCGCTGGTATGGTGATATCCTATGCCACTAATATATACTAGATATTTCTTAGTTTCTATCCACATATTCTTATGATATTACTGGTCCTCTCGGAACATGCAATGCTCTCAAAAGTATTGCGCTTTAAACTGCTTGCAATAATTCGTTGAATTTACGATGGGGGGGAATCCAACTTATAATGTATATGTCCAGTCTCATTCACTTTCACCAATAGTGAAACTTTTTAAGTAGAGCACAATGCACATCATGTTTGTCTACAAACGATGAGTGGGAATCCAACTTATAATGTATATGTCAAGTACCATTCACTTTCACCAATAATGAAACTTTTTAAGTAGAGCACAATGCACATCATGTTTGTCTACAAACGATGAGTGGGAATCCAACTTATAATGTATATGTCAAGTACCATTCACTTTCACCAATAATGAAACTTTTTAAGTATCACAATGCACTATCATGTTTGTCTACAATTTTTTATATTTTAATTAAGCAAATATTTCACCAAAAGAGAAAGATTTAAGTACGTAGTGATGCACACGTTGTTTATCTACAAGTCTTTGCTTTTTTAGACGAATATTATAATCTAAATCGCATAAAAGAGATATGAACTCAGATCAAAGAAGAAAAATTGAAACACATCATTTAACCAATTTTTAACACGCACATATTTGCTGTACTCCTGATTGTTTTGTTCAATAATCAAAAGTTAATTCACTTTTTTCTAAAAATTGTCAAAAGAACCCAAAAAGTTAAAAAAGTATTGCAGCATAGTTGGCGTTTGCTAACTGCTACCTTATTCTGTTGCCGACTTGGCATTTGTTAATTTACATTGCATCAATTTGACGTAAAGCATATATTACACACTCCTGGTGTCACGTCAAAAATATTACATTGAATTTAATAGTCAAAGGGACTGGGGGGACTAATAGTGCAACAATTTGCCTGCTGTTCAGAAATTGATCAAGAAACAGAGGAAAAGTAAGTATTGGAGCACCAGCAAATACAACTTCTAAAGTCGAATTCCATCCACAATGCAAAGACCACCCACAAAAGAATGGCACAACAATTTCAGTTGCTCACAGCATGGCACCACCAACCCCATATCATCACTACCATTACAGCTCTCACTCAACCGAGCCGCCTCTCCTCGCGCAACCCACAAAACCCCACCACGCCTCAGACCCGCTGCATTTCGTCCATTTGGGTGTTCGAAACCGAAATAAAACTCCCCAAGGATAGATCATTATGATTTTAAGGCATTAACTTTGTAGTTTATGTTAAGATGCTATGACAGGTGTCATAATTCTATAGGCAACACGTATGCAGAAGTTAGTTAGTTAGTTAGTTACAAGGTTGTTAGTTTTGGTATCTGGCATTCTATCTTTCTGTGCAACCATTGAAGACGTGGAGCAAGGTTCTAACATTGGTATTGAGCCAGTCGTTCGTTCCTCTCAATCCTTTGTTGTTGTATGATGTGTCATGCTTCACACAAAACTATAGAGTAAGAGTTTCCAATTTGGAAGCTAAATTTGATGAATTCAAGAGCTCACAGTAAGAATTCAAGAATTTGCAGGAGAAATTCCAATCAACCCAATATTTGATTTTACTTCAATTGCAGTCTCTCTTGAAACGCAGCAATGGCGAATCATTTGGGGAATCTTCTGAAGCTACTCCTGGCGATCCCCATCTCCAGACCCACATGAACCCTAATTTTGCTCGTCCAGACAATGGTCAAAATTGCAATCAGCAACCTCCTTAACCTTTCTTGAAGATGGATTTTCCAAGGTTCAACGAGGGTGATGATCCGATGGGGTGTATTTATAGTGCAGAGCATTATTTTCAGTTTTTCAGCAATACCAAAAAGGTAAAAATGGCATCTTTCCATATGGAAGGAGAGGCTCTTCAATGGTTTCAACGGGCACAGTGTCTCATCAATTATCCAAATTAGGAGGAATTTACAAGGGTTTTTTGCCAAGAATTTGGTCCGTCAAAATTGGAAGATTCTACCGAGAATTTGGTGAAGTTGAGGCAAACAGGCACACTTCGAGATTATGTTCTTGAATTCCAAAGATTGGCAAATCGTACAAGGGATATTAGTCCTGGTCTTCTCTGATTCTATTTCATTGGTAGTCTGAAACCTGAGTTGTGGCATGATGTTAAACTCTTTAAGCCTAAGGATGTGCTTAAAGCTACTGCATACGCTCAACAAGTAGATGCCAAGATCATAGAACTTAAGGTGAAATCTTTATATAAACCTTCTGCCATTCATCCTAATTTTTTATCACTACTGTCTCAAAATGTTAATATTACTGCCATGCCTGAGAATCGTATGAAAACCAATAATGTTAGGAAACTAACACCTGAAGAAGTTGATTATTGTAGACGAAATGACTTATGTTTTCATTGCAAAGATAAACATGTCTGGGGACATACTTGTGAGAAGAAATGATCGCTTTTAATTGATGTTCAAGATCCTATAATTTATGATGTTGTTGAGTTAGAAAATGAGGAACATGAGATAACTGCATGTGCTCTGTTTGGTACACCTGCCCCTTCATCCATCAATACTATGAAAATTCCTGGATTTATCAAGAATTCTCCCATAACTATAGTGGTGGATTCAGGTAGTTCTCATAATTTTGTGGATCTAGGATTAGCGAAACAACTGAGAAGCTATTTGGATACTAAGCATGTGTTTAATGTCAAAATTGCTAATGTGGGTAAAGTGGCTACCAAAGGTACCTTAGCTCAAGCTTCTGTGAAAATTCAAGACTTCCACCTTGTGACAGATTTGTATGCTATTCCATTGGGAGGGTGTGACATTGTATTAGGTATTCAATGGTTAAGGAATCTTGGTCCTATACTGTGGGATTTCGACAAATTATATATGCAGTTTTCTAAAGATTTAAGAACCTACTGTATCACTAGTCCAGGAACTTCTAGTCATGATATTGAGGATATTTCAGCTCTACAAATGCAGAAATTATTGCAGCAAGACAGTACCATGGGTGCAGTGCTTTACCACACTAAGCCCGAGTTAGTTTCTATGCATAACATTGATGGTGATTTAGCAATTTCTTTTTCTTCAAATCTCACAACTCAACAACTAATAGAGTTAAATTTGTTATTGGCAGAATATGAGATGGATTTTGTTACTCCAAATGCCCTGCTTCCCCATAGAATTCAAAACCACATGATTCCATTACTAGAGGGAAGCAAACCTCCTAATAGCAGACCATATAGATACGGTCCTATGCTAAAAAAACAAAGATAGAAAAATGTGTTCAAGATCTTTTGAATTCTGGATTCATCAGGGTAAGTAACAACCCCTATTCTTTTCCAGTTATACTAGTAAGGAAGAAAAAAGGAATTTGGAGAATGTTCATGGATTATAGAGGCCTTAGGGATCACAATCAAGGATAAATTTCCTATCCCTTATATTGATGTGATACTTGATGAGCTATTTGGTGCATAATATTTTTCTAAGTTGGATTTGAAGGCTGGATACCACCAAATTAGAATGCACCCGGATGATGTTGAAAAAACAGCCTTTAGGATGCATGATGGGCATTATGAATTCTTGGTGATGCCCTTTGGATTAACAAATTTTCCAGCTACATTTCAGTGTCTCATGAATGAAATATTTAGGCCACATCTCATAAAATTCATTTTGGTTTTTTTTTTTATATGGTATTTTGGTGCGATGGCAAGTGCCTTCGCCCATGAGCGGTAGGTCTCGGGTTCAAGACTTGGGAGCAGCCTCTCCATAAATAGGGGTAAGGCTAGCCGACATTCACCTCTCCCAGACCCTGCTTAAAGCGGGAGCCTTGTGCACTGGGTACGACCTTTTATGGTATTTTGGTTTATAGTGCATCTTGGGCTTTACATTTGCAGCATTTGAGGGTGGTTTTTGATACACTAAAAGAACATACTTTGTTTGTAAAACAGTCTAAATGTGTATTTGGTCAGGATCAGGTAGAGTACTTAGGCCATATAGTCTCTAAAAATGGTGTTTATGTAGATTCTTCAAAGTTGGAAGCCATTGCTAATTGGCGTATGCCCACATCTGTTAAAGCATTGAGGGTTTCTTTGGGTTAACAGGGTATTATAGGAAGTTTATACCCCAATTTGGCAAGATTATTAAACCTATCACTGCACTTACCAGAAAAGACAATTTCAAGTGGAATGAGGAAGCTACTACAACATTTCACAGTCTCAAACATGCCATGATTTCTCCTCAAGTATTGCCACTGCCTGATTTCAATAAACCTTTTGTGATTGAAAGTTATGCATCAGGATTAGGCATTGGTGCAGTATTACAACAACAAGGCACTTTGTCCAAGGAATCAAGCATTTATTCGCTTATGAAAGGGAAATATTGGCTATTATCCATGTTATTCAAAAATGGCAGTCATACTTGGTAGGAAACCATTTTTTTATTCAAACTGACCATCACAGTTTGAAGTATTTCTTAGAAGGTAGAGCTCATAGACCCTTCCAACAAAAGTGGGTCATTAAACTCCTTGGCTTTGATTACGAAATTCAGTATGAGCAAGGTGGTGACAACGAAGTTGCTGATGCATTGGCTAGAATGCCTTATACTTCAAAAGATCTTTCTTGCCATCTATTGAGTGCTAGTGAAATCAATGCCATTTCATATCCTTACTCTTCTTGGTTGGATGAATTAAGGAGATACATGGAGAAAGACACTTGGGTGGTTGCTAAGACTCAGCAAATTCTTAATACTCCTGATGATGCACCTATTGGTACTTTTAGATTTCATTTTGACAATGGTTTTTTAAAGTACAACAATAGAATTGTGCTAAGCCCTTGTAGTGCTTGGAAGGATAAGGTCTTTATTGAACATCACTCAAGCCATGTTGCTGGACATGAGAGGTTTCTAAAAACCTACAAGAGAATATCGAGATCATTCTATTGGGAAGGCATGAAGAAGGATATCAAGGACAGAGTTACTACTTGTGCCATTTGCCAATAGAACAAGTATGAAACCTTGTCACCACCTGGACTTTTGCAGCCCTTAGCAATTCCTGCAAAGGTATGGTCTGAAATATCAATGGATTTTATAATTGGTCTTCCACCTTGTAGAGGAAAAACTGTAATTTGGGTCGTAGTTGATTGTTTGTCTAAGTATGCTTATTTCACTGCATTAGCACATCCATATTCGGCCTCAATAGTTGCTCAACTCTTTGTTGACCACATCTTCAGGTTACATGGAATGCCACACTCTATAGTGAGTGATAGGGATCTAGTTTTCATGAGCAAATTTTGGAAAGAAATCTTTCTTCGCAAGGGTTTGAACTCTGCTTCAATTCTGGTTACCACCCTCAGACAAATTGTCAAACTGAGGTTCTTAATAGGTGTTTAGAAACCTACTTATAATATTTTTGCAGTTTACAACCAAAGAAGTGGGCTTTCTAGCTTTCTTGGGCAGAATGGAACTATAACACTAGTTACCATTCATCTATTAAAATGGCTCCATTTGAAACAGTTTATGAGTATGTTCCTCATCTCCTTCCTACTTATGAAAGTGGTAACTAAAGTGGAGTCTATGGAACAATGCTTACAAGAGAAAAATCGAATTTTGCCCTTGCTTAAGAACAACTTAGAGGCTGCCCAATGTTGAATGAAGGTTCAAGTTGACAAAAAGAGAACATAAAGGGTGTTTGAAGTGGGCGATTGGTTCTATTTATGATTGGTTCCTTACCATCACAAATCCTTAGCAGCTCATCCATTTCATAAACTCCAACCTCGATTTTATGGACCCTTCCAGGTTATGAACAAAGTTGGGGATGTAGCATACAAGATCAAATTACCAGAACAATCAAAATTGCATCATGTGTTTCATGTTTCCTGCTTGAAGAAACATTTGGGGCCTAATGTTCAAACCATAGTTCCTTTACCAGTTATCACTAACTCTGGTATTTATAGAAGGATGGTTAAGTAGGGTAACTCTGCTATTACTGAGGTGTTGGTCCATTTGCAAAATCATTCTGCTGAAGATGCTACTTGGGAGCTACCATGATTTGAAGCTGAAGTTTCCATAAGTGTTAACCTCTGAGCTGTCAGTTAGTAATTATGTTGTGTTGTTGTACCGTTGTTTCATACTCTATTGTATTGTTCAATTTCTGTTGTAAGTTCAATTTTAAGGGGGAGATATTGGTAGGATGCTATGACATGTGTCATAATCCCATAGGCAACACATATGCAGAAGTTAGTTAGTTAGTTAGTTACTGGGTTGTTAGTTTTGGTTGTCGTTACATATAATAGCTTGTAAGAGAAGATAAAGGGTTAATGAATTGATATTTGGTATCTGGTATTCTATCTTTCTGTGCAACCATTGAAGATGTAGAGCAAGGTTCTGACAGTTTAACTTGATAGTGGAATACGCATATCAAGTGATAAGTGGGGAAGACAGACAGGGAAACGCAAGAAGGAATAATGCAGAACGACAAAGAGATAGAGGAGATGTCAAAAAGCACACAAGGCTTGACAGAAAAATGATAGAAGAGCAATGCTCAATTCTTCATTACCATAAAATTATAATTCCAAATTGTCTCCTTTAGCATATCAAACTCCCTCCCTAATATACTAGTGTGCCAAAACATCTTCATCAATGCAAATACAACTCCCTAAGCCACCGAAACATATTAAATGACAATTGTTCCACCTATCCACTTAATTTAAAACAAAACTTACAATGCATCAAAATCACTACAAAACGTTACATCACAACCTAAGATACATGAATTTCAAATTAATAATTAATGGAATGGATGAACACCAAAATACCAAAAGCCCCGTTGAATAAACTCCTTATTCACTGCATCAAGGAAATGTACCTAGTATCTTGCTTGAGAAATGATTTAGATGTGGTTTACAAAATGTGATCTTCCTAACATTTTTTTAAGAGAGTTGTTAACATTTGTACAAGTTTTATCAAGATAATACAACGTGCTTCCATTTTCCTTTCTTCTCTGTCTTCATTTGTGAGGTTCTTCTTTCTTTCTAGTATGTTATGATTACTAATATAAGTAGTAAAAATATTGTTGTACAAAATGCAGCTCTTTGTATATTGTGTTTTTGGCTATTATATAGCTAAACAGAAGGGACAATGTCGAAATTGGAAATATCATGGCTCGTTTATATAGAAAGTTTTAGACGTTGAAAAGACAAAAGGATCTATTCTATATATCTCACTTGCAGCTTCTCTCTCTCTCTCTCTCTCTCTCTCTCTCTCTCATCTAGATCTTTCTCATTCCAAATTCCTCTGTCTTTCTCACTCTCTCATTGTTGTATGCAAGTTCATGGCAAAGGCTACAATGATGCCTTTTGTAAACGGTGGAGCGGCTGGGTTAGGTTTGTTACACGTTGTTCTTCATCTTCAACTCCATTTCTGCAATTGTTTCTCTCTAGTAAAGTATTCACCCTAAAGCTTCTTTCTTTGGACTATATTTGAAAGGCTTTTTGTGAATTGGGCTGTTGGAAGGGTGTTTGATTTGGTTGAGCAGATGAAGGGGCAAGTTTGTGCAAGAAATAATTTGATTATTCTTGATTAATATAGGTCAATCTGTGCTAGGTTCATTAATTCTTGAGGTTGGGCCATTCGTTATTGGTAAGCGTGCGGATGATAGTAAAAGTTGCGAGGTGTTCGAAAAATTCTTGAGGATAAAGAGGAAAAAAAGATTTACAAACTGAAGGGAAACATATTAGCAACATAACAATCCTGTATTGACAACTATTTATAAATATTATCAACAATATTGTGTGCGTCATATTCAAAATATATCAACGCTATCATTCATTATGGACATCATTTCAACAATTTCTATGTGTCTATATTTATACCTGAATACTTTAGACATTTCCATTATTTCGTCCTATTGTTTATGTTGTTCATATTGTTTGTATCGTACTTCACCAATCCCAAAACTACCGAGTACCAGTCAACTTCATACATTCAGGGACTCACTTAAGGATTCATGTTGAGGCACTCATGCCAAAGCACATGAGTTGCTCTAACCATGAAGCCAATCACAAGCAATACGTGTCAACATCAGAATAAAATTCCTAGAGTCCCACATCAACTGCGGATGAAAGCATGTGACTCTCCTAAACTATAAAATGAGACATTTCTCCTACAATTAATTCCTAATATCATTATTTCATTTAGTTCATTATTATAACTTACTAATGATGATCATGCTTGGACCTGTGTACCTTATAAAATCTACATTATTAATGAGAACTCCTCTACCCTTATGGGTGTAGCCCAAATTAGAATGACCCACATACATCCTGTATTTGTTCATCTATCTCTATCTCTTTACATATTATTCTTACTAAGTGACCAGAACAACATTGCAAAAGGTCACACCTCGAACGTTACGCTGTTCCAAAATCCATCCAATTTTATGTGTCAACACATATCATTCTTTCTATTTCAACAACAAAAATTTAAAAATTTTAAATTACAGCATTTGCTCTCTTGGCATTGGCAGCAGCGTATTATAAAGAAAATGACACAACGTAAACAAAATCCCATAAAGAGCAAAAGAAAATGGTAGTTGACATGGACCACCACTACATATATGAACAATATTAATCCTACCATGACCAATAATTACAGACTTGACAATCCACTGAAATTAACCCCTTCAATGAAAATATTGCTCGTCAAAGTCCATAGTAGACCCCGCAAACAGAGAGTTTTTAGAATTAATCAACTCCCTAAAAGTTAGATATTTTCATCTTTTTTCATGTAGTTAAATTAGAGATATTTTCAGTCGACAAACACATTCAAAAGTTAAAGTCCACGGATATTGGAGTGGGATATTTGTTGAGATATTCCATGCTTTTTGTTGAGTTGATAAGTATTTTCACGTGGCAAATCAAACCCTCTTCACAAATCGACCCTGCAACACCAAAAAAATGCAACAAAAAAACATAATTTCAAATTTTCAGGATATATTAATTAGGGGGAGAGAGAGAGAGAGAGAGAGAGAGAGAGAAAGAAGACAAAAACCTTGAGTCTAGGTCTTTTATCTGCATTAAGCTTACGGACTTGGTACCTTATCTTTTTGGAAAAGAGTCTAGACTGGCGTTTCTCCTTGTACCTTAGAACTCTTGCCTCTCTTCTTGCCTTCTCTTCTTCCATTACTGGCACCTCCCCTATCTGATGATCATACACAATTAATTAACATAATTAAAATTAACATAACATTCTGGTTAATTAAAAGGCTCATGATATATATATATATATATATATATATATATATGCAAACCCACTTGATTTATTACAGTATGTGTAGAGTTTAACATTTAAAACCAATCTCAATTGATAATGGGATCATGTGGGAAAATAAATTAATTAATACAATAATTTACATACTACAAACAAAATTATTTCATTCATCTTAAAAATAAAAAAATAAAAAAAAACCAAACTAAAATATTGTACACCATTTAAAGGGTTTTCCATACCTCGAGCATTTTGAAAAGGGAAACGCTATTCTCTCATGTTTATGACGAGTATTATTTCGCTTCTTTACAAAAGTGAAGACAACACAACAAAGAGTGCGAATAACGTTTCTCTTTTGGAACAAAGAAGAAAGAGTGCAGAAGATCAAATGCATGTTATATCAATGAGATCCGTTTTCTTTACAATTGGGGAAACAAGAACTATGAAACAAGGTCAGAAAATAGTAAAAGGATGGTAATAGATAATAAAGTTAATCAAGCACTAACATAATTGCCATTGCTAGCCATGGAAGAAAGTGAACAATCATCTGCCCAAAGAGTACCGCGATCAGACCAAGCATCCATAACCTCTTGATAATTCAAATTCAAATTCAGCTGCACCTTCTTCTCATCATCATCATCCCAAAACCCTATACTCTCACACTTTACAATATTTTTTTTGTAGTAGCTCTCCTCTTCAAAGAAGCACTTATCAGTGCCATGATAAACTTTTTGATCTATCTCCTCCCCTTCTTCTTCTATATTGGGAAACTCGTCCCAATCCATAAAATCCCAATTGAGCTCGTGACCGCTGTACATGTTATCGCTCGGTAATTTTCCATCTTCTTCCTCTTTGATTCCCAAAATTTGTTCCCAATCATCCATGATATCAACCTCATGATCATTGTCTCCATTGGTGTAAGCATCATCTAATTTTGTAGTATTAGTGTCAGAGAATTCTTCACCAGAATTATGGGTACTGTCCGGAACTTGTTGCTCTTCCTTCTTTAGGCTTCTTAAGAAAGAATGGTACCTCATCTTATCCTTGTTCGATCACTCCCTTTTCTACTACCCAAATTTGATTGTAACAGATGATAAGAGATATGAGAATAAGATGTAAGTGGGAATTTGTATATATGGTATGTTTATCCTATGTGGCACCTTATCTTCTAACCATTGGCTGATTCAAGGCCTCATTATATATCAGTTGAAAGACTCCAGCTCGGAAAAAGGACAAAGGGTAAGGATGACCCTACAATTACATGCCTTTTCTCCATAAAAAAGAGGAGTTGGGGACCAATTCAAAGACTTGTTGAACTGTTGCATTAAGAAGAACGTGCCCTAAAAGGCTGATAAAAGCAATAATTTAGATATTTATAGTAGGATTTTGTTCTGTGCGTGCCGCTGTACGTAGGTGCAGTAGATTCGAGAAGGAAGGAGAAAACGTATAAAGAAGCCCCATATAGTGTTGTTGGTATTCGGCAGTTTGTGGGGCGTCGTTGGTCGTGCTGATATTATATCCAATGCCCATCGTGTGCAGCAGTCTAGCAGTAGCAGTTTGCAAAGCATATAATTAACCCTAAAAAATATACGACATTTTACTTTAAATGGGGCTTTTTCAGAGAAGTTACTGTTCGGAACTCACATATAACCCATCTAATCTTACTACCTAGTGTGACATTGAAAAGTCTCGGTGTTATTTGAGGAGATATATTCTAATCTTAATATCATTACGAGTAGGAAGCTTAATGGATATATGTCATGTTTCTTGTAGAGGATCATCGTGCTGCAATAGTGCTTCAAGTGCCTTTTCGGGTCTCCATCTCCCTTAAATGGGGTGAAATGTGGTGTATTGTACTTATGCGGGGTTCCGTCTGCTCAATTTCGTCTGTGAAAAGTGATATACCCATGTGTGCCATGTCTTTGCAAAGGGCTTCGTGTGTGGTCTCGATGCACTAGAATTCGTGCAATCGCTCGGTCAGGAGCCTCTCAACTTCTTCTTGAATTTGCCTCTGTCAGGGCAGTGGGGCTTCCAACTGCCCCCAATCATGACCTGCTGGTCTCGACTGTTCTTCCATATGCTCAGCTCGTCTATGTCGCAACTGATGTGCATGTAGTATATTCTTGGCAAGCGAGCGGATTACTCGTAGGCTGTCGGTTGAACTTGAGCCGGAATGTGCGACTGCTTCTCACTGTCCACAATGTTGCTTACTCTAATGTGAGGTGGAAGATATTTCTTGCAAGCCTAGCCACGTATGAACACTTCGCCTAGAAGGTTCTCCATGTTGATTGTCGAAATGTGGCCCCAACTATGAATATATGCTTGTTCAAGGGCTTAAGTGAAAGTGCACGCTCCTCTGCTAGCTAAGACAAGAGTCTATGCTATCTCGAGGGCCCAAGCAAGAGTGTACATTGCCAAAACACTCGATTTGTGGCTGGTTGAGAGGCTGCTTGTTGGGACACTATTTGAGAGAAACGTCATCACATGTCTTTGTCCTACTTCTGGACACCTCATCTAGGGTATGCTGTATCTCGATGCACTGCAGGAGCTGACTCACCAAGGTAATCTGATGCACGAGGGCGCTTGTCAGTTCGGTGATTTGTCAGGATATGTGTTGTTCGCCATTTGGAGTGGAAGAGCTGGGACGATAGACGTGTGCTTGAGTTATGGAAGTGTAATGGACTCCAGGTCCAAATTTAAGCCATAATATGTTAGATCTGCAGTAACGTAGGGTGAAAATACCTTTGGTTCAACCGTCAGCCTTGGGATCTGGATCTGGGCTGGTTGAACTGGTCTAAGACTATGTTGGATTGTCTAGAGGGCTACAGGAGTAGGTTAAGCTCATAGGTACTGGACCACCTCGATTGGCATGGCCTGGGTAGTTCATGTCCAAGTGAAGGTGGCAGGTGCTAAAGACTCCTGTCAAGGGCAAGCAGCTGTTTGTGTATGCGTCTACTAGCTACTTACGACGTGGATCTCCTACCCTAGGGTTTCCTCGCTTTGAGTGGAGGCTACCTCGTTGGCCACTACAACGTCGATTACCGCTGCTGGCATGGCCAGGGTACCTTGTGGTGGCAAAGGTGCAGTCTTTGCAGTGGTAAGCCTCAAGAAGGGACGGCATAGAGCCACGTCGAGATCTCCATTAGTTTGTCCATGTCCTTCTATGTAGGGGGTCTCATTAGTTGTAGTTTCTGAATTTTCTGCCATCGTAGTCGTGGATCTGTGAACGATTGAAGTTGAAAGTGAGAGTCTTCTTCGAGTCTTCGGACTAGAGCTCTCAATGAAAGCACCAATTTGTGGATGCAAATTTCTGCCTTCCTTTGATTGACGAATCTAAACCTGCAAAATAATAACACCTAAGATTAAGGCCAAAAGCCTTATGCGTCCATGATGAATGGAGAGGCTTTGGCCAAATAATCTCCGAAGCCAAAGTTAGAATTCTAAAAAGAATGTGTTTGAGTGTTTGTGGGAAGCAAAAAGCCTTTTTAGGGGTAGTTAAAGCTTACTGAATTTTGGAGATAAATGGTGTATTTATAGGAGAGGATAGGAGTATGGGTCGGCCCTCTAAGGTTTAGGGGTGGCCGGCCTAGGTGATATTTGTGTAAATAAATATCTTAGAATAATTAGGTAAATATCATAAATAAATAAATAAATAAGATTATGATTGCTTACTTGAAAGAGGTCTTCTCTGATTAAGAATGTATTTATGATAAGAATAAAGGATTATTCTATCATAAACACCTTTGAGATTTCCTACGGGCAAGGGTGCCTTGAGCAGTCGTTGATCTCTGCATGCGCTACCTCAGCTGCGCGTGGTAAATTAGACTGCTCCCTACTCATTTAATAGGGGTAGTTTTGTCTTTCTTGGAAAATAATCCACGTGTCAGCTCCATGGTTTTTGGGATTATTTTTTACTCCACAATGTTAGTTTAGAGTAATGAGCTAATTTGGTTCTTGAATTATCATTCGGTGAAAATTAAGTACCAAATTAATTTTTTAGATAATACTTGTATTCTCCCTTTGGGGATTTGAGCTCATTCCTCCTTGCGAATAATGTATCTTGACCCTATAAATTCAACTATCGAAATTGTTCAATTTATTAATCCTCATTTGAAGTTCACTACTACAAAAAATCATTTGAATCGGTGATCATTTAGTCATTCAAATGTATAGAACAAACCGACGATGTAGGTACAATGTAATTAACGTATTTATGATCAACCATCCATTTAATTGATACGTGCGGATGATTGAACGCTCTCTCATTCAAATAATTTTTTGTAAGAGTGATATTCAAATGAAGATTTATAAATTGAATGGTTCAGATCATTAAATTTATACGGTCGAGATTTGCAAATAGAGAGATATGTTCATTCCCCATATATGTACACATGTGTTATCCTTTTTTTTTTTTTTTTTTGAAAAATTAGTCCTTAGACTCATTAAAAACTGGAAACTTCATCTCTACTACAACATCGAAATTATTGGGATTTAAACTGAAGTTGGTCTATGTTACTTAAGTAACATCCCCACTGCCTATAGTAGTTTGATCTTTTCAATTAAGGCTTTTGACATTTAAGCCCATAATGTGCATTTGTAGCACCGGACTATTTCGAACTGGATTAACTTCAGGGACTAAATTGGATTAGCTTGAGATGGACTAAGTAGTATAAAGATAATAAAGCGTTTGATATAGTATTAGACTAAATCATAGACTAAATTATTTCTGCACATCAAATGTTTTTTGTCATTTTTAATTCATTTTATTAATAGTTATTATTAGTATACACACTTTTTTTTAAGGGTAAATCGCCAAAATGATCCCTGAGATTTAGATAACTCATCCCTTTGGTCCCTGAGATTCCAAATCGATAAAAGTGGTCCCTGAGATTGTCCACCATCCATTATTTTGGTCATTCCGTTAAAAACTCCGTTAAGTGTCTCGGAGCTCTTGGCCGGAAGTTTGGGCAATTTTCAAAGCTTCGTAACTCAATCGTTTCTTAACCAAATTCGACCTATAATATATCAAAATGAAGATAGGAAAATGTAGAATAAGATTATACCTATTTCCCGGAGATTGCCGGAGATTGCCGAAAAATAGCCTCAAAGTTGACTGGTCCGAGTGAAAACTTGAAAACTCACCGGAAATTGGGTAAACTTTAAACGTTCATAACTTCTTCAATACTCAACGAAATCAAGTGATTCAAAAATGAAAATCATACTTCTCGATGAGAAAAAGAGAATGGTACCTTTGTTGACAGCTAACTCGCCGTGGTTTGGCCGAAAATCGGCTCAAACGTGGCTATCTTGATCTCGAGTTAGCCATTTTTGAGCCACTTTCCGGAAGAATCACGGCGAGTTAACCATCAAAAAAGGTACAATTCTCTTTGTCTCGTCGAGAAGTATGATTTTCGTTTTTGAATCACTTGATTTCGCTGAGTATTGAAGAAGTTATGAACGTTTAAAGTTTACCAGTTTCCGGCGATTTTTCAAGTTTTCACTCTGATCAGTCAATTTTGAGGCTATTTTCTGGCCATCTCCAGCAACCATTGAGTTTTTAAATAGGTATAATCTTATTCTACACTTTCCTATCTTCATTTTAATATATTATGGGTCGAATTTCGTTAAGAAACGATTGAGTTACAAAGCTTTGAAAATTGCCCAAATTTCCGGCCAAGAGCTTCGGGACACTTAACAGAGTTTTTAACAGAATGACCAAAATGATGGATGGTGGACAATCTCAAAGACCACTTTTATCGATTTGGAATCTCAGGGACCAAAGTGATGAGTTATGCAAATTTCAGGGACCATTTTGACGATTTACCCTTTTTTTAATTTGACACTCTCTCTCCCCTGTCTCTCTACTTCTCTTCTTTCATATGCTTCTTCTTCGCATGCCCAGATTGCTCCGATTAAAAATCAAACTCAGAAAAATCAAACCCATACTTTCTCTTGATTTCATTTTCTTTCTCTTCAATTCAAACCTTCTCTTCTTTTAATTTCTTTCTCTTCAAATCAAACATAGAAAAATCCCAAATTGTTTTTTTTTTCAATTAACAGAGGCTTCGTCGAATCTACAAATTCATTTCATTCAATTTCTGCAAATCGCCGTCAATCGATCTTGCAGAAGAAAACGACAAACTTGCAAGCGCATCTTCCTGGCGGAGCGCTTGCGGCCTCGAGGAGGACGCCACAGTCAGTGCTCAAAATTAAACCCACACCGCCAAATCAATCGAAGTTTTTTTTTTCTGCAGCATCAGTTGTCGTCCTCCCTAGGCTTACTGTAACGGCTTAGCTATGGTGACGGCGCCGGAGAAGAAGAAGGTGGAGTGCGGAGGGACTGGGTATCTAGGTTTAGCAAGCAAAAATTGGGAATTGGACGTAGGCCTCATTTCCTTTCTAGTCCCTGTTAATACCAAAAAATAATATTGTTATGTATTAAATATTTGAAGAGAACAACATACTTCTTAATTTGTAAATCGTAGCTGTTACATCTCAAATCGCCCAGGGGAGTGGATCTTGTAAGCCTTATATGTATATTCTCATCTCTGTTTAACACGAGGCTTTTTGGGAGCTCACTGGCTTCGGAGTTCATTGGAACTCCGAAGTTAAGCGAGTTCGCGCGAGAGCAATCCCATGATGGGTGATCCATTGGGAAGTTCTCGTGTGAGTTTCCAAAAACAAAACCGCGAAGGCGTGGTCATGCAAGCTGTATTAATTTGGAGGTTTCGACACATGCTGGTTTGAGTTGCCATGCACTTTGATCAGTCGAGATTTGGAACGCAACAACAGAATGTATCACTTTGTCAACAAATATTTGCTTAGTCAAGACGCCACCACGACGTAGAAATTTAGGAGCTATGGATCACATATATAATTCTGATGAATATTTTGGTTAAGTTAACTAGTATAAACATATGCATGGCTTCAACTTTCTTCAACCAATAAAAGATTCATCTAAATAATTAAATTTATTGTGAAACTGCACTTATCACTCGCGGTAATAGAATTAAGATTTGAAAGCCAGTTGGGGTAAACTTACATGGTAAACTTAGAAACAAAATCTGATGAAATTTCTATTGTTTCTTTACAATTTTTTAAATTTTAGAAATCCTATTAAAATGATATACAATTGGCTATGCTCCAAAAAGAAAAACTCTTTGATACGAGTGAAATTAAATATTTTGGTTGAAGTTATACTTGAAATTATTTTTTATACGTACCATTTAAAGTTCCGTAAAAGATCTTCTCTGTAAACCATTAACATGGGCTCCTCAATTCCAATTCGAAAAAGCAAAAAAAAAAAAGATCGTCCCAAAAAAAAAAAAAGGAATAAGAAGTAATCAATGTTAGATCAAATATTTAGTACAATCGAATCGATATTAAAAGATTAGATAAAATCTAACCTTATAACAAATGCATTCTATTTTTAAAGAGAAATAGAGAATCAAACTTAGGACCTCATGTGAGGAAAGTGATGCTTTTAAATAACTGATCAGCTACAATCTTTGCAAACCTTCATTAAGATAGAAAATGACCAAAGAAGATAAAGTGAAAGCTGGACACCAACAAAAAAAAATGAAATTGAACATAGTAGTAGAAACACATGAATTTGAGTACTAATGGGGGCGAGGAAACGGAAGACCAAAAGGCATTTGAATAAGAGACGGTGCACCGTTCGGTCTCTTTGATTGTACCCATATGTGAAGAAGTTGAGGCTCCACCATAAAATGAATTGGCAATATGGAGGGTAGCTCAACTAACTTATATGCCCTTACAAGGTCCTTTCTCTCATCAATGGGGAATTCATTCTCAACATGCCCCTTCATGTATGGCGAATTTTTAAGCCTAACACAAATGGAGACATATAGAGCACGTGTGGCTATTTGGTTTACACAAGTAACAAACTGATCTAACACTATGAAGAAGTTGAGGTTGTTGAATATAAGTTCCACACATTGGGGAATTAAGAAAATAAAATACAATATATAAGTGTATGGTTCTACTCCTAATAACATCAAGGCCTTTTGTGATGATTAAGCTAACCGTATTAGTGTGGTTAGGAGTGGGTTAGTGGTCCGTCTCTCTGAATATATAACATGGTATGAGAGCGGGTTTAATTGGGATCATGTGGGTCCGTGTCGTGCCCCAGTTACCAAGTTTAATATAAGTCCCCACATCAGGGAATAAAGAAAATAAAATATAATATGTAAGTGTATGATTTCACTTCTAACAACACCGATATCTTTTTTTGTTAAACTTGGCACATAGCAATAGGTGACTAAGTTGAGACAATATCAATGTGGTTAGGAGTGGGCAAGTGACCCGTCTCTTTGAATATCTAACAGATATTTCACCATAAGACAAATTAAAATTATAGAGAGTAGCCCAACATACTTATATGTCATCAATGAAGTCGGAAATAGAAGCCAAAGATCATGAGTTGAAAAATAAACATACATTACTGTGGGATTCATTCTCAATAATATGACCTTGGTTTCTCTAATTAATATGCATAAACCATCCCCAAAACCCCCATAGTTCAAACAAATCTAATCTCCTAAGATAAATCTGGTGATCTCTGTAACCACTGGTTTCATCTCTGGCTTTCTTGGTTCATTTGTAGGTTTTTTTTTCTTTTTTTTTTATAGAAAAAATTGGGCTTGTGCTTGTCACACAAATTTATTATATGGAGAAACATTATACACACTTGTTGTATGCAACACTTAATTAGGTTTTTTTTTTCTTTAATACAAGTGATCTTATCTTACTATTTTAATTTACACTAGCAATTGTACACATGATATGCATGTGCATATTAAAATTTTGAAAATAAAAATTATAAAGAGAATGGTCGCTAAAATTTTTTTGTGACGACCTTTTAACAATTTTTTGTCGTTGAAGAGGTTGTTCGTATTCTTAATAACTGTGTATGGATAATGATTTCATCACTAAATTTATTTTATTTGAGAGAAAAACGTGGAAGATTAAAAGCGGACAACTAATGTGAGGCTTTGAAAGAAAACAGTAAAATTATTTTATATTAATTTACTATATTGCTCATAAGTTTTATCTTGGTTTAATTTTGTTGACAAGGTTAATTTGGTCTTTTCGTCCATATTTAGTTGACAAATATAATTTTGCTAATAGGTAGTTTAGATTATAAAAAAAAATGATGGATTGAACTCTAGATGCGATAAATTAGAGAAAAAAAGTCATAACTATTATAACAATCCATCACTTCTCTGATTAGTAATTTAGCGATTCCACGAATATTACGGTGAAAAACTGAAAGAAAAAGGAAATATTGGTCAAAGACCGCTGCTAGCTTTACAATGACGTCTATAGCAAGAAAAAGAAACCTTGTAAACCCTACTTTACTCCATCTCCCACATGCATGGGTTGACCCAGAATTCCATATATCACTTCTCTCTCACACACACACATATACGTGCACGAAATGAAACACATGCCTGCGTGCACATGCGGATCACACACAAATAGAGTAGTACTGATTAAATGATCATACAAAGATAAAGGAAATTGTATTGGAAAGATGAATTGACAGCACTTTGATTAATGATGTTATGCAAATGATCAAGTCCAAAGAGACTCTCTTTTAAGAGGGTCTTGGATAACATTGCTAGGAGAAGCGAAGCTGCTGAAGTATTGATGTGGAATGCTATTGAAGTCACTGTTGGATAAAAGAAGGGACTTCTGGTCATGATCTTGATGTTGATGATGGTGTTGATCAATCTGGGTTGGTAAGGCTACAGGATCCTGTTGCATCTGGAAGCAAAGTGTCTCTGCCTGAGCCACTGCAAGCTGCATTTGCAGCTCAGAAACTTGATTCTGCAGGAAAGAAATTGCCCCAACACACCCGTAAACCGGGTCTCTCACTCTTGCATTTGCTTCATAAACCAAACTGCTCACAGCATCTCCTCTTTGATGAATGGGAAGCTCCTGAATGAACGAGGAAACCATAAATTATACACGCATAAAAAACCTAATTTCACAATTGTTCTTTGTTTGAGCTCATCTCTTTCATTATTTTAACAAAATCAGAAAAATACAAAAATAAGAAGAATATAACTTAGGTATTGATCAAGGGGATGCTTGCACTTCTATTGATGAGTGCAAATAACATGCCATCAATTGTACTGGTCTTGATTGCAGTACCCTTCCATAAAAGTGCATGAAGCGAGTGCAAAATAGCGTTTTCCCACACCCTTTTTCATTTATGGGCACTCAAAGTTTATTTATGTCCACTAATTCTCATTTAACTTATTCAATTAAAAAACCATAAGTGAATAGGTGTAGGGAGAGAAAAAGGGTGTGCCGAAATTCAAGTCTAGAGAAAAGAAAGAAACCTGCAACATTTTGCTGACATTGCTAGCACCAAAGACCTTGTGAACAATGGCAAACTTATAAGGGTCATCAGAAGGGAAGTATGGGGCAAAGATGCAGTCCTTGGCACACCGGCGCCTCAACAACCTGCAAGAAGCACACGGCGAAGAGCCCGGTCCCATATTTTACCCTAACAACCCAAAAGAAAAAAGTTTCCCTCTGAAGAACTACTTGATTAAGAAAAGCTAGAAAGCACTTTCTTACTACTGAAAAGTTGTAACAAAAGGGTGCTTAGTAGTGTTGAAGCCAAAGAACTGAAATTGCATATTTATATTGGTTCAAGGATGGTAGCCTTAGGGTAGAATGGTCCCACATGCTTCGCAATTAATAATAATAAAACAAATTCAGACTTCAAAACTGGAATCTGGATATTCCCAACTAGACAAATTAGCAAATTCACACGTTAAAAATACGATTATAGCCCTGAAGTGCGACAGATTTGAGTGTGATTATCAAGGGCACCTTGGTCAATATTGCAGGGAATAGATTCTTCTCTAGTTGACCACCGCGTAGGCGCGTGAATTGTATGATATATACGTATATATAAGTTGGCAAAAGCCACGCAGCTGTGTTGTTCTCACGTTCTGGTTTGACTCTTCTGTTTCTTTCTTCAGCTGCACTGTGTTAAATTTCAGGTCGACGGGCCGAGGGTCCACTCCAACAATACTGATACTGTCTCCACTTGGTCACCTGCTCAATCCGTCAGATGTGGGGGGTTTTAATACAAAAGACCTCGGTGTAAGTCAGAGTGGGGTAATTCTATTTAAAGAGAATGTTCTCAAGCCTTCTAGCCGATGTGGGACAGAAGAATTCTAACACTCCCTCGCACGTGAGACCCCATTTTATGGGTCACACGTGAAGTTCCACACATCTGCAACGACGTGGAGCCAAGCTGAGGCTCACCTGTTCGTACGGGGCCAATAGGGACCCACCCATTCACATGGCATCTCTTGGCCTACATGGAGCCAAGTCGAAGCTCACTCGTTTGCGAGGGGTCAAAGGGGACCCACCCATTTCACGTGGCAGTATGGGCCCGTCCCTTGTCTCTGATACCATGTTAAATTTCAGGTTGACGGGCCAAGGGCCCACTCTAACAACACCGATACTGTCTCCACTTGGCCACCTGCTCAATCCGTCAAGTGTGAGGTTTTAATACAAAAGGCCTTGGTATAAGTTAGAGTGAGGTAATTCTATTTAAAAGGATTGTTCTCAAGCCTTCTGGCCGATGTGGGATAGAAGAATTCTAACACTGTGTGTGTATTGGTATAGGAGAAATTTTTAATTATAACGGGAATACAAGTGGTACACCATGTGTTTTAATAGAATTTGTGAGAAATTTTATTTTTTAAGTTATTAAGTTTTTAGCACACATATCCCACCATTTGTATAGTGACATGTAATGTACCACTTTGTATATCGGTCACACTAAAAAATCTCTCTTGGTACAGGAGCAAAAACGAGTAAGAGAAGAAGAAAAAAAGGGGTTAACTATTGAAAACGAATATTAAATTAGAGATTAATTTGAAAGCAATCAATTGGGGAGAGAGATTACTTAAGGTTAGGGTTTTCGTAAGAGATAAAAATTGAAAGGCATGTGAAACCCTAACCACGACCAAAACACCGAGAGAGATGGACTCATCGTCGTGAATGTTTGTTGGCGGACATCCACATGGAAACATACATTTTCACAACATATTTCTATCCCACAGCCCCCCAACGCCGCCTAACTTTATAACTTTTCAATATTTTTTTTTTTTTAATAAATTATAACTTTTGAATCTTTGATCAATGCTCTCACTCGCCCAAAATCACTGCCCCAACAGCCCCCAACGCCGCCTGACTTTATAATTAACTTTTGAGTCTTTGATCAATGCTCTCACTAACCCAAAATATATTAATTTCTATTAAGTTTATGTTTACCAAATATTATGAATTTTGTTTTTCTTGTTTTTTTTCATGCAGCTATCTTGACTAACTACAAATATTCTTTGCATACCAAAAGCAAAAAACCTAGCATTCTTTAAATATCAAATTAATATATTTGCCCCTTTTCCCGGAAATAGAAAAAGAAAATGATTAATTAGATCTCATCAGTCATGATAAGACTCATCATAACGATAATCAAACACGTACAATTTACAAAATGATTGGATCCTCAATAGTTCCTCTACACAGATATTGAATAAAATTCATACGACGTTATCTAAAATCAAGCACATCAATTTTGCCCAAACAAATACATGACACGGAGTTTCAGGAAAAATGTAGAGCATGCTCAAAATTTGCATGTTTTTCTCAACTATAGTGTGACAGCTGTTTCTGCACATGCTTTTGTTTGGGGTAACGCTCATGTCACATCGTCTCTGATGGATGCACGTTTAGGCTAGCACATGTAGTCATTGAGCTAACAAAACCAGACTAATATCACAAAACCAATTGGCAGCTAGTAGAAAACTTATGTTGGCAACTGGTTGACCTTGCTTTCATGGTGGAATAACCCCTCTTGATTATTTGTAGCCAGAAATTGAGAAGAAAACTGGGGTTTCATCGTAAAACCAATTGATAACATGAGAAATAATCTAACCTCTTATAAGCCCATGCAAGGTCTCTCTCATTCTCAACACGCCCCTTCACGTGTGGCGAATTTACGAGCCTAACACATGAACAATACAACAGGATGACGTTAAGCAATGTGGCCGTTTGGCTTCACATGTGGAAGAACCCTACTCTGATACCATAAAAAATGTTTGAATTCCATCATAAAATCAATTGACAATAAATTGTACAACTTAGCTTGTAAACTAGTAAGTTCTTAAGGCACATGCACCGTTCATCCATCACTGCAGTCATGCAAGTCATGAAACGTTTTATTATAATTCAAATCTCCTGTCACTAGGCCCACCAACCAACCTGGACTTTTATTTTTATTATTCCTACCGGATAAGGATTGTTTCCAACTTTTAATCCAACGGTCTTATGGTTTTAGATTTTGGTAAATTTTTTGTTGACATGAACTATTGAAAATAAGCCTAAAAGATAAAAATTCGGATCGTTAAAAAACATTACAAAATGAACACCAAAAAATACGTGTAAAAAATAATGTCACAAATCCATACCATGTATTTGTATCGAATTCAAATCTTTCATCGTCTCAATTTTATTGGGAGAATACAAGTGGTAAACTTTTTTTGGCACATGCACGTACAAACATTGAATGGCCTCAAGCCATCCATTAATTAACACGTCACACGAGTGACCAGTGTTAGACTAAGTTGATTCGGTTACAGCCAAAACTAATTGAAGTGTTTAAGTTAATCTGTAACTCTTATCTCATAAGAAGTTGGATAAGTCTAGGACTTATTTCAAATGTTTGTAGGGTCAAACAGTCTATGCTATCTTTGCTTTTCTGTTTGTATTGTTGAATTTCAAAACTCCATGTAAATAGGGTTTTCAAACTCTGAATGTAATCTTCACCGTATTATAAATACATGCACCCTAATGTTCGAATGAGTATGCAATTAAAGTGAAACACTCAGTCCCTTAAGTTTTAAATAGTTTCTAGAGCCCCTATCGTCTAACGACAAAGATCATTTTTTTATGCCCATCATCGTATCGTATTCAAAGGCTAAGAATAACAACAACATCAATACTACCCAACCCACCAACTCTACCCTCCCCCCTCCCTTTTTCCAACCTTTATAAGATAAGAGTTACAGATTAACGTAAACACTTCAAGTAGTTTTGATTGTAACCGAATGACGATTTGGTCTAACAACCAGTACTACTAAGTTTTTTCTAATTTTAAAAAGAGAAACTAAGGGATCCACGAACTTTTGTCATTCGTATTTTTTGCACAATGTTTTATATTTGCACAATATTTTATAATGTTGGTACATAAATATGACAGAGAGTATATGAAGAATGATCACTTTTGAAAGAATCCCTTAGCATTTCTCGTAAAAATTCTTAGTCACATGTATACATTGTATTAAAAATCAATAAGCATATAAGATAATACTAAACCTCCACAGAGAAAATTAATGTGACCCAATTAATGAGATCCGACATGAAGCAAAGGCTTAAGAGTTTATTAAAAAGGAAACCCGTTTCGAGAGAGATTGAAACTAAAACAAATAGTGGTTCTGAAACCCTAAGACCTCTTCTCGCTCCCTTGCATTTAATGATCTCCACGATTCCAAGCTTCTAATCTTTTGTCCCGAGAAAAAAAAGCTCTCTTCCCCTAGTTGTCATGGCATTTGCATATACTTTTCTACTTAAGGAGAAGGTTTTAGATTCGACTACTGAGGGTGATGAGTTCAATACTAAATTAATACGACTAGTTTATTATATGGAGTGATTTTTTAGTGTGTAGGAAACACAGTATGGTATATCAGGTGTTATAATACAAGTCATTGGATACTTGAAAAAAAAAAATTTCCAACCATTTGTATTATGACACTTAACGTACCTAGTTGTGTACTTTGGTACATTGAAAAATTTCTCGACTATGTGGGGCTGTAACGTTAGATTCTAATAGTATTCTTCTCTACTTATAAGCAAAAGATTTTAGATTCGAACCTAAATCCCACATCCCTCGGTATAAATATTGAAGAAGTTAAGGTTTCACCTCAAAATCAATTGACAAAATAGTGACTAGCCAACTATGAATAAGCACATGCAAAGTCTTTTTATTTTTTTTGGCGATATGCAATTAATACTCTGAACAAATATATCATTATAAGAAGGAAAAATGTTGAATTTGTTTTACTGCATTACCTCAGAAAACGCGCATATTTTTAATTAATCTTATACAAGTTTCAGTTTTCTGTTTCAAGTTTCAAACCCTAAGCGCTCTAGGAAGAAGAAAAACTTCTACGCTCTAGACGGCGAGATCTATGTTAAACCTTTTGTTTTACTGTATACTTAAAGCAAATGAATAAGGTGGAGGAAAAACAGACATCTTTCACCAACTTAGAGGAAATTAAAACATGCAACCTCCGATGCATACATTGAATGCACTTGCCTTGGTCATATGGAGGATTCGACTCTTGAGATACATGCATGCATATGGTTTTCTTAAATGGTGGGATAACAATAGAAGCCATATAATAAGTTTGACGATGGCAGCCTCAACTTCGATCATATATATGTGGCGCTACACTCACCTCAATTTCAATTTCAAGTTGCTTGAACAAAGTCGTTTGCTTGAACCATTTTTCCACTATCAACTCAATACAACGAAAAACGAATATATAGGCTTGGTTTGCATTTTTTTAAACGTGTCATTCTTTTTTTTTTTACACATGCCAAACGGTGGTTATAACATGTAAACAGATAGAAATAAATACTTTCAGAATAAAAACAATAAGATAAATATAGCTATAGCATTTTTGTACATGACTTTTTTACAAGCGAAAAATAAAGAAATTAAACCTAAGACCTCTAAAACATGAGTAAGTGCTCTCAAACACTTAAACTATGAATGCGTTGTGAGCACATAAATTTTGATTTCAAGATTCTAAGTAGCACCCAAAGGGATCGTTGCCAACACATAGTGGTGTATAGAAATGGAAATTGCTAACGCACTTTGTTGTCTTACCGCACATCTCATTTTTTTCTAAATCTAAATTAAATAAATCGAAAAACAATGAAGAGAGGAAAATAATTAAAGAGTGCTTAAACCATTTCACGAACAGAACGTAAACAAAACATATGGAAAGGAAACATTTTTACTCATCATCATAAACTACGATGTATGCTTATCATCTTATTTTTCACCGTTAGATGAGTTTGAATTTTGAGATTTGTGTAGTAAATAGACACAAATCTCAAAATTCAAACTCATCTAACGGTGATAAATATGATAGTGAACATTACCACCACTTGAAGGTGAGAAGAGAAATGACAAATAAGCCTAAGAATGCCACGTGGGTAAACACATCTAACGGTGATAAATAGGATAGTGAACATTACCACCATTTGAAGGTAAGGAGATAAATGATAAGATAAGCCTAAGAATGCCACGTGGGTACATGCGATCGGGCTGCAACTGATGCATAACACTCCAAACCCAGGAGAAAACCAATGTGATTATCCAAATAAAATAATTTAAGAAAATGATCGCCCTTTCGGTTTGGTATTCTTAATTTGAGAAATCCTTTGTCCTTTTTTTGGTGAAAAAAAAAATCCTTTGTCGTTTGTGTAGATACAAGTACAATGTTCTTGTAATGGAGGACCCCACAAGTGGTAACTATTTAGTTTCTCTAGTATACAGTCGTTAACGTCATTGTCTTTGAAGAATCAACGTAGTGCTTATATAGTTATAATCTCGGCATGCTTACTTTCTGAGGTATTTGTTGACTTTTTCAGGTGCCGTTAATTTTTCTTTTAAATTTTAATTTTAGTCGGTTATTTTCTTAAATTTTTATAAAATGCCAATTTTTCATTGAACTTTAATTTTAGCCGATTATCTTTCTGAACTTTTATAATTGGTCAGTTTATAGTAATGAACTTGTTGAGATTAATAATTATTATTTTGATTTGAATTTGGGTCTTGAATTGAAATAGGTGAATCGAGACGGTGGTGTGAATCAAGTTACAAGGAAGACTAATGAAGTGGCATCACAACCCAAATTGTTGCTAAAAAGCAAAACCATGGAGAAGATTCATAGTTATCCATATTAGGGATAAGTTCAAACAAAAAGTGTACAAAGTGAATTAGTGGAAGAGAAGAAGGAAAAAAATATATGTTGTCTATATTAGAGATAAAATTACCTTTTTGCTCTCTGACAATTGTCATGTGCCGAGATGGATAGAAAATTGGATGAAAAAATTTAAAATCTAATGTTAGGAGGGAAGTGGCCAATTATAAAAGTTTAGGGGCAACGACTAAAATTAAAGTTTAGAAGGAAATTGGTAAATAATAAAAGCTCAAAGAGGTAATTGGCAAAAATTAAAGTTTGGAGGAGAAATTTGTCAATTCCTTACAAGGTTGTGGGAGGTTAGGGGCCACAAATACTTTTACTTTTTTTTAATCTCCTTTTGAGTTTTTAAACAAGTGACACACACTTATTAGATAGTGGTGCCACTATAATTATGTCTTGTAAGCTTCGCAAAATTTACTAACCATGGGGTTATAGAAGCTGTATTTTGTTTATGTTTCTTTCTTATTGTTTGGACCCAAATTTACACTATTGGTCTGTGCAATCAAGGCCGTTGAGTGAGCATAGCTTCTAACCGTCAGATAGAAAAGTGAAGATAATTTTATTATTGTTAAAGGATAATATTATGATTTTTATCATAATCATTATCTTTTAATGTGAATTATCTTGGCTTCTTCTTAAACCAGATAAACGTGATGCAAATAATATCTCTAACCTACAATTCAAATTAATTGGAGATATTCGGCATATGGCAGTGCATCTACTACTGGATTAATTTCAAGCAATTAATCTTTGCATGGGATAAAGGTGAAATTGTGAGATGGTGGTGTGATGTGATTGGGATGATTATATATAGATAAAATAAAGAGTAGGCTTCAGCCTATGGACATGATGGGAAGAACAAATTAGCAGAAGATAGTGACGTGGTAATTTTTTAACCATTGATCATGTGATAATGGGATAAAGCCATTATTCGATCAGATGCGGTGTATTTAAATATTAAAGATTTGTGGCGTAATGAGACTCAGGGATTACTTCTTGCTAGTCGTGATGCATCAAAAGACTAAGAGATTATTTTCTAGTAGTCGTGACACATCAGGAGATTCAGAAATTTACTGCTTAGCCATTAACAAGAGCAGCGTTATAAATACAGAAGCAGTGGCAACGGGAAAAGCTCTCTCCAATTCAACACACACACTACCATGTGCAAATTCTCGCTCTACGCAAAACCTCTCAAACACCTAGAGATTGTTTATTTTCTTTTTCCGCCAACACATCTTTAGTTTGGATAAACAATACTATGAAGGCAACTGATGACATCTTCAATTTGGATAAACAACACCGGAGCTGTATAATCAGCCAATCAAGGAGCACCTTCAGTTTGGATAAACAGCACTGCTTCTCGGCCGACTGATTACCTATCCAAGTCTCGGTCGACAAGGATTTTCGAGTCCTTGTTGATAGAGGTTATCTCATCAGCCTTCTCGACGAAATGAGGTGTTACCAAGTTACTACATTGGGCACATTGAAAGCCGAATTTGATATTGAACTTCGCAGAACTAGCAGCCTTGTTTTCAGGCTCTAGAACCCGAAGGCCAAGACGTGTTCCTTCCTCGACTGCAGTCGCAAGTTAAAGAAGTCAGTAGCGCGCCCAACACACACTAATATATTTTACTTCCCGGCCAAGGTCGACCGACGTAGTTAGCTTATTAATTACTTGGCATGCGCGCCATATAGGCTTGGTAGTTTTTAGGGTCAACATTTTGGCACGCTCGGTGGGACCCATGCTAAAGCTACGAAGTTCATATGATATATCAAGATGTCAATCCGGCTCTGTTTAGCCGACATGACCGGATCCTTGAAGCATGTGAAGAAAGGAAAAAATCATTCTCTTAAATGATAAAGGTGAAGGTTCATCGCAACTTACAAGATCAATTGTTAAAAGAAAATAGAGCTCGATTTAATGTCTGGCTAGATGGAGAACATTTTCCTTATGTTTTCAACTACAAATCAATTCCATTTGAAGAATGGTTGGTTGAAAAGACTGGGGTCAATTTTACGCTCCGACCACAATCAAAATTAGGCCTAAGAAAATTGTCAAGACGGCCGAAGAAAAACCTAGGCCACCTATTTTTCTGTCGAGATTGAAAATGTGGTAGGCCTAGAAGAAAAGGTTCAAGTTTCTAAGTCAAAAATCGACTCAAAAAATGATTCGTCAGATGAGTGTTCCAATGTAAACATGACCGATACACGGCTTCAGACCATAAAACCACATCAATTGATATGGTAATTGGAGACATGGTCTTAGACACCAAAACTACGTCAATCGATATGATTATTGGCCATAAAGCCAATATGAAGAAATCCCGTTCATCTAAGTTGTTAGAGTTAAAAATCGAAATTGGCCAAATTATTATGCTCGGGGGGCTAAATAATTATTCAACGCATTCGACGATTGAAAATAAAAAATATTTCGCCAAGTCAAAAGTTTTGGAAGTGATTCTTTATTCGGCCTAAAGTGAGATCAAAGTGAGAATTTTGATACAAAAAGATCCCACCTTGGACTAAAGCATCGTTAGCCTCCTCCTCTTTATAGTTCAACCATTTTCATTTTCTTTTGCTAAAAAAAAATAGATGAATAAATTCTTTTCTTAACCATTCGGTCTTTCAGACCAATATTTAAGAAAATATCGAGCCCTTGACATAGTCTAATCCAAACTGATTTTCCCACATACCAATATCATTGCATTTCGTCATTGCTCCCATATGACGAAAGCGAGAAGTTTGTTTACCTGAATATTAATTATCACTGTTTGGCAGCAGAGATAATGGCGTCAAAAACTTAACCTCACATCACAAATAGGTTAATGGAAAGCATTTAGTATTATTACCTAGTATCATGAAGCAAATTGGAAGCCTGGAAATCAACCAAGGTAAATGTTGACATAACTATCAATTCATCTTTCAAATTGACTCTATCAGCAATTTTGTCATATAAAACTGTTGACCCTAAAAACTATTAAGCCTACGTGGCGCGCAGGCCGCTTAACTAATAAGCTAACTATGTCATTCGGTTGTTTGCGGGGCGTGCCAACTAGTCGGTCGAGCTCGACCGAGGAGTAAAATTTGTTGATGTTGCGTTGGGTGCGCTGCTGACTTCTTGATCTTGGGACTGCGGCCGAGGAAGGAACACGTCTCGGCCTTCGAGTTCTAGAGCCTGAAGACAAGGCTGCTAGTTCTGCGAAGTTCAATATCAAATTCGGCTTTCAATGTGCCGAATGTAGTAACTTGTAACACCTCACCTCGTAGAGAAGGTTAATGAGATGACCTCTGCCAATAAGGATTCAAAAATCATTCTCGACCGAGACTTGGATAGATAACCAGTCGGCCCCCTCGCAATGTTGTTTATCCAAACTGAAGATGCTTCACGGTCGGTTGATTCTACGGCAATAGTGTTGTTTATCCAAACTAAAGATGTTCGCAGGTTGCCTTCACAGTACTGTTTATCCAAACTGAAGATGTGTTGGCGAAAAAGAAAATAAAAAAATTCTCAAGATATTTGAGAAGTTTCGCGTAGAGCGAGGGTTTGCGCATGGTAGTTTGTGTGTTGAGTTAAAGGTCTTTTTCGTTGTTCGCAACTCTATATTTATAGTGGATGATGTACTTGCTTGACACGGCTAGATAGAGTTTGACTACAACTCTAACTAGCTGAATAAAATTTGATTCGTGGCCTTTAAATTTCTGCGACCTTCAAAATAAAGCTCATCCATGCTTTATCACACCACATCATAAACCTAATCTACCTAGGCTTCTGATCTTTTGAAAAAAACCTCCAGCAGAAACCTTCACTTCAATCACACAAAAAGCCTAGTCTACCTAGGTTTGTTGTGTCATCATCTCAACCTAGGCTTATCATATCACCACCAAAATCCAATCCAATCCTATCCTATTTAAGCTTCTTCATAATCTTTACCCATGCATGCATCCTAATCCCCACCATACTTTAAATAAAAAATAATCAGTTTGCACCACACATTTGCACGCCAGAACACACCCAATTCAGCTTGACTTGTGCTGCCATGTTTCCAGTTGGAAATATATATCTCATCTTTCATAATAAATTACTATTAAAAGATAATTATGATAAAACATCATAACATTATCCTTTAATAATAATAAAATGAATTATCTCCATTTTTCATCTGACGGTGTAAAACTATGCTTACTCAGCTATCTTGATTGCATGTGCCGATGATGTAAATTCGGGTCCAAACATTACCCCCTAATTTCCTTGAGCTTCAGTCGTAGGCCGAATGGTTAAGGAAATTAGCGTAGTCGAAGAAATATATGGTTGAGGAATCCACGTCATAGCTTAACATGTGTAGAAAGAATCCTCGACGAGCTGGCCGAGAAAAACCAAAACGGGGTCAAAGTCTTGAAGCCCCGCTCACCGCTTCTCATGGTACTCAGGATATATATGCATGGCAAGCCGAATGACCCCATGGACGATAGCACTAGCACTAGGCAATAATGCCTCACCGAGCTCGGCATGTGTGTTATATACTAATAACTAATAAAAGTGATTGAACCTTCTCAAGAAGGGCTTGTCTTGAACATCAACAAATGCAGGCCGACAAACACCAAGGCCGAGGTCTAGAAATATTCTATTCGGCCAATCTCTTTTTTTATTATTTACTCGACTTCGGTGACCTTTTACTTTTCTCAACCTTAGTGACCTCGACTTAATATACTGTTTCAAGTTGCCACCTTATTTTAAGCCATATATATATATATATATATATATACACACATATTAAACCTGATAGTATATGTAGCCTGGCTGCTTGATGTGATGCCGATGTATATATATATTAATCCTATGTCAGCAATGCACATAATCTCAACCGCAATTAAGGCCGAATTCTTTCCTACTTTTCTTGACTTAGGCCTAATCCAAACCTAGGCCAAAATGTTTTGTCTCGGCCCCCATAATTGTTTTTCTTTTCTTTTTAAGCCGAGCCATCATGTGTTTGAATGCTGCACTATTGTTGCCCCCTTTATTTTCTTATTGTATCGGCCTAAAAGGCTGAATGTTTAAGAAGATAATATATTCTTCCTTTTATTTTTATTTTTTAAGCAAAAGCAAAAGAAAACGGCTGAATAATAATCAGGAGGAAGCCAACGATGCTTTACTCCAAGTCGAGATCCTTGTATTTCAATATAGCCAATCAGATTTTGTATTGAGCCGAATAACAAGTGATCTCCAAATATTTTTGACTTGGCGAAATATTTTCCACTTTCGGCTGCCAAATGTGTTGAACAATTATCATGCCCCCCAGGCATAATAATTTCGCTAATTTCGGCTTTTAACTCGAACAATTTAGCCGAATGAGATTTCTCCATATCGACTTTATCCCCAATAATCATATCGAGTAGCGTAGTTTGTTAGACTAGGCCTATGTCTCGGCCTTGCTCGTCATTGGAGCACCCCTCTGACGAATCATTTTCTAAGTCGATTTGTGGCTCAGAAACTTGAACTTTTGCTTCTAGGCCTACCATAATTTCAGTCTAGACCGAAAAAACAGGTGGCCTAGGTTCTTCTTTTACTGTCTCGACAATGTTCTAAGGCCAAATTTTAATAGTGGCTGGAGCGAAAAATTGCCCCCTAGCCTTTTGAGAGAAAGACTTTTGCCTTTCTTTATTTTCTTCAATGATCCAGCCAAGAAGTTTTTGTTGCTCGACAATTTCCTTGAATAGGCACCGAATCTCATCCTGAGTGTGATCTTGATATATCATGTGAACTTCGTAGTTTTAGCACTGGGTCCCACTGGGCATGCCAAAATGTTAACCCTAAAAACTACCAAGCCTACGTGGCGCGCAGGCCGAGTAACTAATAAGCTAACTACGTCATTCGGTTGTTTGCGGGGCATGCCAACTCGTCGGCCGAGCTCGACCAAGGAGTAAAATTTGTTGATGTTGCATTAGGTGTGCCGCTGACTTCTTGATCTTGCGACTGCGGTCGAGGAAGGAACACGTCTCGGCCTTCGGGTTCTAGAGCCTGAAGACAAGGCTGCTAGTTCTGCGAAGTTTAATATCAAATTCGGCTTTCAATGTGCCGAATGTAGTAACTTGTAACACCTCATCTCGCTGAGAAGGCTAATGAGATGACCTCTGCCAATAAGGATTCAAAAATCCTTCTCGACCGAGACTTGGATAGATAACCAGTCGGCCCCGTCGCAGTGCTGTTTATCCAAACTGAAGGTGTTTCACGGTCGGCTGAATCACCAGCAATAGTGTTGTTTATCCAAACTGAAGATGTTCGCCGGTTGCCTTCATAGTGTTGTTTATCTAAACTGAAGATGTGTTGGTGAAAAAGAACATAAAAAAATCTCAAGATGTTTGAGAGGTTTCGCGTAGAGCGAGGGTTTGCGCAGGGCAGTTTGTGTGTTGAGTTTGAGGTCTTTTTTCGTTGTTTGCGACTCTGTATTTATAGTGGCTGATGTACTTGATTGGCATGGTTAGATAGAGTTTGACTGCAACTCTAACTCGTTGAATAAAATTTGATCTGTGGCCTTTAAATTCCTGCGACCACCAAAATAAAGCCCATCCAGGCTTTATCACACCACATCATAAACCTAATCCACCTAGGATTCTGATCTTATTAAAAAACCTCCGGCAGAAACCTTCACTTCAATCACACAAAAAGCCTAGTCCACCTAGGTTTGTTGTGTCATCATCTCAACCTAGGCTTATCACATCACCACCAAAATCCAATCCAATCCTATCCTATTTAGGCTTCTTCATAATCTTTACCCATGCATGCATCCTGATCCTCACCATACTTTAAATAAACAATAATCAGTTTGCACCACACATTCGCACGCCAGAACACACCCAAGTCAGCTTGACTTGTGCTGCCATGTTTCCAATTGGAAATATATATCTCATCTTTCATAATAAATTACTATTAAAAGATAATTATGATAAAACACTATAACATTATCCTTTAATAATAATAAAATGAATTATCTCCACTTTTCATCTGATGGTGTGAAACTATGCTTACTCAGCTATCTTGATTGCACGGGTCGATGATGTAAATTCGGGTCCAAACAAAAACACGGCGTTGATATTGAAGAAAATCAAAACAATTAAGAAGACTTACCAGAGCGAGAAGAAGCAGATTCTATGGCGGCACAATCCTTGAGTCTCTTTATCTTGTCAATGACTGGCACACTTTCAAAGACTTAATCTGTTTTTGGGTGTTTGGTAGATGTCATCATGTGGTTAACTTCATCTGTTTTCGGGTTTTCAGTTGATTTCCTCTTTAGACAATCCAATGCATGTTCACATGCCTACAGAAAAAAGCGTAAATCGGAACATAAACCACAAAGTCTTATAGCCTGCATCTAGCAAGAAGATTGAATGCCAAAATAAGAAACATTGATGATAAAAAGGAGTGAGTAGAAGAACACACATAGCAGTTGCTTAATAAATGCAATAGATTTGAGTGTCTAATCCACCTTCTTCTAGTACTAAATATGCCGCTTGTATAAGCACTAAACACATGATTTTTTGCACTTGTACCGCTCATTTTAGCGATCAAGAGAAACGATAACAAAAAAATTAATGAGAAACCTCATGCGTTGTTAACTGAATTATGTTTTATAGCGTTGCAATTGCTAGTCTACCATTATATGGTCATGGAAAACTGATAACTTGGGGTATCGACCAAGGATTTCGTTATCAAGCAGTTGGTCATAGACATGGCTATTGGTTACTAAATCAATCGTAATCTGATTAATCTAATCAAATAACTTCTTACTTCATTTAATGCATAGCTTCCCCGAATGCGAAAGTTAAGAAATTACGAACATTGATGAAAGTAGTGATAGTGATGAAGGTGATGATCACACTCACCTTTCCTGCAACTGAATAGAAACCACTATCTCTTGACCGGTGAGCAAAATCCACCCATTCTGTATAAAAAACTTGTAGCCATGGATTCTTCGAAGATTTGACGTCCCGCAAAAGCAAACCCTCATATCTCAAAGCCAAACAACTCTGCAATCACAAACCGATCCACAAGCACATAGCGGTTAATTAGTTACCAAATTCCAAAGAACCCTAGCGATTTGGCTTATGACATAAATTCATTCCATAAATATGAGAGGATTTGAATTTTGAGAAGATTTGCCTCAACATCGCCTACTAGTGAGAAAGCAAGAACGACAAACTCAAGAACCAGAACCTTCTCCTCCACATTGTTCTCTGCAATTTCTGCGGAACGGAGAGCGATATTCGGACCTCATGAACTGCCTGAAGCCGGACCTGACTTCCATCGATGACTTTACGTCCTTCGAACTCCAATGCTCGTAGTGTCGCGTCATCGAACCTACTAAATATTTTCAATGCCAGAGAGAGATGGATGGAAGATCGGAGAAGAAGCGGAAACGGACCTTCTGTTCAAGACGAGTGAGCGAAAGAGCTCTGACATTTGGCGGCAAAACGGTTCTCTGAATTTCAATTTGAGTTGGATTTCTAAACATTAGAGGGCCATAATGGGCCCAAAATCTATAACCCATTTAAGGCCTGTTTAAAGGCAATTAAGGCCTATAACAAATGCAATTAAGGCCCACCTAAACCATAAAGAAACGACTGGTGAGGCAAATTTTCATTTGCCACCAACTGTCAAAATAAACACATTTTTCATCAATTTTTTTTAACTTAGTACGTCTCGGATTAAACTTTTTCCCTCATAATATAGTTGTTTAGAATAGAATATTATTTGTATTGACGATGAAAATAATTTTTAATTTGACAGAAAAACAGACAAATGTTATGATAAAGGAAAATTGGCACATTTTAAACTCCAGATTATTCATGACCAAATTGAAAGTCAAAACTTGAAGAAGGTAAGCTTAAGAGTTTTTTACTCTATCGCTAAAAAGAAAATTGTTATAGACACTCCAAAAATCTAATTTTGCATTCTAAACTTTTCTATAATCAGAAAAAAAAAAATACATTTGTGAAGAATGTAAAATGTGGTTTTTGGAATGCTGATAACAGTTCCCGCTAAAAATATTTTTTATAAACATAAGATCGCCGTCACTACAACTACGAGTTTCTTGTATCATTTTCAATGTGTGAGTGGAAATTCTTAAATTCGATTCACAAAATACTTAGTGTAAATCTCACATCACCGATTATTATTTAAAAAAATAAAGAGAAAAGTGTGAGAGAATGGAAGGAAAGGGAAGAAGATTTGAAGTGCAAAGAATCCTACTCCTAACAAAATGAGATGGTCACAATGGGCCTGGGCCTGCGTTTTATAACCCAATCTAAGGCACAGAAAGCAACGAGGCATAATCTCTCTCTCTCTCTCTCTCTCTCTCTCTCTCTCAGAGTCAGAGTCGCCGTCGTGCCGAGTAATTGTTGATCAAAAGATATGGCGGGACGGGAACATCCTCGACAGCTCGTCCGGCTGACACCACTATCGGTCAATACCACGGCGCTGGAGGACCGTATCGCCCTCCAGAACCGTGAGATCCAGTCCCTCCTCGTCGACAATCAACGGCTGGCAGCCGCCCACGTCGCGCTCAAGCAGGACCTCGCCGCGGCCCAGCACGACCTACGCCATCTATCCGTCGTCGCCGGCAAAGCCAAATCTGAGAGGGACGCCGAGGTGCGCGAGGTCTACGAGAGGGCATTGAAGCTGGACGCCGAGGTTCGCGCCATCGACTCCATGGGCGCAGACCTGGCTCGGACCCGAGCCGATATACAGGAGCTCGGCTCGTCCCGGCAGGAGCTTGCAGAGGAGTTGAACACGATCGAAGGCGAGCTTGTGAGGACTCAGTCCGAGGCGAGGAAAGTGGTGGACATTAAAGCCGATATCGAGACCTTCAAGCAGGAGATTAAGAAGGGAAGGTAATTTTGAACTAACCTTTCATATGCATTGTGTTTGTGTGAATTGTAAAATTTGGGTATTGAATTTCAGATAGGGAAGTGTGTCGAAATTTCGAGGTTGATCTTTCGGTTTTAGGAGAGGATTTTGTGTGAATTGTGAAGTTTTGGATGTAAAGATTCAATCTTGTCTATGATTTGAATGCAAATATAGGGATGCAATTGACAATGAGAAGAAAACTAGAGCTAGCAACCTTGAGCACAGGCAGGGGATGGAGAAAACAATGGCGGCATTGGCTCGCGAAATGGATAAGCTTCATGGGGAGTTGGCCAATGCAGAGAAGAGAGCAAGGGCTGCAGTAGCTGCAGCTGCAGCAGCAAATCCAGGTCAATTCATTCGTGTTCGACTTGTCTCCCGTATTTAAGATACGATTTATTCTATGTTTCTCGGTTTGAATTCAGAAACCAAATGCAATGTAAGGAGCTTGATGAAATTTCTGGTTGTGTTTATGAAGGTCCTGGGTACCCTGCAGCCTATGGCAATGCTGAAATGTTATACGGGGGAAATGCGTATCCCGATCCCTATGCCGGCATGCATCAGGTATGTGTACGCCCTTGCCTTCTTGATGCTTTGGTGTTATGTTTGTTACTACTCCGTAGATTGAAACCATTGAAAAGATGTGCAAGAATTTGTTTGTGTCTGAGAAGTTATGGTGTCAGTACAAATAATAACGTGAGCATGAGAAGCGTTCTATCGTGATCAAAGATTGCAAACTTAAGCCCTCGTTTCTATCTTGAGACCTAATATGTGGTAGACGGGTAATTTAGAGTCATTAGAATTTGGAAGGTCCCTTGTTTCTGTGGAAATTCAGAGTTTCGATATGGAGCATTCGGAAGACAGCAACAATTCTGTCTTTGTACACAAATGTTACAATATATGTGCTTATATTGAATTTATATCAGATACTTTGCCAAACAACTTAGTTTCAGATTTTCTACTTATACCTTTTTCATCCGAATGAACCTCCTCTGGATTTCAGGCCGCAGGTGCTGCCGACGCTGCGAGTCCATATGGTTCTGCACCAATGCCACATGCTTCTTATGACAGGCAGCCACCGCAGGATATGAGATAAAGGTCTCCGGCAGGTAATTAAGCCGACTAGAAAAACAGCTCCGATGATTGTATGGGTTCAGAAATTTAAATATAAATGAAAAGGTTTTGGCAGCCATTCGGACGAACAACATGGCAAAGATGTGATAAGCAGTTAAGCACAGCTGATTTAGTGCCTTGAGGCTTTTTTTGCTTCGTATTTTTCATGCTACCGCAAAGAAATTTCTCATTTACCACGTGGAAAATATTAGTACAATACACAGAAACGAGCGGTAAAGGAACACTCTGCACAGGGAAAAGGGCTACAGTTACTTGCATCGACAAAAGTTACAATCAATGTTGTTGCAAGAAGCTGCTACCGCTATCTACTTATCGGAACCTGCTTCAATTGTTTTCGGTAACTAACGGACTTGCTACTCGGTTTTCACCGTAATGGCAACGAGCGGGGCGTGGGAGGGTGGGATAATTTAGCTACCTAAACTTTGATTTGTTTGTCCGGCCGGCCGGCCATGAAATTGAAATACCGTCTGAAATGGAACAAGAAGAATTTGTATCTTTGCTATTCAACATTACAAGTCATACAGAAACGGGCAGGTACGTACCCAACGTTTAGCACATCAATTTACAAACAAATAGCAAATCGTCACTTAAGACGATGCGAAAAAACAGAGAACACATCAAGGAAAAGAACGTTTCATTCAAATTTGCTATATGTTGGGGATGTAATACAACGATTTAAACTCGCACCGGAAAGTGATTTCTAGTCTACTCTCATCATTCCCAAACCCAAAACCTGAAAGAAAACCCTTTATCTTGCCACAAGGCAAATGCCAAGACTACAACTGTTGTTCAACATTTGAAGTTTCCAACCGCTGCCGGCTAACCGCCCAAGAAAGAAAGCCAGATGAAAGTAGGCACCCATCAGCAGACAGCAACACATGGGAGGTTATGACAATTGAAGGTAGGTGATACGCAGAGATTCTCGTCATCCACAAGTCCTTTGCGGTCACCACAAGGAAGACTTGCCCCACCCAGCAAGTAGCAGAACATTGAAGGCAATCGGCGGGGAAAATTTTAGGCACCATGCCCATTTTACCAAACAATGGGTCTTAAACCCTACATTGATGTGGTGAAGTAAAACTATCGCAAAGCGCAAGCCTCGATGTAGGAAAAGAGCCTCCACCAAACATGATAATAAATGTCTAAACAAAATAACAAAATCCTACTTGGAAACCTATTCCATGTAACTAGCAATTTAAATAAGTTCAGCTGGAGCTAAAAGTTGAGCAAAATCCAATCCAATGGTCGGGATTCACATCTAACATCGAGTACTTTCAAATACAAATTCCAGGCCACATGAACCATCTTCAGTGATTTCTTATATGGATCACAAATTTTCAGTCAGAAATGCATGTTATAGATATCAGTGCTCGCATATGAGCCATAGATTTAAAATGATCAGATGCAATCAAGAACCCGGTTATGCAAATCGAGGAAATCTCCAAATAAGTGTTAATAATGGTTACGAGAGAGCAGCACTCACCTGAAAATATCAACCTAGCATAGCAGCAAGCAATTTGGAGATTATCCACTTGTCTCTATAAAACATTCACACAACTAAAATCAACTCCTCCAGGTAGTTGTAGGTAAAGTTAAATATAGGAGGACAGAGGCCTTGCTCAGGGTTAGTGAACAACCTACCTCTTAGTCTCCCGTTTAGGAACCCTCCAACGGAATACTACAAAAACCCTCAGAAAACAATTCTCATTACATAAAATCTGCTTCATCTGGAACTTCTCTCAGTAAGGACGCGAACGGTTTCCACCATGCTGATGTCTATCCGCTCCACCATCTCTATAGTTGTTGCGCCTGTCACCGCCCCCATATCCACCTCTACCACCACCACCACCACCACTGCTTGCACAAGAAAAAGTAAGTCAGGACTCGATATGCAGCCAAAAGAAGAAAATTAAGTAAACAAATCAGAAACTCATTCACGCAAAAGAACTTCATAAACTACATCGGAAATTCAGGATAGCACCCATTAACAGAATACCACAACTGAATTACTCAATGACTTTAGTAATTATGACATCAAGAAAAAGAACAAAATATAAAACCCACAAGCAAATATTAAACATCAGGGTACACATCCAGACTTGCTCACTTTTGCTCACACTGTGACTCAATGTGAGGAAGCAATATAGCACATGAACAACAAGGAAAAGGGTTCTTTTCAACTTCCACTCAAATTATAAAAAAGTTGATAGATATATAGATAGATAAATACCCTTGTTCAAACGAAGGCCTTGGAGCTGACCTCTCCGCCATCGCAACACTGATCTTATAGCCCCTTAACTCATAATCTGTAAGAGCAGAACCAAGTTAGAATACGACTTTAACATCATCTTATCATGCAAAATAAAAGTAAAAGAGTTACCATTGTAAAATCCACCAGCTGAATGTGCAGCAGAGGGATCTTCATAGGCTAAACATGCGTCGCCTTTGTTTTTTCCAGACTCATCTGTGTATATTTTGATATTATATGGCCATTGATCCTTATAGCCACGTTTCTGTTTGATTCTTCCCACCTGAAAAAATTAACTTAGCATAAAGTAACCACATAAATGTACACCAATTTGTGGAACTGACAAGGCGAATTAACTCGTTCCTACAACTGAAGGAGAAATGAAAAATGAATTTCCAATATTCCATACATATACTCAAACTAGAAAACCAGCATTCAAAATTCAATCTTAAAAACTCGGATGCACTAAGTTCATAAGTAGGTATGGATTTACTTGTCCAATGCCTCCAAAGAGCTGCTGAAGTTCGTCAACAGTAACATCTGGTGGCAAGTTTGATATGTAGATTCTAGCATTGTCACAAGTATCATCACAATTCTGGTCGCACTGCTTCACCTTAGATGGCGCTTCCGTAGCAGCACTTCCATACCCACCACGACCACCAGCACCGTATCCACCATCATATTTAGCAGGAGGGCCCCCTCGGGCACCACCCCTTGCATCACCTGGACCATTACCACCATAACCGCCTGCAGGACCACCATAAGATGGGGGATATGATGCAGGTCCACCAGTATAACTTGTAGGAGGCGGAACTGCATCCGTTCCATAACTAGCATTGTAAGATGGGTAATTGCCTCCAGCTGTGCCATAGGACGGTGGTGCATTTGGAGGAACCTGACCGTACCCCCCATCATCTCTTCCTTGGCTACCACCATAAGAACCACCCCTACTACCACCTCCGCCTCTACTTTCATAACTACCGCCTCTGCCTCCGTCATAACTGCTACCCTTACCTCCTTCATAGTTACCACTTCGACCCCCATCATAGTTACCACCCCTACCACCACGGTTACCACCACCAGTTCCTCCTCTGTTATAATTGCCGCCACCACCACTGCCACGATCACCACCGGCGGCACCCGAAGGAGAGGGAGTGCCACACTTGTTACACTCAACTCTTCTTGCAAAGTTCAAATTCCCACAGCTATATACAATCATACCGATTCATAAACCACATATACATATGCAATAAGGAAAATAGCCAAAGAAAATAAATTTCGACCTAAAGCTATTACTTTTAAGGTTAAGAAGAGAATTCTAAAACCCAATAAAAATTAAGGATAAAAAATAAATAATAGAACCGATCAAGATAAAATGGAAAGAAACAGATAGAAAGAGAAAAAGGGTTTACCCTGGATTAGGGCACAGCCAATCGCCATCTCTTCCACTGCCACCGCGGCCGCCTCTGCCGCCGCCTCCACCACGGTCGCCACCTCTGCCGCCGCCACCGCGATCTCCTTGATATCCTCCACCTACAGTCAAAACCAAATCTGTCAAATCAAAATTAAAGAATTTAAAACAATTATAAACTCGAAGGAACAAAGTAATAAAATTTACCTCGACCGCCACCGCCGCCATAACCTCCACCGCCACGTCCGCCACCGCCTCCATAACCATCGCCGCCCTTACCTCCATAGCCACCACCGCCGCTTCCACCATAGCTTCCGCCTCCACCACCACCTCCATAACCACCAGAACCGCCTCCGTACCCGCCAGAGCCACCATAGCCACCGCCGCCGCTAGATCCGTACGTAGGAGGGGCGCCATCGCCCTCTTGACCGTACATTCCAGCCATGATCTAGGTCCGAGAGAGATTCCGAGACACAACGATTAGGGCCAGACCCGGAAAAGACTAATATTTCCACGCGAGAGCTTCTAGCTTATATACGCGAGGGTAAAGTCGTCACCTGATTTTTGTCTTGCCGATTTTGACTCCGACACGTGTTAATTAACTATGTATAAGCCCAAACCCAAAACCCCTTTGAGTCCGGATTCGTTTCTTTGGGCCTCTAGGCCCGTGACAATTTAAAAAAAAAAAAAAAACAAGAGGAAGTATCAATACACATGGAAATGTCGATACGTAAATTTATGGAAACATCAATATCGGTTGTTTTTGACGGAAATTATGAAAATTTACAATGAGGTAAGTATATCAACTCATTCAAATTTAGACGAAATTAGAGAAAAACTTCCCAAAACAAAAATTCGAAAGTTCGAAATTTACAATGAATTCCTGCAAATTTTGTGCAGCGACTCAATAAATATAATTGATATTCATTAATTTTCTTGTATCTCACCGAATTACAAATCGGCCCATGATAACTCCACCGCCAAATAACCTAATCCACACATACATCTCATCTTATTTCTTACTAGTAGGGAAATTGAAATGCTCACACCCACTCTGCAGACTAACAAGAAACAAATTTAGAGAATTTACAAACCCTTCTTTTGCCATTGAATTTTTGTAGAGCAGTAACTTCCACAAGTGTTCAAACCTAATACAAGTTACAACAACAAACACCAGCAACAATCGATCAGCAGACTGATCATACAGTGGCGAAAAATTTCCTCGGATATCTATTTTCTACAAAACTTTCCTCGAAATCTATCTTCTATGTAAAACTGGGTAAAGATAACAAAAAGGTTGGTACTAGCAAGGTCATCCACAGAGGAAGGTAGGCTGGATGGAGAGAACCTGAAAGAGAGGCGCGTAGTTGAACCGAAAACTTACAATTATCCAAAGATGGATCAACGGTTGTGATTAAACCCAAGCTGCCAAATTCACAGCTGTCTGCACTCTGATTATGCTGCTGATAGTAGCTGTTAAATGCATATGATATGTTACCCGGCCAACTGATATTGGAGCAAGACCCACCAGGAGACATTGCACTGCAATCGGCATGCAAACATGCCTCTAAAGCACTAGCAGTTGCATTAGATAAGTCCCTATTATTGTTCACCACACACCACTTGGCAGGAAGGTACTCAACGTTTTGAGCGTCCACCAGATTTTTCGAACCTTGAATGAAATCAAAATGGTACTTGGCTTGACCATCAAAAGTGAACACACCCCAATGTCGCTCGAAATTTCCCATGCTTATGCTTCTTTGGTCCTCGTCTAAGAGGCTAAAAATGTATGTTTCGACTGGAGGATTATGAGGCCTGAGTGGGGTTCCTGATTTGCTACGAAGGTGTGCCATCAGGCCTTTCATGAAGGTCTCTGCAGTGGAAGGGGTTGCGTTTGCTGCTCCATCTGTAGGCCAACCAATCTGTGACACAACAATTTCCATCTTAGGGAAACCTACTGTTGACAAAGCTGTAACCAAGGTGTCATAGATCAAGTCAAAGCTGTTTTTGTATGTTCTGTGGCTGTCGTTATGAGGTTTTGCATTCTCTTTCAATAGAGTGAAGTCGAGGGAAATGTTTTTGTTTTGGCGGAGACTTATGAAAGGGGAAATGCTCGCAAAGAATGGTGAATTGTGCTTGCTGAGAAACGTGAGCAGTTCAATCATGGTTCTATTGAGGTCTGCCCGAAAGTGTCCTTTTGAAGGATGGCCAGACTCTGATAGGAAGGAATCAAAACTACAAGGCACGACCACTTTCACATTGCTCTCCAACTTTGCTCTGGCCAAAGCTGCGTGAATATTCATTGCCGCTCCTATGACGAATGGGTGAAATTGCTCACCATAACTCTGGAGAAATGGCTCATCTCCAACAGCAACATACCTGAAAATAGACTAGTTAGAAACCAGTATATACAATATGAAACAGCCATACCTTGATTTATGAATGAGCAAAGTCCAGTCGATATCTGATGGGATCAACAAACAAATATTCAGTGGTTACTCTAAGAGGCTAATGAGTTCATGAACCGAGAAATCCCTGCTACAAAAATTTATCTGTCAACTTGTCCTTGCACGGCTGACTAAACCTAAAACGGAAGAGAGAACATCTACCATTATCCTGCAAAGATTTCTTCTTCTGCAAACAAAAAAGACCCACTACAAAATTTTGCTCTTTTCGACTGGTCCTAATGCAATTAAGCCCATAGAGAGATCACCGATACTGGCACAGTGAAGGGCAAACAGGCTCCTCTCTAAAGTTCAATACACAGAGGAGCGTTTCTTCTTGTTCTAGGTATAGCTCATCTCATAGAAAGTTTATTGTTTTATTGGTTTATTTGCCAAAAATCAAACATCAATCAAATGCTAAGAATGCAGCGCTTGAACCCACCAGGGGATTTGAACTAGTAGAATCGGAACACAAATACCATTACCAACTATTTTCTTTCATTCTTCAACCATGAAAACTACAATCTATCTTTAAGTCCCTATGCCGGCTCATTCGACATCAAAAATTAACCTTGACGTGATGTTTAAGCATCTACTCCGCAAAACATAGTGACGAACATTCCGATATGGTCTCCTTTCGTATGAGGTTCTTTTCATCGACATTAAATTAAGGATAATTGCACAAAAGTCCATACTTCATGCGCAACGCAACTTTGATCGTAAAATATGATTCTGTAACTCCTACATTGCCTCCGAATCGCAACATAAAGCCTACAATGTCACTTAAATCTAGGCAAATCAGCAACAAGGTACATTCTTTCTAATGTTTAACACAGATTCAATACAATTCAAATTGGGTATTTCTAACAATCAAATTTCATTCACAGTAAATCAACTATTTACGCCCCAAAAATCCAAATGCAGCATCAAATTAAAAACCGCATCAGGCAAAAAACTAGAAGGAAAGACGAAAACTGACTCGATTTTAACACCGCCGCCGCCGCTATTGGAGACGTAGCGAGTGACATTGTCATGGACCCAACTCTCGGCAGCCTTCTTGGAAGAGTTGAGAACTTTAAGCAACGCATTAGGAATGCCCACAGTGACGCTAAGTTTGGACCCAGAAAGCGCTTCGAGGACGCCTGGGTCCGCGTCGAACAGCTTGACCTTGGTGACATTGTTGGACTTCAGCAGCTCCACCACCTTGGTCGGCGGTAGTGGGTGCGACGCAGTCGTGCCCCAGTTCACGCCTATGGCTCCGCAGGTGGAGGCCGTGGTCGCCAAGAGCAAGAGGAGTGTGCGGAGATTTGGCGGCATTTTCTGGGTTTGAGATTGGTCTTTGGAGATGGAGAGGGAGAGTGAGAGTGCGAGAACGGAAGGAATTAAAGGTTGAAGCTTTTAATGCCGAAAAGTTGTAAATGATGAGAATTTTGGTGGAGGATTTTGGCAGTTAGCTGGGGTTGGTCTAATTCAGCAGTGTATGCTACCTACTTTATAATGCGGATTCTTTTGATTCTCTTTGTGAAGATCCCGAAAATCTTCTAATGTGTCCGTTCATCTCATGTTTATCTGATATAATAGTATAATTACCTTAATAATTATGAATTTGGGTTCAGTTTTTTTTTTTTAGCAAGATTCTTTTTTTTTTTCGTTCTCGATTGATAGTTATAAACTCCGCCTATGTCTTACATGGCCGGTCCCAAGCCCGGATAAAGGAGGAGGGGGAGGGCGTCAGGTAGTCGACAGCCGGCACTCCATGATCACGTCGAATCCTTATGAAAATGAAACAAGAACAAAATCGCGCTAAAGCTAGGGCGTCACCCGTAAGTGGCGCGCTGTGTGGCCCGAGCACAGTGATAAGTGAGCAAGGGTCGCTGTATCTCCATCGGCACCCGGATGCAGTGTTAAATGAGCAAGGGGGCCATAGAAACTTCTTTTCGAACGACTCCACTCAAAGTTGTTTGGGAGCATATGCTCCTATCAACTTTACCCGGGACACACAAAAGAAGTACTTTGATCCTATTAGACGGGGGAGGGTGAAGAAGCTAGGACAGAAGGGTAGAGTTCAAGAGAGCAAAATGCGTTTAGGAACGTGGAATATAGGAACCTTAACGGGAAAATCTATGGAAGTAGTGGAAGTTATGGTGAGGAGAAGGATAAATATTATGTGCCTACAAGAAACTAAGTGGGTTGGTAGTAAGGCAAAAGATCTAGAAAACTCAGGGTTTAAACTTTGGTATTCGGGCACAAATAGAACGAGAAACGGTGTTGGCATCATCGTGGACAAGACCTTGGTACAAGATGTTGTAGATGTCAAGAGGGTCGGAGATAGAATCATGGCAATCAAGATTGTAATAGGACAAGAACTTATCAATGTGATTAGTGCGTACGCACCTCAAGTAGGGTTGGATACGAGTTCGAAGGAGAAATTTTGGGAAGATCTTGGAGACTTGGTGCAAGGAATTGCTCAGACGGAGAAGAGTCATTGAGCATAGATTGAGGCAAGAGACACGGGTTTCGGACAACCAATTCGGGTTCATGCCAGGGCGCTCAACCATGGAGGCAATCTATCTCTTACGAAGATTGATGGAAAGATATAGAGATGGGAAAAAGGATTTACACATGGTCTTTATAGATTTGGAAAAAGCGTATGATAGGGTCCCAAGAGACATTCTTTGGAGGATTTTAGAGAAGAAAGGAGTACGAGTAGCATATATCCAAGCTATAAAGGATATGTATGAAGGAGCAAAGACTGCCGTAAGAACTCATGAAGGACAAACCGAAAGCTTTCCCATAACTGTAGGATTACATCAAGGCTCATCCTTAAGTCCTTACCTTTTTGCGTTGGTAATGGATGAGTTAACAGGACATATTCAAGATGATATTCCTTGGTGTATGCTTTTCGCAGACGATATAGTGTTGATAGATGAAACTCAGGAAGGGGTAAATGCAAAGCTTAACCTTTGGAGAGAAGTGTTGGAATCTAAAGGTCTTCGCCTAAGCCGATCAAAGACAGAATATATGGAGTGCAAGTTCAGTGCAAATGGAGGCCAAAACGAGTTAGGGGTGAGGATCGGAGATCAAGAAATACCAAAGAGCGACCGTTTTCGTTACCTAGGATCTATCTTGCAAAAGAACGGAGAATTAGATGGAGATCTCAACCATAGAATACAAGCTGGATGGATGAAGTGGAAGAGTGCATCCGGCGTGTTGTGTGACCGCCGTATGCCACTGAAGCTCAAGGGAAAATTTTATAGGACGGCAATAAGGCCAGCGATGCTGTATGGCACAGAATGTTGGGCGGTGAAGCATCAACACATACACAAAATGGGTGTAGCGGAGATGAGGATGCTTCGTTGGATGTGTGGGCACACGAGAAAGGATAAGATTAAGAATGAGGATATCCGGAGTAAAGTAGGAGTAGCCGAAATTGAAGGCAAGATGAGAGAAAATCGGTTACGGTGGTTTGGACATGTGCAACGAAGGCCTACTGACGCTCCGATTAGAAGATGCGACTATGGGACAGAGGTTCAGGGCCGAAGGGGTAGAGGAAGACCTAGGAAAACTTTGGAAGAGACTCTAAGAAAAGACTTAGAGTACTTGGATCTAACGAAGGACATGACACAGGACCGAGCACAATGGCGTTCTAAGATTCATATAGCCGATCCCACTCAGTGACTTGGATTTTTCAAGTCTCCAATCGAGAAGTTTTCCTCACTCGGGAAATTAAGGGAACACTACCCCAACCTACATGCTCCACTCAGAAAGCTTCAACATACAAGCTTCAACAAAAGAAAATTCAAAGAACTTAGCGAAGAAGGTTTTGGTGTATTTAACACAATACGTTGAAATGAAGGAAAACTTATTTATTGATATCCCCGATAAGCTACAAATGTGTACATATACATGAGTCAAAATAAACAAACAAGAGGGAGCCTTCACAAGGGTTGCTTAGGAGAAGTCTCAGCAGTCGGTAGAGCCCCAGAAAGAGAAGGCACCGGAGGGGGATCATTCGGAACCTCAGTACTGGACAGAACCCTAGAAGGAGGAGGCATCAGAGGTTGATTATTTGGAGCTTCATTACGCGGTACAGCCCCAGAAGACGAAGGCAATAAATGCCTTTGGAACAAACCCACAAATCTCTGATGATCAAGTAAAACCTGACCATCAGTTTCCTTCATCTGGTCAAGCTTCCTCTTCATGTTTGTAGCATAGTCATGTGCGAGCCGGTGCAACTGTTTATTCTCATGCTTGAGCCCTCTAATCTCCTGTTTGAGACTCATCACCTCAGCCGCCAATGATTCAACTTGGCGGGTTCGAGCAAATAGGCGTTGGGCCATATTAGACACAGAACCTGCACACTGAACACTGAGAGCCAGCGAATCCTTAACAGCTAACTCATCAGACCGTTTGGAAAGTAGTCTGTTATCTTTGGGAGTGAGAAGGTTCCTGGCCACCACCGCAGCAGTCATATCATTCTTCATCACGGAATCCCCAACGGTAAGAGGACCAGTAGGGGAGACGAAGGATGGGCGCCATATGTTGTCTGGAGAAGGCGGGGCTGCCTCTTCAACAAGGTTCAAGTCAAAACGACGGTCGGAGGGACCAGACATTTTCAAAGGTGTTGAAGAGAGAAGAGGTTGGACAAATCAAGATCTTAGAAGTGCAAGAATGGAGCTTCTACTGGTGGAGATTCAAGTGTGCTTTGGAACTTAATGCCAGCCCCTATAAAAATCTGCACTCGACGGATCTTCAGAAATCGAAGAGGCGCCTGCTCAGAAATCGAAGAGGCGTTTGCTTTCTCAAAAGCTGGGCTGCTTAGAGACCACGAGGGTTGATCTCAGAAATCGAAGAGGCGTTTGCTTTCTCAAAAGTTAGGCTGCTCAAAGACCACGAAGGCCGATCTCAGAAATCGAAGAGGCGCTCGCTTTCTCAAAAGCTGGGCTCCTCAGAGACCACGAGGGCCGATCTCAGAAATCGAAGAGGCACCTACTTTTCCAGCCTTGTCAGCACCTGTCACACGCACACTCAGCTTTGCGGAAATTATGGGCATTCTGTCGAAGACTTCTGAGGAAGTAGAAAACACATGAATCTTACTGTTCAATCACCCACTTCCCACACGCAACAATAGCTCATGGGTACCACAGATAACTTTGCCAAAGTTCTCTGCCAAAATTGAGCACGTAAAGCTTGCAGCTCCTACTACATCGCTCTGACCAAGAAAGGTAAAAGAATAGCAAAGAAACAGCACTAACAAAGTTTAGACCCATAAATTTTGAAGGTCTAGCTACCATATTATTACCCACAGGGGTAAAGGAACAGTACCACTGCTGGATAATTGGAAAGTCCCTGTGTGTCAACCTCTGTGCTTCGTGGCAAGGTAGACTAGCAAACATGCCCAACCTTTACTCACACTCGAGAAAACACTACCAATAAGATTGCTTGCTCCAAAATCGAAGAGGCACCGTCCTCCGAATCTCGAGAGCCAGACTCCCAACATGACTACTTTCTCAAAAATCGAAGAGAGGGTAAAGGAACAGTACCATTGCTGGATAATTGGAAAATCCCTGTGTGTCAACCTCTGTGCTTCGTGGCAAGGTAGACTAGCAAACATGCCCAACCTTTACTCACATTCGAGAAAACACTCCCAACAAGATTGCTTGCTCCAAAATCGAAGAGGCACCGCCCTCCGAATCTCGAGAGCCAGACTCCCAACATGATTACTTTCTCAAAAATCGAAGTGACACTGCTCCCCGAATCTCGAGAGCCAGACCCCCATCATGATTGCTTTCTTAAAAATCGAAGATGCATCGTTCTCCAAATCAATCGAAGAGACGCTCGCTTTCTCAAAAGCTGGGCTGCTCAGAGACCACGAGGGCCGATATCAGAAATCGAAGAGGCACCTACTTTTCTAGCCTTGTCAGCACCTGTCACACGCACACTCAGCTTTGCGGAAATTATGGGCATTCTGTCGAAGACTTCTCGAGAGCACAGACCACTTTTTCAAAGTGCTCTGACAGAGTTAAAACATGTGAAGCTGGCAGCTCCCACTACCGTGCTATGACCAAGCAGGGTAAAGGAATAGCATTACTACTTGTTGTTAGGGAGACTCCTATATATGTCGACCTCCATCCCCAACGGACAGGCAGACCTGCAAAAATGTTCAACCCTTCCTCATATTTGAGAGGGCACTCCCAACGAAGCCTTTCGAAATATTTAGCTTTCTTTCCCCCCGATAATACCTTTGCAAACAAGCTATACTAGAGCAAGAATATCTCATATCATTAGGGTTAAAAGCAAGAGTATCCCATATCATGCTTTTTCCCTGTCTTTTCCTTTGGCCTTGTTGTTACCTGCAAGACAAGGAGAAAGAGAGCAATCAGTCAGCACTTGGAATCAAGCTTCCAGCCAGGAACTGACTGCCTGGAACCCCTTACCTGATTACTTACCTGGCATTGCTCTCGAGTACTCATCTTCAACATCTTATGTTTCCAGGGAAGATACCGCATCTGCTTGAGGAACAGATAGGGCATGTGCGAAGGATACAAGGAAGCATGTGGAGACAAGCGTAACAGCACACGTGCCGATACATCCATTACTCTGTCAAAAGCAAAAGTATCCCATATCAGCAGGGTCGAACGTACTCTAGATTTGATGGACTTGTTTTGACCCTCAAATTCTTCAGTCGGCTCTGGAGGAAACCAGAAAACCCTCCAGCTCAGTTCAAGAATAAGCATGTGGAAAGTTACTTCTTCAAAAGCAAAAGTATCCCATATCATCTCTTCTCATCTTTCTTCTCTTTATCCTTCATGCTGCTGCAAGATGGGGAGAAGGTGAACAATCAGCCGGAGCTCTGATTGCTTACCTTGTCTGTCACCTCTTTCAGCAGATCCCCTAGCTCGGCGACTTGGGAGACTGCTACTACATGGTTTGTATCGTGCTTGACCAAGCCTGAAACTACAAGTAAGCTTCAAGTGAAATTGATACATTACCTTGTGCATCTCCACCAGTTAAAGATACCACCCCTGGATGGAGGAAGAGTACTTCCAGAGAAGATGCCACATCTACCTATGAGACAGATAAGGCAAGTCAAGACGATACCACACTCCGATACTTAGAAGTTTCGTGATTACGAGATCATTCTCTCACAATATTTCCTAATGTCATTTGTACTAAATCATTCACTTGTACTCACTAAAGGAGAGCTTGAACCTATGTACTTGTGTAAACCCTTCACAATTAATGAGAACTCTTCTATTCCGTGGACGTAGCCAATCTGGGTGAACCACGTACATCTTGTGTTTGCTTTCCTATCTCTATTCATTTATATACTTATCCACACTAATGACCGGAGCAATCTAGCGAAGATCACAAAAAGCGACCGTTTTTGCTGCCTAGGATCTATCTTGCAAGAGAACGGAGAATTAGATGGAGATCTCAACCATAGAATACGACCTGGACGGATGAAGTGTAAGAGTGCATCCGGCGTGTTATGTGACCGTCGTAGGCCACTGAAGCTCAAGGGAAACTTTTATAGGACGACAATAAGGCCAACGATGTTGTATGGCACAGAATGTTGGACGGTGAAGCATCAACACGTACACAAAATGGGTGTAGCGGAGATGAGGATGCTTCGTGGGATGTGTGGGCACACGAGAAAGGATAAGATTGGGCATGAGGATATCCGAGGTAAAGTAGGAGTAGCCGAAATTGAAGGAAAGATGAGAGAAAATCGGTTCCGGTGATTTGGACATGGGCAAAGAAGGCCGACTGACGCTCCGGTTCGAAGATGTGACTACGGGACAGAGGTTCAGGGCCGAAGGGGTAGAGGAAGACCTAGGAAAACTTTAGAAGAGACTCTAAGAAAAGACTTAGAGTACTTGGATCGAACGGAGGACATGACACAAAACCGAGCGCAATGGCGTTCTAGGATTCATATAGCCGACCCCACTTAGTGGGAAAAGGCTTTGTTGTTGTTGTTGTTGTTGATTGATAGTTATAGATATAGCTGAAATCTAGTGCCTTACTCATATTATTCTTCTGTAATCATTCTTTTTTTTTGGGGCTTATGCCCCGAAGTAAAAAAAAAGTAAATACACATTTTTAACCGTTTATTCTTGTTTAATCATGTATGTCTTTTTCATTTGATTTATTCAAATTGATGACTAAAAATAAAAAAGAGTGTGAGAAAGTCCAAAGGGTTTATGAACATCACCACCCTTAAAGAAGTCAAAAATGCTCTTTTGGTAACATGTGACAAAAATGTATGATCATTCATCTTTAAATTTTGTACGAAGAATGGGAATAAGTATATGTACTCTTAAAGTTTTAATTTCAACCGACGATATGAAATCCAAAAATGGATGATTATAAATAATTGTACGCATATAATGACGTGTGATATGCTATAATATAAGTAGACAACAAAATGAATTTGTAATAATTTAGAGTTTATTATTACTTAATAGATTCAGAAAAATTATACAACACGATCTCATTTTTCTTTCTTTTTTGGATCGGGCCATATCCGATGACTCAATGTAGAAGAGGCCCATTGGCCACATTCATGCGTGGAGTGAGGCTACATGGTAGCCACTTGTCACGCTTCGAAGTCAAGGATTCTTAATCCAAACCGTCATTATCTATTATATTAGGAAAGAAGACATTATAATTAAAATTTTCATTAAACTCTACAAATACCTTTAATTGAATAAAATAGTTAAGATATTACATACATCACATAAAAAAATATGGAAGTCGCCAAAAGCAAACTCACGGGGCAAAAAGGAACAAAAATATGTGTGTCCGTGTAATCTTTCTAAAGCAACGAACGAGAAACTTAACTTTGAGAAATAAGTGTCTTCTATTATAATATAAAGGTGTCTTAGCTTATCTATAGTAAGGGGCCTTTTCTTGCTCGTTAGCGCTTTAGTTTTCAATAAGGACGTTTAGGCTTTACTAAAAGAATATAAAGGGCTTTTCTCGCTTGTTTAGTATTGCTTTGGCTTTGCCGTCCGTATCTTGCTGGCGCGGAAGCTACCGCAACTAAAAAAAATGAATGAAGGAAGAAGGCATTAGCATTAGAAAGACTACAGAGGCATACCTGGCATAATAAAATACAAAATAGTAAAACAACTAATATATATGTTTCAATTTTCATACCATGTTTTTGAAATAATTGTTCAAAGCTAATGCATGAAGATTTTTCACTCATATCGCTCTATTCTCGTTAATCCATACTACAAAATACGTACCTCACGGTTCATTCAGTTTCTATTGTTTTTTAATATCATGGTGTTCTCTCATTCACCAAGTATTCCCACAAGACATACACATAAGGGAGAAACTTTCTCTTGCAACCAAGACATAATCATCACGTGTCTTACAGATATCTGTCCATGCTAAAAAATGAACCATCCATTTAAGAAACACTTGCTACATGGTTATGATGCGAAAATTAACTTAACACACAAATTAAACCCTATTGTTATCAATTGTAGTAAAGAATGTAAGTAGGGATCGTTCTAGACCAGAGATTAGGAAGGATTGCTAAAACACTTGAAACTGACTTAAAAACGTAAAATTAAGTTTAAAACACCAAACTAGACTCAAAAGATGCAATACAAACTAAAAAGACTCAAAACTAGTTTAAAAGACTCAAAACAACTTAAAACAATGAATTAGACTCTAAACTAACTCTAGGGATGGTTTTGGACGAAATTAGGTTCTAACTTGACTCAAGACACTTAAAAACACAAATAAAAACAGATTTTGACTAATAAAACACTTTAAAGTAAAGAGGGATTTGATTTTGACGAAATTGAAAACAAAACAAACAGATTGTAAACTAAAACAGATTTTGGACGAATTTGGGTAAACTATGGATGATGGGCTAGCTAGAGGGTTCTTCTCCACACATGACACACTTGCACATAAACCAATTTTCAGTTGTTCTTTCGATAAATCATGAAACTCAACACCCCAGGTTAATTAAGTCCGCTTAAATTAACCTTCAAGTTCTCCTTAAGTTATTGAATTGGATGGGAAAGCGCATACAACAATTCAAGCATTCTTCAAAAGTCCTTTACATGAACAGCACAATAAAGATACAATCAAAGATCATTAAGCATTATGAAAACTATAAGTATTGACGAGGCATTCGTTACCATGATGAGCATGAAACTCCTGCCAATAATTCATTTAACGCGATCGTTTATAAGGGACCTCCACTACTTGTGAATATAAGTTTGTAACTATTAGGTGAAACTCCCTTATACTCTAGCATCATATTCATGCATGCAAACAAAGTGTGCACTCTTAATAAACATATACAAATAAGTTATCAATCAAGCAGTTAAACAAATTGAATTCACAACTTATAAAATCACAACTGGAGGTAATCAATTCATATTGCAAGTATGTTCATGGCTTTGAATTCCCCCCTAGCTAAGGGGGGTTTAGTTCCTCATACTCACAAAGCAAAGATAAACAAATTTAGACATTGAAAACAAAAGAAAGAAAACACCTAAACGCTTCAACGATCTAAGTTAGACAGCAAACACGTCCAAGCACTTTCCTTCCCTTCCTTTGCTACGGCACATGGTGTTGGTGAGTGTTTGAAGGTTTCTTTGTATGGAGTTGTGTTTTGAGATATATGGGGAATGAATAGATGAATGAATGGTGCTCACGGCCAAGGAATGAAAGTTTAAGTGTATGGAGTTGTGAGGTGTGAATGTAGTGTCTTTGGATGGATCTTTTTTTTCCTTCCTTTGTTATGGTGAAGGTGGATGTATTTATAAGCTAGGGAGAGGACCACCATCTAATTAAGGTGGTAGTGGTGTATGTTGTGGTAATGAGTGGATGTAATGGGTGTAGTGGGTGAGGTGGTAATGAGTGGATGTAATGGGTGTAGTGGATGAGTGTTTGGTAATGAGTGGATGTAATAGATGTAGTGGATGAGTGTTTGTAGTTGTAGGTCAACACACTTGCACACACATGTTGATTTCTAACCTTCAAATCTTCAAAGACGTCCATTCTCAAGTCTCCATGCTTGCACTATCCAATCTTGGCCAAAAAATGCTCCAAATAGCACTTTGTTGCTAACTTTGTTATTTGAACCTACAAACACATGAAAATAGCTTAAAGTACTAAAATAACTAGAATTAAACTAAGTAAATGTCAAGAAGCAAGCCCACTAAGTTGCATAAATATGCTCCTATCAAATTCCCTCACACTTAGCTTTTGCTAGTCCTCGAGCAAAACAAAAAAAACAAAACGAAACAAAACAAACAAAACACAACCTAACCTTCCAACATTTGCCTCAGGGATTTCCAATGCACATGACATGTTAAAAATCATCATTCCCACATATTTTGGTTATCTTTACACTTGAGCACAAACTTAATCACAGTCACTAGTTACTAGTTCACAATTATGAAGGATTTATTTTGAAAAACATGTTCATTTGAGCAACATCATATAGCATGCAATTAACAATTAAAAGGCGGAATCATGCTTGCATGCACTCAAAAACAAAACATTACCATGAAATTCAAAGCCTAGTAGATTGGTGAACCAATAATCAACTCAAAACAAAGTGAGTTGAAATTATTACCTTTGTAGATTCCTCTTTGCATAAGCAAAGGCTAATCACCCAAAGAGATAGGGCCTTCATTCCTTGCTTCTTAGATCCATGGATTTGGATGGAAAAATAGGTTTCTCCAAGTTCCCAAAATAGGGAACCTCTAAGTCTCTTCACCAAGGTTTGATTGTAGAAGAAATGAGTGACCTTGGAGTAGTAGGATTGCTAGATGTACCCTCCAAGGTGTTGACCTCTTTAGAGAGAAAATGGAGAGACAATTCTCACCAATTTTCCCCCAAAATAAACCCTTAATTTTTCCTCAATGAATTTTGGCTATAAAGTCATTTATATAGTCACTTCTTTAAGTAACCTAAACAACCAAAACCCTAATTCATCTAATATGGCCGGCCATTTAGGGATGTTTGGGCTTTTGGGCTTTAATGAATCTTTATTCATTAAATTGTCATACAATTTAAGTTAATGGGCTTGACGTTCGAAGCCCATTGGGCCTTAAGGTCCAAAACTATCCCGAAGTCTTTAACGAACTTATTCGTTTGATTAATTAACATATTAATTAATCCTTGCCATAATTAAATGATTAAACCATTTAATCATTCTTACTCATTTCCGTTTAATCTCCAATCTCTACCTTTTACGGTGTGCGATCCATTAGGTTCCTTTTAGCAAGGTAGTGGGCGATTAAAACCATTTTACATCGATTGTGAATTGAAACTATTTTCAATTCTCCCTTTAGTGATTACACACGTTTAGGGCTTCCACAAACCATGAGTGACACCTAGCAGCATATCATGGTTACCCAAGCTAATCAGAAGAGGTGGAGAACCTATTCAGTTCGGGATTACAAATGCAATACGGTCCTTCTCTAATCTAATACTATTGACCACATTGTTTGGTATGATAGTTTATTTACTCATGTCTACTATCCAATGTGAATTGTTTGCTTATATGATTTCCTTGAATGTGATTTGGAACGCATTCCCCAATCTCATTCATACTCTGGCCAGAGATTCCAAATCATATCATAGAGTATTCTCCCTCAACTGTTTGAAGGTTAGAGATCCCTTATTGCGCATTCACTTGTCTCCATAGCTAAGTGGCTTAACCCTAACGATGCCGTGACACCTCGAGGGGGTGAATTAGACATAATCAAAGATTAAGGACTTAACCACAAGACAACTGTGATGCCTCAGGTAAAAGGACTACTTTGCAGTATCCCAACCATGAGTTCTCATGTGACATGGAATATAAGAACTCTTTTGTTGATCACGTTTAGTGAACTCATTCTCTTATTGAGCACCTACGTACTTGTCTTGATGTCACACACACCAATGACTCGAGACTAGTCACTCTCCCTGAGAGAAGACACAGTACGTACTGATCTTAACGGACTGTCAATGCCCAATTGGTAATCCTATGATCAGGAACATTTAGGATGTGTCTACGAAAGAATGGTCTCATTAATCTAACTTCATTAGATTGCATTCTCCCAATCACATATTCCTTGGACTTTATCGTTTAAGCATATAACATTTATATGAGACGGCTCAAACAATAATCTTTGCCCTTTATATGTTAAACTAGATTAGTTTAACATTTGAAATGTCCGTAAAGTATCATCATATGATTGGTTTTAGGGCACATTTCCAACAAATTAACCAATTAAAACAATGTTTTGAATGTAGTAACATGCCTTAGAGAATTTGCTCAATTCCTTACAAGATACTCTCTATTTTCTCACACATTTTCTAACTACACACCCTACACTAGAGACTGGGACTCACATATGTTATAACAAAGGAAGCAATTTTCTGGAGTTATTAAGAATGTTTAGATATGATCTCATGAATGGAACGCTACTACTTAGATGCGAGAATCAGTGACACCATATGCTCATACCAATTCCAAACTCCACATATTGAAACACATAACACTCAAGATGAAGTTAAGAGTTGTAATGGGGCTTGGGGGTAATGGCTAACAAAGAAAGGATAGGTATAACAAACGTTCTTCAAGCGATAGTAAGCAAAGAAATGAAATCAACACTTGGAATTCACTTTAGAATGCAACACAAAGGGAATATTCATGCAACACTTAATAATAGCACTTAATTTTTTTTTTTTTTTTTTACCCATGCCTTATTAAGGACTTTGGCGCGCACACACACAAGAATCACTTCCCCCGCACTTGCTTTCTGCAATACATTGATCAAAGAGGAGTTCATTTTAGGTCATGCTTTACTATGCTTCAAGAACAAAGGTATGGATGGTCCTTAAACTAGGCTAGGTAAGGATAGTGTGGGTTAACAAAGAACATAGGTTTAACAAGACTCAACGGGGTTAAACTTAAACACATAATGAAATAGGGGCACGGCAATTTGGCTTTGGTGGTTACTACACAACTTCATCTTGAATATGTGTTATGCAAATCAATAGCATGCTTTAAATGAAATAGGCATGAGTTCTAGCATTTGGAACTAAATGATGAAACGCCTTATAAATAGCAACCAAGCAAAGAATAATGAGATCATGCAACGACTTTAGAAAACAACGATGCACAGATTATTAACTCTCCAAATAAACGTTTAGGCTCAAGTCTCACAAGGTTGTAGCGTTCATTTGAATTTCTTCTTTCAAGCATGTTACAAAAACTGATTTTTTTTCTTTCTCTATGATTGCATGTAAATTCATAAATTATAACCACAACCAAGCATACACCAAAGAGTAAATCAAATTTTTATCCATGTTTATAACTCTCTTTAACAGTCATGTAATTAAAAACCAAATTCTCATCATTGTGTTGGAAGGTACCCTAAGACACAAATAAACATACAAAAAACAACTCTTTTTGGGTCTTTCAAAACAAGTTTTCAAATTTTTATGAGATTTTAGGATTTTTATGTCAAAACACACTAAAACACTCCAAAACAGCTTAAAAACACTTAAAACAGCAAGGAACAACACTAGAAGTAATGGGTGATAAACTCCTACGAATTTCATGCAAAACAACTTGGTTACCCCCCCCCCAACACTTAAATCAAACATTGTCCTCAATGTTTCAAACATAAACTCACACAAAAACAAGAAAACAAACAAACAATGAATAAACATGATAAGTATGGCAAAGTAAAAACCAGACAGAGTAGAGTTTAAGAACGCAAATCTGGTTAAGGTGGTAGTAGTCTATATTGTGGTAATGAGTGGATGGAATGGGTGTAGTGGGTGAGTGTTGTGGTAATAAGTGGATGTAATGGGTGTAGTGGACGAGTGTTTGGTAATGAGTGGATGTAATGGGTGTAGTGGATGAATGTTTGGCAATGAGTGGATGTAATGGTAATGAGTGGATGTAATGGGTGTAGTGGATGAGTGTTTGGTAATGAGTGGATGTAATGGGTGTAGTGGATGAGTGTTTGTAGTTGTAGGTCAACACACTTGCACACACACATACTGATTTCTAGCTTTCAAATCTTCAAAAACGTCCATCTTCATGTCTCCATGCTTACACTATCCAATCTTGGCCAAAAAATGCTCCAAAATACTCCAAATAGCACTTTGTTGCTAACTTTGTTATTTGAACCTACAAACACATGAAAATAGCTTAAAGTACTAAAATAACTAGAATTAAACTAAGTAAATGCCAAGAAGCAAGCTCACTAAGTTGCATAAATATGCTCCTATCAGGTTAATTAGTGACAAGAGAGTATCTCTTTACCTAATTAAAAGCCGTCTTTATCACTGTTCATTTACTATAATAAGACTATTGAATAATGAGATATCTCCCACATCCTCCATCTTATAAAACAAATTGCAACTTATATTAAATGATTTTACTTCTAATCGCACTAAGAAATTTAGGCTTAAACCTCACAACTATTGAATTGAATAGGTAGTTAAGTTGGCTGTAATTAGTGGTAGATCATTATCCCGTTTCTTTGAAATCTTAGTATGATACCAAAGATAGTTGCTTAAATAACCGATGTGGAAGTGATTGCACGTGTGAAGCGTTAAGTAGTTGTCCCAAATGAAGGGGCATATTGAAAAAGATAAAAACAATACATGGCCATCTTAAAACACAAGTAACAATTTATGAGCTTGTTTGACTATGCTTTTAAAATGACTGAAAACATTGTTGATGAAAATGTTTTTGGAACCAATCTTTAGTAAAGATGCAAGTAAATATGGAAAAACACTTAAATGCATCCTGGAAGAAGCACATAACTGATGTTTCTTGAAGAAAACACTTTAAGTGCTTTTGTAACCCAAAAATATTTTCTTCAAAAGCGTTTTCAGTCATTTTAAAAGCACATTCAAACGAGTAGTTGGTTTCACTTTTGATTACACTTTTTAAAATAAAATCTCACCCTTCTTTTTAAAAGTAGTAACTAAGATATTCATAAACTTAAAAATAAGAATTCAATTCCATTCAGATGCATTTCTTTCACTTTACATCATATACCATGTCCTTCTCTTCACTGAAAGTATATTCACGATCCCAACTCATTTTTTTAATATCGTTTTCTCACTCTTTTTGCTTTCACTCTCATGTATTCCTTTCTTTGTCAACAAGAAATACATCACTTTTGCATGGAGTGTTGCTGTCTATAATTGGTGAGAGTCCCGTAAGAGGAAGTGTGTTGCGTACGCTTGTTTTCGTTGGCAAATTCAGCATTCAAACTTTGGTGATATTAGTGTTAAAAACTTAAGCTTATAAATAAAAACAGAGCGCAAAGCGCATGAAAAAAATTAATTTGTTCACCTAAGCATTTTGTCAAACATTTGATAAGATTGTCATTGTCAACCAAATCATGTTCTACACATGTCAATAAATATCAACATATGTCAAAGAAAATTGAGGACAGTTGCAATTTCTTGTGAGATTCTATGAGCAAGTATTTACAAGGGTTTTGAGTTTGGTTTATGTCAATTTAACTCTAAGGGCAGATTTAAGTAAAAAACAGGCGAGAAAATGAAATAAACGAAAAACTTAGATACAGGAGAAGATCTAAAAGGATCGGATCAACTAAATAACCTGAGTCTTGATTTTCTAGTATTTGATTAAGGATTTCAACGGAAAACTCGCACTGTGTAATACTTATGATAAATTAAGAGGTGAACGATTTTTGTAACATTATTTTAGTATAGTATGAAACTCAACAATCAAAATTATTTTAATTCTTATTCTCTATGAATAAACATGCTCTAGGTATATTTGTTATTCTCATAGTACGTCTGGCAAACGGATTGTGTTTGTCGTATTCGTGTCATATCCGTTATCTTAACGGGTGGTGTAGTGTATAGACGGAGCCACCTTGGGCTCAAGGGGGGCAGATACCCCCACTCGATTTTTTTGGTAGGGAAAAAAATGTACATACTTGTGACATAAGCAAGGTGTATCACTAATTTATTTGCTACTTTCAATGTTGGAAGAGCATTTTCAACCATGAAATTTTTGAAAAATTGATTGAGAAAACGAATGGGAGATCAATGGATGAATGATAACATGGTTATTTTTATAAAGAGAGAGATTAGATGGTGTTGATAATGAAGTTGTCAGGCAACGCTTTCAAACAATAAAAGCACATCGAGGGACAATGTAATGGGTTATGAAAAATCTCATAGTTTTAGCTTTTTAATTTGTGACTTTGTTGTTTGAGGATGCCCCCATACACACAAATTTCTGGCTTCGTCCTTGGTATTGTGTCAAACCCATTATCATAACGAGTTCTTAACAGGTAATCCAATAACGACTCGATTTGTTAATGGATCATGTCATTGTATGTCGAATTAACAAGTCATACAAGAAATCGCCATGATTTGGCAAACAATATCATATTGGGTTCTTAACAGCTAACCAGTAACGATTGACATGTTAACAAGTTACTCAATAAAGACTCAACTTGTTAACAAGGTGATTCAAAAACTATTATTTTCATGTTGTTTCATATTGGGTAACGTATTATGTAAGAAATTGTCATACCTAAATCATAGTAAAAAATAATGTCTCTTTCCAATCTCTAAGTCTCGTATGTGCTACATATTTGTTTATTTATTTCATATTATTCAAAGAAAAATAAAGCATTGTAAAGAACTTATCTAAGAAAATAAAGCATTGCAAAGAAATGGTCACTAGGCCAATATATTTGCACCTATTAATTAGAAATAGGGACAAAAATTGAGGATTTCCGCACCTAATAGTTAGGAGTGACGGATATTAGAATTACACCTAAAAAGAGCGTTGCTATTTATAAATAGGGGCAAATAAGCACTTATATCTGCCCTAATAGTTTTGTTGCCATGTAGGCAAATCTGACGTGCAACAATATTAAGTGCGGATGTTTAAAGTATTAGGGGCGATTATTAAGGCTCCTACTTTATTATATATATTTAATGACATTATATTTATTATTATTGCATTTTGGGAATTGTATTAATTGAAACAATTTTCAATCTCCCATTAGTTATTTGATTGTATTCTCATATTTTAGGGTCAAATATATTTACGATTATTTTTATTTTCCACCATCAACCTTGACAGAAAAAACAAATTAGTAACATAAAAATTAATATTAAAATAATTCATACTTCAATTGATTATATACAAATGGTACAAGTATCATGAAGAAGTTTAAACCGTAGATATAAATGGTAGTCTAAAAAAAATTTATATGTCTAATCAATCTTCTGCATCCCAAACACCGAAATGATGCAAAGTTAAAGGCATGTGTCTTCCATGATTCATCCTGTGGAAACACCACATAAGGTAATAGCAAATTAGAGTAACACTATTTTTAGAAACAGAAGAAACAAAACAATCAGATTATGTAGAACTCACATTCATGTAAAGAAACGAAGAAATTACGTAAAACAATCAAATTATGCACAAACCCTTCACAAAACATCGAGAAAACAAAACCTACAAATTAGACAAAAAATCAAACCTAAACTAAGCCAATTAGGGTTTATGATGTAATTCATCATTTTGATAACACAATATTATATAAAAATAAAACAGAAAAAAATGTATGAAGAACACACCTAACAAATTTCACTTCAATTTTTTCACACCCCATCATCAAATTTACCTGCAAAACAACAGTTGAGAGAAAAAAAACTTCAATCAAACTAAATAAAGCTAGTTTTTTTATCTACTACAAACTTTTTTAAATCGCTATTTCGCTATCTTAGACTCATCAAAGGGAATATTGAAAGGTAGAAAATTAAGAAAAATAGAGATGAAGAGAAAACAATATCAAATCCGAAATAAAAAAAGTGAAGAAGAAGGATAAAAATACGAAGGAACAATATAAATGGAGATGAGAAGAAGAATATGAAGGAACAAGAAAAATGGGGATGAGAAGAAGAATATGAAGAAACAAGAAAAATGGAGAGCTATGAAAATGGAGATGAGGAGAAAAATATGAAGGAACAAGAAAAATGGAGATGGAGAGTTTGTGCCGTGAAAGAAAATCAAGAGAAATATGAGGAATGTGCGTGTTGGTTATCCTAGAATTAGGATTATGATAACTATCTTATTTATTTGATTAATAATTAAGAAAAAAGTTAAGAAGATAAATGCTCCTAATGTAAACTATTAAATTAAAAAAATGAATAAGTATATATTAGAGGCTCATTCATCCGCCTCTAGTAACTAAATTTCGTAGATGTAGTTTTTTTTCGCCCCTAAAAATAGTAACATTGATATGAGCATTATTGTTTTGCCTCTATTAGACAAATCTATATTTCTACAATTAATAAAGATTAATAGGAACAAATTCTTATATCCGCCCTTAATCCGCCGTCCCTAATAATCATTATTCTTGTAGCGGGTGCCACCTCCTCCATATAGTAGCCTGGACACCTCCAGTTCGTAACTTCATAGACTACAATAGTCAGCAGGAACCCACCACCTATGCATATTTTCCACCTGGCCCACCTCCATGCATATCCAGACACTTCTTCCACCTCCATCTGTGCCCAATGCATGTTAAAGCTTTCTACCCAAACAATACCCACGTGGAAGAACGAGATCACCTCCACCTAGCCCATGATTGTTTTTTTATTCTTTTCACAAAATCACATAATTACTACTAGCTGATTAAAGAGGCATATTGTCTACCTTTCTGTTTCGATGCCCTTTCTATCCTCTTTTATTTATATGGTCACGATTAAGTCACGTCAATATTTTATATTCATATTATTTTTTGTTTTATTATCTTTAAAAAAAATAAATATAAAATGTTAACGTGATTTAACCATCAAAATAAAAAGGGATGGGAAGGGCATCCAAATAGGAGGGTACGCAATCTGCCTCCGCAGATTAATTCCTAGATGTAGTACAAGTGGTTACCCTGAGTTTAAATTTTTTTCGATAATGTTAATATTTAGAAAAACTAATTAAAAAGACTTAAAAATTTTGAGTTTTAATGATAAGGATAAAATAAAGGATAAAATGAATAGTATCAGATTTGACTTTTTAGTGTAAAAATGTAATTTTTCGTTAAAATGAACAGTACCGCGGACTTTTCTTTAAAACTCCCTAAATATTTTCGTGAGAGTATAAAAAAAAATAGAAGAGATATAAAAAGGGTCAGTTTAAACTTCTTCTCATATCGGATAAATCTTTAATTTTATATAAAATCAACCGATATCGTCTATATTTTCGACATATTAGTTAAATATCGATAAACTGTCTTGTTCCATTTCCAAAAGTTTTATTTTAAATTCCACATTTTTGAGCAATTTCTATTATTTTCATCGAAAACAATTGATATCGATATCGACATTTTTACAAATTTACATATGGAGACGCCAAAAAATACCAGCATTTTAAATACTAATAGTACTGAATCACATAAAGCAAACGGTAACGTATTTTTAGCCTTCAAATCAGATGATCTGTTAAAAAAGCCCGTACTTATACTAAAAATGCATCCTCAAAAATTCAAACACAATTTAAAGTTGTAGACTTTTACTTGCTTTCCAAGTATACCAGCCCTCTTCGAATATAAATTATTGTGATAACGAATACGGTTGAAATTAATTACAAAACAAAACAAAAAAATTAATGGAAACACACGGAATTCCACACCGCACTCTATTTCCTTGCGGAAACGGGACTACGGTTTGCTGCGCTTAACTATCGCTCTACTCTTCCCACTAACTCTAGGGGGTTTCGATCAGGCGGTTCCTCACCGCGACGACGCCGGTTTTAGTACCGTTTATGCAGAAGCGGCCGCGGCGGCGGAAGAGATAATGGAGAAGCTAGAATCCGAAGTGAAAGAATCGGAGTTGAGGCAGAAGACTCTGCGCCAGGCGTACGACTGCGTGCAGGCCCAAGCCAAGTCCCTCACGTTCTTTTCCGTGCAGTGGAAGGACCTCGAGGACCACTTGGAGTCCACGCGCCGCTCCGTCGAGGCCCGGTTCCGGGAACTCGAGCACCGTGAGGGGGAAGTCCGAGGCCGCGAGGAGGATTTGGATGCCAGAGAGTCGAATTTCCGCTGGGAGATGGAGGCGAAATCCAACGAATTGCTAGTGCTTCAGAAGTTGATCGAAGCGAGGAAGGACCAGTTGCTGTCGCTCCAGTCGTTGATTCAAGATCACAGCGAAGAGGTTTCTGTTCAGGAGCGGCGGTTGACGGAGGTGGAGGGTTTCGTGAGGGAGAAGGAGGGGGAGTTTGATTTCATCGAGAGGCGCATTGGAGAGAGGACGAGAAAATTGAGTTGGGTGGAGGCGAAGGTGAAGCAGGCGGAGGCTAAGGAGCGGGAAGCGGCGGAGGGGTTTAAAGAACTGCTGGACAAGTGCAATGAGGGCATTGAGTTGAAAGAGAGGGAGTTGAGAGAGGTTCTGAGATCGATCGAGGAGCGAAAGGCGGCGTTTGATTCGAGAGGGGAGGAGCTGGAATCGGCGCGAAGGTCGATTGAGGAATGTGAGAGGGAGCTGAAGGCGAAAGAGGAGGAACTCAAATCGAGGGAAGGAATGATTAGGGAAATGGATTTGAAAGAGAGTGATTTGAGTTTGCTTGAGAATGCACTGGAGGAGTGGAGTTGTGACCTTCAATTGAGAGAGAAGGAGCTCGAAAAATCGAAGCAAGAAGGCGAAAAGTATTTGGATAAAGTCTCCAGGGGACTTCAAGAGAAAGAGATCCAACTGCAAAGGAAGGAGAGCTTACTGCAGCGGAAAGAGAGCCAACTTCAGCAGCAGGCCAGAGAGCTCGCATTGAAGCAGCAGGACTTGATCAAGAAAATCATAGAAGAACACAATGAAACTCTGAAGTCGAAAGAGGGGCAAATCGAAGATCAGGCGAAAGAGATCGAGTTGAAGCAGAAAGAGATTGATTCGATAAAAAAATCCGCTGAAGAACAAACCCAAAACCTGCAACCGAAAGAGAGGCAACTTGAAGACAAGGCCAAGGAGATTGAGTTGAAGCAGACGGTATTGGATTCGATCAAAAAATCCAACGAAGAACGCGCCCAATGCCTAAGATCGATACAGAGGCACCTTGATCACCGCTCGAAAGAGCTGGCATTGCAGCATAAGGGATTGGAATCGATAAAAAAATCCACCGAAGAACGGACCGAAAACCTGGAATCGAAAGAGAGGCAACTCGGAGACAAGGCCAAAGAGCTTGAATTGAAGCAGAAGGAAATTGATTCAATGAAAAAATCCGCGGAAGAACAAGCCGAAACCCTGAAATCAAAAGAGAGGCAGCTCGAAGAGCAGGCGACAGAGCTTGCACTGAAGCAGAAAGAATTGGATTCGATCAAAAAGGCGATTGAAGATCGCAATCAAACCTTGAATTCGAAAGAAAGGGAACTCGATCACCAGGGGAAAGAGCTTGAAGTGAAGCAGAAAGAATTGAACTCGATCAAAGAATTGGAACCTGTCATTGACAGCAATGCAGCTGTTCATTCTTCCGCAAGTAATGAATCCAGCGTCGATTGGGATGGTAGAGGTCAGAAACGCAGCACCACCACGTTTGACTCCGGGTTCCAGCCGCCGCAACAGCGCGAAAGAAAGTATCCTCGGACATCGGAACCAGCTGTTCCACCCAAGTCAGTGCCAACTTACAACACAGGCTATCGTCCGCCATCTGAATCAGCCGTGACACACTATCAAGTCCGAAATTACACCCCAGTAGGCTACCGGCAGCCAGGTCTGCCGCCACCTTGGCATTACGAAAATGGGCACCTTGGGCAGTTTGGTATGACTAATTTTGGTCCAAATACGCATTACCGGCCGCCATACTTTCCCGGCCCTCCTCCTACTCCTCCTCCTCCTCCTCCTCCCCCTGTAAGCCATCCTAGATATGTTGGTCCTTTTTAAGGAGAAGCGCCTAGTCTGATCTGACTTTGTTGTAAATGCTCTTTGACATAGTTTGAATAGTTTGAAATGTATTTTGTATTTTCAACTTTGATGTATGAAAAATAAAGGTGTGGATTTAGCGAGAGATTCTTACATGCAATCGAAGATATATCAATGTGTAATCGGAAGGGTTTGGTAGTTTACAACCAACGTCCCTCATAGTGTTCGATAGCGGTCGATCAAATTAAGTTAGGAGTGTTCAGTTGGCGACGACTGGAGACACATAGTGTAGTTCGGTTTAGGTTTGGTCAGTTGACGACGACAGAAGAAAGAACGCAGTTCGGTTAACTACGACCGAACCAGACGTGAGAGGTCATGTTTTTCTTGAAAAAAATTTGGCATCTCTAATGATTACCCGGATTTTCGAGATATGGTGGAGATGTTAAGCCCTAAACTCCTTTTATCGAAAATTTTGACCGAAAATACAAAAAATTCAACGACTATAGAGATTTACATATAGAACTAAGAACTAGGAGGAGGTGCACTAACAAAGTTCGTTGGTTTGCACTAAGCCAAGGGTGAGAGTTTCAATCATGGAAGCAGTAGATGTTCACAATGGCGGATTCAGGATTTGAACATTGATGAGTTCTAGTGTTAAAGTCTAATTTTTTAAATAGAAACAGACCACGAAGTTTGTAAAAAAATTTTAGTTTATTCACTAGGCATTTTGTCGAACATTTGTTGGGCTTATTATCGTCAATCGAATTATGTTGCATACATGTCAACAGTTATCGACATATGTCGAAGCAATCTGATGAGTGCTATCGAGAGCATTTGTCGAGTGCTCTCGACGCAACATGCTGAGTGCTACCGAGATATGTCTAGCATGGATTACTTCAAACACTTGGTGGACACAAAGGTGATCTAAACCATTTGAACAAAAAGGACCTAAACCAAACATTTGAAGAATCTTTGAAAGACCTTCGCATGCATATTTTCCCTCTCGGGTGACGTAGGACCATCTTGGTGCCAATGTCCTTTTAAAAAAGTTAAATTTGGTCAAGATGCCTGACATTTCGATTTTCCTTTCTAGTTATCTTCTTCAACTTACCTAAGTATTGATTCCTTTAAAACAGAAATTACATTCCTTTTTTTATTTCTTTTGCTGGCCTTTTTTTTTGTTTTTTTTGACCTTTTGACCTCATAATCCGTTTAATCTTGTTTCCTTTATTTTTCCTAGATGCTCTGGGAACACCACTTTCTTTTGTTTTCTCCTAATTCTCTTCCCTTTAGGAAATAGTCTCTATTCAATCAAGTACGTGAACTTGCTTTAACCATAAAGCACAACCACATTACTTTCTCTTCTCACCCTCTTGTCTCTAGGGTTTTTAGCAGACGTAATCCCTCGCCGGCACGACGTCGTTTTTGCTTAGTGTTTATGCAGCAGAGACGATGGAGGACAAGATAGAGTGTGCTTTGAAAGAATCAGAGATGAAACAGTGTCGTTTGAGCAAGGCGTACGGTTGCCTTCACGCCCAAGCAACCTCCATCGCCGTGTTTTCAGTACAGTGGAAGGAACTCGAGGACCAGTTAGAGTCCACCCGCCAGTCCATCGAGGCCAGATTCTGGGAGGTCAAGAACCGCGAGGAGGAAGTCAGAGTCCATAACGAGCAGTTGGAAATTAAAGAGTCAATGCTCAGTTCGCATATGGAGTCGAAATTCAACGAATTAAGCGTGCTTGAGGAATTGATTGGAGAGAAAGTACAAGAGAATGTAGAGTAGGAACCGCTTGCGGTCACTTGAATCGTTGCTCAAGGAACACAGCGACGAGGTTGATGTTAAAGAGAAGAGATTGGTGGAGGTAGAAAATTTTGTGAGGGAGAAGAAGAGGGAATTGAATGAAATTCTGGGGTCGATTGAAAGAAATTGATTCAATCAAAGGAATGCACTGAAGAACAGACCCAAATCCTGGCATCGATAGAGAGGCAACTTGATCACCGGGCAAAAGAGCTTGCACTGAAGCAGAAAGGATAGGATTCGATAAAAAAGGTGAGTGAAGATAAATAAGAAAGAGCTAGGTAGTTCCTGGGATTGATAGGAATGATATGGCTGAATATTTTGTATATTTAGAACAGAGGATAAGGAGCCCATATATACAAATACAAAATGAAAAAGACAAAAACTGATTCTAATCCTATAAAGTGTGATCCATAATTCATGGAATAGCCTTTCCTAGGTTAGACAAGAGATCCACAATTCATGGAATAGCCTTTCCTAGATTAGACAAATACAATATTATACATTAATTATAATATATTCTTAATACTCCCCCTCAAGTTGGAGAGTGAAGATTACGAACGCCCAACTTGTCTCGCAGCTTCACAAATTGATCCTTCCCTAAAGCCTTCGTAAAAATATCAGCTAACTGGAGGAATGTAGGCACATACATAGGACGAATTATACCAGCTTGTAATTTTTCTCGAACAATATGGCAATCTATCTCAATATGCTTGGTACGTTCGTGAAAAACAGGATTTGCTGCGATGTACAAAGCTGCCTGATTATCACAAAATAATGAAGCGGGAGTTTTCTGGAGAACTCGTAAATCTTGTAATATGTATCGCAGCCAAGTTATTTCTAGGCAAGTATTTGCCATAGCACGGTATTCTGCCTCAGCTGATGACCTGGACACATTATCTTGCTTCTTAGACTTCCAAGAAATAAGTGAATTGCCAAGAAAAATACAATATCCCGTAACTGATCTTCTCGTGGCACGACATCTTCCCCAATCAGAATCACAAAAAGCTTTCAAGTCTAGATTATTGTTGGCTGAAAATAGTAGACCTTGACCTGGAGTGCCTTTGATATATCTAAGGATTCGCATAGCTGCATCCCAATGCGGTTTTCGTGGCTCGTGCATAAATTGGCTCAAAGTACGAACGGGATAAACGATGTCCGGTCTAGTAACAGTGAGATATATCAATCTCCCAACTAACCTTATGTATTTAGTTGGATCATTTAACAATGCTCCATCTGTGGGTGTAAGTGCTAAGTTTTGTTCCATTGGAAAAGGATCTGGTCGTACACCAAGTAACCCTGAGTCTTGAAGAATGTCGAGTGCATATTTTCGCTGTGACATAAAAATTCCCTTTTCCGAGCGTGCGAACTCAATACCCAGAAAATACTTTAGATCGCCAAGGTCTTTAATGCGGAAGCGTTTGAGAAGAAAGGCTTTGAGTTGTTCCATCTCTTGGATATTATTTCCTGTGATAAGTATGTCATCAACATAAATAAGAACAACAGTGATTGAAGTACCTCGAACCTTGGTGAACAAGGAATAATCCGCTTTTGATTGATGATATCCGGCGTTTTGAATAGCGTCTGAGAAGGTGGTGAACCAAGTTCGAGATGCCTGTTTGAGTCCGTAAAGGGACTTTTTGAGCCGACATACAAGATTCTCCCCCTGTCGGCGAAGACCTGGAGGGGGTTCCATGTAGACCTCTTCATGAAGAGTGCCATGAAGAAAGGCATTTTGAACATCTAACTGGTGAATGAACCAAGTACGGGCAGCAGCAACGGTAATGAGACAACGCAGAGTAGTAAGTTTGGCAGTGGGTGAAAAAGTTTCCTGGTAATCAACGCCCTCAACCTGTGTGTATCCTTTTGCAACAACACGAGCCTTGTAACGATCAAGAGAACCGTCAGACTTGTACTTCTTTTTGAAAACCCATTTGGAGCCGATAGGCTTATGACCAGCAGGAAGGGGAACCAAGTCCCAAGTTTGATTACGTTGTAACGCATCTAATTCGGTATGCATAGCTTGTTGCCAGTGTGGATCAAGGATAGCTTCAGCATATGTGGTGGGCTCAGATGGACCTGTAATGTTAGCTAAAAAAGAGCAATGGGCAGAAGAGAAACGAGAGTTGGAAAGAAAATGAGAAATGGGATAACGGGTACCTGTTGCAGGACGTAGTGCCAGAGAAGAATGATTGACTTGGTGAGACATGTGGTAGTCTTTAGTCCATGTCGGTGGCTGTTTAGGACGAGTGGAATGTCGGAGAGAAGGGAGAAGGGGTAGGGAAGAGATGGGAATATCAAGGTCGGGAGGGGAGGCATGAGAGGGGGCAGGAGAAGGGGGTACGTGTAGTAATGGAGGAGAGGTGGTCACGGGTTGGGGAGGGATGTCGGTGGAGGAGGGACCATGTGAGATATGGGGAGTGGGAGTGTCGGCAAGGGAGGAGTCATCGCCAGGTGTGGTTAAGGGAGGAGGTTGATCAAAGGTGGTAGGTGCATGAAGCGGTGGAGGGAAATGGGAAAGGGGAGAAAAAGAGGTGGGGTCCTGAGGGATAGGATTAAGGGCAGTGGTATGAGAATCAGGAGGGGAAAGATTAGAAAATGGGAATGAAGTCTCATGAAATATTACATCACGGCTGATCAAAAATTTTTTAGTGTCCAAGTTGTAAAGTTTATACCCTTTGTGACCTGTGGGATAGCCAACGAAAACACACCGGTGTGCTCTAGGTTCAAATTTGTGGGTAGGGTGTACAACGGTAGCATAACTGAGACAACCAAACACGCGTAGATGCTCAAGGGATGGTGGACGTTTGTATAATAGTTCAAAGGGTGATTTGTGGGAAAGTAACGGAGAAGGTAAACGATTGATGAGGTAGACGGCAGTGAGTACGCAATCACCCCAAAATATGAGGGGGATGTTGGATTGAATGCGTAAAGCACGGGCCACTGTAAGAATATGGCGATGTTTGCGTTCAACAACCCCATTTTGTTGGGGTGTGTAAACGCAAGTGCGTTGAAGTTCGATCCCATTAGATTGAAAATAATCCTTCATAGATAAGAATTCAGACCCATTGTCTACTCTGATGGTTTTAACTGTGGCATGGAATTGAGTGTGAGCAAAGGTGAGAAAGGACTTTAAAAGATGTTGGGTCTCAGATTTGTGAGACATGAAAAACACCCAAGTGCATCGACTAAAATCGTCCACAATTGTAAGAAAGAAACGAGCCCCAGAGTGAGTGGGAATTTTGTAAGGACCCCATATGTCACAATGTAATAAAACAAATGGTGCATGAGTCGATATTGAACTTAAAGAAAATGGAAGTCGTGTTTGTTTGGCCAAAGGACAGACACTACAAGTATTGTCAATGGAAATAGCATGAGAAAGTAATAAAGACGAAGCTAATTTGAGACGAGAAGGGGATCGATGCCCAAGTCGTTGGTGCCATAAATAGGAAGGATGGGAAACTTGATGAGAGGCAGGTGTTCGGTGTATAGGTGACATGTAGTAAAGACCATCACGCATCTTACCCGAACCAATCATCTTCCCTGAAGCCAAGTCCTGCAAAACACAAAAGGTGGGAAACAAAATGGCACAACAATTGAAAGAGTTAGTGACTTTGCTAGCGGACATGAGATTGAGATTAAAAGACGGAACACACAAGACATCGGCTAAAGTGATATCAGAATTAAATGGTACTGTGCCAGTACAAGTGATTGGGATTGAAGAACCAGTGGGCAAATTAACAACGGGTATAGATGGAGGTTTGGTGGTAGTAAATAAGGTGGAATCAGAAACGATATGGTCTGTAGCTCCACTATCCAAGATCCATGGCTTAGTAAACACAGAATTAATGGAAGTAACAGAAAGAGAATTCGGACCTGCGGCATTTGCATAAGCGTTCCCATTACCAGAAGAAAGCAAGGAGAGAGCATGAGTCAACTGTTGAATTTGATCCGCAGAGAGTGCACTCAACGGATTGGTACTGGTGGATGCAAAAGGATATGTTGGTTGCGGCATGGATGGCCCTTGAAGACTTGACGTGGTTTCCGTTGCATGGGCGGCATGCAAAGGACGTGAAGAAGAATTGCCTCTTTGCTTGCGACCTTTTGTATTGCCATTTCCTCCAGTGGGATGAGGCACCCACGTGCCATTCTTGATTTTGCACCTGTCCTCTGTATGTCCTCTTTTGTCACAAAAATTGCAATGGTATTTTAGAGTGCGGCAATTATCGATGGTGTGTCCCTCTCGGTTGCAATGATCACAGCGTTGATCAGAACGGGTTTGTGCTGCGGCAGCAAGGGAAAAATTATCTGATGGCAATGGTTGGCGTTGTTCCGACGTCAACTGGCGTTGTTGCTCGTGATTGCTGACAAAGGAATAAGCTTGATGAATATTGGGCAATGGCGTCATCATGAGAATGCTGGTGCGAACGGTGTCATGAACATCGTTAAGGCCCATAAGAAATTGCATAAGTCGGTATTTTTCTCGTTGCTCATGATGCTTATCCATCAGGTTGCAGATGATGGGGTCTTCATATGCATCGAGTTGAGTCCAGAGATGCTTAAGTTCTGTAAAGTACGTTGAGACGGTGAGGGAGCCTTGTGATAGAGAAGCAATCTGTTTCTGGATTTGGTAAATGGTTGGTGTGTTTTGCTGGGAAAATTGATGCTTGAAATCCTCCCAAATCGTGTATGCAGATTCGGCATGGACAACTCCGGTCGAGAGATGAGACTCTACCGAATTCGAAATCCATGATAGGATCATGCTGTTGCAGCGTGCCCATAGGGCATAATCACCTGGTTTGTCATCTTCGGGAGGGGGTGTAATGGATCCATCAATGAATCCAATTTTATTTTTGGCTCGTAAGGCATGAAGCATAGACTTGCTCCAGGAGGAATAATTGGTGCCATTCAATTTTTCAGAAACAAGTACATGGCCAGGGTGATCTGAAGGATGAACATAGTATGGATGTGATAAATCCCTACTAGGGTTGTTGGCGTTGGTTGTTGGATTGTCTGTCATGGTGTTTGTAATTTTGTTAGGGTTTGATGAAGTGGATCGAAGAGCCTGTGATGATACCAAAATAAGAAAGAGCTAGGTAGTTCCTGGGATTGATAGGAATGATATGGCTGAATATTTTGTATATTTAGAACAGAGGATAAGGAGCCCATATATACAAATACAAAATGAAAAAGACAAAAACTGATTCTAATCCTATAAAGTGTGATCCATAATTCATGGAATAGCCTTTCCTAGGTTAGACAAGAGATCCACAATTCATGGAATAGCCTTTCCTAGATTAGACAAATACAATATTATACATTAATTATAATATATTCTTAATAAAGATTGCACCCAAACCTTGAATTCAAAAGAGAGGGAACTCGATCACCAAGGGAAAGAGCTTGCCGTGAAGCATAAAGCATTGGAACATGTCCTTGACAAAAATGCAGCTGTTTATACTCCCGCAACTAATGAATCCAGCGCCGATTGGGATGGTAGAGGTCAGAAACGCAGTATCGCCACTTATGATCCGGGGTTTCAGCTGCAACAACTGCGGGAAAATAAGTATCCTGGGACATCCGAATCAGTTGTTCCACCCTATACAGTGCCATCTTACAACCCAGTCTATCATCCGCCATCTAAATCATCTGCGACACATTATCAAGTCCCAAACTACACTCCAGTAGGCTATCCACAGTCAGGTCCGCCACCACCGTCTTGGCATTACGAAAATGGACACCTTGGGCAGTTTGGTAAGGCTAATTTTCGTCCATATCTGGGAATACATTACCGGCCGCATCCATACTTTCCCGGCCCTCCTCCTCCTCCTCCTCCTCCTGCTGTACGCTATCCTAGTTTGATCTGACTTTGTTGTAAATGCTCTTGACATAGTTTGAATAGTTTGAAAGGTATTTTCAACCTTGATGTAGAAAAAATAATAACGTGGATTTAGGAGAGGTTCTTTCATGTGACTGAGGATATATCAACATGTAATCGAAAGGGTTTGGTAGTTTACAACCAAATATCACTCGTAGTGTTCTGTAGGGGTCGACCAAATGAACTTAAAGGTGTGTACAGTTGTCGATGACGAAGAAACTCTGCACAGTTTGGTTAACTAAAACCGAACCTGACACGAGTGCTCATGAACCCGGTGCGAGAGGTCAAGTTTTTCTTCAAAAAATTTGGCATCTCATCTGATACACTGATTTTCGAGCTATGGTGGAGATGTTAAGCCCTAAACTCCTTTTATCCAAAATTTTAACCGAAAAAGCAAAAAAATTCAACGACTTTTGAGATTTACATATAGAACGTACCCAATACGTGAACAAAAAAGAGAGGCAACTTGAAGATCAGGCCAAAGAGCTTGCATTGAAGCAGAAAGAAATTGATTCAATAAAAAAACACTCAATAACGGACCCAAATCCTGGCATCGATATATAGGCAACTTGATCACCGGGCGAAAGAGCTTGCATTAATGAAACAGAAAAGAATTGGAACAAAGTAAATCAATCCAGCATCAACTGGGATGGTAGAGGTGGGAAGCGTAGTACTGCCACTTTGACCCCAGCTGGTATCAACAGCAACAACAGCATGAAAGCAAGTACCCTCGGACATCCGAATCAGCTGCTACACCTTTTCCAGCGCCAAATTTCACCCCAGTCTATCCGTGGCCAAACCCATCATCCTGGCAGTACGAAAATTATGGAAACTGCGGGCACTTTGGTACAGCTGCCACAGCTGTGATTTTGGTGACAGTTTTGGTGGATCTTACTGTGCCATACCGAATCCTGGAATACATTACCCATTGACATGGTTTCGGTGCAAGTTCAGGTGAGATTCTTACGTACAACCGGGATATATCATGTTGTAGTACAACCAGGATATATCATGTTATAGTAGTGGAGTTTGTTGGATAATGGCCAAATTAGTGGCCAAGTGGACAACAAGCCAAATCACCTTTCGGCTATTAAACAAACCAAAAGAATGAAGGACATAATGATGTGGGAACATTATTAGGAGGTTTTCCTTTTTGATGTGGTCACATGAGTGGCAATTATGATGTTTGTTCCTTTTGTTTATATTAAGGCATTTGGTTATGTCTTTGGTTTTGGGGGTTGGGAACGGCAGATTAGAGAGAAGAAGAGGTGGGTTGTTGTTTTCTATCTTCCATTTGTGCTATCATTCATTCTAAGATATTGTGCTACATTTTGTGGCTTCTGGGAGAGAAAAATTTGATATGTGTTTCTTCTTCTCCATTTGTTCTTTGTATGAGTGAGAGCTATTGGGTGTATATGGGATATTGGGTTTGAGAGTTCAACTCTATTTGTAATTTCCATTTTGATATTAGTGGCATTTCCTCGCCGTCTTTGAATTGGATGTAGACTTACGCCGAACCAGTATAAATCCTTGTGTCATTTTGGATTATTTGTCTTATCATATTTTTCAGTTGTAGCTTATTGGTTTCATATTTGACGCTTCCGCACAACAGAGTTAGCATCCTGTATGTTATCGTCAAAGTTCAAATTTTGTCTGAGCAATGAATATACCTCAAGTTAGACATTGAAACACACAGAATTGTGAACATGATTATATTCGAATCCAGAAAGCATTTGATAAGCCTTCAATCCTTTTATACAATTTTAAAGTGATTTTATTCTTGAAATTAGTAAACTCAACAAAACCAAGATTGAAAGCATGCTCATCATCAAAATTCAGCAAAGAAAACTGAAGCCCGATCGCACTTAAATCGGTGAGAAGTGATATTCAACGCAATTAGAAATCCATATGTAGGTTAGGCTAATTAATCAGGGAGCTGTGTTAGCTTCGATCCTGTTTCCATAAGGCAAAGTAGTCTAGAATACGTGATTTGTCTTTAACTAGATTATAGTATTGATAAATATATCAGTATATACGTGAATATCACGTCATGCTTTGACGATTACACCAAAAAATTACTTAATGCCACCACAATCTTTTCTCTTTCGGGTTGGACTTCGATTGAGAAATTTGTGTGTATCAGTGCAATGTCGCATCACGTGTTAGTGTGTGTGGACACAAGGTTGATTTGTCCTCTACTAGATTACAATACTGATAAGTAGATACACTTTAATTATTAGTACATAAGTGAATTACCACATCATGTTCAAACGATTACACTGAGAAATTACTTAGTGCCACCACAGTCTTCTCTCTTTCGGGGTTGACTTCGATTGAGAAATTATTGAGTGTATAAATGCAACGCTGGATAACGTTCCATGTCACGTGTTATTATGTGTGGACGCAAGGTTGATTTGTTCAAAACAAGATTATAGCATTGATAAATAGATCCACATATTTGATTTTTCAGTATAGATGCTTAGGCTAATTGGCCAAGACATTGTGCCTGTCATATAACAATTTTTTTATTTAAAAAAAAAAAGTTGTAGATGCCAATTATTATTCTTCTTTATTTGTAAGTGAAAGTTTTAAATTTAACTTTGTAGATAGTAATTTCGACATCATATTATTATAACAGACTCATTGTGTAGTTTGATGGTTGACCCAAATACCTTTATTGGGCATAAGTTAACTTTTTTGTAAGGGATTATTTTCCCTAGATGCTCTTGGAACACCAGTTTCCTTTGTTTTCTCCTACTCCTCTTTCCCTACGGAAATAGGACTCCCCTCCCTTCTCTGCCCTTTCTACTTAAACCAATACGTGAAGTTGCTTTAACAAGAGAAACAAACCACAACCGCATTCTTTTCGTTCGTTTTCATCCTCCGTGTCTAGGGTTTTGAGCAGACGATTCCCCACCACCGCGACGTCGTTTTCGCTTAGGGTTTATGCTGCGGAGACAATGGAGAACGTAGAGTCCGATTTGAAAGAATCAGAGTTGAAGCAGTCGACTCTGCGCAAGGCGTACGACTGCCTTCACGCCCATGCAACCTCCCTCGCTGTGTTTTCCGTACAGTGGAAGGACCTCGAAGACCAATTCGAGTCCACGCGTCTCTCCATCGAGGCCCGACTCCGGGAACTCAAGCACCGCGAGGAGGAAGTCCGAGCCAAAACCGAGCAGTTGGAAATCCAAGAGTCGAAGGTCAGCTCGGAGATGGAGTCGAAATCCAACAGTTTGCAGGTACTTCAGAAATTGGTCGACGAAAAAAAGAACCACTTGCTTTCGCTTCAGTCCTTGATTCGAGAACACAGCAATGCGGTGATTGTTCAAGAGAAGAGATTGGTGGAAGTTGAGGGTTTTGTGAGGGAGAAGGAGAGGGAAGGCGATTTGATCAAGAGGCGAGTCGAACAAAGGACGAAAAAATTGAATTCGGTTGAGAGAAGTGTGGAGGACATGGCGTTAAAAGAGAGGGAATTGAGAAAGGTTCTAGGGTCGATGGAGGCCCGTAAGGCGGAGTTCGATTTGAGAGAAGAGGCATTGAAATCGGAGAAAATGGCGATTCAAGAATGTGACAAGGAGTTGAAGGTGAAAGCGGAGAAACTTTGTATGGAGGAACAAGATATCTGCTTGCGCAGGAAGTCAATGGTGGAGTGGTCATGTAAGCTTGAATTGAAAGAAAAACAGGTCAAAGAATCGAAAGAAGAAGGAGAAAAGCATTTGGATACACTCTCTCGGGGACTTCAAGCGAAAGAGAACAAACTTCGATACCAGGACAGAGAGATTGAATTGAAGCGAAGAGAATTGATTTCGATCAAAAGATCAACTGAAGAACATACCCAAAACCTGAAATTGGAGGAGAGGCGACTTGAAAACCAGGCCAAAGAGCTTGAATTGAAGCAGAAGGAATTGGATTCGATCAAAAAATCCACTGAAGAGCGCACTCAATACCTGAAATCGAAAGAGAGGCGACTTGAAGATCAGGCCAAAGAGTTTGAGTTGAAGCAAAACAAATTTTATTCGATCAGAAAATCCACCGAAGAATATAACCAGAAACTGAAATCGAAAGAGAGGCAACTTCTTGAAGGCCAGATCAAAGAGCTTGAATTGAAGCAGAAAGAATTTGATTGGATTAGAAAAGAAAACACTGAAAATCTGAAATCGAAAGAGAGACAACTTGAAGAGCAGTCCAAAGAGCTTAAATTGAAGCAGCAAAAAATTGAGACGATCGAAAAATCCATTGAAGAACAGGCCCTAAATCTGAAATTGAAAGAGAGGCAACTTGAAGAGCAGGCCAACGAGCTTGGATTGAAGCAGAAAGAATTTGATTCGATCACAAAATCCACCGAAGAACACCTGGAAAACCTGAACTCGAAAGAGAACACTGGCGTTCTTCATTGTCAAGTGAAGATTGAACAATTGGAACATCTCTCTGTCAACAATGCCATTGTTCCTTCTTCTGCAAGTAATCAATGGAGCATCGATAGGGATGTTAGAGGATTGCAGTTGAATGATCATTTGAAGAGATACGATTTAGTGGGTAGTGACATCTCAGCCATTCTTCATGCGTCATCGGACCCAGCACAATTTGTTTTGGATGCATTGCAAGGGTTTTACCCTTCAAAATCGAATGTGGACAACTGCGAGTCTGGTTGTGATTTGATTGTGATTAGGAGGAGTTGTATTCATTTGTTAGAGAATTTGAAGAGCATCTCACCACATATTAGCCCTCAGGTGAGAGAAGAAGCAATTAAGTTGGCTGGTGAGTGGAAGGCGAGAGCGGCAAAGGGGGCAGAGAATTGCTTGGAGGTTTTGGGTTTTATGAGGCTCGTTACTGCATACGAAATCACCTCTTCTTATGATACAAAGGAGCTTCATAGTCTTATCCCTGATTTGATTCAAAGGCTTATCGAAAAGAAGCTATTCATTGAAGCTGTTAGATGGATTTGTATGTTCGAGTTAACTGACAAGTTCCCCCCAGTACCGCTATTGGAAGCATTTGTGGAGAATACGAAGAGGTTTTGCAGGAAAGTTGGCAAGAGAAAGAAATCACTCGACGAAAAGGATAAGGTTATCAATGACCAGATAGCTGATCTTAGAGCAGTGATTGAATGCATCAAAGATTGCGACCTAGAGGCCATGTACCCTTCCAGGTGTATCGAATCGCGAATAGCTTCACTGGAAAATCTAAAAGAGAATCGGAGACGTGTAGCACTATCCAAGGTTGACGAAGACACCAAAAATCTGAAATCGAAAGAAAGCCAGATTGAAGACAAGGCCAGAGATCTTAAATCGAAGCAGAAAGAATTTAATTTGATGAAAAAATCGCTTGAAGAACAAGCTCAAAAGCTGAAATCAAAAGAGAGGCAACTTGAATTTCAAGCCAAAGAGCTTGAATTGAAGCGGAAAGAGTTTGATTCGAACAAAAAATCTACTGAGGAACACATCAAAAACCTGCAATCAAAGGAGAATTACAGTATTCCTCATTCTCAAGTGAAGATGCAGAAATTAGATTGTATCCCTGCCAACAATGTCGTTGTTCCTTCTTTTGCAAGTAATCAACCCAGCATCAATTGGGATGGTAGAGGACAGAAACGAAGTACCCCTACTTATGACCCGGGGTTTCAACCGCAACAACAGCGCGAAAATAAGTATCCTCGGACATCCGAATCAGCTGTTCCACCCTATCCAGTACAAAATTTTAACCCAGGCTTTCCGCAGCCAAGGCCGCCGTCATCTTGGCAGCACCATGGGCAGTTTGGTATGGCTACCGACAACCGTGAAATTGGTGCTTATTCCGGTGCCGGTTTTGGTGCCATACCGACTCCCGGAGTACATTACTCGCAGCCATACCGGGCCACCCCTGCAGATTATGTATTACCATTCTTTTGTCCCCCCAATTTTTTTAGTAACACAGACTTTAGTAGGTTGCAAGCCTGATTTCTTCTATGTAAGTTTCACTACTTTTATTATGAGAAACACTCTATTTTTAATTACACTAGTTTTTCAAAATCTTCTAAGCTATTAAACAAATTTTTTTTTTAAACAAACAATATTATCTACAAGGGGAGGGGGTGGATTTAGCCTCGCAATGGGCTAGTAATAACGTGGTTCCAACTCGCATTTGGGGAGAATCGAATTTATGACTTTTCACTTACAAGTAAAGAGGAATACCACTAAACCGTAGTACTAGATTATTGTAACTTTGTGAGGAGTTTCTTGACCCTCCAGGGTGAGGGCAATTTGCATGGCACTAAATGTCACAATGACAGTATATAAGCCTTAGTCTCTAAAACTTCTTACCCTTCAAGGAAAGGGCAAAAACTGAAAATTGAAAGTATACGCATCCCAAAATTCAACCGAAAAAAAATGATATTCAAGAACAAATTATAATGCGTAGAACTATTCTAAGAGCCATCTTGGAAGTATATTCAAAATAATTAAAAAGGCTTTTAGATAACTCAAAACGTTTTTTTTATCATGTTTAAAAAACACTTGATGACCTGCTTCCGTAAAAGCACACATCATTTCTATTTAAAATTTTTGAGGTGCTTGTAATATGTTTACATATCCAAAATTGATTTTAAAATGAAAATATTGTTACACAAAGGATATTCTTGACATTCGAAACAAGGTATATTTTAAAATCAGGAGGAAAAGGTTATCATTCTCATCTTTTGAAAAAACAAGATTGACAACGTATCTATTTGCACTGCAGAGTATTAGGTTAAATACACAATCTCTCTCTCTCTCCTCTCTCTCTCTCTCAATTTCTACACAATGCCTTTACCATCAAGCCTTTCTTCTTCACCAACAATCACGAACAGGCCGAGCCTTTTGGCGGTCTCAGGCTGACATGTGCATGGTTCAGGTCGGTTGGTAATATTTGCAAAAAAAGAGGCTGATAACAGACCCACATTGGAGGTGGTGTTTGATCCATTGGAGGAGGTCAGAAGGAGCTCCTTCTAGTCCCCACTATCCCTCATGCTTCTCTTGCTCGCCAAAAATATTCTGACAAATCAGAAGCTGCCATCAATGAACAGATCAAGTGTGTTTTCAAAATTCTTCCATTTTTTTAGTCTTTTTTTCAATCTTAATATTCATTAGAAATGTTGGTTTCTTGACTATAATCAAACCCCTTTGTTTTCACAAAAGATTGAGGTTTTTCGAATGACGAAATATGCACAAATAGAACTAGTTATTAACTACAATAATTTAGAAGAGAAGGATTCAAACTTAGGTGCATATGTGAAGCGGTACACTACCCTAACTAATCGGTCTAGCCCATGTTTGCGTAACGGTGAAATTTTTTAAGTCACAATAGAACTAGAGAACACTAAACACACAATAACCGTACATAAAATAAGCCACAATTAGAGCCCTTATTTATTGTCCATTTAATGTCACCTATTTTATGTTTGACTAAGAATTTCTGATCGGTTCGATTTGTGCATATATCATTTTCAGTCTTTCTCATATATAAAATTTATATCAATTCTACTTTTGTTTTAGTTTGATTTTGGTTAGTAGATCCAACTATGTATGCAAAGTTCTGACCAGTTTCATACCAAAATTTTGTTCTCTGAATTACTGTGGAATACAATGTCTCCTATGTGTACCACTCCATGTATGCCTACTTTGACAGAGACAATGTTGCTCTCAAGGGACTTGCCAAGTAATTAGTCTTTCTAAACCTGAATTTTTTTTCCGAAATCTGATGATATTTTCGGATCTATTCGTTGTTTAAGTTCACGAAAACATGCAGATTTTTCAAAGAATCAAGTGAAGTAGAAAGGCAGCATGCTGAAAAACTTATGGAATACCAGGTTTTCTGCTATAAATTTCATACTTTCTCCATTTGAGAATCCAATATCATTTTCTTCTGTTTCCATTGGTTCTGTATATCGATCTCTAAGTCTGTATTCCGATGAGGATCAGAACAAACGCGGAGGGAAAGTTAAGCTACAGTCCATGCGAATGCCCGTCTCCGAGTTTGGTCATGTCAAAAAGGGTGATGCATTGTGTGGTAAGTTCTTTTCAAGTTTAGTAATGTTTCACTCTCTCATTTTCTCTTTAAGTACTCCTCTTGTTTCCGTCCGTAATTTTACTTTATTTTATTCAATCCAACTGCTAGGAAGAAAACAAGAATGAGCACGAAAAAAAGGGGAGTTCGGAAATCACTTCCCTTTATCACTTCTTAGCATGTCTTCCCTTGTTTTACACAGCAATAGAGCTTGCACTGGCCTTGGAAAAGCTGAACAATGAGAAGCTTCTAAATTTACACAGTGAATAACTTTGCTATTTCATTTTACTTTAAACTCCATTATTCTTTTGTTTAAACTTTAAAGTACATATTTTTTTTTTTCCAAATTAGCTGCTTTATCTGTCGATCAATTCAAATTAAGACTATGTGAAACTGTTAAATAATATTACAGATAGCAAACGAAAACAATGATGTGCAACTGGTGGATTTTGTGGAGAGTAACTATTTGACTGAGCAGGTATGCAACTTCCATACGATATCTTTCGTTTTCTTTTCTCATTATTCTTGGCAAGATTTTGACGAAGATCGAAGAACTGAATTCGGGTAATTTAGGTGGAAGCCATATATAAAATGTCCAAGTATGTAGCTCAATTGAGAAGGATCGTCACCGGACATGGTAATGGCTGATCGATTAACAGCAGATATTGAGAAAATTTTACGACATATGAACAAATTTTGCAATGAACTCCAAGTGGCTTATTGTTTTGTTAATTTGCAGGTGTTCGGCACTTTGATCAGATGCTCCTCAATGGCAATGCTGCATGACAAAAGAAGCACGACGTTGTTGTTGTGTTTGGCTCATACATTTGTGAGTAATTATGAGTCATGTGTTAACAACAATGAAGTGACCTATGTTTGCTTTCGGTGGAAATATCATATGGTGTGGGTTGCATGAAAGTTGCAGACAAAGTAAAAGCAAAAGTTTGGTGGACATCATCATGAGTAAAGACATCATCATTGTAAGAAAAGAGAAAAGGTGGTGCTTTTTCTTTAATGATTATTCAAGACATCATGATGTTGGGAATAAAATATGAGTGTGAGTGACCTTATATTGAGAGTGCATTCGGATGAGAACGTGTGGTAGAAAAATATAGAGTGAGAGTGAGAAACTCTTGGGGAGAGTGAGTCTCTTAGTAAAATTCTGTGAGGGTACAAAGGGATTGGGGTTTGGGTTATGTCGATTTAACTCAAGTGTATCTTGTACTAGTTATTCTCATAGTGAAGAGCAACATCTCTCGGAGGACGTAGGCAGTTTTTTGCCGAACCTCGTAAATTTCTCGGTGTCTTTATTTCTTGTATTTTATTCTGTTCAACTGAGTGTGATTTGGTGAGGTTGTAATCTGAATCTCATTTCCGCACTGATAAACGGGCCAAGGCACAACAGTTGTTTCTCTCTATAGAGATTTTATGCCAAATATTGCACCTCATCTTCTCTTTGTACTTCACAAATTCTCCTCACTGAGAGTACTATTTTAGGATGGATCTTCCACTTTCGTTTTAGACATTTCAAAAATCTATGAATTTATGTTCATAATCTAACAACATAAGTATCTTATTATCTAACGTAACAATCTCAAAAACTATGTAATGGATAATAGCCATAACACACGGCCGCAAAACGAAAGAAAATAAAATCCCGAGCATAAGCTGAAAGGAGTCGAACTGCTTAACTAAGTACCATTCTAAAACTATAGGAAAAACAATCTATAGTTGCCATATTGTTTATGCAGTAGCAGCTGTTTGGGTGGCCGCTCGTCGCTTCTTTGCCTCTTCAATGATACTTAGCTTGATACCCTTGTCCTTGGGAAGCGACACCCACGGCTTTGTACCCTTGCCGATGGTGAACACATTACCAAGACGGGTTGCAAACTCATGACCGAGGGCATATCCTGCACGTGGATAGTTTCAAAGCTTCCCTCATGCTTCACCCTCTTCTTAATGACTCCAACACGCCCCCTATTCCTTCCGCCAGTAACCATGAGAACATTACCAACATCAAACTTAATGAAGTCAGTGATTTTGTAGGTCTCTAAGTCCAGCTTGATAGTGTCATTGGCCTTGATGAGGGGGTCAGGGTAGCGAATAGTGCGTCCATCAAAAGTGTTAAGATAGGGGATGCCCTTCTTCCCAAACTGCACTGATCGAACCTTGTAGAGCTTGAACTGCTCAGGGAATTTATAATACCATGTCAAATAGTTAATTATCTAGACAAAAGTAGACGACGAAACTGAGCTAGAAATATTTCAGAAAGTGCTCTTAGCCACAAACACTGTAACATCTCGAAAGCAGAATAAATGATAAGTCAATAGTATACTATATATTTTACCCTAATCTTAGTTATAATTTAGTGGTTATTTTGTGAGAATTTTGATACTTTAAATTATATGTCCAATGTAGGACATTCGACTTTCTCAGCAAAATATGATCAAACAGATGAATTTTGGAGTGATTCTAATTGGAAGATGTACATGAGTCTTTCTACTTTCAATAAACATAAAACTAAAAACCTAGATCACAAGGACCATTTAAAACGAAAAATAAAATAATTCTTATTCGTAGTTTAAACTAACCGAAATTAGTACACTTTATAGCATTATGATATTACGAGAAATGAATATTAAAGCTGAGTAGACTAACAAAAATACAAAAAGGGTCATATGAAGTTCTCTTCCTGCTAAAATCTAAGATGTTTTCTATTGCACACAAGATGTAAGCTGTAACATGTCATTTTACCAGCAATATATCCAAAACTAAGTTATCTACTAAACATTTCGGACAAACATGTTAGGTGAGATCTGTTAATTAACAAAATGACACTATAGTATAAAAACGCGATGCACAATGGCAACATTCTACACAAATACTAACAAAAGTACATTCACAAAACTAGAAAGCAATGATGTAAAAGAACCAACCTTTGCCTCCTCATCTCTAATCGAGCGGAGCCTAAACCGACCCTTGGTGTCAAAGAGCATGCGGAAATTCTCATTTGTTTTTGGGATCGAAACAACATCTGAAGACAAGTAACATAGCTTTAAGCATTTCTAAGCATCACAGATACCTTGCAAAAAAAATCATTCAGAAAAATAAGGAATTGGAACTAAATTTAGTGAAATTTTTTAGAACGTACCCATGAACCCAGAAGGTAAGTCTTGTCAGTCCTGACCTTTCCGTCAACCAAAACATGGCGCTGCATGAGAATCAAAACGACTTCATGGTATGTGAGTGCATACTTCAACCTGTTCCTCAGAATAAGAGCTAGGGGAAGGCACTCCTTGGCTTTGTGGGGGCCCAGATGATGGCTTGGGGGCCTAAACACGTACATTTGAAACCAAAGTTCCATTAAACCCCAATCAAAATAAGGCAAAAATTCTAGATTTAATGAAAAAAATGAAAATTTCTTCATTTTTTAAAAATTTGCGGAAGAGGGTTTTACTTACAAAAGCACCACCAAGCTTGTCGAGCATCCAATGCTTTGGGGCATTGAGCCGCTTCAAATGCTTCTTCAGTCCTCTAGCTTGCAAAATACAACATAAAACCAACAGTTAGGCACACAAAAGAGATCCCTAGAAAGGTAAAGTAGAGGAGAGCGATAGAGATAGAGAGCGAGAAAGAGAGTACCATGTTTGCAGAGTGAGACGCAGAAACCCTAGGCAAGGAGGAGGTGGACGAGACAGAGGCTGTTGAGGATCAACAGCAGCCCAAAGAGCCCATATTTAATCAAGCCTAATGTACTATTTGTGGAGAAATTCCTACGTAACTCTAGAAGTTCGTTAATAATAACCAATTTCTACAGTAATCTAAAACAATCAAGATACATGCAAAGATAAAGTTGGTGGTGCAGAAGAAGCTAGTTTCTACTTAAATCTAGAATCCTAAATCATTAGTTTTATTTATTTTATACTTTATTTTTGTTAAATTTTCGTTTTCTTTCGTACACAAAACCAAATTATCATCTTTATGTTCTACAAAATGTATTTTTTGTGAAAATTTTCTTATAATTTATGTCAAAAAATTCGAAAACAAGGATAATAATCTAAGGGTATTTGAATCTAATTAAAGTAACGTAGGGAGGAAAAAAATTCAATGAAAAAAAAAGAAAAAAAATTATAAAAAAATTAAAAAGATACAATCGGTAGTTTGACACCGATTATCTTCAGAAAAGATGGTTATGAAGCTAGCGACATATTCCTGAACTAGTCGCTACATTTGTACCGATTCCTCCTTCCAATTCTTTTTTTTTATTTCTCTTCCTACAGCAACAAACTATCATATTCATGTTCTTCAAAAAAAAAAAAAATTGTGCAAATTTTATTATAATTCATATTTAAACACTTGAAATCAACGATATAAAACATAAATTTAAAGATATTTTTCTATTTTTAACTTTAGAAATCAATAAAAAATAGTTTCAGGACCAATAAATGGTAGGATCACGTCCAAAAGTCTTGCAATAATTTCCTTAACTCCAACGCAAAATATTTTCTAAGGCCAAAAATTTCAATTTTTTCTCAAAAACTGTTATTTATAACCACAATTTTCTAATCAATTTTGAGAACTTTTATAACACACATTATAAGCTAAAGCTAGAGTTATTATAATCGAATCATATGTTTTCTAAAATTAATTTAGGAAATTCCCAAGATTTCGGACACCTACAATTCTCTTTGGGGGAGCTGCTATTAGTTTTCATTATTTTCTCTATTTTTCAACTTTAAAAATCAATGAAAAATAGCTTGCGGGACCTAATAAAGGATAAAATCACATCCAAAGGTCTTGCAAAATTTTTGTTAATTCCCACGCAAAGTATTTTCTAAAACTAAAAATTTCAAATTTTTCACAAATATTGTGAGTTATATATAACTCACGTTTTCTAATCTATTTTGAGAACTTTTACAAGATTCATTATAAGCCAAAATTTGAGTCATTCTAGTCGCACCACATGTTTTTGAAATTAATTTAGAACATTCCAAAGATTTTCAACACCTACAAATCTCTTTGGGGGCCTTGCTATTTGTTTATATTATTTTTCTACTTTTTTCAACTTTAAAAATCAACATTTTGAGACTTAATAAATGGTAGCATTACATCCAAAGGTTTTGCGGCAATTTCGTTAACTCATACACAAAATATTTATGAAACTAAAAATTTCAATTTTTTTCACAACAGTGAGTTACCCACGTTTTCCAATGAGTTTTTGTCACATCTCAGTCCCGGCTCCTCCGTAGCACGATATTGTTTGCTTTAAGCTTACCATTCCCTCACGGCTTTGTTTATGGGAACTCACACGAGAACTTCCCAATGGGTCACCCATCCTAGGATTGCTCTCACCCGAACCTGAAGCCAATGAGTTTCCAAAAGGCCTCGTGCTATAGGAGGTGGGCATGTACATATAGGGCACATCACCCCCTTTCCCTTGGTCGATGGGGGATGTTACAATCCACCCCCTTTAAAGGCCCGACGTCCTCGTCGACACACTCGCACCACACGGTAGAGTGGCTTTGATACCGTTTTGTCACATCTCAGTCCCGTCTCCACTGTAATATGATATTGTCAGCTTTGAGCTTACCATTCCCTCACAGTTTTTTTTTCTAGAAACTCACACGAGAATTTCCCAGTGGGTCACCTATTCTAAGATTGCTCTTGCCCGAACTCACTTAACTTCAGAGTTCCGATGGAATATGAAGCCAATGAGTCCCCAAAATGCCTCTTGCTATAGGAGGTAGGCATGTACATATAAGGCATATCACCCCCTTTCCGTTGGTCGATATGGGATGTTACAATCCACCCCGCTTAGGGGCTTGACATCCTCGTCGGTACACTCGCACTGAACGGTAGAGTTGTGAAATCCCGTCCCCGGAATTTCACTATTCAGTATGTATCTCGTAATTTAAGTTCGTATTTCACGTTTACGTCATTTTTATTACTTAATTTTAATTCCGTAAATTTTGGGAATTAAATCGAATAGTTATCGGGTTTAAATTTTCGTAATCAATCTTTATCTTTCATCGAATTTTTGAAGTTTTAACTAGTGTTTTTAAATAGATCTTGAACCCACGAACGCATAGGCGAAAGCCGTTTGCGAGTCCGAGTTATAATGGTATAGTTACGGACGTTTGAAGTTGTGAACTATAGATTGTGGGAATTATTTAATTCCCACATGTGGGTTAAAGGTTAAGTTAGTTTAAAAAGGGGAAGGTTTCTAAAAAAAAATAAAATAAAAAAAAAAAGAGGAAGGGGAGAGGGGCTGCTGCTAACCCATTTTGAGGGTGAATTGGACTCGTTAACCCACAAACTTGACCCACTTGTATCTCCTTCATCCAATCTCCATTTTGGGTGATCTTGGTGTCCATGGAAAACTCTTGACGAGCCCTACAACTCTGTAGTGTTAGATTTCCAATTTTATTTTCCGGTGATTCCGGCAACCATTTCCTTCGAATGAGGTATGAAACTTCATCTACTCTTCATAATCTTCAAGTTGGTATGCTTGGTTCGTGCTTTCATATTCATTTTAGAGTTGGTGTTTAGAACCCTAGAAATCCGGTTTTCTCCGATGAATTTGGACGGTTTCCGGTTAGAATTTAATGTCGACCTAGTTGTGAAAAGTGTTTCCCTTGTTGAGCTCTAGATACCACGTAAATTTGAACTCATTTAGTTAATGTTGAAAATATGGGTTTTCAAAACCCACCACCTTGGCTACCACTGCGTGTGGCGGTGCGTGGGACTGTCCATGAGTGTTGTCTAAGTACCAAATACCTTATAGTGACCCTATGAACTTATGTCTAGCTCGGTTTCTCGAAATTCTATTGTTTGGTGTGGTGATCAAATTGGACCACCACTTGTTTGTATGATTGACGACAATCTGATCGTTGGATCATCGTACAATTTTGTGAACATCCTAGTTATCAGTTGTTGGACCTTTGAGAACTTACGGATCGAAAATCCGATGTGCGGATCTTCCAAATTGAATAACCTTAGATTGTTGATCTTAATGGACCTACCTTATCGACGGTTGACGTTCTAGTCAACGTGTTATACTTTAGAGTGTCATTTACCTCTAGTTTGTTGTTAAGGCTTGATGGAGCTTAGTTGGCTTATCACGATGATGTGTCATTCCCAGTTGACGTGTGTCTCAATATATGTATTAGTGGCACCATATTGAGTTATACTTGTTTATTAAATGTGTTTTCTTTTGAATTGTTATTTTTATTTTTAGCATCAATCTATGTTTATTAATTATGAATCGACAGTAGTTTGGAAACGTTTATGAAAAGTGGTTAGATATGTATGATTAGTATGATGTGTATGATTGTTGTTATGACAATGTGATCCTAGAATCTTATTGGTTGTATTATGTAGGACTTATATGCTTGTGTGACATATTAGTTGGTAGCCATGAGAAGTTGATGGTGTAGGTGACTACGCTGAAACTCATAGGGGTTGAGTTGTGTGTTGAATTTATTGCACCACGTGGTAATGGTACATGGATGATCCTGCTTGGTTAATCCGTGTTAGGGGACCATACTATTTGTGGATCGCGCTTGGTTAATCCGCGTTGGGCGATCCTTATATCCTAGGTATGGCCATACACATTTAGGGGTGATCATGCTTGGTTAATCCGCATTGGGTGATCACTTCCCATTAGTTGTAGGAGTGACTCTGCTTGGTTGATCCGCTTTGGGGGGCCACTTCCTATTTGGTTACTTGTGTAGGCTTCAGCTGAATGAAGTCTCTCTAGCTCTAGTTTTGAGTGTATCCATGAATTTTGGCTTCGAGAACTTTGAGTTTGATTTAGAAAAGTTGTTGGATGTCCGTGTGACTCTGTTGGAGTTGCAAAGGTTTGGTATTAATTTCTTATGAATTATTTATATTCAAAGTTTATAAACTGTGATTGATGGTTAGTTTTATCATTATTGTCACATACTTTATATTATTGTTGCTCACACGAGCTTCGCAGCTTATCTGGGTTGTTGTTTGCCTGATGCACCATTTCCATGATGTAGGCACTTATTTCATATGCGACAGGTCTAAGTAAATTATGAGAAACTGTTTGATATTTTGGTTTTGTTGAGTAGTCTGGAACTCGATGTTGTTGGATTCCGTTGAGTAGTGGTCCGAAATCCCTTTTACTCCGTGATTCCGTTGAGTGATGGTCCGAAATCATATCCTGATTTGGATTCCGTTAAGTGGTGGTCCGGAATCCCTTATACTCCGCGATTCCGTTGAGTGATGGTCCGAAATCGTATCCTGATTTAGATTTCGTTGAGTGATGGTCCGGAATCCCCTTTGGTGCCTTGGTTCCATTGGGTGGTTCAAAATCCCATTTTTCAGAGATGTAGTCTTCGGCCGAGCTGTGTCGCTCTAGCCCCGCATTTCGACGTGTTGTATGTGTTATTGATGATGTGATGGTTGGCATTATTGATTGATGTGATTATGGAATGATGTTGGTTATGGTTATGGTAATTATGATTAGACTCGTTGAACTTTATGACTAGTGAATATGATTGTGTCAATGGTTTCAAGAATCTTGTTAATTGAGTTAGAAAAGATGTTGGACTTCTGAGTGACTATTTCGGGATTTTCTACGATTCGATTATGATTCCATAAGGTATGAATTTAGAAAATATGGAAATAATTGTTGTTACTTTGATCAAATTAATTTATTAATGCGGCTAGAGAATGGTTTTGTGTTTCGTCGGTTCTTAAATATGATGTATGTTGTGAATTGCGATATATGATGAGACATAATGATTTATATGTTGGATAGGAAAGAAATCATGTTTTCATGGGGGTTGGTTATGTAGCCTGAGTCCAGGAATTATATGTTGTCATGTTATAATAAATGATTGAGAAATGCTATGCTTTTTTGCTTGAACTTAGTGGAATAAAAGTGATTTTGTGATAAGTGAACTACGAATGGCTTGATCCCTATTGAGGGTACGTTGGTAGTCTAACGAGGAGGTTAGAAGCAAACATAAAGTAAACGAAAAATTACTTTGCAATTTGATTCTCGAGTTGTGATTTGCCATATTCCGGAGATGGAGTATGTGAGATATACGAGTATTTGGTAACGTCACGTGTTGATCCTAGACGTATGTCCGGATCGGGGAGTGACAAGAGTGGCTCTGATACAAAATTGACACATCCCGACCTGGAAAGTCCACTTGGATTCCGATTCGAGTTGTGCTAACTGACACCTGAAAGGTAACGAAACCATAAAGTGTAGTGTAGTGGAAGAAGAATGTGAATAAATTTAAACCTAAAAATGCCTAAACAAAATAATGCGTAGGTGAGCGGGATTGAACCATTTTCACACGTGATGTTAAAGCATAAGACAGTATAGTTGTTGATGTACAAAATCAGTGAAGACTTTGGTACAACAGAAAGTGTTAAGTTTGTGACCTTCGCTAGATTGCTCCGGTCACTAGTGTGGATAATTATGTAAATGGATAGGGACAAGGAAGCAAACACAAGATGTACGTGGTTCACCCAGATTGGCTACGTCCACGGAGTAGAGGAGTTCTCATTAATTGTGAAGGGTTTACACAAGTACATAGGTCCAAGCTCTCCTTTAGTGAGTACAAATGAATGATTTAGTACAAATGACATTAGGAAATATTGTGAGAGAATGATCTCAATTTATAGAAGAAAGTTTCTAGTTTCATTCTGACATTGACACATGTCGTGTTGTGATTGGCTTCTGATGTTGACACGTGTCGCGCTATGATTGGCTTCTGATGTTGACACGTGTCGCGCTGTGATTGACCTCCTGGTTGGAGGGAAACTCTTATGGGTCCTTGACGGTATAACGTTGACTGGTGCTCAGTAGTTTCGGGATTGGTCAAGTATGGTATAAACAGTGCTCCCCTAAGTCCCCGAGTGAGGGAAGCTCCTCGGTTGGGGACTTGCAAGATCCAAGCCATTGAGTAATCACGAAACTTCTAAGTACCGAAGTTTGGTATCATTTTCACTTGCCTTATCTGTCTCATATGTAGATGTAGCATCTTCTCTGGAAGTACTTTTCCTCCATCTAGGGGTAGTATCTTTAACCGATGAAGATGCACAAGGTAATGTATCAATTTCACTTGAAGCTTACTTGTAGTTTCAGGCTTGGTCAAGTGCGATACAAACCCTATAGTAGGAGTCCCCAAAGTCACCGAGCTAGGAGATTTGCCGAATGAGGTAACAGACAAGGTAAGCAAGCAGACTTCCAAGCAAGCAACCTGGATCGAAGGTTCGACTTCTGATGTGAAAATTAACTTGACACACAAATTAAACCCTCTTTTTGTCAAATTGTAGCAAAGATGTAAGTAGGGATCGTTCTAGACCGGGGATTAGGAGGGATTGCTAAACGCTTGGAAACTGACTTAAACACTAAAAAACAAAGTTAAAAACACTAAACTAGACTCAAAGAATGCAAAACTAAAAGTTAAAACACTTAAACAAACCTAAAAACCAAAACAGCAACTAGAAGGCTCAAAACTGCCTAAAAACCACTTTCTGGGCAGTTTTGAGCACCTACACTAATTTGGACGAAATTTGATGAAAACTTGAATCAAAATACTTAGAAACACAAATCAAAACACTTTCTAACTAATCTAGGACTCTAAAATAAAGGGGGATTTTGTTTTGACGAAAATTAAAATAAAACAGAAACTTTAACTAGCACAGATTGTAAAAACGATTTGGGTGAAATAGATGGATAAAAGGCTAGTTAGGAGGTTCTTCTCCACACATGTCACACTTGCAAACAAAACGATTTTCAGTTGTTCTTCCGATAAACTATGAATACTCAACGCCCCAAGTTAACCGTGAATTGCACTAATTAACCCTCAGTTTTTCCACAAGTTATTAAGTTGGATGATTGCATACGACAACCCAAAACATTCCCTACAAGTTCCCTACATGAATTGCATAATAGAGATATAAGCAAGAATCATTACGTTCTATGAAAAACATAAGCATTGACGAAGCATTTGTTACTATGAATTGCATGAAACTTATGCTAAGAATTCATTCAACGCGATCGTTTTCAAGCGATCTTCACTACTTGTGATTATAAGATTGTAACTATTAGGTGAAACTCCCTCATAATCTAGCATCATATTCATGCATGAAAACTAAGCGTGCACTCTCAATCAACATACACAAATAAGTTATCAATCAAATAGATGAACGAATTGAATCCATAACTTATGAAATAACAACTGAATGTAATCGAATCAAATTGCAAGCATGTACATGGTTTCGAATCACCCCCCAACTAAGGGGGTTTAGTTCCTCATACTCACAACACAAAGTTTATTGAATTGAAACATCAAAGACATAAGAAAGATTACACCTAAAATGCCAAAGAAGTCCACTTTGAAATCTGCACAGAAAGCTCCTCTTTCTTCTTCTCCTTGCTGCGGCAGTGAGGGTTTAGGGGCTGTTTGGATGTGATTTCGGTTTAGGGATGGATTTGGGATGATATGGTGGTTCGGCAAATGGTAAGGGAGGTGTATGGTGGTGCGGCAAAGTGGGTAGGTTGCTGGAATGGATGAGTGGCGGCTGGAATTGATGGATTTTGGGTGATGGTGGCTGCGGCAAAAGGGTAAGGGAGGTGTATGGTGGTTGCGGCAAAAGGTGGGGAAAAAGAGAGATGGTTTTCTGATTTTTTTTGAGAGGGGAAGATATATGCGGCTAGGGTGTAAGGGTGGTATATATAGGCACTTAGAAACCCTAATGAAATCAGATTTTTAACAATGGGCTAGGGTTAGGTGCGGCACTTAAGTGGACTAGGGTTTAGGGTTTGTAAAATAGGGCTTCTAGGTGGAAAGGTGCGGCTTGGGTTTAGGAGAAATGGACTAGGGTTTAACATGGCAGATTTTAGATGATTAGGCCCTAGGGTTCGGCATGGGTTGAAGGTCCACAAGGAAATTTGGGTTTAGGTCATCTAAAAGCCCAACGCCAAGAATAGAAACTCTCGAAAATGGAAACCTCCAAGAATAGAAACTTCCAACTTTTAGAAACTTTGGTTGCCAATTCCGATTTAGGAAAGATCGACCCAAAATGGAAACTTTTAGGCTTAGCTTTCCTACTTCAAGTAGGAAACCTCAAATCTTCAACTCTTCAATTCCATCCCAACCTTGCGTTCCAAGCATGTCCTTTTCAATTCAAGCTCACTTTTTGCTCCAAAAGCTCCAAATTGTATCATTTCATGTAATACGTCCGCTAAACCTGAAAACACAAGAAAGTAGCTTAAAAGACTACTTTAACAAAGAAAACATAACAAAAATGCATAAGAACTAGCTAACTAAGGCGCATAAATATGCTCCTATCAACTTCGGCTTCCGGTTGATTGTTCTCCTTCTCCTTGTGTCGTAAATAGCACCAAGGATAAGGAGAAGCAAATGGAGAAGAGATGATATGAGATACTTTTGCTTTTGAAGAAGTAACTTTCCACAGGCTTATTCTTGAACTAGGCTGGAGGGTTTTCTGGTTCCCTCCAGAGTATAAGGCCGACTCAAGAATTTGAGGGTCAAAACAAGTCCATCAAATCTAGAGTATGTTCGACCTTGATGATATGGGATACTTTTGCTGTTTACAAAGTAGTGGATGTATTGGCACGTGTTCTGTTACGCTTGTCTCTACATGCTTTCTTGTATCCTTCTCATTTACCCTATCTGTTCCTCAGGCAGATGTGGTATCTTCCCTGGAAGCATAAGATGTTGAAGATGAGTACTCGAGAGCAATGCCAGGTAAGTAATCAGGCAAGGGGTTCCAGGCAGTCAGTTCCTGACTAGAAGCTTGATTCCAAATGCTGACTGATTGCTCTCTTTCTCCTTGTCTTGCAGGTAAGAACAAGGCCAAAGGAAAAGACAGGGAAAAAACATAATATGGGATACTCTTGCTTTTAACCCTGATGATATGAGATACTCTTGCTCTGGTGTGGCTTGTTTGCAGAGGTATTATCGGGAGAAAAAGAAGCTGAGTATTTTGAGAGACTCTGCTGAGAGTGCCCTCTAGGATGTGAAGAAAAGTTGAGCATTTTTTTTATTTGCAGGTTTGCCTGGTTGTGGAGGATGGAGGTCAACATATATAGGAATCTCCCTAATAACAAGTAGTAATGTTACTCATTTACCCTTTTTGGTCATAGCAATGTAGTAGGAGCTGCAAACTTCACGTGTTTTAACTTTGTCAGAGCATTTTGAAAAAATGGTATGTGGTATCTGGAAAGCTGATGTTGTGTGTGAAGATTGCAGACAAGCTTTATCCAAGGAAATCTGGCTCTCAAAGTTCAGAGAGCGATGCCTCTTCGGTTTTTGAACAAGCAATCCTGTCGGGGATCTGGCTCTCGAGATTCGGAGAGCGGTGCCTCTTCGATTTTTGAGAAAGCAATCTTGTTAGGAGTCTGGCTCTTAAGATTCGGAGAGCGGTGCCTCTTCGACTTTTGAGAAAGTAATAATGCTGTTGGGAGTCTGGCTTTCGAGATTCGGAGGGCGATGCCTCTTCGATTTTTGAGCAAGTAATAATGCTATTCCTTTACCCTTCTTGGTTATAGCAATGTAGTGGGAGCTGCAAGCTTCACACGTTTTAACTTTGTCAGAGCGCTTTGAAAAAGTGGTATGTGGTATCTGGAAAGCTGATGTTGCGTGTAAAGATTGCAGACAAGTTTTATCCAAGGAAATCTGGCTCTCGAAGTTCGGAAAGCGATGCCTCTTCGGTTTTCGAACAAGCAATCCTATCGGGGATTTGGCTCTCAAGATTTAGAGAACGGTGCCTCTTCGATTTTTAAGAAAGCAATCCTGTTGGGAGTCTGACTCTTGAGATTCGGATAGCAGTGTCTCTTCGATTTTTAAGAAATTAATCTTGTTGGGAGTCTGGCTCTCGAGATTCAGAGAGTGGTTCCTCTTCGATTTTTTAGTAAGCAATCTTGTTGTGAGTGTTTTCTCGAATGTGAGTAAAGGTTGGGCATTTTTGCCAGTCTGCCTTGCCACGGAGCACGGAGGTTGACACACATTGGGACTTTCTAGTTATCAAGCAGTGGTGCTGTTCCTTTACCCTTGTGGGTAATAGTATGGTAGCTGGACCTTCAAAATTTATGTGTCTAAACTTTGTCAGAAATCTTTGGCAAAGTTATCTGTGGTACCCAAGGAGTTGATGTTGCGTGTGGAAAGTGGTGCCTTTTCGAAGTCCGGATAGTGGTGCCTCTTCGGAATCCGGAGAGTGGTGCATCTTCGATTTTTGAACCAATGGCCCTATTGCCCTTTCTTTTATAAGGGCACCAATTATGTGCAAGGAGTACATTCAGAGAGTTATTGCTTGTAGGAATTTTCCCCTTACTTCAGAGATTTATTGCACCTCATTTCTCCTTCATCATTTCTGAGAATGTCTAGCCCATCCGACTGTCGTTTTGACTTGAACTTTGGTGAAGAGGCAGCCATGTCTTCTCAATACAACATATGGCGCCCATCCTTCTTATCCCCTACTGGTCCTCTTACCGTTGAGGACTCTGTGATGAAGAATGATATGACCGCTGCGGTGGTGGCCATGAACCTTCTCACTCCCAAAGATAACAGACTACTTTCCAAACGGTCTGATGAGTTGGCTGTTAAGGATTCTCTGGCTCTCAGTGTTCAGTATGCAGGTTTTGTGTCTAATATGGCCCAACGCCTATTTGCTCGAACCCGCCAAGTTGAAACATTGGCGGCTGAAGTGATAAGTCTCAAACAGGAGATCAAAGGGCTCAAGCATGAGAATAAACAGTTGCACAGGCTCGCACATGACTATGCTACAAACATGAAGAGAAAGCTCGACCAGCTATAGGAATCTGATTGTCAGATTTTACTTGATCATCAGAGGTTTGTGGGTTTGTTCCAAAGGCATTTATTGCCTTCGTCTTCTGGGGTTGTACCGCGTAATGAAGCTCCAAATGATCAACCTTCGGTGCCTCCTCCTTCTGGGGTTCTGCCTAGCACTGAGGCTCCGAATAATCACCCTCTGGTGCCTCCTCTTTCTGGGGCTCTACCGACTGTTGAGACTTCTCCTGAGCAACCTTTGTGAAGACTCCCTCTTGTTTGTTTATTTTGATTCATGTATATGTACATATTTGTAACTTATCGGAGATTTCAATAAAAAAGCTTTGCTTCATTTCAACGTATTGTGTTAAATACACCAAGGCCTTCTTAACTAAGTTCTTTGAATTTTTCCTTTTGTTAAAGCTTGTATGTTGAAACTTTTTGAGTGAAGCATGTAGGTTGAGGTAGTGCTCCCTTAATTTCCCGAGTGAGGAAAATTTCTCGTTTGGAGACTTGAAAAATCCAAGTCACTGAGTGGTCGTGAGACTTCCGAGTATCAAGGTGCAGTAGTATATGGTAGGAGTTCCCCAAGTCTCCGGTCGAAGGAGTTGACGAATGAGGCATTTCCTTTCTAAATGGTAGCCCAAAACTCATTCTTCATATATATTTGTTATGAAAGTTGTTAGGCCCAAAGAAGATGAGGCCTGGGCAATTTTATTTTTTTTTCTAAAATTTTTTTTTTTCGAAATTTTTTTTTCTTCGAATTTCCGAATTTTTGAATTTTCGAATTTCTGAAAAAAAAAATTAAAAATTAAAAATAATGAATATATATATATATATATATATATTTTTTTTTTTTAAAGTTTTGTAGGTGAAGCTTTGGTGTTGAAGCTTTGTAGGTGAAGCTTTGAGGTTAAAGCTTTGTTGGGCACCATGAATTGATTTTGCTTCACACTATCTTGATCAAGATAGTGTGAAGCTTTTGTAGGTGAAGCTTTTGTGGATCAAGCTTTTGTGGGTCAGCTTTTATAGGTGAAGCTTTTATGGGTGAAGCTTTTGTAGGTCAAGCTTTTGTGGGTCAAGCTTTTGTGGGTCAAGCTTTTATAGGTGAAGCTTTTGTGGGTGAAGCTTTTGTAGGTGAAGCTTTTGTAGGTGAAGCTTTAGAGTTGAAGCTTTGTTGGGCACCATGAATTGATTGTGCTTCACACTATCTTGATCAAGATAGTGTGAAGCTTTTGTACGTGAAGCTTTTGTGTTAAAGCTTTGTAGGTGAAGCTTTTGTGGGTCAAGCTTTTGTAGGTGAAGCTTTTGTTGGGTACCATGAATTGATTTTGCTTCACACTATCTTGATCAAGATAGTGTGAAGCTTTTCAGAATTTGTAGTTGTCCTCCATTGATGAAGCTTTTGTTGAAGCTTTTGAGTTGAAGATTTTGTTGAATTTCGCTTTTTTTTTTTTGGGAAACTAGAAATTTGTAAATATGGGAGAATTTGTAGTTGTCCTCCATTGATGAAGCTCTTGTTGGCACCATAAATTGGTTTTGCTTCACACTGTCTTGATCAAGAGTGTGTGAAGCTTTTGAGAATTGTGGTTGCCCTCCATTGATGAAGCTCTTGTTGATACCATAAATTGGTTTTGCTTCACACTGTCTTGATCAAGAGTGTGTGAAGCTTTTGAGAATTGTGGTTGCTCTCATTTGATGAAGCTCTTGTTGGCACCATAAATTGGTTTTGCTTCACACTGTCTTGATCAAGAGTGTGTGAAGCTTTTGAGAATTATGGTTGAACTCCTTTGATGAAGCTCTTGTTGGCACCATAAATTGGTTTTGCTTCACACTGTCTTGATCAAGAGTGTGTGAAGCTTTTGAGAATTGTGGTTGCCCTCCATTGATAAAGCTCTTGTTGGCACCATAAATTGGTTTTGCTTCACACTGTCTTGATCAAGAGTGTGTGAAGCTTTTGAGAATTGTGGTTGAACTCCTTTGATGAAGCTCTTGTTGGCACCATAAATTGGTTTTGCTTCACACTGTCTTGATCAAGAGTGTGTGAAGCTTTTGAGAATTGTGGTTGCCCTCCATTGATGAAGCTCTTGTTGGCACCATAAATTGGTTTTGCTTCACACTGTCTTGATCAAGAGTGTGTGAAGTTTTTGAAAATTGTGGTTGCCCTTCATTGATGAAACTCTTGTTGGCACCATAAATTGATGAAGCTAATGTGTTCACCTCTTCCCCCAATTTTCTAATTTTTTTTTTTTTTTGAGGGGGAGAGGAGGTGCTGCAAGTTTGAAATTTGAAAACTCCTTAGCTTGTGTGGAAGTTTAAGACTTTCCATATGGGGTTTTCTCATGGTTTGAATTTTGAATTTTGAATTTTGAATTTCTTTGGCCATGTTGAACCCTATAAGAATGAGAAGTTTCCATTCTTTTCATTGTCTTCATTTGTTCATTTTGTAGTGATTTTTGGAGATAGAGTGCTCTTATAGTTGACAGGGATTCCGGCATTACTTTGCACCATCTTCAGGTTGGTAGTCTTCTCCACTAGATCACATGCTTTCATTCTTGTTGAATTGTTTAAGTGTTCATGTATTTGGTTGAGAACATAATGAATTGATTGAGCTTTTCTCCACGCCCTAGGAACTTCCTTATGTTTCGATCTTTCATGTGGTGATAGAGTTTGTTTTTGTTTGTTGTAGATGTCAGAGTTTGGAAGTCCTAGTGATGGGGGCTCCCCTAACTCTAACTCTAGGTTTGAGCTTGCAATGTTGGAGTCTTTAGGGCCTTTGTTGGAGTCTTGTACAAAAAATTCAAGATCGGGTGATCTTCGCAATTGTCAAGCCTTAGCCAATATTGGTTTTTTGCTCATTCATGTCAGTGGGTGAGGGGGTTGTTTGTGACGCCATACCCATATTTCGCTCTGAGTTCACAGCAGACCATTTAGTGTAAAACTTGTTAGATAGTGAAAATCAGCTTGAGGCCCTAAGGCAATCATGCAGTATCCCCCGTAGTGTAGGAATGCGTTTGGTGCATCATGAAGAATTGTCCTCTGAACCACCCAAGGGTCATGTTATGTTCTATACCCAGATATTATTAACTTTAGGGGTGAAGCTGCCTTTGCACCCGTGGTTGCAACGGATGCTGTCTTTCATTGGATATGCGCATGGGCAACTCTACCCTGGTTTTTAGGATACCTTGATCGGGTTTTATATTATTTGGATGGAATGTGGGTTAGGTGAGCCTTCCTTTCATCAATGGCGCTACTGTTATAAGATGTGTCCGGTGAAAGCATGCACTGGGTATGCCGAGTGTGCATGTCGTAGTGAGAGAGAACGTATTGTCTTTGGTAAGAAAAAGACGTACTACACTTGGAAAAACCGTTGGTGCTTTCTTTATAATGATTGGGAGTATGCTAAAGGTGTCACGCCTGAGCGACGTGTTCCTACTCACTTCCAGACTGTAGGTTGTAATGTATCCATTGTTTGCATTATTTGCTATTTGTTGGGATTTTCTCTTGCTTCTAACATTTTTCTTCGTGCAGTGACGCGAGGGACCATCAAGCTGTCTGGACGAGAGCTAGCTGACATAGAGAAGGTGTTGACGGTGCCCAAAGAGGATAGACATTTGGGCAAGCTACGACCCTTATTTCGAAAGTACGGTTTCTAGTCCCTAGTGTCGGAGTGCCAGAAATGAGCAAGTAAGTTGTGTCTTTCATTTCGCCCCCTCTTTCTTTTACAAAGTTGCATTCCTTACTTTGATTTTTCTTATTCAGTGGAGAAAGTGGGCAAGAAAGGGGAGACTAACACCAAGAAAGGGAAAGCACCCATGTTAGTTCCTGCAGACGACATTTTGTTTCACAATGGAGCTCGTAAGCACCGGGTGAGGCCAACCCCTAAACCTAAGTCGTAAAATGAGGTCCTCAAGATTGCTACCTCAAAGAAGGCTGAAGCTGAGGCCATTGGGTATGCTGCTGCCATAGTTGCAGGGGAAGAGAGACGACTGGTGCCTCCTCTTCCTACCATCAATCCCATATTTCCTCCAACCATGGAGTCTGCTGACCAAGAATGTGGCTCTAGCTGTAGCCGTAAGAGAAAGTACAAGGAAGAGGTTGGCATCATTCATTGGAAGGACTTGAAGGTTGCCATGCAGCCAAGTAGTTTTAGGTATGTCAATAATTGCCTGGCAGGACGTCGATCCACTGTTGATGAGCTTGGCGAGCCGCTAGATGAGAACGAATCAGATCGTGACCGGATGATGAGACTATCTTCTTATGTAAGTGTTACTTTTTCATTTGTCTGTTTTCTCTCCTCTTTTTCCTGGTAGTGACGATTATCTTGTCATGTAGGTCATGACCGAGTACGATGACAGATTGCGAGAAGTCGAGCAGTACAAGGCAAAGTTTAAAGAGAATAAGCAGTTTGTGAATTACGCTAGAAAAACGAGCAAAGCTTTGGCTGATGCCATCCGCCTTAAGGATGAAAACTTTGAGAGTTTGAAGAGGCGGAATGGTAAGAACGTGAGGCTCAAGAAACAATTGGAAGCGACTAAGGAACAGTTGGAGACAACCATCTTTGAGGTTTCCAAGGTTAAAGGGGAGTTAGATAGTGTCTTGGTTGAGGTTTTTGGACTGAAGAGGAGTATCCTGAGAGGGATGCTGCTGTGCAGGAGTTCTTAGGTTCCCAGGCCTTTCACGATGCTTTTAGACCTCACTGCATCCGAGCGGCTAATTTTGAGAAAAGGAAATGGATGGCCGTCCTTGAACGTTACGACAATGGAAGCATTATTCGAAAGTACCGTGATGAGATGGATGAGTACCGACAAAAGGGTGAAACCTTCGTCCTCGCAGTTGATCCTAGTAGTGATGATGAATCTGATAATGAGGCTAGTATCAGTGAGCAGTCTCAGGAGAGTGAGGATGGTCCTGGAGATGCTGAGGAATGTGGTGATGGCGATGGGGTTGAAATGCAGAGTGATATTGTCAGGGGTTCGGCCTCAGATGAGGATGACTCGTAGTGCCCTCTTTTTCTGCATGTACTCTGGATTTACGAGTTTGTTGTTTTTGTGGCATGTGCCATGTACTCTGGATGTACGAGTTTATTGTTTATGTGGCATGTGCCATGTACTCTGGATGTACTAGTTTGTTGTTTGTGTGGCATGTGCCATGTACTCTGGATGTACTAGTTTGTTGTTTGTGCGGCTTGTGCCATGTACTCTGGATGTACTAGTTTGTTGTTTGTGTGGCATGTGCCATGTACTCTGGATATACTAGTTTGTTGTTTGTGCGGCTTGTGCCATGTACTCTGGATGTACTAGTTTGTTGTTTATGTGGCTTGTGCCATGTACTCTGGATGTACTAGTTTGTTGTTAATTACCAAGTATTTGCACTATCATTGATGAATGCCTGGCTATGTTTGAGCAAATCCTTTGTTTAAATATAAGCCATAACTTGGATGTACTAATTCTGTCCAGTACTGTTTGTTTATTTGCACAGTCTTGTTGACATATACTTAAACTTGATTTCCTGTTGGAAGCATTCATGTTGAAGCTTTGAACCTGAGTGTTTCATTGCTAGGAATGTAAGAGGATTAGGACCGAGTGGTCTAAATCACCTCTTTATTGAATTCAGACCAAATAGTTTTCGTTACATAGGATGCCGAACGGCTGAAGCTTAACACTTGTACAATGTGAGTTTACTTGTAATAGTACTTCAAGTGATCAGTGTTCCATGGATGGCCAAAGGTCTTGCCATCGGAGTTTCTAAGCTTGTAGGAGTCAGGGCGACTGATGCCAACAACTTCAAATGGTCCATCCCAGTTTGGACTAAGTGTTCATTTACTCGGGACTCTGTCACAAAGTAATCTTTTCTTCAATACCCAGTCCCCCACTTTGAAAGAACGAGGTTTAACCCTTGAGTCATAGTAGTTGGAGATGCGCTGCTTGTAGGCGACATTCCTCAAGTGAGCTTGGTATCTGTGTTCCTCGACTAGATCTAAGTTGAGGGTAAGTTGTTTGTCATTTTCGCTTTGCACGTAGTTCTGGACTCGAAACGTTGTTTGCTCAAGCTCAACTGGGACAACTGCCTCTGTACCAAAGGCAAGTGAGAATGGGGTTTCTCCTGTTGATGTCCGATACGAAGTGCGGTATGACCAAAGAACTTGGGGTACAAATTCTGGCCAACAACCTTTAGCCTTGTCCAAGCTGGTTTTCAAAGTTCGCTTGATTATTTTGTTGATGGCTTCAACTTGTCCATTAGACTGGGGATGAGCTAGGGAGACAAAACATAAGTTGATGTTGAACTTAGAGCAGAACATCCTGAACTTATTATTGTCGAACTGTCGCCCGTTGTCAGTGACTATCGCATTAGGAATGTCGAATCTGCAAAGGATGTTCTTCCATACCAAGTCTTCTATTTTTGCCTCAGTAATGGTTGCCAAGGGTTTTACTTCGGCCCACTTTGTGAAGTAGTCAATTGCAACGATTGCATAGCAAACCTTGCCCTTCCCTGCAGGCATTGGGCCGATCAAATCAAGTCCCCATTGGGCCAAGGGCCAAGGGCTGATCATAGGAGTGAACGGCTCGGGAGGGAAGTGAAGAATAGTTGCGTAGCGTTGACACTTATCACATGAGCGGGATATTCTAATGGCATCTTGGTGGAGTGTTGGCCAGTAATATCCTTGGCAAAAAGCCTTGTGTGCTAGGGATCGAGATTTAGCATGATCTCCACAGACTCCTTCATGTATTTCCCGAAGGACAGTTTCCGCCTCTGCGAGCGTAAGGCATCTTAGGTATGGTAGGTTAAAACCCCGCTTGTAAAGTTGGTCATTAATGATCAAGTAACGGGTAGCCTTGTATCGAATCTGCTTAGCTTGGACTTTGTCATTTGGAAGGGTGCCATGAGCAAGGAATCTATAAATCAGGGTAATCCAACTATTCCCCTGTTGTAAGTTGCATACTTCCGCAACCATGGTGCTTGGTGCTACCAACAATTCAACCTGAATTTTTCTCCCAATCTTGTCTTCCACTGCTGAGGCGAGGTGAGCCAAAGCATCTGCATGACTGTTTACTGCTCGAGAAATTTGGGTGATCGCTCGAGGAATTTGGGTGATCTGGTAGTGGAAGTGCTTAAGCAACAATTGTGTTTGTGTCAGATATGCAGCCATAGAGCTATCCTTAGCGTCAAAGTTGTTGGTGACCTAGTTAACCACCAATTGGGAGTCACTGAAGATATCAATTCGTTTAACCCCAAGGTGTTTGGCCAAACGTAAGCCTGCTAGGAGGGCTTCATATTCGACCTCATTGTTCAACGCCTTGAATTTGAAACAAAGAGCATACTCCATTGCCACTTTGTCAGGGGTCGTAAGGACTAGTCCTGCTCCACAACCGTGTTGGTTGGACGAGCCATCAACATATAGACTCCATGCTGGGGCTGTTGGTTCTATTTTCTGAGCTTCCGAGGGTAATGAAACCACTTCTTTAGGTGTAGAAACAATGTCAACAGGATATGTGACGTCAGCGATGAAGTCTACCACTGCTTGGCCCTTCTCAGCTGGCTTTGGTTGGTAGGAGATGTTAAACTCACCCAATGCTATTGCTGTTGGAAATGTGCCCTAAAGCCAATCATGTGATGATACTTTACGGACATTTCACATGTTAAACTAATCCAGTTTAACATATAAAGGGCATAAATTATTGTTTGAGCCGTCTCATATAAATGTTATATGCTTAAACGATAAAGTCCAAGGAATATGTGATTGGGAGAATGTAATCTAATGAAGTTAGATTCATGAGACCATTCTTTCGTAGACACATCCTAAATGTTCCTGATCATAGGATTGCCAATTGGGCATTGACAGTCCGTTAAGATCAGTACGTACTATGTCTTCTCTCAGGGAGAGTGATTAGTCTCGATTCATTGGTGTGTGTGACATCAAGACAAGTACGGTAGGTGCTCAATAGAGAATGAGTTCACTGAACGCGATCAACGAAGAGTTCTCATATTCCATGTCACATGAGAACTCATGGTTGGGATAATGCAAATTAGTCCTTTGACCTGAAGCATCATAGTTGTCTTGTGGTTAAGACCTTGATCTTTGATTATGTCAAAGTCACTCCATCAGGAGGGTGTCCACGGCATCGTTGGGGTCAAGCCGCTTAGCTATGGAGACAAGTGAATGCGCAACAAGGGATCTCTAACCTTCAAGTCGCTTGAAGGAGAATACTCTCTGATATGATTTGAATCTCTGACCAGAGTATGAATGAGATTTGGGAATGCGTTCCTAATCACATTCAAGGTAATCATATAAGCACAAGACACACATTGGATAGTAGACATGAGAAATAAACTATCAAACCAAACAATGTGGTCAAGAGTATTAGATTAGAGAATGACCGTATTGCATTTGTAATCTCGAACTGAATAGGTTCTCTAACCTCTTCTGATTAGCTTGGATGACCATGATATGCTGCTAGGTGTCACTCATGGTTTATGGAAGCCCTAAACGTGTGTACTCACTAAAGGGAGAATTGAAAATAGTTTCAATTCATAATCGATGTAAAATGGTTTTAATCGCCCACTACCTCGCTAAAAGGAACCTAATGGATCGCACACCATAAAAGGTAGAGATTGGAGATTAAACGAAAATGAGTAAGAATGATTAAATGGTTTAATCATTTATTTATGGCAAGGATTAATTAATATGTTAATTAATCAAACGAATAAGTTCGTTAAATGACTTCGGGATAGTTTTGGACCTTAAGGCCCAATGGGCTTCGAACGTCAAGCCCATTAACTTAAGTTGTATGACAATTTAATGAATAAAGATTCATTAAAGCCCAAAAGCCCAAAAATCCCTAAATGGCCAGCCATATGGAATGAATTAGGGTTTTGGTTATTTAGGTCACTTAAAGAAGTGACTATATAAATGACTTTATAGCCAAATATTCATTAAGGATTAAAAAAAGGGTTTATTTTTGGGGAAAATTGGTGAGAATTGTCTCTCCATTTTCTCTCTAAAGAGGCCAACACCTTGGAGGGTACATCTAGCAATCCTACTACTCCAAGGTCACTCATTTCTTCTACAATCTAACCTTGGTGAAGAGACTTAGAGGTTCTCAATTTTGGGAACTTGGAGAACCTATTCTTCCATCCAAATCCATGGATCTAAGAAGCAAGGAATGAAGGCCCTATCTCTTTGGGTGATTAGCCTTTGCTTATGCAAAGAGGAATCTACAAAGGTATTAATTTCAACTCACTTTGTTTTGAGTTGATTATTGGTTCACCAATCTACTAGGCTTTGAATTTCATGGTAATGTTTTGTTTTTGAGTGCATACAAGCATGATTCCGCCTTTAATTGTTAATTGCATGCTATATGATGTTGCTCAAATGAACATGTTTTCCCAAAAGATTTCCTTCAATTGCCTATTTGATCATTCACCCAGAAGTGTCAGGACTTTGGAGTATCTGTCGAAGAGGATGATTGGTAAGCACGATGATGGAGTGTGCTTGGAAGTAAGGGCGAAGTTTTCGAGCGGACATGACCAATGTTAGAGCCAATTTCTCAATGTTGGAGTATCGTGTCTCTGCATCTTGTAAGGCCTTGCTAGCGTAGTAGACAGGCCGTTCGACATTACCATCCATTCGAATGAGAACGGGACTTACTGCTGAAGCCGATACCGACAAATAGATAATGAGAGTGTCACCAACCTCAGGTTTGGAGAGCAAAGGGGCTTTACTCATGTAGTCTTTAAGGTTCTTGAATGCCTCAGCACATTCATCAGTCCATGTAATGTATTTCTTACTTCCCTTAAGTGCTTTGAAGAAATGAGCACATCTGTCTGTAGCCTTAGAGATGAACCTAGTTAAGGCTGCCACCTTGCCAGTAAGGCTCTGGATGTCTTTTGAAGTTATCGGTTCCTTCATGCCGAGGATTTCTTTGATCTTCTCGGGATTAGCCTCAATGCCTCGTTGGCTTATCATGAAGCCTAAGAATTTGCTAGAGCCTACGCCGAAGGCACATTTGTTGAGGTTCAACCTCATTCGATACCTTTTTAGAATGGTGAAAGTTTCAGATAGGTTGGTGATGTGTTGGTTAGCATGTTTACTCTTGACTAGCATATCATCAACGTAAACTTTCATGTTCTTCCCTATTTGTTCGGTGAACATTGAATTGACCAGTCTCTGATAAGTTGCTCCTGCATTCTTTAGGCCGAAAGGCATGACTTTATAGCAATATAGTCCCCTGTCAGTAGTGAAGGCTGTGTGTTCTTGGTCCGGAGGGTTCATGAGGATTTGGTTGTATCCTGAGTAAGCATCCATGAAGCTCAGAAGTTCACACATGCCGTAGAGTCTATAAGTCTGTCTATGAGAGGAAGAGGAAAACTATCCTTCGGGCATCCTTTGTTTAGGTCGGTGTAATCGACACACATTCTCCACAAGACCTTTTGGAGCAGGAGACTTTTCTTGGTCGGATTCTTCTTAACAAGGACAACATTTGCTACCCACGTTGGATAATTAACTTCACGGATGAAGCCTATGCCTTTGAGTTTTTCAACTTCTGCCTTCATTGCCTCGTACCGTTCAGCGTCATAAGATCTTCGCTTCTGTCTCATTGGCTTGGTCTTGGGGCCAATACTTAAACGATGACAGATGATATCGGGAGAGATGCTTGGCATGTCCTCGTATGACCAGGCGAAGACCTCAGTGTTCTCTTGCAAAAAAGAAATCAATGCCAACCGAATGGGTGGTGACAAGGTGGTGCCAATCTTCACCATGCGATCCGGATAATCTTTTGAGATAGAGACTTTTTCCAACTCTTCAGCGGGTTGTGCTTGCTGGGTGAAAGAGTCATCTCGAGGATCGTCGGGTTAACTATTGCCACCGTGAAGATCCAAGTTGGCTTCGTCTGGGCTGGTCTTTATGACTTGGTCGTGTATAGAAAGGGTTTCCTTGGGCATAGACATGTGTTGTTGCTTAACCGAAGTGTTGTAACATGATCGTGCACTAAGTTGATCTCCTCTGATGTAACCATTGCGATAGGGGGTTGGAAATTTCATTAACAACATATGTGTGGATACCATGGCCTTGAGATCATTGATGCCTGTGCGTCCGAAGATGACATTGTATGCCGTTGGGCAATCAACCACCAGAAAGTTAGTGGTAATGGTAGCTGTGTAAGGGCATGTACCAATGGTGAAACGTAAGTGTATGCTCCCCAAAGGTTGCACGATATCATCGGAGAAGCTTATCAGAGGGGAAATCGAGCGATCGAGTAAGTGTTCAGCTACATTAAGTGCCCTGAAAGCTTCAGCAAACATGATATTGACCGAAGCCCCCGTGTCTACCAGGATTCGTCGTACTTCAAAATTGGCTATGTGAGCTTCCACGATCAGTGGGTCGTTGTGAGGGTAGATGATACCTCTTTCTTCCTCAGGGTAGAAACATATTGGATCCCAGTTAGGCTTTTGATACTTACCTCCCCTGATGTCTTCCACGTGAAACACTTGGTGGCCAGACCTTAAAGCTCGTTCACTATTTTTCATGGCCCTGTTGGAAGATTTAGATATGGGTGTGCCACCACTTATGGAATATATCATATTCACCTGGCGTTAGTTACGGTTACCCCTTGGAGGGTGAAAGAGGAATTGATCAATTTTTCCTTCACGTGCCAAAGCTTCAACATGATCACGAAGGGTGATACACTTCTCGCCGTCATGGCCATTATGCTCGTGGTAGCAGCAAAACGTGCCCGTATTTTTCGTGGGCTTGTAATCCGGGTGCCTCAGCTTTGGCTTCGGTATCAGGTATGCTATGTTGGGGTAAATGGCCACGCATATGGTGTTCAAAGGTGTGTATGCCTCATACCTCGGGGTAGGGGCTGTCCTGACACGTGCTTGACCCATTGTGTTGACTGCCTGGGGTCGGGGATTATCATAGCGATACCCTTAGTTATCGCAGTAGTGTCCCTTACTCTTTTTACTAAAATGAGACTGGTGAGGATGGAAATTTTTCCTTTTGCCTTGAGATTGATATGTTTGTTAACTTAGCAAAGTATTAAGTAAGGCAGGGGGAGGTACCGCTGCCGTTTAGAAGGTCGAGGTTTTCTCATTTGGTTGGATCTGGCTTCCACTTCCTACTTACTGATAAGGGGTGGTTGTGGGGGGTTTCCCTTGATATGTCCTTGCCTCGGCGGAGGCATGGTTGTACGCCTGTGCCATCACCTCAGAGTAAGTCTTCCAAGTGTTGGCATTGATCATGTACTTGAAGAAACAATCACGTAGGCCTGCCGTGAAGGCCTTGAGGCTGAAACGACCAGCATACTCTCGTAGTGACTCGTCCGGCTTCTGGCGAATAATGTACAAGTCATCTGCAGAATGTAAGCGATCGGTCTGGAAGATGTGTTGAGAGACAAACAGTTTCCTCAGTTTCTCAAATGAGTCTACTGTCGAATGGAAGACGGCAATACCAGTTTAGAGCTCCGCCAGAGAGGGTGAAGGGGAAAAGAAGACATCGTTCTTCGTCGGTGTGCATCCGATATGCCATGGTGGGCTCAAAGAGGTTAAGGTGTTCAATTGGGTCTTCCCTTATAGTATAGAGTTGTAAACCAAGCTTTTGTTTTGTCTTTGCTTGAAGGGGGGTGTCGAGGATCCTCCTTGTGAGAGGGCCAGGCCTAGGTTGGTTCCGGTCAGGTATCCGGCCTGACATTCGGCCTTCAACTTGTTTACTTCCTCAATGAGCTGTAGGACAAGGGGGTCTTGAGTGGAGTCATGTACCATTGGGATTTTCTTTCGTAAGTTTCCATCGCCTCTTGGAAGTAGGAAAGTTTGAGCAAGGGCGTGGATTTTTCCTTGGACTCGTAGTACTGACTTCTAGGGCGAGTCTGTCGGAATACCTCAGAGTCCCCTGTACCTTCATGTTCCTCTAGGACATGTCGTTCCTTCCCTAGATTGGCAGCTGGCCTGGGTCGTGGGAGAGGACCGAGTCTTTCAGAAACCCTTGGGTCATTGATCTTCGAGCATATGTGGAAGGGATTCTCTCGACGTTGCTTTAGGAAGTCTCGGCAATCACGATAAACGGCTTTTGATCCTTCCAACCCTTCTGCAAGGAGGTGTTTTCCTCCACTTCTCCTACTTCGGGTCGAAGCAGCTGGGTTGAGAGAAGTCTCATGTTGATCAATGTTTTGATGATTAGCTCGCTCCTCATCAGGGATACCCATGTCGAAGGAAGGTGACCCTCCTTGTTGGGAGGCATCCAGATGATGGTTGATGTCCACAGGGGGAACGAGTTCACGTGTTTGAGTACGCCTAGTTTCGTGGAGCATCTCAAAGAGCTTTTCATATTGTTCCTGGAGGACCTCATTCTTCATTGCTATCTTGTTGTTTTGAGATTCTAGCTCATCGACTTTAGCTTGAAGAGCAACCCTCTTTCCTTCCTTCTTTCGTTGCTTCGCACTAGGTGCAAGAGGGGTGTCATTCTGTGTGTTGTGGCTTCCTTCGCTCCCTATGTTGGAGAGAGATGCCTAGTCAAAAGAGAGTGTACGAATGGTGGAAACCAGCTTAACAAAGCTGAAGAGAATGGGAATAAGTGTCGTTCCCACAGACGGCGCCAAATGTCAATGCACAAAATCAGTAAGGACTTTGGTACAACAGAAAGTGTTAAGTTTGTGACCTTCGCTAGATTGCTCCGGTCACTAGTGTGGATAAGTATGTAAATGGATAGGGACAGGGAAGCAAACACAAGATGTACGTGGTTCACCCAGATTGGCTACGTCCACGGAGTAGAGGAGTTCTCATTAATTATGAAGGGTTTACATAAGTACATAGGTCCAAGCTCTCCTTTAGTGAGTACAAGTGAATGATTTAGTACAAATGACATTAGGAAATATTGTGAGAGAATGATCTCTATTTATAGAAGAGAGTTTCTAGTTTCATTCTGACATTGACACGTGTCGTGTTGTGATTGGCTTCTGATGTTGACACGTGTCACACTATGATTGGCTTCTGATGTTGACACGTGTTACGCTGTGATTGGCCTCCTGGTTAGAGGGAAACTCTTCTGGGTCCTTGACGGTATAACGTTGACTGGTGCTCAGTAGTTTCGGGATTGGTCAAGTATAGTACAAACAATAGTGAATAGGATAAGAGTTATACCACTGAAGGTAACCATCTCCTAAGATTTGCCAAAATCCTCGTATACACGTAAGCACATCTACTAAACCGTGAGGGCATGGTCGGGGCACACCTCCTATAGCACGAGGCCTTTTGGGAACTCACTGGCTTCGGGTTCCATTAGAATTCTGAAGTTAAGCGAGTTCAGGCGAGAACAATCCTAAGATGGGTGATCCACTGGGAAGTTCTCGTGTGAGTTTTCAGAAACAAAACCGTGAGGGAATGGTAAGCCCAAAGTAAACAATATCGTGCTACGATGGAACCGGAACTGGGATGTGACAATTTTAAGGATTTTTACAAGATTCAATATAACTCAAAATTTGAGTCATTTTAGTCGCACTACACGACAAGTGATCTTCAAGTAGTTGGATGAATCAAGAAGCTCAACAACAAAATTACAATACATATGGGCAAAATCCATGTAGTCTTACAAGGCTAAGATATTTGGGAGACGTCTACGATAATGAAGTTATGTAGCTAGAAGAAGACACCAATGACACTATTTGAACTGCAGAGTAATAGGTTAAATACACAAAGTGAGATAAAAACACACAAAAAAAAAAAAAGAATCTCTCTCTCTCTCTCTCTCTCTCTCTCTCTCTCTCTCTCTCTCTCTCTCTCTCTCTCTATATATATATATATATATATATATATATATATTCACAATGCCTTTGGCCCTTCTTCACCAACAATCACACAAAGGCCAAACCTTTGCGGCCTCAGGCTCTTGAACAACTTTGGTGGTCGCCAGAATGTCAATGTCCATGGTTCAGGTCGGTTGATAATATTTGCCAAAAATGAGGCTAATCACAGACCCACATTGGAGGTGGTGTTAATTTTGAGCCATTGGAAGAGGTCAAGAAGGAGCTCCTTCTAGTCCCCAGTGTCCTTCATGCTTCTCTCGCTCGCCAAAAATACTCTGCCCAATCAAAAGCTGCCATCAATGAACAGATCAAGTGTGCTTTTCACAATTCTCCCATTTTTTTAGTCTTTTTCCTAATCTTAATGTTCATTGGAAATGTTGGTTTCTTGGCTATTTTCTAAACGTTTTGTTTTCCCAATATCATTCCGTCAATCGTTTTGGTCATGAGAAATCTCTGTTATATTAAGAGTAATTTTGTTAAATCAACTTCTTCCCTTACACTAGTGTTTTCTTCAATTTAATGAAAATTTTCACAGAATAACTAAAATGTTTAACGATAGACAATACTGTTCAAATTATTTTGAAAATAGATAAAAATGGTAAAATTTTAGGGCCAAATTGTTCAAACAACGTGATAAGTTGATAACGCAAACATCCGCATACTATAGGCAGCAAGCTGATTAAAAATGGTTCAATACACATCTCATTCCAGCACAAAACATAACAAGATTCAAGCCAGTACAGCATCTCATAATCCATAACGTAACGCAGGCCACAAAACAAAAGAAAATAAAATCCCTCGAGCATAAGCTGAAAAGAGTCGAACTGCTTAACTAAGTACCATTCTAAAACTATAGGAACAACAATATATAGTTGCCGCCATATTGTTTAAGCAGTAGCAGCTGTTTGGGCGGCCGCTTGTCGCTTCTTTGCCTCTTCAATGATGCTTAGCTTGATACCCTTGCCCTTGGGAAGAGACACCCATGGCTTTGTACCCTTGCCGATGGTGAACACATTACCAAGACGGGTTGCAAACTCATGTCCGAGGGCATCCTGTACGTGGATAGTTTCAAAGCTTCCCTTATGCTTCTCCCTGTTCTTAATGACTCCAACACGCCCCCTATTCCTTCCGCCAGTAACCATGACAACATTACCAACATCAAACTTAATGAAGTCAGTGATCTTGTTGGCCTCTAAGTCCAGCTTGATAGTGTCATTGGCCTTGATGAGCGGATCAGGGTAGCGAATAGTGCGTCCATCAAAAGTGTTAAGATAGGGGATGCCTTTCTGCCCAAACTGCACTGATCGAACCTTGCAGAGCTTGAACTGCTCAGGGAATTTATAATACCAAGTCAAATAGTTAATTATCTTGCCAAAAGTAGACGACAAAACTAAGCTAGAAATATTTCAGAATGTACTCTGAGCCATTAACAATGTCAACATTGCAAAAGCAGAATAACCATAAAACTAAAAGAACCTAGGTTTCAAGAAACATTTAAAACAAAAAACAAGATTAAAACGTTTCCAAAAAAAAAAAAAAAACAAGATTAAAACAGAAGATCAAAAACTTCTTATTCGGTGTAAGCTAACTGAAACACTAATACACTTTGTAGCAATATGATCTACCAATCTAACAAAAATACAAGAAAGGTCATATGAAGTTCTTTTCCTGTTAAAATCTAAGATCTTTTTTATTGCACATAAGATGTAACATTTCGGAGAAACATGTTACGTAAGATCTGTTAATTAACAAAATGACACTACAGTAATAAAACCTGATGCACAATTGCAACATTCCACACAAGTAATAACAAAATTACATTCACAAAACTAGAAAGCAATGAGCATAAGAACCAACCTTGGCCTCCTCATCTCTAATTGAGTGGAGCCTAAACCGACCCTTGGTGTCAAAGAGCAGACGGAAATTCTCATTTGTTTTTGGGATCGAAACAACATCTGAAGACAAATAACATAACTTTAAGCACATTTCTAAGCATCACAGATACAATGCAAAAACAATCATCCAGAAAAATAAGGAATTGGTACAAAATTTAATGAAATTGTTGAGAACGTACCCATGAAGCCAGAAGGGTAAGTCTTGTCAGTCCTAACCTTTCCGTCAACCAAAATATGGCGCTGCATGAGAATTGAAACAACCTCACGGTATGTGAGTGCATACTTCAACCTGTTCCTCAGAATAAGAACCAGGGGAAGGCACTCCCTGGCTTTGTGGGGACCAGATGATGGCTTGGGGGCCTAAACAAACACATTTGAAACCAAATTTCCATCAAACCCAAATCAAAATAAGGCAAATATTGTAGATTTACTGAAGAAATTCTTCATTTTTTTTCAGTTGGGGTCCCAAATAAACACATTTGAAACCAAATTTCACATTAGACCCAAGCCAAAATGAAGCAAAAATTGTAGATATAACGGAAAATTTTTCATTTTTTTTTTCTCATCTGGGAGCCTTAAAAAAACACATTTGAGACTAAAATTTAAATTAATCCCAAATCACAATGAGGGACGAGACTGCAGGTTTAATGAAAGTTTCTTCATTTTTTAAAATTTGAGGAAGAGGGTTTTAGGGTTTTACTTACAAAAGCACCACCAAGCTTGTCGAGCATCCAATGCTTTGGGGCATTGAGCCTCTTCAAATGCTTCTTCAGTCCTCTAGCCTGTAACATACAACATAAAACCAACAGTTATACACACAACAGAGATCTCTAGAGAGAGAAAGAAGAGGAGAGCGATAGAGATAGACAGAGAGAGTACCATGTTTGCAGAGTGGGATGCAGAAACCCTAGGCGAGGAGGAGGATACAGAGGGACGAAACGGCGGAGAGGCTTAAGATTTATATGGGCGAGTGAAAAATGAGATGGGGTTTTAGGGTTGGGGAATTGGAGAGTGAGATTTAGTGTGGTCGAGCTCAGAATAGGCGGGGACTTTGGGGGGATCTGATTAGTTGTGGGTGTGGGACCCCATTAGTCTAGCCACTCATTTGTTTCCTTTCCTCATCAACAAAAATATTACGTCACACTTTTTATGCTAATAATATGTTACTAATTCGTAATCAGAATCAAAACAAAAGAGTTATAATTAAGTTTTTCATGTGTCATCAATATAGCAAAATTATATTTTTTCAACTTATTATAGATTAGTAAATCGATAACGCACTGTCATAAGTTATTAGAGTAAACTGTCGGTTTACCCCCTGAACTTTCACCTCACTTTCGATTTCCCCCCTGAACTTTTCCATTGGAAAATTAAGGACTCAAACTAATTTTTTTAGCCAATTTGCCCCCTACCGTTAGTTTTTCATATATTCCATCTATATTTCCGTTAAGTGAGACCATGTGCACAACATGTGAGGGTAGTTAAGTTATTTCACTCTTAAAAATGATTAAAAAACTAAAAATAATAAAAAAAACAAAACTTTCCCTCTATTTTTTCCCGCTAATTCCTATCCTCGATTTTATTTTTCCCTCTCATTCCTATACATGAGAAATAACATATGGTGTTATTGTCTACCATTTTTATTTTCTCTAACAAATTAATAATTTGACAAATGCTAATGGTGCTATTGTCTCCAAAGCAGTGCATTAATATAAGAAACCCTAGTCTTTTTTATGGACATGTTTCTTATATTAATGCACTGCTTTGGAGACAATAACACCATGAGCATTTGTCAAATTATTAATTTGTTAGAGAAAATAAAAATGGTAGTACATGCTTCAAAAAAAAGATTAACTTAGCTACTTATGAAAACAATAACACCATATGTTATTTCTCATGCATAGGAATGAGAGGGAAAATTAAAATTGAGGATATGAATTAGCGGGAAAAAATAGAGGGAAAATTATTATTATTATTTATTTTCAGTTTTTAATCATTTTTAAATTGAAATGACTTAACTATCCTCACATGTTATGCACATGGTCTCACTTAACGGAAATATGGATGGAATATATGAAAAACTAACGGTAGGGGGCAAATTGGCTAAAAAAATTAGTTTGAGTCCTTAATTTTCCAACAGAAAAGTTCAGGGGGGAAATCGAAAGTGAGGTGAAAGTTCAGGGGGTAAACCGACAGTTTACCCTAAATTATTACATGACAGTGCATAAAAAATTTGAGATACCACATCAATATCTTGTGCAAAAGTTAACAGAGAACATTAAAAGTTTAGAAGATGCTTTGTTACAGTAACGAAAAACAATAATTCTTATTCGCATAGACATACTCTCTCCAGGAGAGTTACTATAGTTTCTAAGTTTAGAGAGTTTCTAACCAGGTCTTCAGTCATTCTTTTTGTTACCACTGGGAGAGGGAAGTAAGAACCACCGTCGGATTACTCCCCAACCAAAGGAATAAAAGATCATGACCGTCGGATTACTCCAAAACCAAAGAAAAACATAGTCAAAGCACCACAAAGCAGAGTCAAAGCACCGCACGCGGGTAAATTGTTGCCCACTTCTCTCAAAACGTCTACGGCGGCGAACCCAAAACCCCACCCTTTTTAACCGATCCAAAATTTTCACCTTGTCTGACTCCCAGATCAACTGAGAATTTTATGGGTTGTTGCTGATTTGGCTGCCGATTCAAGCTTTACAGCAATGGCCTCGAATCCGGAGAACGAACCTACGGCCTCGAGAGAGGTCGAGAAGCCACCGATTGAGCCCATACGGCTGCCCACGGTGGAGGAGATGCGCGGCCAAGACATTTGGAACAACTGCGCCGTACGCAGCGTTGTTAGTGGAGTTATGGGTATGGCTAAAGTGCTTTCCTTTGGCTTAATTTTTGGATTTTCTCACATGGGTTTTGATTCTTTTATCGTCTTTCTCTGTTTGGTTGCTGAGAAAATGTGGGAAAGTTTCTGCCTTTTTTCTGTTGGGTTTATTTTTTTCCTTTATCTCTGTTTGGCTGCCGATAAAACATGGGAAAGATACTGTCTTTTTGTTTGTCTGTTGTCTCGAATTATATTTTTGTGTGTTTCAGAATGTGCAGAAGAGTGGTGTATCAGTAAGGATGTGATAGATTTAGTTGTTCACACCAATTTGTTACTGTTGGGGTTTGAATGTATCGAAAAAGGTCTAAATTTCTTTATTTTAAAGTGAGTATTGTGGTTTGCTCAGTGCAGCAAACTCTACCAGAACGTTACATTGACATTGTAGTTTGATTTTGGCCCAGAAAATCACTTGGAAGTGCTTCCTGAAGAAGTGCTTCTATGACCAAGAAGAGCTTTTAAGTTTATCAACTAGAGTTTTTCCTTGTACTTGTGTATAGAAATTAATAGTAAACGGATGTACTTTGTGAGCAGTACTTCTCCAAGGCTTTTAGGATCTTAAAATCTAATTATGCTGATCGTTAATTCTTTAAGCTTTGGGAATTTTATAGGTGGTGGGCTTGGGTTGATGATGGGTTTGCTTCTCGGAGCGTTAGACAACCCTATAATGCAAGACGAAATGACTGGTAAACAGCAATTCATTTATCAAGCAAAGTCGATGGGCCGGAGGAGTTGGAGTTCTGCAAAAGCATTTGCAGTTATGGGATTTGTTTTCTCAGCAGCTGAGTGTGTTGTTGAAAAGGTATTTTGGAATATGTCAAAATTCATTATCTTAATTTTTATGCGACCATTGAGGTTTAATTTCTTTGATGTAGGGACTAATTCTGGATTATTGTTTTCAGGCACGAGCTAAACATGACACAACAAATACAGTTGTTGCTGGATGTGTAACTGGTGGTGCACTCTCAGCCAAAGGTAACCAATTTTCCATCAGTTTACATTTTTTCATCGTTGATTTTCAAGGCTTTAAACTGACATAGAGATCTAATACTTTAAATGAAATCCGTAAATCTAGGGCCTTACGTAATCTATATAATGAGCATTATCAACTCCGCATTGAAGCATATCACCATAATGATTCTATTTGGACTTTTGCGTTCCCTATCTTCTCCTTTGGAAAGTCCATCTTTTTGTATAACAGTGTTTGAAAATATATGTTCGTTTGAGCTGCTGGTTTGAACTGATTTTATTGAGACAAGGGGTGGGGAAGATAAGTAATATGCTTGGCATAGCTGATGAATGGTGTTATTAAAAATCTAAAACCTCCTAATGTAAACTTTTGAAACTAAAACCATGTGCCTAAGGGGTTAGTGCTTAGTTTTAGGTCGATATTGAGCTGATCTTTGACGTTAACTTGCAGAAGCTACATGGTTTCTTCTCCTGTCCAAGGATTCGTTTTGAATCAAGTAATTATAGGTTGATTCTTTGTTGTACTTATTAATACATCACGATAACCTAAAATATTAAGTGGTTGCATATGCCTATTTACTTAATCTGGTATCATAGTTAAAATCAGAGCTTCAACACTCTGTAACTGAGTTCAGCCATAGGTTCTGATGTTTTTGCTCCCTATGAGGTCAAAACAGGAATCCAGACCCCATGACTCTAGTTATGTAGAATGTTGGTAACTTCCTTTGATGGAACACTCCCTTGCCCTAGCCTTGACTTGGGTATAGAGGGCAGTCATCGAGTAAGCCTCCCTGAAATATATGTGATATAACACGGGTAAAAGAATGAGTAGATCAGACAAGTACCGGCCTTGTTGGTGTTATTCTCATTATAGTCCTGCTATCTGCATAATTTGTTTTCATGCATGTTAAGATTACTCTTACACCTCCTCATGTTGTCCTGTTGTAGCTGGTCCACAAGCGGCCTGTGTTGGTTGTGCCGGCTTTGCTGCATTTTCGGTGCTGATAGAGAAGTTTTTGGATAGACATGATTGAGTTTGAGCGCGTTGCCTGTGCTGCCCCAGTTTTGCAGACACTAGAAATATGACAATTCAGTAGAAGAGCCCTGCGGTGATACAAATGCTTTTGCTTTAGGTTCAACTTCAGCCAATAATTTATCCGAAATTTATCAAGGGATGTTCTGGCGAACATACAAATCTAAATTTTTTGTATTATGTATTTATTTATGAACGGCCGCGGGGTTTATAACTCCAGTTGTAGACGGTTTTATTTCATGTCAGAATCTACTCCGAAGTTTTAGATAAGAATCAACATGATCAATGATTTAGATTCATAGTCTAACAAACGGCCACCCAAACGAAAGGTTTCATTTCCGGTAGGAAGTCTACACCCAAGGAAGACATTCAGATTCTGAGAAGAATGTTTAGGCTCTAAAGAAATTAAGTTGCTTGCTGGATTAGGCATTCACATTCGCTCCTAAAATGTTCGTTATTCCTTTCCCTCCACAGACAGTAAACACTAAACAGTAGCATCAAAGCTAAAATCTTTATGGTAACAAGTCACCATATTCCCTATCTTGGTAAAGCAAAGAATCTTGTTTTATAAAGCCGACAGGGAAACGGGAACCATCCTGCATTTCCTCTTCATACATACTTCCCTTCCCGATTTCTTCTTCTCCTCCGCTCTCAATTGGTTTTCTAAGTTTCGAAGCCTGAAAATGGTTGATGTGCTTGTTTCCACACTACTAGAAAAGTTGGCTTCAACAACTTATCAATATGTAGCGGACGAGGTGAAACTCGTTCTGAACGTCAAGAAAGAAGTTGAAGAGTTCACTAGCAACCTGGAAGCTATTGAATCTGTGCTTGAGGATGCAGAGCAAAGGCAAATTAAGGAGGCCAACGTGCAAAACTGGCTGGACAACCTAAAGGAAATATTGTACCAGATGGTGGACGTGCTGGATGAGTGGAATACTGAGATTCTGAGACAACAGGTTGAGAAACAAGAAAGAGAAGGTGTAACTCGTATTGCTCCTCAGAGAAAGGTATGTTTCTCTATTTTCGCTCGTTGTTTTTGTCTTGGCCAAGCCGGGGAGGTACTTAACCGTCGTGAAATTGCTGTGAAGATAAAGACCTAAATGAGATGTTAGCTGAGATTTATAAGCAAAGAAAAATGTATAATTTTCAACTCACTGAAAAAGTCATTCAAAAACAGCAAACTTCGTCTTTTGTCGATGTATCTGAGATATTTGGTCGAGAAAAGGAAAAAGAGAGTTTGATAAGGAAGTTGGTGAGTGATACTAGTGAAGAAGGGAGGGGGCTCCTTATCATCCCTATTGTAGGGATGGGAGGTATGGAAAAGACAACTTTAGCTCACCTAGCCTATAACGATGTCAATGTTAAAGCCCATTTTCATGAGAGAATATGGGTTTGTGTGTCGGAACCTTTTGATGTGATAATGATTGCCAAAGCGATTAGTGGTGATGCCTCCCCAAGTTCAAATGAGTTGGATCGTGTCTTACAATCCATGTCTAAATCCATTAGGGGAAAAAGTTTCTTCTTGTGTTGGATGATGTGTGGACTGAAGACCGTAAAAAATGGGACCAGTTAAATTTTTCATTGATGCAAAATGGTGCTGAGGATAGTAGAATATTGGTTACCACGCAAAAACAAAGTATTGCTTTTATGATGAGAGCAACTCCTCACATGATTAATCTTGGAGAGTTAAGTGAACAGAATTGTTTGTCAATCTTTAATCATATGACATTTCCAAATAGGGAAGTAGTACAACATGAGGTGTTTGGAGATATCAATAAGGAAATTGTAAAGAAGTGCAAGGGTTTGCCTCTTATTGCAAAGACTTTAGGTAGTATGATGCGCAAGAAGAGAAAAAGGTGGGAATGGTTAAACGTTTTGAATACTAAAACATGGGATTGGAAAGAAGTGGAGCAAGAAGTTTTCCAACCATTATTTCTAAGTTATTATGATTTGGCCCCAAGAGATAGATGTTGCCTTTTATGTTGTGCTATTTTTTCAAAAGATTATGAGTTTATCAGGGATAACTTGATTAATCTTTGAATGGCACAAGATTATCTTAATTCAAAAGAGAATAAAGATAAGGAAAAATTGGGTCAAACTTTTTGATAACTTGGTTGCGTGGTCTTTTTTTCAAGATTTTGTAAAAGACCATAACACTGCTACAGTAATGCGTTGCAAGATGCATGATATTGTAAGTGACTACATGCAATTTATCACCAAGAAGGAATGTTTGATTACAAAGGCTAAGGGGGCTAATTGTGAAATAGAGGTATTGGGCAGTAAGGTTCGCCATTTGACCTTAACGTCTGTAGTTGATATTCTAACCTTACGTTCTATCACTTTTGAATATTGTAAAAATCTGCGTACGCTCATAATAATTCACTTGAACGTTGATACAGTGTACGCTATTTCACAATTTAAATGTCTTAGGACAATAAATTTGTCTCAGAGTTCCATCAAAGAACTCCCAGAGGAGATTGGTGAATTAATACATTTGAGACATATTGATTTGTCCAGGAGTCAAAATTTGGGGAAATTACCGGACACCATTTGTGGTTTATGCAATTTGTATACCTTAGACCTTTGGAGATGCAATTCACTTAAAAAATTGCCTGGTAACATGGGAAAGTTGACAAGCTTAAAGCATCTGTACGTGGGGTTGAGCGGTTTGGAGTACTTGCCGAAAGGGATCGGGAGCTTAACAAATTTGCACACACTAGACGTGTGTCCTCTAGTTTCTATTGACAACGGCGAAGCATTTCAAGCTGGGGATTTGAGAACCTTGAACCAGCTCCACGGCAACCTCACAATAAGAATATTGGGGAAGGTGAAAGATGGGAGCCAAGTTAGTGAAGCACATTTGCGGGACAAGAAGCCACTTTTTCATCTCGTACTTTCTTTTGGTGAAGGGCGCGACGAGCTTGGACAAAGCAGCGTAAGAATAATGAATGCCTTACGACCGCATGATGATCTTGAATCTTTAGTGATTTATGGGTACGTTGGCTCCACCTGGCCGAATTGGTTGATGTCTTTAAACAAGCTTCGATTCCTTACTCTGCAGGATAATTCGGCTTGTGAATTGCCTCCTATTGGGAGATTGCCGTTCTTCGAAAAACTGTACGTATGAGGGATGTCGGGTGTACGAAAGGTTGGTGGTGAGTTCTTGGGAGTAGAAGAAGATGATCAAACATCTTCCCCGTTCAAATCATCCTCATCAATGTTATTCCCGAAACTGAAGTTACTCTACTTTAACAATATGTAGTCCTGGAAAGACTGGGAAGGTGTGAAATGGTGGAACGAAGTGGATTCTGAAATTACAATCATGACATGCCTTTCGTCCTTAAAAATAGGGCAATGCTATGCGCTAGAAACGCTGCCAGACTTCCTCTGCAAAATACCGCTGCAGAATCTTTCCATTTTTGTGTGTCTGAAACTTGCCGAACATTGCAAAGAAGGCAGTGGAGAGGAGTGGCACAAGATTTCTCACATCCCAAACATCAAGATTCTAAATATACCGTCAATGGCGAATCGTCATATTATCAAGGATATTGCTGAGGGCGTAAATGAAACTGTAGGGACACGAAACTTCTCAGGGATCTAAGTATGTCTTCTACTAAATGGTTGTGGTTATATTACTTGCAATATCTCCCAGGCATGGTTGTATTTCAACTCTATTGAACTGTCATTTTTGTGTGACCCCTTTCACCACCTCCTCCTCCTCCTCCTCTGCTCCGTTTCACTCTCTCCAACTTCCGCCACTTATTCGGAGAGCAAAAGCAGTAGCAACAAAGTCATGGTGGAGCTCTACTACGAAACACTGTGTCCCAACAGTTATCAGCCATTGTCAATGATCTAATTAAGCTCTTCAAACCGGAATCATCTTCATCACCTATCTAAAGCTCTATCCCTTCGGCAATGCCAGGATTAGATCCAACAGCACCATCACTTACCAGGTCTCTCTCTATCTGATCATACTTGGCTCATCGAATTCGTTTATGCACACAAATTACAGTTTGAAGTGTGTGTGAAAATAATTTCTTTTGCTCTAAGAGAAGAAATTACTTTTGAATATGTGTCAACTTGTAGTTTGTTCGTAAAGACGAAATCAATGTTTTTAATACTATTGCCATGGAAACTTTCGTCGTTGTTCAAAATTAACTGATTTCGTACTTACCAGCCCATAAACACCTAATAAGCTCTCCTTTTCTCTTTCAGCTTTCCTAGTCCAATGGCTTCCTCTCGGCTCGAACGTAGAACCCTTTCTTTTTCTCTTTTGTCTTGCCTCTTCTTGGTTGCTGTGTTCACACCCCCTTCGTCTTCTACAGACAGAACTCCACCTTCGGATTCTAGTAAAGTTTCACTGGCTTTGTATTACGAGTCTCTTTGCCCCTACAGCGCCAACTTCATTGTGAATTACCTTGTCAAGCTCTTCAAAGACGAGTTTATCTCCATTGTTGATCTCAAGGTTTCTCTTTGGGGTAAGGCCAAGCTCAGAAGCAATGACACATTCACTTGCCAGGTCCTCTCATCCAATACTGTTTTCTTGGGTTTTCATTTGCATTTCTAATTCAATTTATTGACTTAGTTATTTCTGATGGTTGCAGCATGGTCCATTTGAATGTTTATTGAACACTGTGGAAGCCTGTGCAACAAAGATCTAGCCTGCACTGGTAAGCCTTGAAAATTCGTCACTTCGTAAAATGAGGGATCTTGCATGTGCTTATAAGAGAAGGGAAGAACTTATTGGGTGTTTATGGGGTTAAGTTAAACCGTTTAGATTTATCTAATGAATTCTTTGTAGAAATTTTCGTAGATTCATTATGTATTTCAATCTACTTGTATTGAAATTCAGTTCAACAAAACGTTTGTGTATTTCATCATGTGTTAGTAATACAAGTGAGAGCTCTTATAGAGAGGCCGAGCAAGGTAAAAAACCCATTGAACAATTACAAACAGTTACAAGAAAGAAACCAAAAGATAAAAAAGGCTATCCCTAGTTGCAAGTTACAAGAAATCTAGAACTGAGATACTAGAAGACATTAACCTTAGAATTAAAGGATTGGAACAAAAAACAAGTTGGTAACAAAAGTGACGGTTTAGTAGCAACTGCAACTCTACCCGAGAATGAGGGCTAGAGTTGTAGTTGCAACTTGAACTTTGATAAGCTGTGATGTGCCTTGAACACCTTCAAACATAGACCCAACTAAACTCTAGCATGCTCATAACCGGTCAGTTTCAATACTCCCTCTCAAGCTGGATCAAGAGTGTTAATTGATCCAAGCTTGCTCAGTAATCTTTGGAAATGAGTAGAGTCGAGAGCTTTTGTGAAAAGTCAGCAAGTTGATCGTAACTTCGAGTGTACACTGTGTTGATGACTTTGGATTGGACTTGAGCACGGATTAATGACAATCAACCTCAATATGCTTTGTTCTCTCGTGAAAATTTGGGTTTGAAGCTATGTGCATGACAGCTTGGTTGTCACAAAACAAAGACATAGGTTCCTTGTCAATGTAGCCAAGGTCAGCTAGGAGACTCTTTAACCACATTAATTCACAAGTCGTGGCTGCCATGGCTCTTTGCTCAGCCTCAGCACTTGATCGCACAATCACCGTTTGTTTTTTACTCTTCCATGTCACAAGATTACCACCAACAAATGTACAGAAACCAGTGGTAAACTTGCGATCGAGGGCATTACCTGCCCAATCAACATATGTGTATGCCATAATGTGATTTGAGCCATGTTTCTTCATGAGCAAGCCTCTGCCAATTGACCCCTTCAAGTATCTAAGTATCCTTTTGACAATCTCCCAGTGAATCAGTGTGGGAGAGTGCATAAATTGGCTGACAAGGCTTACTGAATAAGCAATATCAGGTCATGTAATTGTGAGGTAGAACAGCTTTCCTACCATATGTTGATAGACACTAAGGTTTGACAATGGTTTACTTTGGACATCTAATTGAAGTTTGCTCATAAGAGGGGTACGTGCTGGCTTGCAATCCAACATGCGAGCTTCATCCAATAGGTCAAGTACATATCTTCTTTGATTTAAGAACAAACCCTTGGAGGATGTGGCCATTTCAATACCAAAAAAGTACTTTAAGATTCCCAAATGCTTAAGAGCAAATTGTTGATGAAGAGAGGATTTGAGGGCATTGATTTCTTGTATGTTATCTCCCATTATAATAAGATCATCAACATATATAAGGATAATGAGCTTACCACTTGTAGCAGTGCGAACAAACAAAGAAGAATCGACATGACTCCTTTTGAACCCTGAAACTTCAAGGACGGAGCTCAACTTCGAGTACCAGGCTTGGGGGGATTGCTTAAGTCCATATATAGCTTTGTGAAGCTTGCAAACTTTGTTAGTTTCATTCTCTTGTGGATGTCCGAGACAAAGCTTCATGTATACCTCCTATTCAAGTGAGGAATGCATTTTTCACATCCATTTGAAATAGAGACCAATCATGATTAACTGCTACAGACAGAAACACTCGTACCATGCTCATTTTGGCTACAGGAGCAAATGTCTCCTTGTAGTCAATGCCATAAGTTTGTGTGAAACCACGGGCTACTAATCGAGACTTGTGTCTTTCAATACTGCCATTTGAATGGAACTTTGTCTTGTATATCCACCTACTCCCTACTGCCCTTTTTCCCTTTGGAAGGTCAACCACACTTCATGTTTGGTTGTCATTCAGTGCTTTGAGCTCTTCTTTCATTGCTTCCTGCCACACTTGAATGTGAGCAGCTTCATTAAAGTTCCTTGGTTCAACATTAGTGGACAACTGATTGAGAAATGTTGCATAGGATGTTAACAGTTTTTGATAGGTTAAAGCTTTGGAGATGGGATATTGAAATTCAGTTCAACAAAACGTTTGTGTATTTCATCATGTGGTAGTAATACAAGTGAGAGCTCTTATAGAGAGGCCGAGCAAGGTAAAAAACCCATTGAACAATTACAAACAGCTACAAGAAAGAAACCTAAAAATAAAAAAAAAGGCTAGCCCTAGTTGCAAGTTACAAGAAATCTAGAACTAAGATACTAGAAGACATTAACCCTAGAATTAAGGGATTGGAACAAAAAACAAATTGGTAACAAAAGTGACGGTTTAGTAGTAGCTGCAACTCTACCCAAGAATGAGGGCTAGAATTGAAATTGCAACTTGAACTTTGATGAGCTGTGATGTGCCTTGAACACCTTCCAACATAGACCCAGCTAAACTCTAGCATGCTCAGAACCGGTCAGTTTCAATAACTTGGATTATTGAGTGTTCGTACTACATAGGGTTGTCGGTTGGTTTTACAGATATGTATCTTAATTTGGATGCCATTTATGGAGTTATGTTGGACTTAACAGAAAGTAATATTTAAGCTTAAATTGCTAACTTCTGGTTCACTGTCACTGTTGTGCAGAATGATCTTTTCCTTTCGTTAATTGCGCCAAGAGTTTGGTTTACGAGCACAAGTAGACCCAGTGGGAGTCGTGTTACGAGAAACTGGGCTTGGATTCAAAACCTACTACTGAATGCTACAGCAGTGGACATGCATGGTAAAGAGGTTAGTTTTCTCTGCTTCTTGTATTCAGCTCATTAATTATTCAGGCATGTGCACAAAAACAGCGTTAGGTAGAGGTGAAGCGTAGGAGGGATCACGCTGAAACTTCTTTTTGACGTTTCACTGATTCTTGATCATGTCATTTTTGGAACAACCTATGGTGTTCTGTTGAGTAGGACAGTGCAAATTCTGAGGTTTGTTCCTTCCTCATGATCATATTGCTCAATGCTATTACGATTGTCACCAAGTTTGGGTTATGCATATGTGGTTTTTTTTCATTTGCACTACTGATGGTTATTTTGATTATCGTTCTATTATCGGGATTTTCAGGAAATGACATTCTTCTCCTGTTGTAGGACTACGAAAACTTTCTGAGCTATGTCTGCAATGCCTGTAACGGCACCACTGCACTCAAGGCTTGCAGTAAATTTTCCCTCAGTACCATCCAAAAGGAAACTTCGAAATCTACGCGTTCAGTTGGCTACAACGAGGGAAATATGGCAGCAGTAAGAGGAAGAATAGGATCGACCATAACATCGTGGATCCGTCAAATGAACCTGGCAATTTTGATATGGACGTTTATGGTGTAATAGCTTGAAGTTCATGTAGCTTGTTCATATTTCCCGTTTCCAGTGGAGTGCAGATGCTTGTGAGTTGGTTGGTGCTGAACTCAGACACTGTGCCGGGAATTTGTTTTTCGCATTACTATTCTCAATTAATATACAGGAATAGAAATATGTAGTGTAAAAGAATGTCTGTTTATTTAATTTGAATTTATAACACAGTAGATTTTAATATTGAATTTTTTTTTTAAAGTTGGAGAGCAATTTGTATGTCACGGGTACTTTGTTATTGGTGACGTCTGGTATCAATCAAATCTTCATATTAACTCTTAAAATCACTAGCTATTTGAGTGAGGTGGTAAAGAAATTAAGTATTGTGACGCTTATGTTGCCAGACTATAAATATAAGTTTCTCGAGTTGATTATTTCTTAGATTTGCTATGTATGGTGTCAGATTGATTATTGCTTAGGTACATGTATGGTGCAAATGTCTGATAACATGAGAATATCCTCACAGCTACTGTGACAAGAGAAAGTTACCATTTCAAAGTGTGGTGCTATATTTCTATCTACTCCTCAATGCCAAACACTTTCTTTATTTGGGTGGACTGAAGGACCCATAGGGTTTCATGGGCTGGTCGCAGACTCGCAGTAGCTCCATAAAAACTCCCAACCTACTTGAAAACTGGATTGGATTCCCAGGTGCTACATAAGAGCATTTTTAAGAGAAGCTTTAAATTTTTGTTAAACTAGTAAATGAACATTGTTAAAAAAATTTAGATATCAATTAAATTTTCATCTCAAACAATACTCTCTATTTTAACAAACTTCGAATATTTTATTATTAACAATTCAAACTCAACCCACACATTTTCTAAAACATCATTCTCTCTGTTCTTTTTCTCCTTGCTCAAGGGTCTACCCTTGAGTTTTAATTTTTTTTTTAATATTTAGTTGATGAATAATTACTCTGTAAATTTAAAGAGTGACTATTCATTTTGTTTAAATTCATATTGATTCTTTTATAGAATCTCTTGGAGTTGCTCAAAGTTAAGAGACTCCCCAAAACTATGCTAAGCATGCATCGTTGGTTTTGGTATGGAAAAACTTTTCAGTGTTCATGTCATGCATTAGTTACATGGTACTTTTACTCTAGTTGCTATAATATGGTGAACCATAACATTTTTTATCATTGATCTATTATAAATAGGAGTCTTTTTTATATCATTTTTTTAGTTCATGTTCATTAATCTTTTTTATTTCATGTTCATTGATCTATTAGTTACATGGTACTTTTACTCTAGTTGCTATAATATAGAGTGGAATACACTGATCAATGGGTCAAAACTTTTGGACCCAGGACAGAATTATTCTCCTGCAACCTTCACTTTTGAAAATCCTGGTGCAAATCCTATAAAATATATATTCATCATGAAAGACACGCTATTTAAGATAACAGGTATTACACAAAAACTACACTAACACAAAAAACACGAAGCCAGATGCTTCCCATTGCATCTCTATTAACCAATGATGCTAGCTCAATGATAAAAAATGTTATGCTAGCTCAATGATAAAAAATGTTATGGTTCACCATATTATAGCAACTATTACAAAGACTCCTATTTACAATAGATCAATGAACATGAAATAAAAAAGATTAAAACCACTTAAACTGATTACAAGAAAATCCTAAAAATTGGGAAAATAAAAGCTAGTAGGTTCACTGCAGATGGCTAGAAACTTAAGGAGTAATTGGAACGTCACTCTTCTTGTGATATTGTAATTTAATAAATAATTAAATGAAAAACGACATATTAAATATCATATTGCCACATAAATATTAAAACACATTGTCTTTCAGGTACTACATAGTGTCTAGACCTAGTAAACAAGCCGTTTTCGTGTTTACTTATCATACACGTTATTATAAAGAGTTTTTAATGAGTGACTTCTTAATAACCCGATTGGTTAACAAATTGATCGTGCAAAAAATTATCACGTCTAGTTGTCATATCACATCCTGAGACCAAAAAAGAATATTCCATGCAGCAGCCCTCAATAATTTGCTATAGTGGGTCCCTACACAATAATTTGCTATACAAACCCCTCAAATTTGGCAAAGAAATTATCTAATCCCATATTTATCTTATGAGAAGAAATGATTTTGAGCTAGTGGTCACTTCAAATCTTCCAAATATGAAGCAACAAAATTTAATCATTAAGAAACAATTGGTAAGAACTTACATCTCACCAAGTCGTTTCTACAACCATGTTTGGTAGGAAGGAAACGTGGAGGAATGAAAAGTTATGGACTGATTGGGCGTTTGATTTTCGATAGGACTTGATTGCAAAGTAGAAGAAAAGAAAAGTGAAGGGAGAGGGGATGATCTTCTGTTTTGAGTCTACAAAATCGATTCCTCCGATAAGCAATGGGTAAAATTTCAATCAATTATAATACCCTCGAGAGCAGTTTGATAATCATTTTATTTTTTAATTTTCAATTATTGTTTTCACTTTTTTAACAACTGAAAAACTCGTTTAGTAACCACTTTTAATTTTCATAAAAATAAAAAATGAAAACAAAAGAAGTGAAAACTGCATTCTTTGAGTTTTCAAAATTTAACTTTCAATAATTAGTTTTTCATTTTCTTGAAAGAGTTTTTAGTTTTCAAAAACTAAAAATTGAAAACTACTAAATACGAAAAAAACGGCCCATCATTTAACATGATTGTTGGCACTAAGGTGAACTTAACTAATCTATATTAATCATTTTTCAAGACAAATCACAAAGACATTTCTCTTTGAAAGATATTCTTACGTACAATTGAAATATATTTCTTCGTATCTACAACTCTCATTACGTGAAACCTCAATGAACCTCAATGAACCTAAAGTAAAATCAGAATCTCCGATACAAGAGGATGTCCAGGTTACTCGGTAAAATATCTCCGATCCCACTCTAGGATCTGGTGCTAGGGACTCTGGACTACAGGTTCAGTCTCTATTAAGAAACATCATATCATATAGTTACCCACACCCATCAAGTGAATGAATGGTCAATGATAATACATTCATCCAATTAACCTAGAGCAACGCATTTACCACTCTCTAGTTTGCTCCTTTAATTTGTCTTGTAATGCACGGGTCAGACCCTTGTGGTACTCACTAGGGTCCATGACTCCAAAGCAAAACCAAATGGTCCAACACTTACCACCCCATGTCCTACCACATTGATTTCTTGTTGATTTTGTGTGTAGAAGAGGAAATTTAAGATTATTATGGAATTCTTAATAACATAATTTGAAATGATGAAATTTTGTTTTTCAAATTTCAACCATTAAAATTGTCTATTTTTCTAGTTTCATAGCATAGTACCTCAATCATTTTTCCTTTGGATAGTATTTTAACAAACATAAAGATTTCATCACGAGAAATCAAGAATCATATTGGTAATTGATTTTAAATTAAATTGATGTTTGCAAGAATAATATGACGTGAAGGTTGAAAAATAGATGGCACCAAATTTCTTGTAAAATATGAGAATCCTTTTCCTACTTGCTAATATGGAATTGGAGTTGTGGTTCAAATTGGTGAAGGTAGCTGCATTTGTTAAGGGAGTTGCATTGGCCAAAGTTGTTGCCCAAAAATTAGGAATGGGGGCGTAAGTTATAAAACTATGAATAAATAAGATATTGTTAATATCTACTCCAGTATTGAATGTGTATCAACAAATTATCAAGCCAATTATGTCAGTCCTTTAACCAAGGCTTCTTAAATAGATGAATTTTGTTTGTTTGATTAACTTAAAAGAATAATGAAATTTAAATATAAAACTTTCAATGTGTGTGTAGAGTTATTAATGTAAAATGAGAGATAGTAGTTTAGAGGTGGTGAGGCGGTGATTATGGTGGGTGGTGATGGCGGAGGTAATGACAGTGGATGGTGGCGGCGGCAATGGCTGGTGAGACAATTGTATGTGGTGGTGGCGACAAGTGTGATGGTGATGGTGATGATGATGGTGCGTGGTGGTGGTGGTGGTGGCCACTCATGATTGAGTTGTTTTTTATTTTTTATTTTTTATTTTTGAACTCTCACTTATGAAAATTTTGAAATGATTACAGTTTACTCATAATTTAAACTTAAGAATTGGTGAATGTCAATTTATACACTATGACTTTTGTTCAAATTTAAATTTAGTTTCCTCATCCAAACATAGTGTAAGCTATAGCTACAACGCATCAAACTTCGCTTGTTGGATTAGCTTTGTGCAAAAGAGAGAACTGCCACGACCACAGTCATCCACTTATGCGTGAGTGATTCTAACTCTAAATAGACAGGAGATTCAAATACATCTATGGTCAAAAAATTAATCACTCATCCCGTGACTGGAACTAGCATTTTCCTTTTCCGATGGCTGTTTTGGGGAGCATCCAAGGCTGAGAGACGATTGGACACTGTCTGTGAAGAAATCTACGCTTCATATCCTGTCGGAGACTCAAACTACAGTTTGTCAAAAACGTCGGGAGGGACCCAGCATGCATATTATATAAATCAGTATATATCACTATAGAGTCGTATCTTTGCAAATTGTTATTCTTCTTCTACTGCCATTGGATTTTTCTGTGGGTTAGGTACCCTGCTAATGCGTGAACGCAACAATTCCTTCAGAGTGAAAGGCCCTACTCTGTACAATGAAAGCACCAGTATATGACAAAGCTTTGCCCTTCGGTCAATATTTTGCCCCAAAACAAGTTAGAAGCAAGCATCACTCCTTTTCTTGTTTCACATTATGAACTTATGAATTACAATGAATACTATGATGGTGATTAATCTGTGTGATGCAACGATAGCGTTTGGTCACATATGCATACAACGTTTCTCTCACAGTCATTCGTCACGTGATTCATTTGATCGGTATTTTTAGCAAGCTAGGGATGATTGTAAAGGATGCCTTGTATATATATACGAGTATTATGCAATTATTTTTACTCTACCAACTTAACTAAAAGGAGGAACAAGAAAAATGAAAAGCAAACCCCCTTATATTTTCTTTTTAAACTTATTGCAAGGGATCATTTTATTCCAGTTTTTTTATATTAGATTTGTGTTATCACATTGTTTGTGATTAGATTGACCCTGGTTTTTTTTAAGGAATTTTAACCCTACTTATTTAAACTCGTGCATTGGATGAGAGTTGAATGGTATGAGTAACTTTTTCATGTATCATGAACACAATTCCATAATGTTACTTCATTCAAATCATAACACGTATATATAGTCAACACCAATTGTTACCTTGCACCTTAATTAAATGTTAATTAGTTTTAATATCATGTTTAATTTTTTGGAAAAGGAATAAGGTCACTACTCTAAACTTTTCTCTTTGTTTTTAAGACTATTAACTGTGAGAATGTGAAGGACAAAATCCTATATAGGTGATATCCATTTCTTGCAAGGGCTTATCGGGAGTTGGACTATTCTTCATATTGCAAACTGGTTTTATGGCGGAACATCAACTTTTTCCATAGTATTAGAATTTAATTTTGATCTTGAGACCTATGGGTTATGGGCCCACCACGCTTTGTCGCACCCATAGAAGCTTAATGGAGATTCAATAGAAGCCTAATGGAGATTTGTAATCTCACTAAGGAAGGACCACAGGTTTTTTAAAAGACATTTTAAATTTGTCTATCACTATTATGGTTAATGTCTTAACTTATATTTTGTTTAAGTCTTGATGTTCATGTGGATAGGTATGTTCATAGTTGTGATTATGAAACTATAATGTGTTTGTTAGTTCATTGTGAGAATGCTTATTTGCCCGAACATGTTAGGAAACCATGTTGGTTTATATTCCCTGTTGACGTCACTAAGTTAAATTCTAATTTCGATTTCCACTAATGAAAGCAAATGACCAGTTCGACCAAATGGAAGAATGTTGAAATATTTTCTTCATGTGTCGCACGTATTAGGAGAAATCCCAATGATGCCTAATGTGGTCTCCTAGTCACTTATATGGATTGCTTGGAAATCCAATTACGTTTTGGAATATTAACTTAGCATATCACGTGCCCACTAAGGTTAGTGATCAAATTGAGTAATATGGGCAAAAGGGGTTTCATATTCTATTTGGACTTAATTTAGGGAAGTATATAGATATATAAGGATTAATCCTAATAAGCTTATGATGGGCGTATCCTATTAGAATTATGTCTATATACGAAATAAGGGTCCTTGCTGGTGTTACGTGAGTTCCATATTATACTCATCTTTCAGTATTGTAACCTAATGTTAATACCACATGTTAAAATACTAGAACGAGAGAAATAGCACATGTTATAGTCCGCATAGTACAAAGAAATCAGTGAAAAGTATAAGGATGAATATTGGAGGGGAAACAGCCTAACAGGTGTTACATTTGATGTAGTTGCTGCTGAATAGTAAAGATTAAGATCACAAGATTGAATATAAAAGTGAACATATGAAAAAATAAGATTGAAAACCCTGAATAATACAAGAGAGAGTAGATTCTGATTTTTGAGATGATTCGAAAAAATATGCATAATTCGTTGGTTTTAATTTATTTATAAGGATTTATATGTGTGCGCATGCGATCCTTCAAATACTTAAAAAAAACTTCTGGATTCTATCTGTGAGATCATGACCATTAAAAAAAGAGTTCCTGTTATGAAACTGGAGTCACCAGACAAAGATTACGTACGCCTTAAGTGATAAACAAATTCTAATTAAATTAGACAAAATTTCATGTGGAGTGCAAAGGATCAGACAAATCCCCCAGCATAGTGTTTACTAATTCCACCTTCTGCACTACGATATTGCATAAGTTGCAGATAAACTTTTCTAACATAATATATACAGTATAATTAAGCTAAAGTAATGTTAGGTAGACTAATTTTTTAGATCAAATTTACAAATCATGTGATGAATGCCAATAAAAAGAAGCACGTTAATCAACACTTAAATAATAATTCAATCATCAAACGTCATATAAGTTACAAAATTTAATCTAAAAATTTTGTCTTTCCAACCTTGCCCTTCCCAATACGATGTTAATATGTTTACGCAAGAAAACGGTCTCAGAGGGTAAATACATCAAACAAAATAATCAACAGTACAGCTTTCTTTGGGATTTTAGAAAGTAATAACTCATTGTACATAAGATAGTACTAAACTTTTACTCATTAGTTTTATGCACTATTTGGAGTGCACTCCTCCAAATGAGTGTTAGAAGCCCCCAGAAAATGATAAATACTACAATAGCAAATTATGATTTGATATTTAATTTATATTTGGAAGATATTCACTAATTTTAACAAGGTTTAACTCGAAGTGGTGGCTTATTATCATATGGTTTTTCATTTCAACATATTATTTTTAGTGTTCAAGTCACTTCTCCTCAGTTTATTAAATTTTAAAAGTAATGATATCGATCGATTATAAAAAATAAAAAATAAAAACGAATAGAATTTCTACAATTTGTCCAATTTTTTGTCTGTATGTGCAGAGTCGTATAGTATTTGCCGTTTGTCGTGATCGCATATATCATTAACAAATTATTAGCCAATAAAAAGCCTAAGAGCCTTTAATGGAAAATGTGGAAAATGGGTGTGTCCTTCAATCCCCAAAATTTGATGAAAGTCTTGTCATATATTTGCCAAAAAGAAAGCCGTCTTCACCGACTTAGAAGCAAGCTTTTCCTTTTGCACTGTACTAATTGCCAAGGAAGTTTGACATCATATTATGCACTCTAAGAGCATCCCCAATGGGGGTTTTATCTTCATTGTGGAAGCTTTTTTTTAAGTGATAAAAAAGAAAACCCTGGCGATTTACTTCCTCATCGGATGCAGTCTTACGTAAACCTTCAATATGTGAAATTGTTCATTGAAAACAAAGTGTCACGGCATGCTATGCAATATTAACTTAGAGGTTCGAAAAATAGAACTTAGAATCATTTTGAGTTTATCACTTGTCTCATGTTCATTATTTTACGATTAGATATAGAGCAAAAGCTATTCGATTCGTATTTATATCCTTTCTAAATTTTTGAATATTTTATATACCATATGGCCCCTAACTTTAATTATTTCATTTTCATTTTGGCTCCCTAGACCATCCGAGGACATCTCGTATGTACTCGTATCACGAAGAAGTGTACCACATAATATAATAGCAATGTACTGCATATGATGTATATGTTCAGTGTTCACCCACCAAATAATAAAAACATGTACATGGTGCTGCAAATTGGTGAATGCTAGGACAACGTCCCACGTGTTACCGTATTGTCCGTATAGTTTTTGTGACTACCCTACAAAACAAAGGCATGTGGGTACCCTTGCTTGTGGAGAAAAGCCCCAGTCTATATACGTTCATCAAGAAGAGAACATTAATAACACTAAAAGCCAAATATATACGACATCACTACAGATTCCTTGCGTTGCAATCAGTTACGATAACCGGACAATTTGGAAGGGAGAAAATGAGAGTTAACTACATTTTACACCTTTTAAATTAAAATGAAATTTTGATCAATTTAATTTTTTTTATTTTAATTTGCGTTGTAAGGTATTAAAATTAAATTGGTTGATTGATTTTTCAGAATCCATTAAATTGAAGATGCAATGAGCTTGAGACCTTTATCTGAGCTAATTGTAAGCCGCACTTGCACTATATTGACAAAAGAAAACTCATTGATTTAATGGAAGATTAGATGTTCAAAGAGACAAAAGGTACAAATTGATACAGTTTCAAAACCTCAAGATGCAATGTGGGAAAATTAGAACCTTATGACAAATTTTGAAAAACACCTCAAACCTAAAAGGTGTAAAATGTACTTAGTCCTTAAAATAATAAACACCGAAGATATCGATATCGAATTGAATGCAGTTAAAGTTTCACCCTAAAATTAATTGGCAACAAGAATGAGCAACAACTCCTTATAACTAGATTTCTTACTTCCCTTTCACTCATGTATGGCGCACTCAAGCAAATACATGAAGAACACATATTGAGTAACGTAGAGGGGGTGTGGTCGTTAGGTTTTAGACATAAACTAACTTGTTTTGATATCATTTAAAAAACTAAAATTCCACCCAAAATTAAACTGCATAATAAGAAGAATGACCTCACTAATTGTTCCCGTAGTAGATTGGGATCTAACACCACGTGCTATGGTCATTGTGGATTACAAATTGATCCCAGCTAATGCTCGTTATAAAAAAAATTCCAAAAGTAAAAAAAAAAAATTATTTAATAATATATATATATATAAAGATATTTATATACAAAATTGCAAATTTAACTTTATTAAAATTCATATATTCAAATATTACACTAAAATTAACAACAAAATGAGTAGTTATATTACGAAATATACCAAATCACCAAAATATGTAGAGACTTTGCTTCACACTCTAAAACAAAACTCAAGTCCTAGTTCCAACCTTGGTCCTCCAATGATATTCGTCTTCTCTGCAATTGTTTCTTCAAGAAGACACACATCTCCTGCAAGCCAATCACACTTTAAATTTATAGGTGGCTGTAAATGTAGTTGATATTTGAGTTATAAACCCTCATGAATTAGTACAACTAACCACCTATGAGACAAACAAGGAAAAATATAAAGCTTAGAAATAAAAACTCATCACTCAGGGCCCATATATTGAAAAATTCAAATCCACAAAGTCATTAAAATTCTGGTACCAAGAAAAATAAAAAATAAAAGAAATTAAATGTTAGGAAAAAAATGCAAGTCAGTTCAAATGAAGGGATTTCTTCTAAGCAAGGTTTACAAACACATGGCATTAAACAATGTGAACTCTCTACAACTTTAATACAAAACATAATGTATAGTAAGGTATGTAAATACAAAAAACTTTTGAATTAACCTGTCATCTCCTTCCACATTGCTTTGACATTTATCCTATCTAAGATTCCACCTGCTATCAAATCAAACCTTGATTTGATGAGAAACGAAATTCTGCATGAAAAAAAAAAGTCATGAGAAGTCTTGCATTGCGGTCTAAGAGAAACAAATTGAATCAGTTTTAGATACTTGCAAGCCTTCAGCCAGAAACAATGCATTGTTGTACACGATTAAAGATACAATAGCAATAGCAAATTCAACGGAGAGATTGGGAGGAGTTACCATCAGCATTGGTAGCTGCCATTTCGACATCTTGTAGAGTTATCAGTCTCTTCGTCACAGCCTCCTTTTGATGCTAAAATCAAAATTCAATTACATAAAAATTAAATAAATATACAAACACATAGATACAGTAATTAAATATAATTTTGATGGAGTAATTAGTCAAGTGGCAAAAAAAAATGAATGAAGAAATACCAAGAAAATTGATGGAGTAATTAGTTACTATCTTCAAGACGGGGCATGTACCGCAGACCCGTCTTCTTTAAATACTGGTACGTGGATTGTAGGTCTGGAGCAACACGATCATTTTTTATTTTTTATTTTTATTTTTTTTGCAATGGAAAAGCACGTTTTCATCCTCCCTTCTCATGTTGTACATTTCAGTTTTTTGTGGCAGTTTTTTTGTGTGGTTTCGGTTTTGACGCCACTTTTTATTTTTTTTAGTGTTTTCGGCCAGTTTTAGTGTTTTTTTATTTGAGGGATGTTTTAGTCCAATTATTTTTTGTGAAGTCATGAAACACCAAAACTCACTTCTGGCTTTCTAATACTAGCATTTGCCTATACATTTTTTGTGCATGAACACATATTTTTAGAAAATGAGAAGGAGAGAGAGAACGTGGGGGAGTAGGAGGTTTTTTATTTTGTTTTTTTTTTTAATATTGGAGGTATTTTAACATCACTTGTAGGTGAGGATTCAATGAAAAACAGTAAAATCTGGAATTGTGAAATTACATTATTGCCCATCATTTTTTTGTGTGATAGAAGACTAAGTAGTCTTTTCACCTTCTTTTGGTTGACAAAGAGGGTTTCATTAATTATTAGAGATTAGAGATACTAGTTGATTAAAAAATAAAAAATTTAAATTACAAAGATAACAATTATAGTTCGTCGTAAATTAAAAAGGCAATGTTATTAAAACTTTTTGCAACCACGGGCTTTCTTCGTGGTAATATTTAGCTAAATTACAACAGGTTTTAAACGCGCATTGTTATTTTAACCATTTCAACCACGGGTTTGTTTATGCCCGTTGTTATAATAATTATTTACCACAAACTTCAAATGTCCGTGGTTAAATTTGACGTTTTATAACGAACTTTATACGTCTGTGGTCAATTAGCCGTGGTAGATGTAGTGTGGCGTAGTGCATTTTCATGAAAAATCTCCATAAAATAAGGATAAAATGATAAAAATACTCTCAATTTTGGTCAAATCATTTTGCCCTATTGTTTATTAAATTGAGGGTAATTTTGTCATTTTGATCCTTATTTAACATAATTTGTCACCCAATGACCAAAATGATTGATGGTGGACAATCTCAGGAAACACTTCTATGGATTTCAAATCTCAGAGACCAAAGTGAGAAGTTATGCAAATCTTAGGAATCATTTTAGCTAAAAAAACCTTCTCAATATTTTGCCGAGATATTTCTTCATGTCATCACACAGGAACCCTTATGAGATCAAAATATATGTATATCTCAGATAAGCGTATTTATATGTGGTATTGACATAAATACGTATACTATACAGTACTGCCGACTCCCTCAGTAGTGATGGACAAGACCCTGCGGTGCAGGTGCTTAATAAACTCACCCTCCCATGCCATGCCAAGCCAATTGCTCGCCCTCTCAGTCTCTGTCGGAACCCCACCTCTCTCTCTCACTCAAAAATTAAAGGAAGGCAGCTAGGTATAACGACAAAATAAGGAAAGAAAAGCATCAGAAGCTTGCATACGGCAAGAGAGTTTTCTCTTTCTACAATCGAATTCTTGTGAACATTTCTCCTTTTGCACTTAAATTCCACTCATAATTCTCTGCCCCACGTACTGTAGCATATACATGGCATTCTAATACACACATAGATGATCGATCGAAACAGAAAGAGATTTAGCAAGTTCTTTATTTACTTTTGCCAAAAACAAGATGTTTAGTTAATTTCCATCCTTTTTACTCCTAGTTTTCTATTACAAAAGTGTGTCTACAATTTTAAATCCCAAAGATATTTATCTGTAAACCACAGGACGAAGCCAGCTAGAGAGTTAGTTCACGGAGAGCACAACAGAGCAGTGGCAGATGTAAGTCCTCATGAAATTCCAAACATAGTGCGTACAACGCCAATTTTTTTCAATTTTTTTATGCGAGGCATTTTATTGAGGACTTGGCAAATCCATCCACGTTGTGTGTTTAGCGGACATCCCACCATTTGTGTCATTTTAAATGTATCTTTAGGTCAATATTGTTTTAAAAAATAAATCACATATGTTAGGACTAGAAGGTCAAATTCATAAGACGTATGGGAGGATGGAGGGTTAATAAGCCTTTATTATTTTAAGAAAAAATGACTAACGTTAAATTTTTTATTTTTCCCAAAGTTGTTACCCTTAAAACCTATAGACTTTCCCCTATGTCGTCTTCTTCTTCATCCTAAGCTGCCAATAACCAATTCAGCAACTAAATTTTTTTGTGTCATATTTGTCACCTTATGGTTTTGGATGAGGAACGAGTGATAAAATTGATGGTAGTGGTGAGTTAATTATTATTCAACATCGTATAGAGCGATTGAAAATAATTATGATTTAATGAAACCCTGATTCCTATTCAGACCATTTTTTTTCCAACCACAAACTTGAGAGGGGTATGTGCTCCCTCTGGCCCATAATAAGATTCGCCCCTGGCCATGACAACGCTCAAGGCAATAAATAAAAAACTACTGTTAGGGTAAAGTTATATTTGTAGGAGCACTTCCAACTAGGGGATGGTTGATCTGATCCCCTCCACCCCCCACACCACCACCCCCATCCCCACCCCAAAAACAAAAAAACAAAAAAAACCACTCCAGCCCGTCCAATTCACTAGGCTCCCTGGGAGCCCAGTTGCTCATCCGGTGGATAATTGACTAACCCAGCTCCCAGGGATAGTGACGCAAGATTTACGTCACAGTATCGTTAGTCACTATTAAAAATTATGAAAAATTAATTAAATATTATAAAAAATACCAAAAAAAATCATAAATTTTTTTGTAGAATACAAATAAAAAAAAATCTATAAATAGCTAACTATGTTCTTCTGCCTTACACCGCATTTCAGTATTTATAAATACTTTTAACCAATCTTTTATTATTATCTGAAATTAAAAATAAAATTATTTTTTATTATTTTATTAAAAAATGTTTTAATTACGAATTGTCTAAGCTATTTAGTTTAGAGGTAGAGATGCACTTTGACATTTGCTATTCATCAATTAATATTCATTTGGGAAGATTGAATTGCCTATTGCCAAGGCGGCTTTTTAGGAGTCGAAGTGCTCCAATATGAAATGGTCCAATTAGTAACAAATGTTGTTGCAAGGGAAAAATAGTCCAATCTAAACATGAAAAAAATAATATCCTGTTCATTTTAGTCGATCATATCATGTAATTGTTTACGTGTACTTGTTATATTTACCGTATGATTAGTTATTAAACAAATTGTAACTCCTTTAACATTACTTGAAATACAATCTGTATCATTGTGAGGAGTGTATCTATATTTTTTTTCCATTGCCAGAAATGGATCAAATTACTTCCATATATGAAGAGGAGAAGTAAAAGAGTGAGTAAAGGGGCAAACAGAAAGTGAAAAAGAAAGAAGAGGGACAATCGCAATTGCAATTCTTCAAAAAGCCAGAAAGTAAAAAGCACTTTGCTGAGTGCTTAAGGGTCAATCTTGTTTATAAATAAGAAAAAATAAAGCAAGGGAAAAGAGAACCAAACAAATTTTAAAAACAATAGAAAATAATTTTAGCACATTTCAATAGGACAATCATGTAGCATCATGACATTGCCATTGGATATTGGGGGTCTAATTTTGAAAATAAGAAATGGGACTTGTTTTTAAGTGATTGGTGGTCTACTGCTATTAGAACAAAAAATAATCCAATATAAAAATATAGGTACATATATATAATTTGCAAGAGATATAATATGATATATGTATACGTTTATACATAAAATAAAATGAGAAGCAAAAGGGTTTGGCCAATGGTCGTTTTCACACTGAGGTGGAGGTTACTCCAAATAAAATAAGAGCAGCAATCACAATGTATTGTTTATTTACCATTTTTTCTTCTTCTTATTGATGCTTGTAAGTATTTACCCTGTATCATTTTGTTGTTTGCTTTTCATCACAGAAAGAAATGATGTTTTCATATGAGAGAGAGAGAGAGAGAGAGAGAGAGAGAGAGAGTTAAATCCCAATCTAAACACCTGAAACTGAAAGTGCAAAAACCGAGTGAATCAGAAGCGCACGTGGGCAGGATGACACATAGAATCAGAATATCAGATATATACACGGACAGATACATAGAACGATAGATTGGGTTTGAAGCCCAGCGGATCAATGCAAAGAAGCCGGGACCAGATACGAAGAGTTGTGCCAAAGTTTCTGTTTTAAGTATGCTTTTGCCCTATTGCCAGTAACCTGGTTTCCCTATGACTTGTGAGAAAATTCGACTGTACTCTGGTGTTATGGCAAGCACCGAAGCGACAGATAGCTGGATGTGTGGCCGGAAATTTAGTAAGGGAAGATCCAACGACTAAAAAGCGCAATATATACTATACACCGGTGTTTAAAAAAAATTCATGACTTGTGATCTTCACACTAGTAGTATTTGTTTCTAATCAAAGCAAACATAAATATCCACAAGATCAAATGAACCCAAATAAATAATATTGTTAAACATTGGACTAGCTAGTTAATTGTTTATCACTACGATTATTTGCAAAACAGAAATGATCATACAATCTAAGTATTAATAATAGTTGAGATTTTTTTTGTTTGGAATAGTTTGCAAATTCTTTATGACTATATGTTCATGATTCAACAAGATAAATTAAAATGAGGACGACTATGAGTATGCGTACTTTTACTTTCTCATGTGGGATAACACTTTCTGCTGATGACGACGAAGATCAATAAATGCTTGGAAATTAACTAGCAAGGGATAGAAATTCCTAATTTTTTTGTTCATGGGGTTGGTCGATTCAATTATAAGAGAATCGCCTGATATACATAGCTCATAATGATATAAATATATAGAAGGATTAAAAATTAAAAATTGAGAAAAAAAGAGGTGGAAATTAGTGATGAGAGAAACCTATACTGCAGTACTAGTAGCAGCAGCAGCAGCAGCAACGGTTTTACTTGAACCGCCACCATCAACACCGCCACCGCCATCACCATCAACACCGCCACCTTGAGTGGACGCTACCGACATATTCCCGACAAGCGCAGTGGCAGTGACCGTCGGCCGTTTTCGTTTCTTTTTCTCGTAGGGAATTCCTCTTGCCTTAGCCTGTCCCTCCCTCACCTCCCTCAAATAAATCCTCACCGCTCGAGCGCCAAAGGGGTTTGACTCTGGCCGTCCCCCGTTCTCCTCGTACGCCGCCCTCAGCCGTCCGATGAGCGCGTCGAGGCTGCCCCACGCCTGCTTGAGAGGGCAGGCGCACGGGGCGGGAGGGTTCTGGTGTCCGAAGTAGGGGCAGCCGGCGGCGTGGACTTTAGTCTTCCCAAACTGGTCGAGGTACTTAAGGAATTCGATGACGTGGGCCCCACTGCAGCGGGCCAACGTGAGCGGAGGCTTGTGGTTCTTGAGGTACTGCAGGAAGGTGTTCCAGTCCCGCCGCTTCTGCGACTCGTAGCGGCTCGGCGGAGCAGGAGATGCTGACAAGGGCTCGGCCGCTACAGGAGTAGCCGCCGGGGCTGCGGACCTTGACGAAGACGACGGACCCTCGCTGCTGCTGGCGTTCGGGTCGGGCGGTCCGGCTCCACCTGAAGCAGAATCCATGTGTAATAAAAGTACTCTCTCTGTCTAATTGTTTTGGCTCTTCTGCTAAGTATTTTACAACTGGGTATTTTATATATAGACAGGTTTTTTTGGTTTTTACTTCTTCCTCTCTCTCTCTAGTTTCTAAGCTGAGGCTTTGAATTTTGGGTTGTTTCTGTCCTTGTCTCTCTACCCTCCTCCATGTGAGGGTTGAATATTTGGGGTGATCAGGTTCAGAGAGTGGAGGTGTGAGTATACTGTGAATCTCTTTTCACGGGAATTTGTTGGTTTTTTTTTTTTCGGTTTCGTTTGGATGAGTGAGAAAGGGAAGAGGGTTTTAGGAGAGAGAGAGTGAGAGGAGCGTTTGATGATGGGACGTAAGATGGATGGATGAATGAATATATGAATTTAGACTCTCTCACTCTCTCACCCAAGAAAATAAGAGAGAGAATGAGAGGGATGGATGAGTAGGAGATAGAAAGAAGAGAGGAAGGGAGAAATGGGGTGTGTGTGTGTATGTATGGCGGTAGTAATGTGTGTGTGTGTATGTATGGTTGTAGTAATCAGAAGGGAGAATTCACAATATTTTCACATGGGGTGGCCCCTTTGGAAGGACATGTTTACTATTCCTTCCTCCTGCCTTCTGCTGGCCGCTCCACTCTTAATTCATCTCTCTCTATCTTGACCAATCCAATACAATTTACCATTTATACAGGGCGATTGTAAACCCAAACACTACTCCTACCATATTTTTTTTCTATTATATTTATACCATCTTTCTAATAGATATAGAACCTGTTGGATATTTGGATCACCGGGCCCGCCCCACTCTAACGACACCGATACTATTCTCAACTTTACCACCTACCCAATCCGTCAGGTGTGGAGTTTTAGCACAAAAGACATCAGTATTAGTTAGAGTAAGATAATTCTATTTAAACCCATTGGGTTTCTTTGAACCCACCGATGTGGGACATTTAACACTCCCCCTCACGTGTAACCACATTTAGTGGTTCATACATGGAAATCCACATCGGTAATTGAAACTCAGGTCGGCTCCCATTGGGCCCACATCGGTGGGTTCAAAGAAACCCAATGGGTTTAAATAGAATTATCCTACTCTAACTAATACCGAGACATTTTGTGGTAAAACCCACACCTGACGGATTGGGCAGATGGTAAAGTGAGGACAGTATTGGTGTTGTTAGAGTGGGGGGGGGCCGATGAGGGAGTGTTAAATGTCCCACATCGGTGGGTTCAAAGAAACCTAATGGTTTTAAATAGGATTATCCTACTCTAACTAATATCGAAGTTTTTTGTGGTAAAACCCCACACCTAACGGATTAGGCAGTTGGTAAAGTTGGGGACAGTATCAGTGTCGTTGGAGTGGGGCTGCCCCGGCGATCCAAAAATCCAACATGGTATCAGAGCCCACGGTTCAGGCCGGTGCAAGCCAATGAGCTTGTGTGCAAGCCAACGAGTTAAGGAAACAAGTCTGAACTCTTAATATAGAGACGGTTACTGAGTTCCCTTGAAAACAAATGGGCCCCAATGTGAGCCGACCTCTGAGTTTCAATTATCAATGTGGATCTCCACGTGTGAACCACTAAATAGGGTTACACTTGAGGGGGAGTGTTAAAGTCCCACATCGGTGGGTTCAAAGAAACCCAATGGGTTTAAATAGGATTATCTTACTCTAACTAATACCGATGTCTTTTGTGGTAAAACTCCACACTTGACTGATTCGGCAGGTGGTAAAAGTAGGGACAATATCGGTGTCGTTAGAGTGGGGCGAGCCCGGCGAGAGAGTGTTAAATATCCCACATCGGTGGGTTCAAAGAAACCCAATGGGTTTAAATATAATTATCTTACTCTAATTAATACCAAGGTCTTTTGTGGTAAAACCCCACACCTGACGGATTGAGCATATGGTAAAGTTAGGGACAGTATCGGTGTCGTTAAAATGGGGAGGGCCCGGCGATCCAAAAATCCAACATCATATTTAAACCCTTTTGGTTTTCTTGCACCCACCGATGTGGGACTTTAACACTCTCATTCACGTGTAACCCCATTTAGTGGTTCACACGTGGAGATCCATATCAGTAATTGAAACTCAGAAGTCGACTCCTATTAGGCCCACTTGTTTTCAATGGAACTCAACGGTTGTCTCTATATTAAGAGTTCAAACTTGTTTCCTTTTGGGTAACAAGCTCGTTGGCTTGCACACAAGCTCATTGGCTTGCACGGGCCCAAACCGTGGGCTTTGATACCATGTTGGATTTTTGGATCGCTGGGCCCACCCCATTCTAACGACACCGATATTGTCCCCAACTTTACCGCATGCCTAATCCGTCAGGTGTAGGGTTTTACCACAAAAGGCCTCGGTATTAGTTAGAGTAGGATAATCCTCGTTAAACCCATTGGGTTTCTTTAAACCCACCAATGTGGGACATTTAACAGAAACCCACATGTGTTAGGGGCCCTACCTCTATTAGAGAAGAGGTAATGTCAGGGAGACTAAATTTGCAAATTAAATGATGTGTCACCAATAAAAGATAATGCTACATTTACCATATTTTTCATACCATGCATATTCGATTTTAATCTCACTTTTTTTTTTTCTAGAACTCAAAAGTTCTCACATTACTCTCTAAAACTCAATATTTGCTCCACTTTGCTTTGATTCTGTCTATTTTGTCCAAAAAGCTGTCAAATATGCCGACACGTATTTAAAAGTGCACATGTGGTGTCCATATGACACGCTTTAGATTCTCCAAAAAAACCACCGATAGAATCACCACTCTCGAAACCTCTCCACTATTCCACCAAATCTCGATTCATGAAACCAATCTCTACCACTGTTTCACTTATCTATGCCCTTAAGTCATACTCCAACAATTGGAGTAAAATTCAAATTTTAGCTTCTAAACCCACCCCGACTTACTCCAACCCTTGGGCCAAAACTGAGTTTTGGGTTAAAACTCATTTTTGGGGCAAGTTTCTATCAAGATTTAACATTAGGTTAGTTGGTTGGTTCACTACTGCTCGTGGACGCTCCCTAGAAGGATACACATGCATAGCGCAGACGCGCCCAACACCCTCAACGTGCAAGGCACTAACAACTCGGGTCGCCCAGCAATATGAGCCCAATGGCTCTTTCTTTCATCGAATGGTGGGGAGCAATGGACCATTTGTTCCATCCTACCGTCCAGATTCAAATTTTGTTAATTTTTAATTTTATATTTATAAATTCATTGAATCCAACAACTGAGATATGATATGATCAAATCTAATAGTAAAAAAATATATCTAGCAGCCCAAATTTAAATCCAACTGTTAAAATAATTTTAAAAAACTATTTCAATCAAAATTCACGTAAAAACTCAGTAAATAATCTCGGGCTAAAAATTTATTGGAATCTAAATTTTTTAGGTTAAAATGTTCATAAAATTAAATTAAGATAGCCTAAATAATTTTTTATTTAAAAGTTACTTTAAAAAAATTAGCCTAAATTCATTATTTAATAATCTTTGGCTAAAAATTTAACCTATAAGGGTTTAAGCAGAAAAACTATTTCTGGAATAAAATCTAATTTTTTTTTGTTCAAAATTTTATATTTTAACGCAAGGGTTGGAGATGGCCTAAGCATAAATCCTAAAAGCTAAACCATCGATCGAATTTCAAGTTAAGTTATCATGGATATGCGGCTGAAACTCATATTATTATTGTATATCATAATATCATAATTTTTTATTTGAGAATTTTTTTTGAAGTAGAGCAATAGCATTAGTGAGTTAGATAGTTAGTTATTCGAGAGAGGAGAATCAGGAACTAGACCCGCACCGGGGTACATTCACAAAATTAATTTTCACCACTACAATGAAGCATTGTCATATCCCGGCCCAGGCCCCCACCACATCCCGGGCTCGACTCCACTGTAGCACGATATTGTCCGTTTTGGGCCCGACCACACCCTCACGGTTTTATTTTTGAGAACTCACACGAGAACTTCCCAGTGGGTCACCCATCCTAGGATTGCTCTCGCACGAACTCGCTTAACTTCGGAGTTATGATGGAACCCGAAGCCAGTAAGCTCTCAAAATGCCTCATGCTAGGTAGAGATGGGAATATACATATAAGACTTAGAGGATCCACTCCCCTGGGCGATGTGGGATGTTACAATCCACCCTGCTTAGGGGCCTGACGTCCTCGTCGGCACACTTCCGCCCAGGGATTGTCTCTGATACCAAATTGTCACATCCTAGCCCGAGCCCCCACCACATCTCGGGCTCAACTTCGTCGTAGCACGATATTGTCCGCTTTGGACCCCGACCACGCCCTCACGGTTTTGTTTCTGGGAACTCACACGAGAACTTCTCAGTGAGTCATCCATCCTAGGATTGCTCTCGTACGAACTCGCTTAACTTCGGAGTTCCGATTGAACCTGAAGCCAGTAAGCTCCCAAAAGGCCTCATGCTACGTAGAGATGGGAATATACATGTAAGGTTTAGAGGATCCATTCCCCTGGACGATGTGGGATGTTACAAGCGTCATCTACTTCTGTTTTTCCATCATTATGATTAGGGGAAAAGGCCAATGAAATGTAATAAAGCACGTAAAATACTAATGCTATAGTATAAAAACATAAACAAACTAAAATTTCCATGAATATATATGATTACGTGTCTGCAACATCAAATGTTTGTGCGTAGGGTAAGCATTGGCTTGAAGTGGATGGCAAAGAATTGGGTCTTGGTAAGGTCAAACATCTTCAGGCCATATAAGGACAGGAAGGGAAAAAAAAAAGAAAAACCCACTTAAGGAGCTTATATGGTTGCCCATGAAAGTGCTTAATCTTTGCTTCACTCAAGAGTGAAAGTATAATCCATGCAGCTGCTTTCAAACATTAATACATACCTTGAATTATTATGTTCAATCTCAACAGAAAGTGAGTACTCAAAATGAATAAGAGCATGTTTGAGATTGTTTTAAAGGTTAAAATTGTGTTTTTACAATTAATGATATTTTTTACTCCATATATTTGAGTGCGGAAGAAAATTTCAAAAGTGCTTTAGGATTATAAAGAACTTGAGAGTGCTTCTTATTTTAACGTGTTTCTAATAAAACAATTTTGTGCAAGCGCTTCAGAGGATAAATATTCTATAGAGTCACAACTTTGCCTAGCTTGTTACAATGGTCCATTAGAATTGTAGGCTACCAATTCTCACACAACCTAACAAATTTTTTTATTATTAATAATGGGTTTGGAGAGTTAATTGTTGAATCATGATTGATAGGATGGAGAAATGATGAATACTAGGTTGAATGTAAAAAGGAAATAACTACCACTACCATAAAATTATTTAGTAGCAGTTATACCAACTTTTGTATTCTTTGTGATCTTCTCTTTTCATTCAACATACTTATGGTTTCATGATATTCAAATTACACACTCACACATATGTATATTAGAAATGCTTAGTCTACCCCACCCTTCTAAAATAAGAGAGTATAAATATCCTTTAATCGAACCATATTTTTGTAATGCAATCACATCCACGCATTACATCTTACCTTAACAATGTATGACTTTAATGTAAAAATCAATTGTAGTAATAAAATGTCATTTTGTCTTGTTAACAATACTCTTAGAATTATAGTGTAACATTGATAGTCTTGTAATTCAGACGTCGAATGCTGACTTCATGTTGTAACATTATTACTAGGAAGGGAGTCCACGAGCAAATAACGATACTAATAATGACTTACATTTATATCGTAACAAGACATTCATGGTTTAATAATCAACGTTGATAAACAATATATGTCAGTAAAATCTATAATTATGTAACTTTCAACAATAAATTTTGAAGATTATAATGTAATTTTTTTTCAAATCAAAGGACAACGGTAATCCTCGGTAAAGGGTACCATATAATTTATCTTTAGAAACCAATAGTAAATTTATTCATTTATTAATTAATTAAGGTTCAATGTCAATCAAGGCCATCTGATCCACATAAATCATGTTTCCAACAGCTTCTTTTATGGAAATATTGTGTTGCAGTGGTCCTGAATTTTGTCAGAATATAACAAGGGGTGTGCAAATGTGCATACTAAATTAGGGAAGTCTTGCTTGAGTTTTAATGTGCCTACTATATACATACACTCTCTGGTAAATTGACAGATATGACCTCCTGAAATGAAATGACTCGATTGATAAGATTTTACCTTATTTTTCAGCGGGAATTGTATTCGTGGGTTGTAGGAATCGTGTCAATCACTCTCTCGTGATGGACTTGTCACTTGGATTAGGATTAAGATTCTGATCAGCTGCATTTCTTGTCATGAAAAAATGTCCATTACCGTGATGAAAAAAGAAAAACTGTCCTTTACATATTTTTATATTTTTGTTTTATAAAGAAGAAAAATTCTTTGAGGTTTTTAAAAGTGTGACTGCAACTTCTTCTTCTTTTTATAATATTTCATAACGTCGACATAGAAATTTACGTAAAATTGTGAGGTGGCAGAGAGTGAGAGAGTCAGGCCCGGCCTAAGCCCAGTGCGGGCAGGGCGACCGTTTGGGGCTCAAAAAAATTCGGGGTACCGAAATTATTAGGGTGGTATATTTATATATGTTTTTATAAGAGTATAAATTTATAAAATTTGGTTTAGTGACAAAGAAATTTAATTAGAACTGGTGGTTTTGTTGTTTAAAATTAATAAGGAGGTCTTAAGTTCAAAACACCATGTGTGCTTATTTACATTCCATTTTTTACAAATTTCTTTTCATAACAGTATAAATTTATACAATTTGGCTAAATGATCAAGAAGTTTAATTAGAAGCAATGGCTTTTGTTGTTTAAAATTAACGAGAGGTCCTAAGTTTGAAATGCTATGTGCAAGTTTATTTTTTTTCAATTTTTATAAATTTTTGTTTGGTTGTTAATTTATTTACTAGCTAGTAGCTATGTGGGTTGCTATTTTTAAATATCCGTTCCAATTTAAGTCTAATCTTCAACAAAGAGTAACGCGTAGACTAAATGCCAAATTTGCAAATAATATTATGTGTCATCAAAAGGTTTAATTTAGTGTTCATTCATTACTTATACATATCCTTAAAGACTTGAAAACATTTTTTTTTTTAGTCTTATATTGACGAGGTTAGTAAATAAGAAAAAATACCTCACGATTTATACAAAAACACTTTAAAAGTTCAGATGAAAAACAATACTCATAATCTATCTACTTGAAAACCCGAAATTTTTTGGTTTCCTTCTCTCGATACAAAATAAATTAGTTATTCCGTGTTTCTAAATTATTGAGTTTGAAGTGTTTTTTTTTTAAATATAATTTTATTGATGTCTTACATGTGAAAACAAATAATTTTTTTATATGAAGTGTTTTTTTAAATAGGATTATCTTACTCTAACTAATACCAATGTCTTTTGTGCTAAAACCCCACACCTGATTGATTGGGCAAGTGGTAAAGGTAGGGACAGTATCAGTGTCGTTAGAGTGGGGCGAGTCTGGCGAGAGAGTGTTAAATGTCCCACATCGGTGGGTTCAAAGAAACCTAATGGGTTTAAATAGGATTATTCTACTCTAACTAATACCGAGGTCATTTGTGGTAAAACCTCACACCTGACGAATTGGGCAGGTGGTAAAGTTAGGGACAGTATCAGTGTCGTTAAAGTGAGGCGGGCCCGACGATCCAAAAATCCAACATCATATTTAAACCCTTTTGGTTTTTTTGCAGCCACCGATGTGGGACTTTAACACTCCCCTTCACGTGTAACCCTATTTAGTGGTTCACACGTGGAGATCCATATTGGTAATTGAAACTCAGAAGTCGACTCCTATTGGGCCCACTTGTTTTCAATGGAACTCAACAGTTGTCTCTATATTAAGAGTTAAAACTAGTTTCCTTTTGGGTGACAAGCTCATTGGCTTGCACGGGCCCAAACCGTAGGCTTTGATACCATGTTGGATTTTTGGATCGCTAGGCCCACCCCACCTTAACGACACTGATACTGTTCCCAACTTTACTGCCTGCCTAATCCGTAGGTGTGGGGTTTTACCACAAAAGGCCTCAGTATTAGTTAGAGTAAGATAATCCTATTTAAACCCACCAATGTGGGACATTTAACAGAACCCACATGTGTTAGGGGCCCTACCTCTATTAGAGAAGGGGTAACATTAAGTGAGGTGCTTAAAAAAAAAGCACCTATGAAAAAAAGCTGTGAGGGTTTTAGGTGTTTGGTAAACTGAAAAAAAAGGGCTTATTTTGGAAGCTGCTGTGAGAATAAGCTGAAATCAAAGGAAAAAACTGAAGCTGCTATTTGCAGCTTTAGAAAACTGGCTTTTTTTCAAAGCACACGGAGCTACAGTGCTCCTTTAATGAAAAGACCCACTATCAGACTGCTTTTCTTTCCAAAAACACTTTTACAAAAAAGTTTACCAAACGCTCTGCTGATTTATTTCACAGCCGCTTATTCTCATAGCACAGCCGCTTATTCTCACAGCAGCTTTTTTTCAAAGCACAGCAATACCAAACCAGCCCTAAATTTGCATACTAAATGATGTGTCACCAATAAAAGATAATGCTACATTTTCATGTGTTGTTAAATTTTTTATTTAGTTGATTTGATAAACAAAAAGTATTTATATGCTAATGAAATATTTAGTTCTACGAACAACCGTTGCATGCCTTAAAGCCTTCTTTGGGCATCAAGGTTGGGTCTGAATTGTGTTGAGGTGAAAGGGGATACACATATACTCATCAACATCATTATTCATTAATGGCAAATCACAACTTCCTTGGAGAATTACGTCCAACATTCAAGATCTCATCTACCCTAAGAGCAAGTTCTCACAAATATATTGCTCACACATATCTTCCGAAAAGACAACATAATGGCTAATGCACTAAACTTAAGTACCATAATTATATTTGGTTTTTACAGTTTCTTAGTCTCAGTGCGCTTTACAAAATACTCGTACTATGATTATAAAATCTCTAAATAGTTCTAGAGGAGCCTCTAGTTGAAAAATGTGAAACAATCATATGTTGCCTCACCAAAAACTCTAGAACATAAATATGTATCGATTGCAGGTGAATGGTAAACCCATTTCAAATGCTAGATTCTCTGATCAAAGAATATAAGTACCGATTCCAGGTGAATGATAAACCCATTTTAAATGCTAGATTCTCCGATCAAAGAATCTAAATATCAAAATAAGGCACAAAACAGAAACGGAAAAGAATGGTAGAGTAAGATCTGCAAAAATCTGATCCTAATATGATACTTGTGCATTTTTGGGTTTAACCGTGAATTTGGATTACAGATTAATAAAAGGGTTCAAAGGATCATATGCAGGGCATCAATTATCTATTTACGAGACCAAATTTGACTTAAGATTCTTAAATGTGATTACAAGTTGAGATAATTGTGATTATATATCATAATATGTTGATGGTGGGGCATCATGTGTATGGATGACACCCCCGTGATTCATTGTCTAGAATCATATATGAATTATCATACGCAATTTGATCACTTTAATTTATTTTTTCACAAGTGCTTTTGAGTATCTTTCAATTTTCAAAAGAAAACAGATGGGACTTAAAATAAATAAAAAATCACAAGAGGATTCTGCAGTGGAATATATATGTAATTGTATAATATATGGCCGTACAGACCTCGTGTCTACAAAACTCATTAATTTTTATGAAACAAAATTCTGACCAGTTGGTATGAGTGGTAATTTATCAGCAGCATGCATGCTATCCATGTCATATTTGCAGTATGTGTGTATCCCTTTCAATTTGGAAAAAATGTGGAAGCTCTCGTCAATTCTTTATTTAAAATGTCTTCAATATAGTGAATAGTCTTATTCAAGTTAAATTTTCTCTTTTAAATGAGGCCTATGTAGATCGTGTTTGATGGTTAAAATTAAATTGAAATAAATACGTCATCGTACAAGGCATAGATATGAAAGAAACTTATAACTTCGAACCCTCAAGTCTTTTTCAACTTTCAAGTTGGACATAACTTTTTCATTTCTTTTTACGGCGTAATAGTGAGTTATTCATTCAAGATCTATTCTTAAAGTCAACCAAACGAAGCCTAAGGGTTTCATTCTTATCCCCCTTTTTGTTCAATAAAAAAATCTTATAAATGATCTAGCAGTAAACCCAGAACATATTTTACAACATATTCAAAACAATATTAGTTTCGCAATTTATTTATGTAAAGATCCTATATCTGTATATTTTTTCCTAACAATTTACATGCAGTAATAGCCCGGTTCTTCTCTTAGGAAAAAATACGTCGTTGTTGAAACCCTAACATGACGAAGGGCCTGGTGAGAATAACTCATCTGGGTTGCCTGCCTGATTGGCCAGTGATTTCAAAATGGGGGGACCAGTCGTATCATTTGGCTTTCAGCAGTGGGATTTCATATGTCAGAAGATATCTAGCAAAAGCAAGAGCAATAATAGCAAATATGTATTAGGAAAAAATTATAAAAACAAAAGAAAGACGACATTTTTGTGAAGGTGGGAATTTGGGAAATGAAAATGAGAGGAATTTTTTGTGAAATAATGATTAATTGGTAATTTTTGTGTTGTATTAAAACCGAAGTTTGGATTCATAAAGATTAGGGTTTCCACCTCAAAGATTAGGCTCTCAACGGTACTAAAAAATTATCCAAATTGGAACCTGAAAATGTACTTTTGGTGAAAAATGTTGTTGAAACCAATCATTGGTAAAAATTCAAATGGATCTTGGAATAACACTTGAAGTGGTCATGCAAAAAGCATCTATCTGGTGTTTCTTAAAAAAAAAAAACAAGAGTTTTAACGAAACACTCCCGATACTGTTCACTTTAACGGAAAAAGACAATTTTACTCTAAAAAGTCACTCATAGTACTATTCACTTACAACACTTTTTTGTCATTTTGATTAAAACTCAAAGTTTTCAAGTCATTTTCATTAGTTTTCCTTATAAAAAAAACGCTTTAAGTGCTTTTGGAACTCAAAATCAATTTTACCAAAAGCGAGCTTTCAATAATTTTAAAAGCACTTCCAAACGAGCCATGACTCAATATGAATACTCTTTTTTCCCTTTCTTTTTAGGGTGAGCTCCAAAAATTAATTAAAGATAGCTTGGAAAATCAAAAGGAACAAATAGATTTTTTGTATGTACTCAAGCTCAACTTCATTTATGTCTTAGTTGATTCTCATTCTGTTAAGATAGTTTCACAGAGAGAAATAGGAAAGGTTGAACAGAGAGAGAAAAGAGATAGAGATGTGTATCAGATAAAAGCTTTCTTTCTTAATGAATATGATTTACAACCCTCACTTATATATGTGTTCAGCTACAAGACTTGTGAAGCAAGTAATTCATAACCTCCTTATCTCAACTAACTTCTTCTAACCAAGTTATCTATCCTCTCCAGATTCCAACTAACTAACTATATGTATTTTAGCTGATTTAATCTTTTGACACATGGCTTTTGTTTTAACCATTGATAGTCTCTTCACTTGGATCACACTTTTGAACTTCATCCTTCTTACACATTCGACATCAAAAGTAAAGGTATTTGTTGATTTCCCCTGAAATGGTAAGGAAATGCTAATTTCTCTCATGAAATTTAATTTTAGTTGATTACCCAATGAACTTTTAGCCACTTTCATGTTAGATTTTGGAAAATTTTCATCTAATTTTCTATCCATTTTGATCACATGGTAATGTCCCTAATGGTTGACATCATATTGCTTTTTTCTTCTTCTTCTTCTTTTCCGCTTTTGACTGCGTACACTTTCTATTTGAATTAGCCATGACAGTGTAATTAGCAGATGCAAAGTATTGGCTTTGCGCCCAATTTACTAAAGCAACATTACCTTTTTGCTCTCATATAGTTGCCGTGTGTTGTACGCGTAACCAAGATGGATAGAAATTTAGAAGCTAGGGGAAAATGGCTATTTATAAAAATTCATAGGAAATAATCAGTTAAAATTAAAGTTCAAAGGAAAAATTAGCAGCTCAATACAAGTTCATGTACAAATCGACAAATAGGTCATAAAAGTATATTGATTTTTCTCTAACAACCGAATACTGAAATTTCAAATTTTCACGTCTTCACCTTTTCTACTTAATGGTATAATATGCAAGTCTCATTTTTCATAAACAATTATAACTTCAAATAGTGAGAGAGCGACAATGGAAGTCTTGAACATGGGATTAATGTTCTTCCACTCAACATATCCTTGTTTTCATGATCAAGTTTTTGCACTTGAGATTTATTTAATGACAAGTTTGAGAGTGGCCAATTATTAGTCATACACTAGTACACATATCATTGGGGAATTTAGGAAATGCATTTCTTTAACCAAAAGGCATTTCCACAATTAACTAATGTTTATCAATTCAAGCAACATAGATGCAAACCACCTCCTAGTGAAATGTACTTATCTTAAGGTGACTTGCAACCGACCGAGGAACATATATAGGCATTACATAATGGAGCAATAATAAATCTATAAACTAAATAAATCACGAGATTAAGAAGTAATTAACAAAGAGTGGCGTAGGAGAAGAAGATGGGGGATAACTTAAATCGTGTGGTCTATGCAATCCCTTTGCTGCAAGTTTTTTATTGGTTATTCTATGCAAAGAAAAACGCATCCAATGCCTTGCGCCTCATTTTCTTCCTAGACCCTAAACGTAAGACAAGACACGTTAATTACAAAAGCCAACAAATTATTTTTTCACAGTATTTAAAGAATATGGATGCTCTCCTTTCCATCCTCTCCTATTTGAATGTTCAAGATTGAGTCACATCATCATCTTATTTTACCTCTCTATAAGGAGAGAAAGAAGAAGAGGAAATTGAGAGAGGAGGGGTGGGAGGAGAGGGGAACGGAAGGGGAGAGAATCCAACTCGGTATTTAAATACAAGATTTATGTATTCCAACAACAAAAAATACAAGATTTATATGTTTTCAAAGATAGAATAACTTGCCCACTAAGGATTCCTCCCAATCATTCATCACCTCAAGCAATCAAAGATGGCAAAAAAAATGATGCCCCATGTACATATACAGCAGGATGTCCTATGCCTCACCCATAATTATACATTATCATTGTGCTTTATCTTATTGCTAATTAACTCAATGTAAATTTCTTAGAGATTTCGTGGTTAAAACTTAAAAACACAAATTCATAAGCACTTACAAAGAATATTAATGGTTAATATATAGGCGATTGCCCGTCGTTGATATATATATACTTCAAATACATTCCACATGAAATACGTTTTCGTATTCTATTGTATATGAAATACGTTTCTCAAATCTAAACTTGTTGTTCTCTTAAGTTTTGATCAACTATAATTTTACTTTCGAACATGTAAGGAGTTAAAAAGTTAGTATGTAAATTTTCTTCCATGGTTCCAACTTATAGCTATGAAGCTATCCATCCCATGAAGTCAAGATTGAGACTTGTTGATCAGGAAATCAATAATAGAACAAGGAACAGGATAAAATCCACGGATTGAAGGGTCAGAATAATCCAAAGATTTAATTACATACAAGTTTTTTTTTTTTTAAGCAAGATTATTACATATGTTGGAATAGATTTAGTTAATTTGGAATCTTCTAATTATAAGAATATAATTTTACATTTTAATATTTTATGATTCCTTTTACATATGGATCTTGTCAAACCCGATATATTGTAAACATGGTATCAAATTAATTTAAAAGGTGATATTTCTACAGCATACAAATTTAGTAGATGATATATATGATATGAATAAGAGATTTTAATTTTATATTAAGATTTATAAATAAACTTTTCAAGAAACTATGACATTATCAAATTTCAATGCATTTGGGCTCGCGGATACCAATTGGTGACATGATATATTTACAACAACAAAGCTTAATTTTACTAAGTGGTGTCGCTTACAAAAATGATAGAACACTACTGTATTTGGTTTTGCGCCAAGTCTTCCATTAGCTCTAAATAATTTTTATTTTTTTAATCTCTTTTCACGCCTTTCTATAGCTCTGGTGCATGATCTAAATCGAAACCATTGGTCGAAATTTAGAAAGGGATCCTCTCCAGGATCCCTTCCTCATAATATATCAAATCGGTGGATCTGTGTCATTGAAATTTGATTAAATGGCTGAAGTTATTATAACTTTTAAAATGAAACCATGTTTGTAGCCGTTGGATCAAATTTTAATGACACTGATTCTCTTATTTGATGGATTAAGAGGAAGGGATCCGTAGAGGATCCCTTTCCTCGAAGTTCATATAGGCATCTTATTATACATGTATAGTAGTACTCATGTCGTTGTTTTATTTATTACCTCTCACCCACCATTCATGCCTTGTGTTCCCCTTCTTATGTAGGGTCTATTTTCTTGTGATGTTGACTTATGATTGCTATTCTATGACTACTTGCATAAACCCAAAGGAAAACATTTCGAAAATAGCTATTCTAAGAGCTTAAATTGAAGGGAAAAAATATATATATTTATCCACTTTTAATATTATAATTGATTCTTTGTTGTAATTTTTTTTTACTCTTTTCTTACTACAGTTTTTTTTTTCGATCTTTAACTTATTAGGTTTGAAGTGTTTTTATTTAGAGGGTTATCGCATTAACAATTAGCCAAGCCAATGGTGGATTCAACAAAAATTTCATCCGGCATCTTAGTTGATGGTTGCACACCATTTTGTCGAGTTGGCCTTGGCTTCCTTTCATGTCTCGGTTTTTTTGAGACATTTTATTAAACATCTTTGCCTCTAAGTAGGCATGCTAAAAAATAATTTCAAAATAACAGAAGTGCACCGATAACTGTATGCCTATAATGATTCCCCTAGTAAATTGCTCTCACCATCTCAACAATTGTTACCATGACCCCACAACTAGTTCCATAGATCAATTAGGCATTTTCAACGAGATAGGATCCTCACCGGATCCTCTTTGTGAGGATCTCAGAAATTCTTTAATCATGTCCGTTCATCGTACATCGTGTGATCAGTTTTTGTTAAATACTATTTGTGTTTAATTTAAAAATAATAATTTAAAATGATTTGTTATCGTATTTAAAGACATGATTAAAGGATCCCCAATGAGGATCCTATCTCATTGTCAATGAAAGGCCTTTAATTAATTTTAAATTACAAATTATGGGTTTCTTTCTGCTCTTATCCTTCTTTATGCAATTGTGTTTTCTTTATTTGTGTACTTGTAAGTTAGATAGACTTGCAGAATCAAAACTTATCTAAGCCCCCACCTTTTCATTTGTCCATTTCTTGACTCTAAAGCAGTCTAATCTTGATCGCGATGCTGACCCCACACATCATCTTTGATGGGTCTCCAGGAAATGTTACAAAAAAACCCAACACTCATGATGTCTATTAAAATTAAAAAAAAAACTAACGAAAATGGTCTGAAAATCTTGAATTTTAATAATAATGATAAAATAAAATGAATAGTATCATGATTGACTTTTTAGTATAAAAATATAATTTTTCGTTAAAATGAACAGTATCAGAAATTTTTCATTAAAGTTCCCTTAAAATTATCCAATGCTTCGTGGAACTGGAAGCATGAGCAGTTGAGCATTGTGTTTCCCTAATATGCTCAGCAAATTCAGAAGAAATGGACCCTAATATGCTCAGCAAATTCAGAAGAAATGGGAAAAAAGTAAGCTAGAAGGGGCATTCCGAGAATTGAACTCGGGACCTCTCGCACCCTAAGCGAGAATCATACCACTAGACCAAATGCCCTTCACGGCTCTTTGCTTAACTTTAAACCAGTATTATATAGAAGTCACATCGGAGAATTAGTTAATGACTGCAATTACCGGTTTGGAATTAGTTTGGCTAGTTTTTTTCTCTTTTTTCAGCTTCTTGCAATGTATAAAAGTAATAAGGGCATAATAAATGTAAATATTCAGTTTGGAGTATGTCCAAAAGTAAAGCTTCAAAATTGCATAGCAGAATTAGTAATCTAATTAGAGTTATTGGTTTGAATTTAGTTTGGCCATTGATTTTCACTCTCATTTTCTTAGCGTCTTGCACTCTTCCTACGAGTGAAGAAAAAGAAAATTGTAACAAGTCAGTTTGAAGTGCATAAAGCTAAAAAATGAGTGTCAAAATTGCTCCCCGTTAGGTTTTAGAAGCTTTAAGCCTGAAATAATTGAAATAATTGAAATATTTTCGACATATTTGAAGAAATGACCGGAAAAGAAATTTCAAAAGAATGATTACTATTAATTTCCATACAGTATGCTGCGAATATTACTAGTCACAAGAAACAACAGAAAGAGCTACACGAAGATTGTTTAGGGTTCCACACGTATACATTCTATATGTTTCTACTGTTTCTTGATAAATTTTGAAAGTCTGGGCAGCATAGTGATTTCCATTCACAGTATCCCGCTTGGAAAATATTATCTCCCTCAAGATTGGTTCGTGGCCGTTGAGAAGATTACCCAAGCTTAAAACTTTTCTCCACGACTGATTAGCAGTTGGATTTGTAAACATTTTTTACACGACCTGTCTTTTGTGCGTACTTACTTGTTGCTTCTTGTCAAACTCCTCCAAAGATAAGGGAGGTATAAGATATAACAATTGTTGTGGTAAGGCTCAATGCAAATTAAACACTCTGTCGAGGTGGTGCAACTGCTACACTAGCTGAGAAAAAGGCTTCCAAAACCTCAAAGAATGAAAAGAGAATGTTTCGACCCCTCGAGGCATGAGGGACGTTATGTATTGAAACATGAGGGACCTTCCGTATTGAACTAGCATAAAAGGAAGGTTGTCATGATGAGCTTGTTCCCATTCTGGGAAAATAAAAGCTGCAGCAGTCAGAGAAAATGGCGATCATAGAGTCATAGGGCTTGCAAGAACTTGCCATATGAAGGGAAGCTGCGACGATGAGTGGCTTCTCGACATGTTCAAAAACACTGCAGAGCCGTCTTATGTCTTCAATCGTCTCACTGCCAGCAGATAGACGATTTGCTGGAATAGAAGCCAAAAATTGTAAATGCTCACTGCCAAATTCAAGTTGTGTACACGCTATTCATTTTTTTCCTTTCCAAAAGAAACAGATTAGGAAACCTTGCAGAGACCTTAACGCAGACGCCAAAGTACTGTGAAGTTGATCCATTTTGGTTGCCATCTGCTTCAGGCCTCCAAAGCTAGTCTGGTTCAAAGTATCTGATTCTCTGAAGGCAGTACAAATCATTTGTTCGAGCAACTGATGCAGTCGTAATGTTTCCAAGTAATGAAGGATCTACAATGTTAGAAAAGCATTAAGTAGATTATTCTGGATACACCACACAACACAACAATGGAGGCACATGACTTGTAGGTCTTGGGTTGGTCATTCAAGTAAGGAAATGGGCCTACGAAATGGTTGTGCTCAAGATAGTAGGTAATCTCTAACTAAATTTAAAGGCCTACTAATACTTATGTATCCAACCAAAAGATCAAACAACAACAACAACAACAACAACAACAAAGCCTTTTCCCACTAAGTGGGGTCGGCTATATGAATCCTAGAACGCCATTGCGCTCGGTTTTGTGTCATGTCCTCCGTTAGATCCAAGTACTCTAAGCCTTTTCTTAGAGTCTCTTCCAAAGTTTTCCTAGGTCTTCCTCTACCCCTTCGGCCCTGAACCTCTGTCCCGTAGTCACATCTTCGAACCGGAGCGTCAGTCGGCCTTCTTTTCACATGTCCAAATCACCGGAACCGATTTTCTCTCATCTTTCCTTCAATTTCGGCTACTCCTACTTTACCTCGAATATCCTCATTCTCAATCTTATCCTTTCTCGTGTGCCCACACATCCCACGAAGCATCCTCATCTCTGCTACACCCATTTTGTGTACGTGTTGATGTTTCACCGCCCAACATTATGTGTCATACAACATCGCTGGCCTTATTGCCGTCTTATAAAATTTTCCCTTGAGCTTCAGTGGCCTACGACGGTCACACAACATGCTGGATACACTCTTACACTTCATCCATCCAGCTCGTATTCTATGGTTGAGATCTCCATCTAATTCTCCGTTCTCTTGTAAGATAGATCCTAGGTAGCGAAAACGGTCGCTTTTTGTGATCTTCGCTAAATTGCTCCGGTCATTAGTGTGGATAAGTATATAAATGGATAGAGATAGGAAAGCAAACACAAGATGTACGTGGTTCACCCAGATTGGCTACGTCCACGGAATAGAAGAGTTCTCATTAATTGTGAAGGGTTTACACAAGTACATAGGTTCAAGCTCTCCTTTAGTGAGTACAAGTGAATGATTTAGTACAAATGACATTAGAGTACAAATGACATTAGGAAATTTTGTGGGAGAATGATCTCGTAATCACGAAACTTCTAAGTATCGGAGTGTGGTATCATCTTGACTTGCCTTATCTGTCTCATAGGTAGATGTGGCAGCTTCTCTGGAAGTACTCTTCCTCCATCCAGGGGTGGTATCTTTAACTGGTGGAGATGCACAAGGTAATGTATCAATTTCACTTGAAGCTTACTTGTAGTTTCAGGCTTGGTCAAGCGCGATACAAACCATGTAGTAGGAGTCCCCCAAGTCGCCGAGCTAGGGGATTTGCTGAAAGAGGTGACAGACAAGGTAAGCAATCAGAGCTCCGGCTGATTGTTCACCTTCTCCCCATCTTGCAGCAGCATGAAGGATAAAGAGAAGAAAATGAGAAGAGATGATATGGGATACTTTTGCTTTTGAAGAAGTAACTTTCCACAGGCTTATTCTTGAACTGAGCTGGAGGGTTTTCTGGTTTCCTCCAGAGTATAAGGCCGACTGAAGAATTTGAGGGTCAAAACAAGTCCATCAAATCTAGAGTACGTTCGACCCTGCTGATATGGGATACTTTTGCTTTTGACAGAGTAATGGATGGATCGGCACGTGTGCTGTTACGCTTGTCTCCACATGCTTCCTTGTATCCTTCGCACTTGCCCTATCTGTTCCTCAAGCAGATGCGGTATCTTCCCTGGCAACATAAGATGTTGAAGATGAGTACTCGAGAGCAATGCCAGGTAAGTAATCAGGTAAGGGGTTCCAGGCTGTCAGTTCCTGGCTGGGAGCTTGATTTCAAGTGCTGACTGATTGCTCTCTTTCTCCTTGTCTTGCAGGTAAAAACAAGGCCAAAGGAAAAGACAGGGAAAAAGCATGATATGGGATACTCTTGCTTTTAACCCTGATGATATGAGATATTCTTGCTCTAGTATAGCTTGTTTGCAGAGGTATTATCGGGGGGAAAGAAAGCTGAATATTTCGAAAGGCTTCGTTGGGAGTGCCCTCTCAGATATGAGGAAGGGTTGAGCATTTTTGCAGGTCTGCCTGTCCGTTGGGGATGGAGGTCGACATATATAGGAGTCTCCCTAACAACAAGTAGTAATGCTATTCCTTTACCCTGCTTGGTCATAGCACGGTAGTGGGAGCTGCCAGCTTCACATGTTTTAACTGTCAGAGCACTTTGAAAAAGTGGTATGTGGTATCTGGCTCTCGAGATTCGGAGAACGATGCTTCTTCGATTTTTGAGAAAGCAATCATGGTGGGGGTCTGGCTCTCGAGATTCGGGGAGCAGTGTCTCTTCGATTTTTGAGAAAGTAATCATGTTGGGAGTCTGGCTCTCGAGATTCGGAAGGCGGTGCCTCTTCGATTTTGGAGTAAGCAATCTTGTTGGGAGTGTTTTCTCGGATGTGAGTAAAGGTTGGGCATGTTTGCTAGTCTACCTTGCCACGAAGCACGGAGGTTGACACACAGGGACTTTCCAATTATCCAGCAGTGGTACTGTTCCTTTACCCTTGTGGGTAATAATATGGTAGCTAGACCTTCAAAATTTATGTGTCTAAACTTTGTTAGTGCTGTTTCTTTACTATTCTTTTACCTTTCTTGGTCAGAGCGATGTAGTGGGAGCTGCAAGCTTCACGTGCTCAACTTTGGCAGAGACTTTGACAAAGTTATCTGTGGTACCCATGAGCTATTGCTGCGTGTGGGAAGTGGGTGATTGAACAGTAAGATTCATGTGCTTTCTACTTCACCAGAAGTCTTCGACAGAATGCCCATAATTTCCGCAAAGCTGAGTGCGTGTGACAGGTGCTGACAAGGCTAGAAAAGAAGGTACCTCTTCGATTTCTGAGATCGGCCCTCGTGGTCTCTGAGCAGCCCAGCTTTTGAGAAAGCAAGCGCCTCTTCGATTGATTCGGAGAACGATGCCTCTTCGATTTTTGAGAAAGCAATCATGCTGGGGGTCTGGCTCTCGAGATTCGGGGAGCAGTGTCTCTTCGATTTTTGAGAAAGTAATCATGTTGGGAGTCTGGCTCTCGAGATTCGGAGGGCGGTGCCTCTTCGATTTTGGAGCAAGCAATCTTGTTGGGAGTGTTTTCTCGAATGTGAGTAAAGGTTGGGCATGTTTGCTAGTCTACCTTGCCACGAAGCACAGAGGTTGACACACAGGGACTTTCCAATTATCCAGCAATGGTACTGTTCCTTTACCCTCTCTTCGATTTTTGAGAAAGTAGTCATGTTGGGAGTCTGGCTCTCGAGATTCGGAGGACGGTGCCTCTTCGATTTTGGAGCAAGCAATCTTATTGGGAGTGTTTTCTCGAATGTGAGTAAAGGTTGGGCATGTTTGCTAGTCTACCTTGCCACGAGGCACAGAGGTTGACACACATGGACTTTCCAATTATCCAACAGTGGTACTGTTCCTTTACCCTTGTGGGTAATAATATGGTAGCTAGACCTTCAAAATTTATGGGTCTAAACTTTGTTAGTGCTGTTTCTTTGCTATTCTTTTACCCTTCTTGGTCAGAGCGATGTAGTGGGAGCTGCAAGCTTCACGTGCTCAACTTTGGCAGAGAACTTTGGCAAAGTTATCTGTGGTACCCATGAGCTATTGCTGCGTGTGGGAAGTGGGTGATTGGACAGTAAGATTCATGTGTTTTCTACTTCCCCAGAAGTCTTCGACAGAATACCCATAATTTCCGCAAAGCTGAGTGTGCGTGTGACATGTGCTGACAAGGCTGGAAAAGTAGGTGCCTCTTCGATTTCTGAGATCGGCCCTCGTGGTCTCTGAGGAGCCCAGCTTTTGAGGAAGCGAGCGCCTCTTCGATTTCTGAGATCGGCTTTCGTGGTCTTTGAGCAGCCCAACTTTTGAGAAATCAAACACCTCTTCGATTTATGAGATCAACCCTCGTGGTCTCTAAGCAGCCCAGCTTTTGAGAAAGCAAACGCCTCTTCGATTTCTGAGCAGGCGCCTCTTCGATGTCTGAAGCTCCGTCGAGTGCAGCTTTTTATAGGGGCTGGCATTAAGTTCCAAAGCACACTTGAATCTCCACCAGTAGAAGCTCCATTCTTGCACTTCTAAGATCTTGATTTGTCCGACCTCTTCTCTCTTCAATACCTTTGAAAATGTCTGGCCCCTCCGACCGTCGTTTTGACTTGAACCTTGTTGAAGAGGCAGCCCCGCCTTCTCCAGACAACATATGGCGCCCATCCTTCGTCTCCCTTACTGGTCCTCTTACCGTTGGGGATTCCGTGATGAAGAATGATATGACCGCTGCGGTGGTGGCCAGGAACCTTCTCACTCCCAAAGATAACAGACTACTTTCCAAACGGTCTGATGAGTTAGCTGTTAAGGATTCACTGGCTCTCAGTGTTCAGTGTGCAGGTTCTGTGTCTAATATGGCCCAACGCCTATTTGCTCGAACCCGCCAAGTTGAATCATTGGCGGCCGAAGTGATGAGTCTCAAACAGGAGATTAGAGGGCTCAAGCATGAGAATAAACAGTTGCACCGGCTCGCACATGACTATGCTACAAACATGAAGAGGAAGCTTGACCAGATGAAGGAAACTGATGGTCAGGTTTTACTTGATCATCAGAGATTTGTGGGTTTGTTCCAAAGGCATTTATTGCCTTCGTCTTCTGGGGCTGTACCGCGTAATGAAGCTCCAAATGATCAACCTCTGATGCCTCCTCCTTCTAGGGTTCTGTCCAGTACTGAGGCTCCGAATGATCCCCCTCCGATGCCTTCTCTTTCTGGGGCTCTACCGACTGCTGAGACTTCTCCTAAGCAACCTTTGTGAAGGCTCCATCTTGTTTGTTTATTTTGACTCATGTATATGTACATATTTGTAGCTTATCGGGGATATCAATAAATAAGTTTTCCTTCATTTCAACATATTGTGTTAAATACACCAAAGCCTTCTTCGCTAAGTTCTTTGAATTTTCTTTTGTTGAAGCTTGTATGTTGAAGCTTTCTGAGTGGAGCATGTAGGTTGGGGTAGTGTTCCCTTAATTTTTCGAGTGAGGAAAACTTCTCGGTTGGAGACTTGGAAAATCCAAGTCACTGAGTGGGATCGGCTATATGAATCTTAGAACGCCATTGTGCTCGGTCCTGTGTCATGTCCTTCGTTAGATCCAAGTACTCTAAGTCTTTTCTTAGAGTCTCTTCCAAAGTTTTCCTAGGTCTTCCTCTACCCCTTCGGCCCTGAACCTCTGTCTCATAGTCGCATCTTCTAATTGGAGCGTCAGTAGGCCTTCTTTGCACATGTCCAAACCACCGTAACCGATTTTCTCTCATCTTTCCTTCAATTTCGGCTACTCCTACTTTACCCCGGATATCCTCATTCCTAATCTTATCCTTTCTCGTGTGCCCACACATCCAACGAAGCATCCTCATCTCCGCTACACCCATTTTGTGTACGTGTTGATGCTTCACCGCCCAACATTCTGTGCCATACAGCATCGCCGGCCTTATTGCCGTCCTATAAAATTTTTCCTTGAGCTTCAGTGGCATACGGCGGTCACACAACACGCCAGATGCACTCTTCCACTTCATCCATCCAGCTTGTATTCTATGGTTGAGATCTCCATCTAATTCTCCGTTCTTTTGCAAGATAGATCCTAGGTAACGAAAACGGTCGCTCTTTGGTATTTCTTGATCTCCGATCCTCACCCCTAACTCGTTTTGGCCTCCATCTGCACTGAACTTGCACTCCATATATTCTGTCTTTGATCGGCTTAGGCGAAGACCTTTAGATTCCAACACTTCTCTCCAAAGGTTAAGCTTTGCATTTACCCCTTCCTGAGTTTCATCTATCAACACTATATCGTCTGCGAAAAGCATACACCAAGAAATATCATCTTGAATATGTCCTGTTAACTCATCTATTACCAACGCAAAAAGGTAAGGACTTAAGGATGAGCCTTGATGTAATCCTACAGTTATGGGAAAGCTTTCGGTTTGTCCTTCATGAGTTCTTACGGCAGTATTTGCTCCTTCATACATATCCTTTATAGCTTGGATATATGCTACTCGTACTCCTTTCTTCTCTAAGATCCTCCAAAGAATGTCTCTTGGGACCCTATCATACGCTTTTTCCAAATCTATAAAGACCATGTGTAAATCCTTTTTCCCATCTCTATATCTTTCCATCAATCTTCGTAAGAGATAGATTGCCTCCATGGTTGAGCGCCCTGGCATGAACCCGAATTGGTTGTCCGAAACCCGTGTCTCTTGCCTCAATCTATGCTCAATGACTCTCTCCCAGAGCTTCATTGTATGACTCATTAACTTAATACCCCTATAGTTCATGCAATTTTGTACGTCGCCCTTATTCTTGTAGATAGGCACCAAAGTGCTCGTTCGCCACTCATTTGGCATCTTCTTCGTTTTCAAAATCCTATTGAAAAGGTCAGTGAGCCATGTTATACCTGTCTCTCCCAAAACTTTCCACACTTCGATTGGTATATCGTCTGGGCCTATTGCTTTTCTATGCTTCATCTTCTTCAAAGCTACAACCACTTCTTCCTTCCGGATTCGACGATAAAAAGAGTAGTTTCTACACTCTTCTGAGTTACTCAACTCCCCTAAAGAAGCACTCATTTCATGTCCTTCATTGAAAAGATTATGAAAATAACCTCTCCATCTGTCTTTAACCGCGTTCTCTGTAGCAAGAACCTTTCCATCCTCATCCTTGATGCACCTCACTTGGTTTAGGTCTCTTGTCTTCTTTTCCCTTGCTCTAGCTAGTTTATAGATATCCAACTCTCCTTCTTTGGTATCTAGTCGTTTATACATATCGTCGTAAGCCGCTAACTTAGCTTCTCTGACCGTTTTCTTCGCCTCTTGCTTCGCTTTTCTATACCTTTCACCATTTTCATCGGTCCTCTCCTTGTATAAGGCTTTACAACATTCCTTCTTAGCCTTCACCTTTGTTTGTACCTCCTCATTCCACCACCAAGATTCCTTTTGGTGTGGGGCAAAGCCCTTGGACTCTCCTAATACCTCTTTTGCTACTTTAATACCTCTTTTGCTACTTTTCGGATACAACTAGCCATGGAATCCCACATTTGGCTAGCTTCCCCCTCTCTATCCCACACACATTGGGTGATTACCTTCTCTTTGAAAATGGCTTGTTTTTCTTCTTTTAGATTCCACCATCTAGTCCTTGGGCACTTCCAAGTCTTGTTCTTTTGTCTCCCTCTTTTGATATGTACATCCATCACCAACAAGCGATGTTGATTAGCCACGCTCTCTCCTGGTATAACTTTGCAATCCTTACAAGTTATACGATCCCCTTTCCTCATTAGAAGAAAATCTATTTGTGTTTTTGACGACCCACTCTTGTAGGTGATCACATGTTCTTCTCTCTTCTTAAAGAAGGTGTTGGCTAAGAAGAGATCATATGCCATTGCAAAATCCAAGATAGCTTCCCCATCCTCGTTTCTCTCCCCAAAACCATGGCCACCATGAAAACCTCCATAGTTGCCTGTCTCCCTGCCCACGTGTCCATTTAGATCTCCTCCTATAAATAACTTCTCCGTCTGAGCAATTCCTTGCACCAAGTCTCCAAAGTCTTCCCAAAATTTCTCCTTCGAACTCGTATCCAACCCTACTTGAGGTGCGTACGCACTAATCACATTGATAAGTTCTTGTCCTATTACAATCTTGATTGCCATGATTCTATCTCCTACCCTCTTGACATCTACAACATCTTGTGTCAAGGTCTTGTCCACGATGATGCCAACACCGTTTCTCGTTCTATTTGTGCCCGAATACCAAAGTTTAAACCCTGAGTTTTCTAGATCCTTTGCCTTACTACCAACCCACTTAGTTTCTTGTAGGCACATAATATTTATCCTTCTCCTCACCATAACTTCCACTACTTCCATAGATTTTCCCGTTAAGGTTCCTATATTCCACGTTCCTAAACGCATTTTGCTCTCTTGAACTCTACCCTTCTGTCCTAGCTTCTTCACCCTCCCCCGTCTAATAGGATCAAAGTACTTCTTTTGTGTGTCCCGTGTAAAGTTGATAGGAGCATATGCTCCCAAACAACTTTGAGTGGAGTCGTTCGAAAAGAAGTTTCTACGGCCCCCTTGCTCATTTAACACTGCATCCGGGTGCCGATGGAGATACAGCGACCCTTGCTCACTTATCACTGTGCTCGGGCCACACAGCGCGCCACTTACGGGTGACGCCCTAGCTTTAGCGCGATTTTGTTCTGGGTTCATTTTCATAAGGATTCGACGTGATCATGGAGTGCCGGCTGTCGACTACCTGACGCCCTCCCCCTCCTCCTTTATCCGGGCTTGGGACCGGCAATGTAAAATTACATAGGCGGAGTTAACCAAAAGATCAAACAATCAAAAAAAAGTTATCGTGTGGTTCCTTAAGCTGAAAAAATAACTGATAAGTACATTCTAAAAGTACGGGTTTTCACAATCTATCCTCTTTAATTAAAAGAAATTTCGTTCCCAAAATTTATAAACAAACTCCTTTCAATTCAAGCATATCTAACTTAAACTAGTCTTGTTCCGATGTTCCTAAGGGGGCCTAATAACCTGGCTTTGATACTATTATGTTGCTCCAAACAACGGGATAAATAAATTGCGGGCCAATAAAAGTAAACAAAATGAAAAACAAACTTGTCCTATACAAATAATCTGAAAAACCTTACAAGGTGTACAAAATAAATAAATCTTTAAATCTCTCGTCCAACACAACCTTAGCTTGTACCTGTTTTGCCAAAACTCATCTGAAAAATAAAAGGGTGAAGGGTGAGCAACAACCACCGCCGCCGATTGAGTAGAATATGTAAATGCCAGTCAAACTTCTTGTTTTACGCACTCTAAAAAAATAGGGTCATTTTGGTTCCAGCCCCTAATCAACCAAATTGTTAGACTAAAACCTTGTTTGATCGAGGTCCTTAACATCATTTAAGAGATTTAACTCATGCATTATGCATTTATGTATTTAATATCCCACAAATTATGAATTTAAACAAATTCAAATAATATTTTTAAAATATTGTCAAAAAAATTAATATTTTTAAAATATAATAAATACTTAAAAATAAATATTAGAGTAATATTGTTCTTCACAAAATTATAGCTAGAAAATAATGTACCCACATAATTATTAACATATTTAAAAAAAAATAACTACTTATATATATATATATATATATATATATATATATATATATATATATATTGTCGGTAACTACTGATATATTTAAAAACATAAAATAAATACATATAATTGGCATGGGTACATTTAGCACAAATAAAAATGGGTACAAATAAATTAAAAAATATGGCTACAAAGGGCACAAAAAGAAATTAATATATGGACACAAATTAAAACTAAAAAGAAAATTGGTACAAATTAAAAAAGGGTAGCAAATTAAAAATGGGTACAAACTAAAAATAAAAATATATGATACAAAATTTAGCCATAAATATAAATATATAAAATGTAACATTTCTAACACTAAATGAATTTATGTAGAAATAAAAAATATTTTATTATTGAAATAAGTAATGACGTTTAGTAATACCTAAGGACCTTGATCAAAAATTGAAATGGAATAAGGTTTTAATTAATAGATTAGCAAAAAGAAGGATATGAACCTAATTTCTTCAAAAAAATATCATACATTTATATCAACGCTTTAGCCACATAATTTTAAACCACATCATCCCTTCACGTAATTTCTAATTGTAATTGTACTACTTGGACAACAAAAATTCTCTCTTCATTTATAGTATAAATAAAGGCAAAATACATGAATATAACACAAAATTCCTCAAGCCCTTCCCTCTCTTCTCTTCCCTCTAACCGATCTCACTCACTAAATTTATACGACAACATGTTTATTATTATTATTATTTTCTAAAAATTATGAGTAACTACGTCTTATGTAACCTCTCACGTAAAGAGTTTCCAATAAAATAACATTTTCTCGACAATTTATCTTTAACTCAAAAGAGGAAAGAAACTATTAATATTAAGGATAATGTTAGGGAAGCCACATTTCTAATCAACACTTAAGTAATAATCCAATCATCAACATACACATCATTTGGTTTCCAAATTTGGCTTAGAAATATGGTCTCCCTCACATACCCTACTATTAATCAGTTATTTGTCTTTCGGTTTTGAATTATGCAAGTATGGTGGATTAAATACCACGTGTGTACTGAGCATGCGAAAGAAGAAAAGGAATGTGTATAATTCATTTCACAAGTTCAAACTCGGACCTTAAGATGCATAACATACCCTAGATCCAAACTCGAAATCTAAACTATCAAAATCGAGAGAAAATCTCTTACGACCAACACGTTGTCCCAGTGAGCAGTAGAATAGATGATTGTTATCTGTTCAAATAGTACATAATTCGTTGGTTAGATAATTGTCCTGTGATATCACGAGTTGCAAATGAAAATTTCTCCACAACACCATGAGCATAAACCTCATACTTTGGACCTCCATGATCCAAGATCCAGGATCCGGGCCTGTAGCCCAAATCATATTCCAAGTTGCCGCCTCCATAAATCAAGGCCAAGGTCCAAACCCAACATGTCATTTGTCGGACCGAGCCGAGATTTGAATGGGCTAGGCCCATCACAAGGGATTCCTTGGACTATCCATTTGGGGAATTGACCATTTAACAGGAGGGAAATACAATATGATTTGAAAATGGTGGACCCGCCCGAAGAAAAAGTAGCTCCCTATCTAGGTCCCGGAAAAGGATCCGGCGATGATCATTTTTCTTGGAAATTCGAGGGATCTCATGATCATGTTCGTTTATCTTACATCGTACGGTTAGAAATTATTTAAATTTTAAAATTTAAAATTAAATATAAATAGTACCTAAACGAAAACTGACCGTACTGTGTACAATGAATGATTACGATCACGAGATCCACGGATCACCAGAAAAAGGATCCAGTGAAAATCCATTTCCCCAAGTCCTAACCGCAATGGGAATCGGATCCCCTCTGGACCCAAAGGAACTAAGCCCAAGGATCAAATGATTTGGATCATTGAAATTTGATCTAACGGCTACAATTATTATAACTTTTAGAGAGTCATCTGTTTATAGCCGTTGAATTAAATTTCATTGGCCTTAAATTTCATTGGCCTGGATCTTTTGATGAGTAAGTTTAGTTCCTTTAGGTCCAAAGAGGATCCGGTTCCACCGTAATGAACCCTAAACCTATAGACACACAAGGTCCCCACGTTGGATCTGATCGAAAAGCAGAATCATCATCACTTATAATACAAAGGTAGTTGTAATTTATGAGAAATGCAAAAAAGACTCATTCAAATGGAATTTCACCGTTAACTTTCATGTTAATATTTCTCATTTTTGAGAAACCTTCTTAGATTGCTCTGTAATTTGTAAACCAATTTATTAACAAGTAGTATAACATTGTTATCTATTTATCTTATTTCTTTAATAAAGATAGAGCTCATTAACATATGTTGATCCCATTATTAGAGTTCGAATAATAATATAAATAAACGGTGAAAATTGTTGTGGCCTATATTTTACAGAGATGTGCGGCAAAGAGAAGAAGAGAGATTGGAGAATAGACTTGAGGAATTGTGTGTTAATTTCCTAGTCCTTGTGCCTTTATTTATAGTAATTAGGAGGAGAGAAACTTGCTCTCCAAGTAATACAAAGTATATTAGGGAAGATATTCTAGATCCCAAAGGATTCCTACTTTATCTCTACTTAGGATTTACACAATCACATATTGATAAGAACATATGTCACAACACTCCCCCTTGAGTGTGCAAATACTCAAGTAGATGGCGCATCAGATCTTCAGGAAAATGTAGAAGTAGTGGATGAAATCGTCTCGTTTAGTCGGCACAAGTAGCGAATGCGAGTCTCAAAACAAACGGAAGAATGCAGGAGTGGTAAAACTCACAAAACCTTGCTATGGCAAAACCCAAGGTGGGAGAAAAACGCATAGGCTAAGGAGAAAAGTGAGAAGTTGCATTAAGTCAAAACTATACGTCTTCTGGACGCAAGTAGAATAGCTCACAAGGGTATGATCAGCCCAGGATGGGTGCCTCGTTAAAACCTAGTTAGGTAGCAAAAACCCAGTAGGAAAAATGCTCCTAATCATAGGGAAAATGAGTACATTAAGATTAAGTGAGTATACTTCTAGATACTCTCCCTGAGTTTGACAAAACTTCCAAATGAAACTACAAGCATCGCAAATGAGAAAGTTACGCATACCAATTCCTTGGACAAGCTTCTGAAATGTAGACTTCGGTAGTGACTCCGTGTAGATGTCAGCAAGGTTATTTGGGATTGAACTGCTTGACTTCAATCTTCCGATGCTCATGCTGATGTAGACACAATATGCTTGGTGTTGACTTGTTGGATGTATCATGATTTGGTCGATACATACAGCGTTGTATTCATGGATCGTTGTTGGGACTCAACGATGGATGAAAAACGCAGGGATTTTGAATATGCTCAACAAGAATTCTCGACCATATCTCTCACGTGATGAGACATAGTGAGTCTTGGAACGATTCAAAGGTTTCGCAACAAAAGGTCTATCTAGTTAACCTCCAAGATATTGCGGTGTTCCTTAATGGTAAAGACATAACTATGCGGGAACGTACCTTGTGTGATCAGATAGACGGTCTGATTCAGCGAATCCCACAAGGTAGGCATCATTCCGAAGATCAAGGGGGTGTGATCTATTCTGAGATGTATAGGGAATAAGCCCAAATCCGTAGTAACGGAAAAAAAAACGTCTTTAACACCAAATTTGGTGGCGGCGTGTTAGGCGCAGTGCTGCTTTATGCCAAAATATTATCAGCACATAAGATGTCTGATCTAGTGCATTTGAGCTAAGTACAACAAACGCCAATGGTACTTGGTTATGGCTGCCTCACGTTCCAATATGGAACCTTATGCTCCATACCCACCGTTAAAGGTCTCATTTGCATCTAGCATACAGATGATCGGGATATACTCATACGTAACACCTTCTGGGTCTAGTTTGAGTGGTGGACCAGAATACCATCAAAACTAGCTCGAAACTTCAGGTCGAGGTAATGTCAAGATCATTCATCTTATAGTCCGACATGCGAGTTAATTTGCTCAACTCTAGCAATTTTGGATTTTATACATGCATGGGCATATATCCCTAACTGATCAAATATTCACTTAGACAGGTATACCACATACGCCCGGATAGTTCTGCATCCGTAAAGTGAAGGCTTATTGGGAATCAAGAGGATGTTCTTGTGGTCTATAACTATTTGAATCAGTACATGTAAGTCCTTTGGAAACTCTATGTAGGTTCATATCACGATCCTAGAGATACTACAACCACGTTTGTAATGCTGCAATCAATCACATGGCGTATGAGAGAAACCTTGCGCCACAAGGCGTCATATTGCACTATTTCATTCATCTCATTCGTCATAGGTTGATTCTTTTAGTTGACCAATCAGTTCTACGTTGATATTAATCAACGAAACGCGGTTCGTTATCGTCGCTTTTCATTTATGTCGGTACCATATAAATGAAACATCATTTATGATAATCTCATTCCAATTCCATATCTCATCCAAACTAGTATACTGGACCAAGAGCTTCAGGTCTCGAGAGTAATCCGGATTTAATCTCATGAGATGAAAAGGTCTGAGACAGCGATCGAGGGGTGGATTCATTCGTGCCACGTTCCTCCTCTTTTGGGGAGGTAAATCCTCGAACCGAGTTATCTACCATGCTTCTGGCATAAGATAGATTGATTGGCTAGCTGCCAATGTACGAGGGTCGGCCACAATTGTGGTTTTCCTACTTTCAGGACAAAGGTCCGAAGTACATTTGGTACACATCTTTGCAGGCACATTTGCAGCTGGTATATGTGATCTCGTCACTTTTTCTAGATCAGAGGAAGTGTCTGGTTAAACTCTGACGATCTAGATTGGGATCGATATGAGACATAGTGGGGACGTCCACGATAATTCGCGTCGTTCTTTAGGAACGGTGACGTTCTTATCTCCCCCTAACGACGGGAAGACTGGCTCATAAAAGTGACAATCCACAAAACGAGCGGTAAAGAGATCGCCTGTCAAAGGTTATTTAGTAACGATTATTAGAAGAAGAATCATAATCGACATAGATTTCCATCCTTCCCTGATGACCTTTTTGTTCTTGTGTACGTAAGGGCAGTGCAAATGGCACATAGACCGCACAACCAAAGACGCGCAAATGCGATATGTCAGGTTCGTATCTGGTAACCAACTGACACGTGCTTTATAAGGTTGGGTCGTGACGGGCCTCAGGCGGACCAACATGGTTGCTTGCAATATTGCATGGCCCCAAGCAGAGGTCGGGAACTGTGGTACGTATGACCAGTCGACCACGCAATCATTTGAAGGCATTTAATGAATACTTCTGCTGGGTCGTTCTGGGTATGAACATGGGACTGGATGTTCAACTTCAAAAAAACCCAACCGACATGCAATATCCATCGAGATTTAAAGTGTTCGATGTAACTGTCGATGTAAATTCTCCAACTTATCCAATCAAATAAAGTTGATCAGATAATCAGGGTGGTGAGCCCTGAGCTTGTTAATCTGAGCTACCAGTGTGGAGAATGCAACTTGTGGACAACAACCACACGTGTGACAAACGTGTAGAAGCATCAACCAATACTATAGAATATTTAAATGGTCCGTAGGGTGGTTGAATCTATCCACAAATGTCCCATTTGAATCCTTTGTAAAAAGATGGAGGGTGCTAAGGTATAATACGTGTCCAGGTATGATTTCTTTACTTTTGGTAAAAGGATGCCTAAAATGGCGCATCACGAATCATCCTAGATATCCCAAACGTACATCCATAACGAAAATTCCTTAGGAATCTCAGGCTTCTGGCCGGCCATATAATGGGGCTGAATGGATGTAATCCATTCGTTAAGCGTTCCATCTTCTCTAGAATATGCATTTAACTATATTCGTAGGAAGTGCAAAAATGGTGATATGCCAATGAATTTTTACTCCATTTTCTACATTGGTTTCGATATGGTAATAATACTCTCGAATATCCTTAAAGCTCAAAAGGGCGTTCTTCCGGAACGAAGTGAGTATAAGGTTTCCCTTTATGGTAAAGTTAATACCATTGGACAATATAGGGCAATGCCATGCCCCACAATCAGGTTGGATAAGCCTGAAAGGTTGTCAGGGGATGATTAGGTATGAAGTTAGCATAGAACCAGACAGCTAACTTTCCCACAAAACATACCTAAGCATGAGTTAATTGTAGTCACATGTGGTAATCTTCGTTAATTAACTCTTTTATTCAAGAATAATGGTGACATCCAAACACTAATCTTAAATCCGAGAACAAAATAAACCAAAAAAAAACAATGGGGTTCGGCCAATAGGCCGTCCATGTCAAATTTTGCTCTTCCAAATGTATTAGGTGGAGCAAAATGAGTCTTCACAAATGGACTACGAGAATTGTACCTATTCATGGACGTAACAGTTTCAATCATGTTTTGCTTCAGGCAAAAATTCATCTTTGCATGATTTGAAACAGTCCATAATGGATTTGAAGAGTCATGAAGTCCTCAGTAGGGAGGTACTTCCATTGGATATGCTTCAGGCATAATTCTTCGAATAAGGATCATGGCGGATGCTTATTCACGTCTTGTATCCACATAAAGTAGTTTACTATTCGAAACTTCCAAGTCAGTGAAATCGAACTTGTTACGGTTCGACAATACGCTGAATGGAGGAAACAAGAATGTGATTGGTGTTTTAGGAAATAAAATTTCCATAAACAACAAATTTAGAACATTCAGGTTCGAAGACATGGTTTGGTTTAAACGGATTTAAGCATGGAGAACTTCGGGTCTCAACATGAATGTTGCGCATTAAGAAACTTCAGGTTCATATGGCACTTTTCCGAAACTTCGGGTTCGGAAGTATGAACTTTTAAGTTCATAATACCTGCAGACAAACACAAATATATATGCAAGCAAATATACAACAAGGATATACAAAGATATAACTTCAGGTTTATAATTATAATTGAATTAATTTATTTGGACTTCGGCCCAAATTAAAATGTGGGTGAAAAAAAAATATAAAACCCATTGGGCCTAAAAATAATTAGGCAGATAAAATGTGGGGCCCAACAGAAAAATTAAGTCCACGGGGTGGCGTAAACAAATGGGTGTCGTGTGACCTAGGCCCAAAATGGGGCTAGGGTGTCTCGGGTGGGGCTGCAGGCCCATGGGGACAGCATGGGGTTGGGCTGCTACGGGCAGACCCCCCAAATTTTTTTTTTTCACACAAATGGCTGCATCAAGCACGCCCCAAAAGAAAACTAAAAAAATTCCTTTTTTCGGGCTGGGCCGCTGCAAGCAAGCCCAGAAACAAACAAAATTTGTTTTTGTTTTTTTTTTTTCGCACGGGTTGGGCCGTGACATCTCAAAACAGCAGCAGGCCCAAAAGGCACTGATGCAGGCCGAGGGACAGGAGCCCACTAGGGCTCGAGTTTTGGGATCCAAGACACCCCAGCGGCGCTAGGTGTCGGAATCGAACCGGGGGGATGCCGGCGTCGCTTCGAGCGACTGTCCTCGGGGGTTTAAGGCATGGCGAAGCATGTGGGTTCAATTGGGAACCGTAGTTGTAGACGGCGACCTTTGGTTTCGACGTTGGGGGATCCGAGAACCATCGGGGTTCAAAGAACCAGGCGGTGTTCATCGAGCTTTCTGGAAAAAAACCCATCGTCTTCGACGATGGCTATGTCCCAATCACAACTGCAGGTGTGAGTACCCAGTAATAACGGTGGTGAAGCCGCCGACTTCGGGCGGCACCGTTGGTTAGGGTTTGATGCCAAAGGCATCTTTCAGATTGGAGCAAGGGTTTTGCTCCGGTGCTTCGCATCCTATTGTGGGCTCGCGTAAGCCCAGTGATGTCGGGGTCACGGGGAAGAAACCCTAGGTTTCTTGAAAAATTCTAATAGAATTTAATTCAATTATATGCATATGAAATTCAATATATATTTCAATGAATCACATATTTACGTTGATGCATATGCAAATAATAGTTTCAATGCATGTACATATGTACAATTCAATTCATGACAAATATCAAATTCACATAATTGCAGCAATTTTGGTTATGAGGCATACACAATTTATGTAGAATCTAAAATATGTTAAACGTAAAGTTGGGTCATGCATCATGGTGAATGTTCATGCTATCAGGGCTTCAAAAATATCGAGTTAAAAGCCGTTGTTTTGGAAGAACCTGATTGCGTGATTATATGAATGAACTGGTTTGATGCAGAAAAATTATTTCTTCAATTTCGGCTTTCATCTTCAAGCTTGCATCACGTTCAACATAAGAAGAAAAATAAATTGAATCAATAACAATATATGAATTCCATAAAATCAAGATTTAATCAATTAAAAATAATTGAAACGTAATACTCCCCTGATTCTAGACGAATAAATTCTCTTTAAATTCTTCTAAGCACAGCGTGAAGAGCGTGCTGATAACGTGTTGTGGCCTATATTTTACAGAGATGTGCGGCAAAGAGAAGAAGAGAGATTGGAGAATAGACTTGAGAAATTGTGTGTTAATTCTCCAGTCCTTGTACTTTTATTTATAGTAATTAGGAGGAGAGAAACTTGCTCTCCAAGTAATACAAATTATATTAGGGAAGATCTTCTAGATCCCAAAGGATTCCTACTTTATCTCTACTTAGGATTTACACAATCATATGTATCGATAAGAACATATGTCACAACAAAAATAACATTTTTGTTCATTAACTAATTAATCCGGTTAAACGAACCCACACAAATTGCATGTTCACGCTTGCAAACAAAGTAACAAAACCAACGCGCCACTCCTCCCTCTCTCTCCTTTTATTTGTCAGAAAATGAAGACTCAGAAATCTGAACAAGAAGAGATCACTCTCTCTTTACTCTCTGTGTTGCTGAACTAAATACAGAGACGAGGGACGAGTCACTGAGTCACTGAGTCACTGAGTCGTCCGAGCCGAGCCCGCACTGAGCTTCTCTAGCTAACTTAGCTAACCATGGCTGCAGCGCTGGAGTGCTGGTCGGGCCGAGCGAGCGCGGACGAGGACATGGTGGAGCAGGGGCTGATGAGGACGCATGACAGATCGGAGGGTGCGACGGCGGAGTCGGAGAGTTCGACTGGCGCCGGAGTGAAGGATTCGTCCGCGATGCAGAAGAAGCTGCAGAGGCTGAGCCGGAACGTGTCCGAGGCCATCGCGTCGCTCAAGAACTCGCTGAATCTAGACTCGGCGAGTGACTCGGCGACGGCGTCGTTTGGAAAGATCGAGAGCTCGAGGAAGTTGGTGTGGGGGAGTGTGGTGCGAAACCTCACGCAGCTCTACCCTGGCAGTCAGCTGCCGGAGAAGCTCGTCTCCAACATTCGCAAGCATTACGATTCTCTTCCCCTCAGGTTTCAAAGCTGAATATTTAGCTCTGTTTGGTTACTGAGTTTGGTTTATACTTGTTTGGATTGATAGATTGCGACTTTGTGCAATTTGTTGAGCGGCCAAACAGAGGATTTGGATTGTGTTCTGATTGATTTTGCTTGTTTAGTGATTTGGGTTTTTGTGTATGTGTTGAATAGTTATGCTCAGGCGGGGTTCGAAATGAAAGAAGTGTTTCTTCATATAAAATTGATAGAGCAGGCATCATTGGATGGGCATCCTGCAATGTTGATTCAAGAGGTGTCTGACATGGAGGCTCTGGGGTCTGTGTTCAAGCTCACATTTGCTTGTAATTGTTCGATTTCATGGCCATTGATGTCTGTTGCACTCGATAATGATTTGATTTTCTACAAGAAGATACAGATTTTTGAGAAGAAAGGGTGTACTATTGGTGTTGTTCTTCTTATGGTTGAAGCTGGAGAAGATAAATTGTTCAGAAACCGGGTTGAAAATGCATTGAAGTCGGCCGTAAGGAAGCCCAAATCGAGCACAGTGAAGCTCGCATTTGGGCTATGCGGGTGTCAAGAAGAGAATACTAAGGGGAGGGAGGTGGAGGATATTGACGACGACATTGGTGAACAAAACTATAGGAATGGGTTTGAGATTTCTAGCCACACGATTCAGCTTCCGAATCCTCTACCCACTTCGTCAGTTGTTGTATCAGTAGACGAATGGCAGACAATCCAATCTGGCGGGGATGGGATAGGAAAGTGGCTGTTGAACTCTGATAATTTCGACTTTGTTGATCAGATTGGACCCAATTCATATAAGGGAGTGTACAAGGGGAAAAAGGTTGGAATTGAGAAGCTTAAGGGGTGCGACAAGGGGAATTCCTATGACTTTGAACTCCGAAGAGATCTTTTGGAGCTCATGACATGTGGGAACAAGAACATTCTGCAATTTTATGGTGTTTGCATCGATGACAATCATGGGTTGTGCGTTGTTATGAAGCTGATAGAAGGTGGATCAGTATATGACTTGATGCTTAAGAAAAAGAAGCTTCAGACTAAGGACATATTAAGGATTGCTGTTGATGTAGCAGAGGGAGTCAAGTTCATGAATGACCACGGCGTTGCATATAGAGACCTCAACACACAGCGAATATTATTGGATCGACATGGGAATGCTTGCTTGGGTGACATGGGTATAGTTGCTGCTTGCCAAAGTGTTGGTGACGCAATGGAGTATGAGACTGATGGATACCGGTGGCTAGCTCCCGAGGTTAGCTCATTGTTGCCTCAGTTATTATTCCGTTAATTAATATAGCTTAGTACTTATCAATCATCATGGCAATCTTTAAACCAGTTAAATTGAGTTCTTTCACTGCTACAATCTTTTTATCCTGTCAATCTGCATGTTCCAAAGCACCGGGAACAAATTGACGCTCATCCATTTCCACTGTTCATTGCATATCCAAATGTGTCATAAACCAAGTTCCACATCTTTTGCCGTTGTTCCAAGACCTCTCTGATATGATCGAATTGCAGATAATCTAGGCATTATTTTGCTACAAAAGCTTTACCTGCATAGACCTTCCCAGCATACAAGATTTGATCTATTTCTTACGGATTTTGTGTTAGGTTTCACCGGCACTCATATCAGATTCAATGTATCAATTCACCTATTCATGATCAATCGATTGTCACTAAGGACACTTTATGTCACTCACCCCAACATAATTGTTTGAGCATGCCGACCATGTCTTCATAGTTGTTGGCACTTTACATCTCAATGTACTGTTTACCTAAAACTTTGCCCGGCATTTTAGGCAAAGGATAATGCTAATGGTCCCTGAGATTGTCTAACTCTACATTTTGGTCTCTGACATTGAAAATCGATAGAAGTGGTCATGAGTTTGTCCCCGTATTCAGTGAAAAACCTATCAATCCTCGTTACATTGTCACGTGAACGATCACGAGACTATATTTTTAAGGGTATTGTTGTCAAAACAACCCCTCCATGTACGAGTATATTGACAAATTTTTCACGGAACGCCCACAATGATTTGCGGTGGACAAATTCAGGGACACTTTTATTGATTTTCAATTTTAAGGACCAAAATAAGGAGTTATGCCGATCTCAAGAATCATTTTTGGCTAAAAATCTCACTTTGCCCAACTACTTTTATCCATTCCGCTAAACAAATCACCGTAGCTGCAGCCTTAAAGTAGTGCTACCTTCAGAAATACAGGTATTATAAATGAAGCTTTTAAGTTTTTAGCCTGATCACGGTTCAAGCATTATACCCTTTCCGGATCCATTGTTTGATCCCACTCTATAAACCCATATTTTATCCAACTTTTATGTGCTTTTGATAATAATTGGATGCTGAGACAAACTCTAGGTACAAATACTTGATGATGAAATTAGATTTGCTTTGATTTGGGTCACGGGAAATGCGGATGCAAATCACTTAGAAAAGAATAATTCTTTCTTTCCTCCAGTTTGGCCTTTTGGGACCACTTTTTGTCACTTTCCCTTTTATATACTATCTAACAATCTGAACGCCTCCAACAATGAACTTGCTCAGATTTTTTGTAAGTACAGTGCATTCTAATAAAAATTAAGCTTATTTTTAGCTACATCTCTTGGAACTCGATTTTAATCTCACTTTGCTTCCTGTAACTCAAAAGTCACCACTTTATTTCCTGAAACTAAAAATTCGCTTCACTTTGCCCCCTGAGACTCGATTTTGATCCCATTTTACTCCCAGAAACTCAAAAGTCGTCATTGCACTATATTAAACTCAAATTCGCTCCACATTGCCTTACTTTTGTTAATTCCATTATGTGGGTTTGATTTGGGTGCAATAGGCTAATCAATATCTTTTTTATTTTTTTCCATTTCAAAATATCTTCTTTTAGACTCTCTGATTGTTGAATGTTAACGCATAGTGGAGATTTATAATCAAGTTCATTGGAACACGTGGCATAGTCTTATTGGGTGATGAGTCCCACATACGTTCCAGGGGCAATTTTTGAGTGTTAGGAGAAGAGAGAGAGCATCCACAAGTCAAGGTGGAACAAATTTTAAGTTTTAGGTAGTAAAATGGTGATTTTTAAGTTACAGGAGTCAAAGTGAGATCAAAATCGAGTTACAGAAGGCGTAGCTAAAAATAAGCCAAAACTTAAACTTGAAATGTTCGTCCACCTCATCTCTGATTTGAATTAATTGTATCCATGCTATCCAGCATACTAGCTGGGTGACATCTTTTATTCACCAATGTTTTTCCACATCTTTCCGCTTTGGTATTATCTCCCATTTATGATCTGAATACTTGAAATATAGAAATGGTGTTCATTGATTTGTTTGCCTCTCTGGTTGGACACAGATCATCGCTGGTGATCCAGAGTGTGTTAGCGAGACATGGATGAGTAATGTGTACAGTTTCGGGATGGTAATTTGGGAGATGGTCACTGGTGAGGCAGCATATGCCGCATGTTCACCGGTCCAAGCAGCAGTCGGGATCGCTGCCTGTGGCCTCAGACCCGAGATTCCGAAGGACTGCCCACAAATTCTGAAGTCCTTGATGACCAAGTGCTGGAACAATTCACCGTCAAAGCGCCCTCAGTTCTCGGAAATCCTATCAACTTTGCTGCAATCAAGCAACAGTAATAGGTGAACATCCTTTAGCTAGCCTCACTGATATTTTATTGGAACTCTATCTCTAAAACGAGGGGAAAAGGGCGAAAAAATGTATATTTTATTGGATTACTTCAGACTATCTCTAATGTTCCGGCCTAAAGTTAAAAGTTTGGAAGTTATATTTGACGTCAAAAGTTATATCATCTCCAATTTACATTTTGACTTTTAATTTTTAACTTTTGTGCATTGGAGATGGTTCGAACTCAAAGCTAAATTTTTGTTTTGTTTTTATTTTATTTCGAATCATAAACCATTAAAACACATACACTTTATTCCATGACATTAAAAACTATCAACGCGTTCTCCTTGTCGATTCCACTAGTGCTCAATGAGATCAAATTCATATTGTGACGTTTTCCCTATCGGGATGAAGCTTTTTTTGTTTTTTTTCAAGTTTCAAATCAATTACATTATTTCACAAGTGCACAAGACCGTGTTCCCGATACAGTAAAAAATTCTAGATACTTGACTCCAAAGTCACATCCCTAGTATTTTTATCCAACTAAATAATTGTATAGATCCAAATATATAATATAAGCAATATCCTTCCAAACATATGAATTATACCTAAATAGTGTTACAGGTTATCAAAAACTACTATTTGTAAAAATATGTCGAAAAAAAGGTATTAAGTTCAACTCCCTTCTTACCAGTAATTACAAAAAACTCTCTAAACTAAAATTAACGACGAATTATGAAAAGTTTGATCACGTCAAAGAAATATTAACTTGCAGAACTTTTCATGTCATCAATTTCTTTGATTCACACAAAATCCTATAACAATTCAAGCTCCATAGACATCAGATCAGAGCTTGCTTTTGTAATTCTAGATACAAATATAGCAAGCATGGACAACAAATTTGCACAATTGCAACCTGTAATCCCGACTTGAGCAGCATCAGCTCTTATCAGCACCTTCATCAAATGCACCGGAGTTTACAACTCGGAAATCCAGTTGCTTCTGATGCTTCAACCGGCGTCGTTCATCAAAGCTTTCCCAGCCTTCAAACTGTGAACATAATGTTGTCAGTGACACACCGTTAAAAGTAAAAAGCTAGACTACTTTACAGAATGACATTTGCTGCTAGGTACGTACCTGACGAAGGACATCCACAGTTATTTCTGTATTGTGCAGATCAAGTGTTGTTAGCTGTAGGCACATTTTGAATAACGCAGAGGGAAGTGCTTTCAACCCGTTGTTGCTGAGATACAAAGACTGCACAAAAGTACGAGACTTCAGGTGAATATCAGCCTGGTGACTTTGCACTTACTCTACACTCAAGTTAGAAGACTACTACTGCTAAAATGATATCTATAAGATCTTCATGTACAAGTGCTCAAGTTAGAAGACTACTACTGCTAAACTGATATCTATAAAAACTTCATGTAAAAGTTCATGGATGACGAGGCAGTAAAAGGAGTCAAAAACTTTAGGATGGCAAGATACCGTAACCATTAGGTCTTAGCTCAGGTATATATCAATGGGCAACAGGGGGTGTAGGCAGATACAATAGCAAACATCAAGTCGATGGGCGGTGAAAAGCAGGTGCAATATGAATAAAGCGTGAAATGGAAAACAATCTTATAAGAAAAGGCAAAACAAATTACTAAATAAATTCTAATACAGCAAAAACGTAATCAGTGTAATACGGAACATTAACTAATTAACTGAACCGCTCAACTCTGAAGCGGGTAAAAACTGAAATGAAGAAAGAGGGATAATAAGTTCAAAACAGTAGATTAAGTAGGGACCTTCAGATTGTTCAAATTTCCCATTGTCTCTGGCAACTCGGAAAGAAGATTTGATGAAACATCAACCTGCACCATGTGGAAAGTAAGTCAGATACATAACTGAACTACCTAGTATGGGAAACAACCAACCCTCTAATCACCCCTCCACCCACCAGACACCTGAAAGAAACAAAAAAATAGGAAAACACCAAAAGAAGTACCTCAATAAGAGCATTGCAATCCCCTATACATGTAGGGATGATGCTTATCCTGCAACATAGACACACGTAAGTTTAATTATGATATGTTACCAACATTTTGACAAAAAAGAAGAAGATATGTTACCATCATAACACACGTCTTCAAGAAATAGTGTCTTCATCAATATATCATCGATGCATAAAGGGGAAACAACTTTCCTAACCCAAAAGCATTCACAGGAGAAAATAAAATGTCCACAATGTAGACATGCCAAATTTATTAATTGTATCACATTCAGGTGAGAAGACAAGGAAAAACAAGAGGAACCAGATTTTGATTCTCTAATTCTCAATACGAAAAAACACATGTCCTTGGCATCCTTGCATATAATACTTTCAAAATTACCTGTTATTGTTCGCTTTCAGAACTTCAAGCTTAGTCAGAAGTCCTATTTCATTTGGGAGGCTAGATAATTTGTTTTTTGCAACATTAAGTTGCCTCAGTGATGTCAACAAGCCCAGTGAAGATGGCAATGTTGTTAAACTGCATACATCATGCAATTCATCAAAATATCCAACACAATGTGAAGAGATAGAAAATGAAAGCCACTCGTTATTGGTTAGCTTTATTTGAAAAGTAAAAGAGACACTCACTGGTTTTGCTCCAGAGACAGAACGGTTAGATACTTCAAAGATACTATTCCCTCCCAGCTAATAGAATCGTCCACTATATCATTTGCAGCGAGCAACAATTTCTACAGAATTTTGAGAATGAACTGAAACTAAGTAAAACTTATGGCAAGAATTTGATGTAGATGGAGCGAAAATATGAAACAGAGGTTTCTGTACCTGCAAGGAGCTTAGACAACCAATCTTTGAAGGTACATCTCGAATAGAATTATTGCTGAGTTCAATAACTCTTGCAGAAGTCCCAGAAGCCCACACTTCATCAGGTATAGCCTTTTCAAATTCAATCAACAAGAATTTGTCAACATCAGAAAAACTTAGGTCCTCTAAAACAAAATCAATATTGCACTCCAATCGGATTCACAAGTATCAATGGTTCTGATTCCCACTTCATTTCTATTGGTGAAAAAAGATATAACTCTACAAGGCATATCACTTCTATTAACATACTCAATACCTGTTAATCAGGCCATACACGTTACACATTGAAACAAGAATGCTTCTCTTGAAGTGAAATGTAATCAGAAAAACGCAAACTGGGAGACAAGGGTCCATAATCAACAAAGGCCAGTTTCGTATACCTTCAAGTTGTAGTCAGACAGTCCTATAACTCCAGTAGCCTTCCATCTATCCAACCGGTTCTTATCAACAGGAACTTCCGTCTTTTCTTTTCCCAATGTATCAACAATTCTGAATCTGGAAATGGGGCGTGTCTGAGCTTGTTTTAGGATGGGTCCGTCCTATCCATGCCAAAATTTCCAGAAATTACAACATTATCAATAACCCATTTGTAATAACTCAACGCTTCCGAAAGAACACTTAAAAATGCCCATCAATCTCCACAACTACTGCAATCCAAGGTTTGATGAAATTGATCACCTACAAATTACTCTAGGAAAAAAAGTATCTTTCTTGATGAACCATCTTTTTTTTCATATATTTTATCGACTACCAAACAAGTGGGGTTCTTTCATTTCCATCAAACTCAATCTCCCAAATTCAATTCAATAATTTCAAGAAACCAAAAGGGTAAAAAACAAGAATTGAACTTTATCTATAAATACCCGTACCCCTTGGTGCAAGCCCTGAGAAGCCATGAGCATGATCTTGGCTCCATCCCTGACCTCAGACTCCTTCAGTGTCATTCCATCCACCAGAAGCTTCCCTGTCACAAAATACCCACAACCCAAAATTCAAAACAAACAACGAATAGAAAACTTGCCATTCAATTAAAATCAAACGAATCCAAAAGGAGGCACCTTTGCAGATGAGCTTTTGGCCACGAGGGAGGACATTGGTGAGAGGCTGCAGAAGGGCCTTGAGGTCTTCGATGGTGGAGTCCACAGAGAGGTTTGTGATGGGAATTGTTCTGCCGCTGAACTTCACGGTGAGGCTTACGGTGGCGCCTCCGCTATCGTCACCGCCGGTGGCACTGCTTGCCATTTTCTCTTTCTTGCTGTGAGTTCTTGGTGGGTCTTCTTCTGCCTGTGTTTGTTTGCGTCTGATCTTTCCAATAACTTTTCAGAAACGAGGGCGGACGGCCGCTCGCCTCCCTTCTTTGTTTTTATTTTATTTTTTATTTTGACAATACTCCAAAAATCTAATTATAAACTTTAAAACTTCCATCTATTCATTTCGAAAGTGCGTTTAAATGACTAAAAATGCTTTTAGGTTAATTCTCAAGTCTTTTTTCAAGAAGCATCAAATTAATGCTTCTTATATTTTAAGTGTTTTTGAAATTCAAAAATATTTTTATTAAAAATTAGTTTTAGAGATATTTTTTTTAAAATTTCTTTCGATCATTTAAAACACTTTCCAAATGAGACACATTTATAAAGAAAAAAATTCTTATGAGAAATGGGCACGATTAGATTTTTGAAATGTCAATACTAATTCTTTATTTTTAGGGAAGGTGTATGCAATAAGGAATTTGAGAGATTTTAATGGATTTTTACGAAGTTTAACTGATTTGTAGAGATTCTATGTAAAATTTTGATTCAATTCCATCGAAATCTCATGGGAAGATGTGACATTTGTCGATTATTGAAATGACGAGATTTTATTTTTTAGAATTTGTAAATTTTCTTGTTTAGTTAACCTAAAATAACAATGGAATTGAATACTGAATTTGTTATTTTTAAACTTTCAATCATAGAAATTGGGAAATGACACCTACATACATGGAATTTGAACTTGGGAATTGGAGGTCTCAAATTCCAAGTTTTTTTTCCAAGTGGAAATTCTAAATTTCTATGTTTATGAATCCAAACAAGGGAATTGATGCATATCAATTTATAAATTCAGACTTTTACCAAAATTCCAAGTTTATTTCCCTCATTCAAACATAGTGTAAATTCTAATTCTAATTGAATACACTTAGAATGTTATAATCTTCTTTAAAATTCTAATTGAATACACCCGGATTTCTAAGGATTTTAATAAACTATCTTAAAATCCTGATTGAATACACATTGAATTTTAAAGAATCACTTACAATCCTGATGGAATACTCCTAGATTCATTAAAATCTCTCAAAATCTCAATTGAATACACCCCCCTTAATGTTGGTTTTTATCATCGATTTAGAAGTTTTTGAACAATTTTTTATTTTATTTTTTTAAATATAACGATATATTTACAAATAAATATCTTATTGATTTTAAATTTAACTAATTTTTCTCAAAAAGGATCTATGAATGAGAATTAAAATATATATAATTTGGATTCTTGAAAAGTTACAAATGAATTCTATAAAATATGTGTAAAAAAAAAAAGTGTCATGGATCCTGATCCATTGAAAATTGTTTAGGTGTCCAGAAAGAAGCCACATCTCCTTCACATTGTTCTCAGTCCAACACTGACAATATGCTCATGGAGTGGTGTTTGCAACAAGAAAGATAAGACTATTAATTTTGTGGAAGAACTTGTATAAGGTTTGAGAAATATGTTGTACTTGTGATTTTGTATGCTATGAGTGTTGCTATGTGTTGTTTACTTTGTGAAAATATCATTAATTAGGTATGTGTCTCATCTTTTTCATGTAAGTTATGGTTTCTTTCTTCTTCGTCTGTTTTGACAGGAAATTTCATTGCATTCTTCTTCTTGACACCGGGTGAGAACAAGAAGCGTCGTCGGCCAATCTCCGTCTGGCCCAAGGAAACCTTTGCACGTTCGTTCTTCTTTAGCAAAGGGCTGGACTCCCAATACGAAGACTTTTTCAAACCTATTGCCGAATGCCGAAACTAAGTACCAGCAAAAAATTTGTATCCATTTTTCATCTCCCAGACTCGGGCCTTTTATCATAACTTTTGCATTGCAAAGAAGTCGAGACCTAACAATTTGATACGACTTCATCTCTGTTTTTTCCATTAAATGGTCTCTCTCTCTCTCTCATTGTTTCATGGAATTTTTGCACGAACCGATAGAATTGATGAGAATGTTAATGCATTAGATCAGATGAGTGTTAACAGAGTCGTTATTTTATCAGTTTTGAAACTGCATTAATGAACTCTAGCTGGTATTGGCTTCTTTTGTGGTTTTCCCCGTTATTTTTACAGGATATGTAGCACTTTCTGGCTGCAACGTTGTTACCCTTTTGTTGCGTGATATTAAGAGATTTGTTGTTTGTGTTTTATAAGAGATTTGTAGACATACGTTGGATGATAATTATGTAGTTTTGTGAAATACGACGTGTAATTGTCTTTGAGGATTTGATTTTATGTATCTTGCATCATGTGACCTTAAGATTTTAGTGACCAGCTTTTAGCGACCTCTCTCTTGAAGTCACTACATAGTGCATGTGACTTTCGATTCAGGTACCATCAATGGCGAAACCAGAAATTTTTAGGAGGAGAGGCGAAATTTCAAAAGGTAAAAGGTCCAAAAAAAAATATCTACACCCACATCATTTTAGATAGTAAATAATATTAATGTCGTTCATATTTTGTGTACTTTCCCTAATAATTTGGCATCATTCCTTTGGAACTTAGAAAATCCTCATCCAAATATGAATATGAATGCAATTAGCCAATTTTAGATGTGTCCTACCAGGCGATCTATTTGTGAGTGATGGTGGCCGTGTTAGCTGCAGTGTGGTGTTGGTCATGCGAGTTGATGGGGGCAGTGTGTTGGTGTTTAAGGGAAACTCTTTAATAGAGGTAGAGTCCACCAGTACATGTGAGTCTCATCTCTATTAAAGTGATGGTACAAGTAGATGAAAAGAATATCATTTTTGTAAGTGTGGTATTCTGATAAAAAGTTAACATGTATACTTTTTAGTGGAATGTATATCGACGATGTGAGTACTAATTAATATTTTGATTAACATTCTCAAAATTATGGTTCTTAACTGAATTATATACCATCATTAAATTCATAAAGTAGATTAGAGATGTCTAACAAAAGATACAATAACCAACTTGATAAATTTTTTTTTGAACAAACGATTTTATCATTAAGGGGTGGGAGAGTGGCCTAAGCCTCACAATGAGTTAGCAATAATATGGTTCAAATTCGCCTTTGGCGTGAATTAAACCTAAGACCTATCACTTATAAGTGAACGAGAATACTATTAGACCGTAGTACTAAGTGACAACTTGACAAAATTAAAACAACTAAAAAAATGAAATCGAGGGATAATCACAGCACCAAAAAGCCTTCATTTTAAATAAAATATTAAATGAAATAAAAAGAAAAACGAAAAAGAGCCAAAAAATTGGGCTGATCCAATTTCATGTGAGTTGTAGATATAGCTAAGTCAAAAGCCTATACCTGTAACGGCACTGTTCCACTAAAGCCAATAAACATAACGGCACAATTCCTCTTAAAGCCAATAAACGTAACGGCACTATTCCTCTTAAAGCCAATAAACTGAAATATGCTACAGTTTTTCTTCCTCGTGAGAAGATGTGTGAAAATTTCACTATTTTAGTGCAGGTTCAGAGGAATGACATCCAGAGGGGCGGCTTATCGCTCTTAGAGTCGAATTCCAATGACCAGAGGTGCAACCACACCTCCTTGTGTCTCTGTGGCTCGCCACTGTGCACAATGTTTATGCAGCTGCAACAAAAAATAGGGCTTCATTTATGATGAGAGGAAGGGCGAGTACTTGCTCCTGGGCTTCATTTCCAGAGAGGGAAGTGGCGGTCGCCACTCCTTGCCTTCACGTGGCTTCACCACTGGGTACCATTATATTGTTTTTGTGACAAAGTTAGTGACCAAAATTGTGGTCAGTAAAGCTTTTATACTCAGTGACCATGCAAGGCCGGTCACTATTAATGACTGATATTTCAGCGTCACTAAAGAGAATTGTGACGAGCTTGTAGCGACTTCTCAGTGATCAACCTTTTTTGGGTCACTGAGTTGGTTTAGTGACCATTTCACTTTCAGTGACGAATGAATGGGTCAGCTAAATCCCTGTTCCCTTGTAGTGTTGGATGAGATTGTGGTAACGAAAGCTGAAGACACAGAAACTTCGAAGACAATGTCACCAGAGCCGAATAAAGATTCGTATTTTTACGTGCATTTTGACAGCCCGCGCACAATATGCCGTCTAAATATTATCAAATTCTGCGGAAGGAGCTGCCGCAAGCCGAGGTTTGAAACTCTGCTTGAACATGTCGAACGAGGCTATTATTTTTTATGCAGGTAATTCTATGTGGAACAGTAGGAGATGTGTAGTTATTGGCTCTACATTGTATAGGGTGCAGGGTGAATTCGAAGGAGATCATGATAGAGAGTCGGATGTTTATGCCTATGATTTCCCCCATGACACAGATGAGTGACGGTCCATGGCATAAGGATTCCGTCCCGAGTTTGATTGATCACGCGATCATACTTGGGGGAGAAAACAATCTTCCATATGACGGAGAAAATCCATGTTTTTTTAAGGTTTTTGATCATCTTCTTCTCCAATCCTGTAATGATCTCCCTCCTTGCTCGCGCTACTCTAGTCGTTCCGGAGCCACAAGCTAGTTGTTCTGTATCATACCAGAACGGAAAATGCTGCATACATTTTTTACGCTCACAAAGACCAATGGGAGCCTAATAAAAGCAAAATCCTTACTGTTGGGTTTTGGGCTGCTGCGGAGTTGGAAGGCTTTCTAATCGGCATGATTCGGTTCAGTAAAGAGTTTGCGGATAAGAAGTTGGATTCAAATGGGATCCCCTAGCGGTAGTGGGTGCTACATGAGCTTGATGAGAAAACATGTGAAAAAAGCTAACACGCCAAATGTTTTTGTATTATTGAGATGGAAACGCTACGTGACGGTGTATCCGTGTCATGTGAGTCCTCCAATAATATAACCAAGGCTATACGTGACAGTGTTTTGACAGGTGTAGGTCAACTAGATCTGGTCATTTGTTGCTGTAGAACCAAAACAATGCAAGGATTTGCCAGCTCTGAGACTCGCAGAAGAAATGAAAAAATCCATACCTCATTTTGGAACCCTAAAAACTCGAGTTTTGGTTCACATGCATGAAAGAGGATCCCTAGGCTGTCTTTAACTTCTACGTTCAATCGATCAAGCATGTGGCCACAAAGTCCATAACTTTGTTACTCTACTTCTTCTTTTCCCCGCAATCCATGTGAACTTTTCAGAATCCACCCACTGGGTGGGTTTTCTACTTTACTAACTTTTGCTTTTGGAAACAACAGATTTATTCACACTTCCAGAACTACCAAACATGTATTGTCTCCACTACACTACGCGGTTAATTATGCATGGTCCCTCATCCTATATGTTGGATATATCATTGCTACTCGTTCACTCTCTCCTCTCTTATTGTTATTCTCTTTTGACTTCAAGATAAGTGTGTGAAAATACATTTAACCTTATATTTGATGTCGTTCGTTTGATTTTCGTTTCAAAAATCGTTTATATATACGAAGATTTTCGATGCCGTGTTTCTTGAAGGATGGATGCGCTGAGAGAATCTCACTTATGATCAAGTTTCTGATCACCACGTAGAGCTTAGACTTTAGTTTTAAGTCTCGGGTTGGTTAGTTGCTTGGATTTTAGATTTGAAGTCTCAAGGTTTGGTATCCTAAATAATCAACCATGTCAATAAATTAGATCAAAGTGAAAAAGTTGACTAACAATGAGCTTTTCTCGATTCAACAAGCCTTCAAAATATAAAACGGCGTATTCTCATAAAAATTATATTTGTATGTGCATATGTAACAAAGACGAAAACAAAAACCTAATTGTAAGAGGGTAGCAATCATAATCTACACATCCAAGCTATTGGTAAGAGGGAAGTTTTAAACTCGGGTCACAACATATTGAAAAATAAATGTTATATTCACCAAGACAATGTACCGCTTACAACGTAATCGGTTTAAGTTGTGCTCGTGTGAACTGGTGAAGGTGAAGATTTTGGCAAGCAGAAATGTCAATGTGCTTGCTTAGTATTAATGGGCTGGCAAGAAAATGAGCACGCCCCCATACTCCTGCGTTGTGTGAATAATTTAAGATCCACCACCACCCTTCTTAAATATATGCTCTATAATAATATAAATAAACTGTTGCATAGCAAGATCTTGTGCAGATCACTTGGATAAATAAGCACATGATTTTTAATAAAAAGCTTTAATTTAAGGCACATAAGCAGATATGCTAGCTATTAAGTTGGAAACTTTGTTGGCTTGAGGTCGGTCTTTTATTTATCTTGTTTTCAAGATTTTTGACTCACTTGAGCTACTTTCCTTACAATTCGAACCACTTTCTTTCCAATTCGAACCGCTTTCATTTCTTAGACTTTTTTCCACTTCAATCGACCTCTATCTTGTACTACATCAATGCTGGTTAAAAGTTGTTGGTGAATGTAAAGAGTAAACTGAACTCAAGCTTAAAAATGTCATTAGCATCAGTCATCAGTCATTACCAACTCTTGTGTAGTCAAGCAGTTTTCTGCCTCTAAATCTCAGTCTAAATCCAACCCAAGATAAATAAAGTTCCCCCAAATATACGTCAACTGTGACGTATTGTTTGGACCCAAATTTACATCATCGGCCCGTGTAATCGAGACCGTAGAGTAAACATAGTTCTCAGCCGTCGGATGGAAAAGTGAAAATATTTTTGTTAAAAGATAATATTATGGTTTTTATCATGATTATCTTTTAATTTGAATTATCTTGACATATTCTTAAACGGGATGGATATGATGCAAATTATATCCTCAAGTAAGAGTGTTTGGGCTCAAATTAACATGTTGGGCCGAGTATAGAACCACTCTCGGCCCGGGAGGCCTGGCGACAGGGGAGCCTTGGATCATTTAGTACGTGGGCTCCTAAACCTAGGTCGGCTAGGTCATATTACATTTACTAGTCGAGTCCTAACGCGATAAGTAGTCTCGGCAAGGGTAATAACCCGGAAGTGAATCCGGCTCAATAGAGGACTAGGCTCACAATCCTAGTAAACATAGGACTGGTCGAGTGGGTGTTTGATCCGGAGAAGAAGACCTAGTTCGAGTAGGGTTTTGACTCGACTTCAAAGGTATCTAGTGCTATAAATAGAGGAGGCTGTGCATCATTCAAGGGGGCCTCCAACACACACAAAACTGCCCTGCGCAAACTTTCTCAACACCTTGAGATTTTTTATTTTCTTTTTTCGCCGACACATCTTCCGTTGGCATCAACAGCACTGTGAAGGCAACCGGTGATATCTTAAGTCGGCATAGATAGCTCTGTCACCGTAGAATCAGCCAATCTCGCAGCATCTTCCGTTGGCATCAACAGCACTACGGCGAGGACGACTGGTTACCTATCCAAGTCTCGGTCGAGAAGGATTTCCGAATCCTCATTGGTCGAGGTCATCTCATCAGCCTTCTCGGCGAAGTGGGGTGTTACCAGGTTACTGTATTCGGCACATTGACAGCCGAATTTGAGATTGAACTTCGCAAATTAGCAGCCTTGTCTTCAGGCTCTAGAACCCAAGAGGCCGAGAATTGTTCCTTCCTCGGCCGCAATCGCAAGACACAGAAGTCAGCAGCGCGCTCAACGCAACATCATCAAATTTACTCCTCGGCCGAGCTCGGCCGACGAGTTGGCACGCCCCGCAATCACCGAAGGACGTAGTTAGCTTAGAATATACTCGGCCTGCGCGCCACGTAGGTTTGGTAGATTTTAGGGTCAACACGTATACAAAACATAAAAGGAAAAATCTTGACTAGGTCCACATAAAAAGTATATGGAAAATTAGGAAAAAGTTACTTATCTCCAAAACACAGGACCTCTCATCTATAATTAGGCTCTAAATCCCAATTACCCATCTCACTAATTACCACCTCTCATCCCTCCCCTTCTCTCTAAAACCCCCATTAAGGCATAAACAAAACACACCACCTCTCTCAACTACCTTAACCGACTGCCTAACCCCCCCAACATTTTACCTATCAATCCAATCCCTCCCCTCCCCTCTCCTCCCTCCTCTCTCTCTCTCTCTCTCTCTCTCTCTCTCTCTCTAGAAAGTTCCCCACAACTTTGCAGAACTCCCTTTCAAATTTCAATCACCAAGGCCTTTGCTTTAAGCAAAACAAGACCCAGAAACCAGAGAATCACCCCACAAATCCCATAAATTCAAAAAACAGAGCAAACCCAATTCATATTTCCTCCTGTTTTTTCAACCCAATTCATAAAGTTTCAATCTTTGTTCAATTCTTCATCTGGGTTTTGCTAAAATCCAACTTCTGATCCCAACCCTCAAATGTGGCGGCCGTGGAGCAAATCAACTGTTCAGATTCACGGCACGTCATCCCCATCCTCCCCCTTCTCCTTCTCCTCCTTCAAAGACATACAAACCCTCTGCGCCGACGAAACCGACGACCACTCCCAGCAACCGACAACCGGCGCCGCCACCAAAAAAGCCTCCGCTATTTTCCATCGCGTCCGAGTCGCCAACTCGCTCCTCCGCGCCTGGTCAGCCGCCCAGCCCTTCACATCCTCACACCTCAAACCCCAACCCGACGATGAAATCTCCACAAAACAATCTGAGCCGTCGATCAGCTCCATCCCGGGCGCGGAGAAACGCATTGTCGTTTACTTCACAAGCCTACGTGTCGTTCGGTCGACGTTCGAGGACTGCAAGACCGTCCGATCGATTCTCCGAGGGTTTCGCGTATCATTGGACGAACGAGATCTGGCGATGGACCACCGGTTCTTAACCGAGCTGCAGCAGATTCTGGGTCAACAAACTAAGTTGACCTTGCCGAGGGTTTTCATTGGCGGCAGGTACGTAGGTGGCGCCGACGAGGTGAGAAATTTGCACGAGGCGGGCGAGCTCAAGAAGCTCGTGGAAGGATTGCCCGCACAAGAGCCGGGCGTATGCGACACGTGCGGGGGGTACAGATTTATTCTGTGCGACGAGTGTAGCGGCAGCCACAAGTTGTACTCTGAGAAGAACGGCTTCAAGAGTTGTACGGCGTGCAATGAGAACGGTCTCATCAGGTGCTCTTCTTGTTCGTGTGCGCCGCTCTAATTTAGTAATTTTCCCTCTAAGTTAGAAATAACAAAAATTAGAGAAAATGTAAAAAAAGAAGGGCAAAAATCCACTTGGAGGGATTTTTTTTTTAATTTTGTTTTTTTTTAATTTTTAGTTTTTGTAGTTTTGTTATTAAAAATGTTGTTGGGCATATAAGAATGCGTAGGCCCGGCGCATGTGGGGGCGTGGAATTATGGATTAAGAAGCTAACTTTGATTATTATATTTGAGCTCAATTTAAGTACATTTTTTCTTCTTCCTGAATTTTATATTTTAGTTTTTTTGTTTTTATTTTTGAGAAATCTTGAGTTCGACGGTCTCTATTTATTCATTTCATTAATTCATCTCACGTAAACCAAATGTTCGAAATATTTTTTTTTTCTTCTGTTGAACAATTTGAATTTTCTGATTCTTAAACTCTAGACAGTAAAGTTTGGAGAGATCCAAATTCCCAGCCAAAATGAACATTTTATTTATATTCTTTTAAAATTTATCCATTGGACTATCGAAGTATTTTCCTGCCAACAAAAATTGCATGTATATATCTCGTCTTGCACGTGAAGAGGAATTGAAATTTTAGATGTGGAGATTGAAAAGAGATCTTGTATTCACAGTTTCAAAATCATGTTAGACAATTTTTTAATCTGACGACATCTGGTTCGTGAATTAGAGCTCGTGAGCAAAATTATTGGTATTTTGTGGTTCCCTACGTCTTCGGACAAAGGGAAGAAAACCCTTTCATTCTCATAGTCTATGTACAAAGACACATGAGAGTTTCATTCTAAAGAACCAAAACCAGTGGTTTACCAAAAAAAAAAAAACACAAAAAGAACCAATCCCAGTGCATGTTTAACCAATGAGCAAAAATGTAACATATTCGAGAAAGCACAAAGGTTTGGAGCCTCTCACCCTTTGTTCGAACTCTCTACAGATGCATTCTTTGGGGTTACTGGTTCTGCTTTGGCATATCGGTTGATCCAGAATCAAAAATATGTTGTCGCCTCATGTGCTACCGAGATGCATGAGAGAAGAATTGGCATGTTTTCAATGTGTACCTATTATATTAAAAAAAGGGAAAAAGAAAAGTGAAGCCTAAAAATACGAAGCCCAAGGCCCATTTTTCTTGTATAACCTTGAGGTTGGCATAAGTACAAGTGATATGGACTTGCATCCCATCTGGTTTCAAATGGTGTGAATTCTAGGAATCTTCACATTTTAACCGTTTATCGTATATTGTGTGGTCAAAAAATATTTTGAATTTTTTATTTAAAATTAAACACAAATAGTACTTAACGAAAACTGACCGCACGATGTACGATGAACGACTAAGATGTAAGGATTATTAGAATCCTCACAAAGAGAATCCAGAAATAATTAATCCTCATTCCAAGCGATGTATGTCGGAGGAGATGCACATTTGATGCTCACCTCTCATTAAAAATTGTTAGGTCAAATGTCACTAGTTTAATAAAGTGATTAATAGAGACTTAGTACATATCGTTTTAGGAATATACCAATCTTTGTTTCTCACCTAAATGAATATAGAAAATGTTTACAAATTGTACAAATAAAGCTCCATTTTGATAGTGTATACTTAAGTTTTTGGAGAAACTTAGGTAATTAAAAGATGAGCGATGTGGTTTCTTTGAGTCCAATTCATCCTTTATGTCCTTTTTAATCGTACGTATCAAAGCTCAAGCTTGGTTTGTTTTGAAGGGAGATTTCAAGAAATGGCAGATCTATTCACTCTATCAATAATCGAGATGGGTATGGTGAATTGAATTGCTTGCAATAATTAGTTGTTGCAACTACGAAAAAGGGAATCTATTTTCTTACATAGAATCATTCATATATGTGTGGATATAGATAAGGGAGTTTTAACGAAAAGCCCACGGTACTGTTCACTTTAATAAAAAATCATATTTTTACATTAAAAAGTCAAACCTGGTACTATTCACTTTACCCTTTATTTTGTCCTTATCATTAAAACTCAAAGTTTTTAAGCCATTTTCATTAGTTTTCCTTATAGATAACTTATCTAATTTTTTTTATATGGATCCATTTGATTCGTTTTTCTTCGGTTCGAGCCAACTGAAACAAATAAAGATTATGCAAGACGAACCTTATCAATTTACAAATACAGCTTGTACTTATGACTATTAGTTTGGGCAGGTTGACCAATGCACATGTGATATGGTTCCCGTTTGGAACGTAGTAAAACTTTGTGAAACAAGCATAAATTTAGGTCCACCTCAGATAACATGCATGTGATAGAGTACCTTATACCACTTCAATCATGGAGGCATAGGTCTTACTTTTGAGAAGGATGGGCTGCCATTGATTTCAATGGAGCTGTACACACCGGATGATGTGCGAATTCCCATTTTAGATGTACTATATATAATTCATCGTCTTAGATGATAGTGTCACAAATCAAGACCCAATGATCATTTCGTTTAATGACACTCAGTCTCCACCCCTCTTGTTATAAGCCGTATCAATGGTTCCTACATCACAAACCAAAACCAACTGGCTTCTCAAAAGCTCATTTAAGAGAATCAAAACTCCTACATATTGATCCAGCGTCACTGGAAATACAGATAGTCCGACATTTTCTATACCAGGAGGTTGTGTTGTCTATTTTTGAAGGAGACCAGAAGGCCCCACGTACGGTAATGGGTCTCATTCAACTAAGTACTCATTCATGCACAAACCCTAGAAAAATTCAGCAGCAAGTTAATGTGGTCCGGCTATGGGGTCCAAAACCCTAAAAGCATTTTCAAGAGAAGTTCTAAATTTTCGTTAAACTAGCAAGTGACCAATGTCAAAATATTATTAATTTAGTTACTTAGTTTAATTTTTTACTTCCAACAACACTCTATTGAACAAATTTTGAAAACTCAACCTCCTCATTTTCTAAGCAATCTTCTCTCTTCCTTTCTCCTTGCTTAAGGGTCCACCGTAGAGTTTTATTATCTTTTTAATATTTAGCAAGTGAACGGTTGCTCTTTGAATCTAAAGTGATTATTCATTTTGTTATAACAGAGACACTTTACAGTATCTCGAAAATGAATTTTTTCAGTTTAGCTCTTTAAAATAGAATTTTAGTTGTTTTACAGCATATAAAGCCTCTATGAGTATAACAACACTTTATTAGCTTACAAAACCCTTAACACAATCCATACACACAAAAATAAAAAGATAGCGTTTCCTCTTATTTTCTGTGTTTCTTTTATGCGAAAACAAAACCCCAAGGAAACCCTAATTATCTAAGTTGATCAAATAAGAGGCCAGACCTTGCTGCATTTTTTTTAAGTGTTGTGGACTGTGTCCAAATGGCTTGTATGCTCTATATAAGTGTATATATATAAACCCAAGCTGAAAGTTTCAGCTCTCTTATTAAACATGCATTAAGTATGTCAAATTAATTTTTGTATTTTAAAATTAAAGAATGATACGGTCAGTCGCTCTCCAGAGTATTCGAAACTCGAGAGTGCGCAGACCTCAAACCTCGTTGACTTCTTTTCCAACAGAACAGAGATACACACTCAAAGAGGGTATGACCTAATGGACCCCATTAAGGTCATTGTAACTTGCAGAAGATGTTGCTGGGCAAATAAGACTCTCTAACCCACCGAAACCTGAAGACTTGGAAACCACTTCAGATCAGCAACTCAATTTATAGAAAGATTATATTTCACTATCTTCTTTCCCCTACCTGTAAAAAATATGTTAATTACTGACCAAACACCATTATATCTGCTCGAGCTGTATAGTTTAACTCTTTTCACAATTTAGGGCATGCATTATCTGATATTTGCAACTAATGTCCTTTTTCTTTCATAAAGGACGACTCAAAGCCAATAAGGCTTCTCGCTTAGCAAGGGTCGAGGAGAAACGTGTATAGAACGCAGCCTTACCCCTTTCTTTGTAAAAAAGTTGTTTTCACGACTCAAAACTTTTCGATCACAAAGAAGCAACATTTTTGTTGCGCAAAGACTCGCCCTCTAATGTTTTTTTTTTCATGTTAATCTAAAAAAAATTAATTTAATGTAGGTCCACATGAAGCACATCCAAGCAGGAATCAAGATATTATTATTTTTGGAGAAAAAATATTGTTTATTATTAATTAATATGATCATTGGGGGTCCACTTCCCCAAAACTTGACAAACTGGTCTGCATCATTGTTTGTGGAGACAAAATAATACAACCATGATGAACCACTAATTAATTGTTAAATGGTTATCTTATGGAGGCCGGAACTGAAACTGGTTCATGGAATTTTTTTTGGTCAACTAAACTGGTTCATGGAATTCGTGTGACGGGATGACTGGTTCAAGTTACAGATTCAAGACTTCTCCAAAAATAAAAAGAAAAAAGCTATAAAAGAGATTTTCGTTGTGATGGAATGACTAACTCTAGTTACAAATTCACAAGAGATTTTTTAGCGTGCTCATATTATAATATGTGTATTTATTTTTCATTAATGTAATATCAATTATGTCGTTCATCTATTATAAGACATAAAAGAAAACATTACGGTGTCAAATATTTGTAATACATGTAAAATTTTCTCCAAATTCACCCCGCACCCAAATTATAATAAAATGCAGAAGAGCAAGTAATGTTTGCCTTATGAATTGTGACCAACTGCATGATGGCATATGATCATTTTTAAGTTATAATTGAGGCAGTATGTATCTGGGGTACGTATGAGTCCTGTGTACATAGTTCAATGAAAGTAAGCTTGAACTTTAACATAAAAAGAAATATGGCTCGAACTATGAAGAGAAGAAGAGACCAAAAGAAGGGAAATTACGCAGAATGATCCCTATATTCCCAATAGAATTAAGAAAAAATGCAACAAAAACAAGCAAAAATGGACATGAGTATATTCAAGTAAATGCAGGTGGGTTCTTATGTAATTTGGTTTAATAACCCAAACCTTCTATCTCTTCCCCTCTCAAAACGTATTCTACTAAAAGAATACCACAATTGGAATTCGTTGAGTCATCTAACTGTTATTACACAAGAAAACGAAGAATTTGATTGAACATTGAGTTAACACACTACTCATCAAATGACTAAACAATTTTCAGTTTGACTTTCTACCAATTGTTCGAGGATTTCGAAGATGAATGATTTAGATTATTTTATAACAATGCAGAATGAAAAAGAGAATGATGATCACTAATGAAAGTCAAATCTACCTCATCTTAATCTTCATCATATTATCTCCATTCTTTGACAAACATTTGCTTTTATTCTTCAAAATCATAATGTAGCTCAGATCAATTCAAATCACATGCAATAAAAACACGTGACTCATGCACCTGTTAATCTGATTAACTAGTAATTAACAACAACAACAACAACAATAACAACAACAACAACCAAATTTTTTCTCATTAGTGAGTTCGGCTGTATGAAGCTTAGAACACCATTACGCTTGGTTTTGCGCTAAGTTTTCTGTTAGCTCAAAGTACTCCATGTCATTTCTTAGTCTCTTTCAAAGTCTTCATAGGTTTTTCTCTACATTTGTAGGTCTTCGGTTCGCCTATTAATCTGATTAACTAGTAATTAAACTGATCAAATTTCCAAATCTTGATTAGTACTGTCATCATCCAATAAGAAAATATCAAAACCAGAGGTCAATGATATTTCTAGGAAAAATGCTACAAACTGATAAAAAATTGTGGCAAGTGGCAACCCCACAAAAGTAGGAAGGAAGAAAAGGAAAACTCACCCAAAATAATCACGTGAGCGGCACGTGGCCACGATAGGACGGCTCTACAAATAAATGTCTTCGAGTTCGAGCCCTGTCGCTGGCTGCTAGCTACAAGACAAACAAGGCAACGTCGCTGGATTGCCGCGGAACCGAAACATTCAACATTCCGTCGTCTTTGCCCGATATTTCGGTCCCCATTTTGGTAAGTTTTCGGTCAAGCATTTAAAAAATTGGAACTTTTTCAAGTTGTAAGTAATTTTTAACAAGTCTCTGATTGCACGCGCTTTCTTCCACCTCTGTCCAACTACTCTTGCAGTTCTAGTGACTCCCACAATAATATTTCTTCTCTCTCCGTGTAAATGTTGCAGCTTGGGAATTTTTTATTCTGTTGACGTGGGAATTAATGGATCAAAGGTGGAGAGTTTCTGGCGTTTCGCAGCACCGCCGGATTGCGGTGTTAGCGGTGGTGTTTCTTTTACTGTTTCATCAGAATCTGAGCCCGTGCTGGTCCCTTAACATTGAAGGTCTGTGAACTAGTAGTACTTGTTTGTTCTTCTGTATTTCCGTACAGTTTCCAATCAGCTGCTTAATGGGTTTTGCCTTTTTTCATAAGCTGCTCATTGGGTTTTGGCTTTTTTGGCCAGCTGCTTAATGGTTGGTTATTGCTTTTTTGGTCAGCTGCTTAATGGGTTTTGGTTTCTGATAAATGGGTGGCGTTTGGATGCAGGTTTAGCGTTGTTGAGGTTCAGGGACAGGGTGGTGACAGACCCTTTTGGGGCTTTATCGAATTGGAACAACAACGGTGGAGAAGATGATCATTGTTCCTGGTTCGGGGTGGAGTGCTCGGATGGAAAAGTTGTCATCTTGTGAGTGGCATTTGCTGATAAATCTCTATTTTGTTTAACTTATCATCCCTTGCTTCGGCATCTTGTTTTCGAGTAATATTGTGTGGTACTGAAACACGGCTCAAATCATTTGAAGTTCTACCATGCCAAAGTAGGAAATGGTTTTTGTGAGTTTGTTAAGTGTGAAGAGTAATAAAATTCTTTCTTATTCTGCATTGTGAAGAAGTGTTTCTGCATTGATTATTAACATGATTTGAAGGAGGGGTTTCATATATCACCGAATAAATTTATTCTGCCAGACCCTGCGTAAAGCGGGAGCCTTTTGCACTGGGTACGACCTTTTAGTGTTCTAGCTTGAAGCTTCAAAGTGACTGCAAACGGCAATCCATAAAAAAAGCACCGATACTGAGATCTGCTAAAACAATGTGTTGGGAAATCATAAATCTTTAAAGATTGATATCTGGCAATCACATGTGTTTGGAAACTCTTCCATCTACTATATTAATTCATGGTAATGTCAGCCTAATGTTACATTTGAAAAACTTGCAGGAATTTGAGAGATCTTTGTCTTGGAGGAACGTTGGCTCCTGATTTAGGGAAGCTGGCTTACATAAAATCTATGTAAGAATATAACTGGTTCCAAGTCCAACAAAAGGAGTCCAATGAGTTTATTTATTTATTTTTATGTATTTTTTTTTTCAACCTTTTGCTTCAAGGCGTTACTATGAATCTGGTACTTCTTACTGCAGCATTTTACGCAATAATTCGTTTACCGGAAACATTCCGAAGGAGATTGCAGAGTTAATGGAGCTGGAGGTTTTGGACTTGGGATACAATAACTTTACTGGACCTTTCCCATCTGATTTCAGCAACAATCCGTCTCTTACCACTCTGTACGCACATCTTTTTCGAACTGTTTGGGATAACGGGTCTTATTCTCTAATGGCTTCCACAATTTTACTAAACTCATCTTGTGATTTTTATTGCAGTTTACTTGACAATAACAGATTTCTTGGTTCCATATCTTCTGAACTCCATCAATTGAAGATGCTTTTGGAATGCCGGGTAGATCAGGATCAACTAACAGATGCCGCTTTCTGTATTAGCAGATCTATCAGCTGGTAAGAAGCTAAACTGATCTAATATTATATCTTGGATTCGACATATAAACGGCCAGATAAATTCAGACCTAATTTACTAAGAACTAGTTCATTTCTAATTCTCACAGTATTCCTAATAATTCGGTGATTCGGTAGTGTTAGCTGAGACAAGTTCTTTATGTTTTGGCACCGTACAAATTTTTATGGGGAAGTATTACAAACAGTTTGTACGTTGTAACATATATTTCCTTCATTCAGTCTATGATGACTTTTTTTTGTTATAAACAGGAGCACTGCCAAACCTGAAGATGCAGCTCACCGTAGGCTGCAGCAGGTGGCAGATGACAAAGCACCGTCCAGATTCAGAAGGGCTAAAGAAAATGAACGCGGTTCATTACCAACTTCGGCTTCTTCATCTTCCTCACCACCACTTCATCAGCCTTCTTTACCACCTTCACAGCCATTTTCAGTCTCATTGCCACCATCAACATTTTCATCTTCACTGTCATTAGATTCCCCTTTACCATCACCATCATCTTCTCCTTCTGCATCTCCCTCAAGTAGTTTTCCGGCTCCTTCACCCTCACCTTTGGTAGCGCCAACTCCCGCCTCTCCAGTCCCAAGAAATCCACCAACAACTATTTTTCCACCACCAGAGTCCAGTCCAGAACCAATTCATTCCCCTTCTTTAAGTCCAAGTCAAGTGGCTCAAAGCAATTCCAATTCAAGGCATCGTGTAGTTATTATATGCGCAGGCGTTGTTGGGGGTTGTTTATTGATATTCCTTGCGGTTGTTGGCATTATTGTCGCCAGAAGCAGTAAAGTTGTTACTGTCAAGCCCTGGGCCACCGGGTTAAGTGGACAGTTGCAGAAAGCATTTGTCACAGGTGAGATTTGTGAGAATACTCAGGCCCCTGCACACACAAACTTAAACACTCGTGCAAGTGTATATGTATGTATATATACACCTCTGATTCCTTTAAATATGGCACTGTGAAATTTTCGCTTAAATTCCATACATGTTTCAAGTACTTAGCTTGATGAACTGTGTTCAGGTGTACCAAAGCTGAACCGATCAGAACTTGAGGCAGCTTGCGAAGATTTCAGTAATGTAATTGGATCTCTCTCAGATGGCAACGTTTATAAGGGAACCCTTTCGAGTGGCGTTGAAATAGCTGTGACATCAATCACAATGGAATCTGCTGCAAACTGGACCAAAAGTTTGGAGGCTCAGTTTAGAAAGAAGGTACAAAGGAAACAATTTCTATGAAAGCCAATGCAATATTTAGTCTGAGAGTCCCTAATTGCCACATCTATCGCTGTCTAATCTCTATAAACATGTCTTTTTTTGCTTTTGCAGATAGAAACATTGTCCAAAGTAAACCACAAGAACTTTGTAAACCTTATCGGGTTTTGCGAAGAAGATAAACCATTCACAAGAATAATGGTTTTTGAGTATGCTCCAAATGGAACGCTTTTTGAGCATCTACACAGTGAGTACTTTCTCTCTATGTTGTGAAGAAAAAATTAATGAAGTCAATCTGTACTTCATATAGCATATTCGCAATCAAAAAGCATTTGCACAGAATGCTTATATAGTGTTCCCGTGCTTGCACGCGTGATCATGTCTACCTCTGTCACATTCATACAGATATGCATGTCAAGTAAATTTCTGCAAGTTTACAGAGAATTCTCACATTATTTCCAAGAAAAAAAGTGAAATGTTCGAGTTAGTTTTAAGCGGTAATATACCTGCTGGTATGCACAGTTTTGATAATATCGAATTTGTGTCTTGCAGTAAAAGAAGCAGAACACTTGGACTGGGGAATGCGACTACGAATAGCCATGGGCATGGCATACTGTCTAGAGTACATGCACCAACTGAAACCACCTATAGTTCAGAAGAACTTGCAATCATCCTCTGTATACCTGACCGAAGACTACGCAGCCAAAATATCTGATTTTACCTTCTTGAATGAAGTGACAACAGCGAAGATGGGATCCGTTGACAAGAAGCTTTGCGATTCCATGTCCACAGATCCAGAAAGCAATGTCTACAGCTTCGGGGTAATATTGTTTGAAATGATCACCGGTAGGATTCCATACTCCGTGGAAAACGGTTCTCTTGAAGACTGGGCGTCACACTATCTGAAAGGAGATAAATCCTTGAGAGAAATAGTGGATCCTAGCCTAAACTCTTTCCAAGAAGAAGAGCTAAGCGAACTGTTTCGAGTGATAAAAGACTGCGTCCATCCTGACCCGAAACAAAGACCGACAATGACAGAGATCACGGGCAGGTTAAAGGTAATCACAGCCATGGGACCTGACGGAGCCACACCGAAACTATCACCTCTTTGGTGGGCAGAACTTGAAATTATGTCAACAGAAGGAAACTGATCATGAAATCTATTTGATTTTCTTGTCTATTTGTTTATTATTTTGTGTGATATCTAACAGAAACAAAATATATGAAAATATACGTCTGAAATCAATAAAGTTTGACTTTCCGATTGCTGAAAGCCTCCGTTTAACGTTCTCCATATTCCATGTTCAAGTTTCATCTTCGAGAGCCTGAAAATTACGGCAAACCTTTTGAGGGCAACCATCGTCTGCAGATTCTCTGCATGATCTTGATGGCGAAATTAAACAGAAACAAAATAAAAGAAATCTGACATATGTTTCAATAGTTGAGATATATAGATGTCCTCACAATGTTGTTCATGTACAATGGGATTGTATAGGAGATCCGTTTTCTCATCGATTGGCATCAAACAATTCTCAAGGTAATATGATAGAGAATTTTAAAAATTAAAATTTGAAAACAAAGTTGGAAAATGGAATGCTAATCTTCAGCCTGTGCTCCTATGTTATTCTTTCTTGCATAACCATCTCCAACTAGAGTGGTCAACGAGGCTGCTTCCTGCTTGCAGTTCAAGTTAATCGCGATCTATTGACAATGCCATATATACAAAAGCATTCCGTTCGTTGTCTATTTCCCTTGAACCATACCTTCTTGTTGCTGGGCGGGTTTGCAGCTGAACAGTCTTCGAGATCATGGTTTCTGGGAGACATTTTCGAACAATGAAGCCCCTGTAATATTCTCTCCCACACACTGGACTCGTGAGCAGCATATATACATGCTAAATATCATCTCAATCCCTTGCTCGATTATACAAATCGATAGTGTCTGTGTGGTTGGGGTCCATGCAGAGAGCAGCTTGACAATCTTGGAGAGCAGAACTCAAATCACCAATTGACTCGTGAAATGCAGCTCGAAGATGAAGCATTTGCAAGTCAGGCTTGAAAGATATGGCCCTTGTAAGCTCTTCTATAGCTTCAGTCTCTCTTTGTTCATCCATCAGCACTGTTGTCATGGGACTCCATACATTAGCACAATGTTTTTCAGTTTCACAATTAAAAAAACTCTTCCTACTAGACGGGGACTTTTAGCAAGCCTAAAACAAAATGACAAGTTCATGTTCTTGGCAATGCGAGTGCTAGATGAGTGGTAGATGTGCGTGTTTTACAATAAGAAATTGGATTGTCAACCACTTCTTTGACAACAAAGTGCAGAAAATTGGGGAAATGAGAAAAGTAAGGGGTCAGAATGGTAACCTGCTGCCCTGTATCTGTACGGGTATGTCCTCAATGGGTCCAATTGTGATGCCATATTGAGATCATTCTTAGTCATCTCGGGATCACTGTACTCTGAGCGTTTCTCGTATGCTGATGCATTACTTTGTGCCTTCTCTATGAGTTTGGTCATCTCATCATATGCAGCTTTTCGTTGATTCTTAAGATGATAAACACGCGCCAACCCTTGATGAGCTCTTGTATGCTTGATGTCAAGAGCACTCACATAGCAGTCCGCAGCCTTGTCCAGCTTACCACAATCTACATATATACTCCCCAAGTTATTTAGTGCCTGGAAATTTTCAGAATAATTTGTCAAACAAGAATGTGAAGGTACAACGATAAAGAATGCAAGCGTAATAATTCTATCAGAATACTCTATTGAACAAGAATGTGAATGTACAATGATGAAGAATGCGAGCATAACGAAACAATTCTCACTTGTCCTTTACGAAGACCATCTGAAGGACACTTGAGAGCTTCCTCCAGCAGTTGAATAACATGAGATGATGCTTCAGAGTCCAAGCTAGCATCTGCCAGTACATACGCTTTAAGGAAAAAAGCTTCAAATGATCTCTGAATGTGAACGGACTTTTCCGCCTTTGCAAGAGCTTCTTCACGATTTCCGGTGTCATATAAAATCCACCCTTCGTAGACCAGCCTCTCATGCTCAGAGCCAGAATTATTTCTTGCCAACCGCAAACTGCGCATTGCAGCCTTCTGACAATTTAACCTAATAAAGTTCATAAGTCAGGACGCTTACATCGGCGAAGTCAAAGTTCTACATTGCCAGCACATTCGCTTATTATTGAATATTGATAAATCAGCATATAAATTTCATTAATCCAACTACATTTTGATACGAAGTATTCAAATGTGCGGTAGGTTTTATACTAAATAATAAGAAAAACTGCTAATTCTACAAATATTGAACATTTCAATCAAATTAGGCTAAAAAATAATCCAGATATCATGAATATGTGATGACATTTTATAACTAAAAGATAACAGGAAGTATATTCCACAAAGATTGTGGCTGGATAACACAGAAGATGATAGCTACGATCAGAAAAACATACCGTAAAAGGAGTAAAGATTGCCGAAACTGCAGGAGGCTCTTTCGAGGGGTATGTCCCAACATCTGATGTATGATAGCCAGAGATCCAATGTCATCAACAGACGACCATTGATCATATAGTTGCATCCAGCACTCAGCTTCACTCAACTGCTTAACCCGAAGGCTGAGAAGCCCCACCAAGTAATCCCCACTAACCTTTCCATGAAACATCATGTAATTGGGTTCCAAAGTTAATAAAACGCGAATGTCTCTGAGAGCACTTTCATAATCTTCAAGGGCAATGAAGAACCAAGCCCGCAATTCAATACAGTCGGGCGACAATTTAAACCTAACAGCTTTGTCAATCTCCAAAATGGCTGCTCTAATTTGCTTCTCCTCCAAATTTGCAACGGCTCTATATTTATATGGAAATGAAAGAGTGGGATCTAATTCAGTTGCAGTGCTCAAATCCAAAATCTTTTCCTTACCGATATTGTAGAGGGCGCGTTCCTGGTACATCCACCCGGCTGGTTTATACTCATTGATAATAGAGCTCATCAACGTATACGCTGAATATTGTTGCCCCTGTTTGTACTTCGTCCTTGCAACACCAGCCACTGAATAGACATGACCTGCCTTAGCCGCAGCCAGAAAGTGAAACTGAGCCTCCTTATACTTTCTTCTCTCAAGCAAAACACAACCCAATTGATGCAACACAAGCGTCTTCTGCCACCTCTGCGTTGCGCATTCTTCCAACCTCTCCAATAACATTACAGTTGTGTTTGACACCATACTTTCCTCCATTGCCACATGGCTTAAGAAATAATACAATAAGAAACCATACCCTGCCATGGCCAATCTCTCCCTAACCTTGGAGCTACAAAGAAATTTCATCGCCTTTGAATTATGCAGAGAACTTGGGAGCTCTCTCAGCAGCACCTGCAAGCAGGCAGCTACAAGAAGATATGCCATCTCCTCCAAACCGTATTCAATAAGAACCAATGCATCATCAATGTTGTCGACGGATGAAGCTAAATAAGCATCACAAGAAGACTTCATCTCCTCACAACAGAACCTATTTGCAAACGAAAGCAACTCCACAACAATCTCACGACTAAACAAGTATAACCTCCTAGTCCTACTATACACTTCCACAGCTCTCATTCCCTTCACAGATATCCCATTTTCTGAAAAATCAATCCTACCCTTTTTCGATTCTTTAAAGGATCCATACAACATAGCTTCAAAAGGGCTAGAAAGCGACGCAATTTTACACCTTCTACAATTAATTTCTTCATCTCCTATACAAAATGAAACATCACTTCCCTCCTCATCTAAACCCACACACTCACTGCCCTTAAAAGCAGGCACACTAACAGCTTTAGCAGCGTCTTTCCCACATTGGCAATGACCCGAAACCAAATCCGGATCAACCCCATTCACCAAAGCAACCTTAGGACACTCCATAACTTGCCCGCCACAATCCATAGCCGCCATCCCCACAAGCTCATCCTCCCTCCTCTCGAACCTCAACCACGCCGAGAGCACAACCTTATCGTTCACATCAGCAGCATTCTGTCGAGCAGCTCTCAGACACCGTCGAAGCAGCTTGGGATCACCATGACCACTCAACAGAGAGTACTGCTCAACGCACAACAATGACCTTTCAGATTGAGAGGAACATCCCTCCAACCGGCGATACAAGTCGGCCAAGTTTTCGACGAAATCAGAGGGCTTAAGGTGGGGGTCTATGGAGGGCTCAAGGAGGTCAGTTGCTGGGACTCCACAGGGAAGCAGAAGAGCTTCAGCCCCAGAGCCCGAGCTCAAAGTTTTGGGCTTTGAGTTCGACCCAAATGACTTAATCAGACGGGAATTAAACTTAGCTCTCGAAACGCCGCCATGGGTTTTGCCATTGGAGGGTTCGGTGGGATTTACAGCGTGGACTTGTGTGCTTGTGAATCGGTCTAAAATCTTCAGACCTCGCATATCTAAATGGCAGTAAATCTTCTGCATATATATATGAACAAAAACAAACAAACAGAGAATAAGACTTGTAAAGTTCTAAGCTTTTGCAAAAGCACCACAAAACACAGAATAATGTCTGAATTTTGAGTTTTTACCTCCGGAGATAGAGAGGTGGCGAAGCAGGCTATAGGCCAATGTGGTGTTTGTTTCCCGAGAAAATAAATGGAAGAAAATGGCTTCTGCTTCTGGGTTTTCTCTTTTCTTTCATGGGCTGTATTCTTTATGCTCTCTCTCTTCTCTTTCTCTCTCTAAAGACTCTGTCTTTCTCACTCTGTGCTCAAAGGGGTTTTGGTTAACCGGCAAGTTTTTGTTGTTTAGTTGGCGAACTCCAAGGCAAGGGAGTTTTTTTCTGTTTATCGGAGTCAGTTCAGCAGCACCCACCATTGTCAACCACTACAAGGATGCCACGTGGCGTATCAAGGTGGGAAAATTAGCCTTTCCCAAGTGAAGTTGGTCAACTGGTTAATTTTCTATCTTAGCGTATCATAAGCTGGATTAGTAAATTAATCAACTACAAAAATGTGATTAAGGAGAAATTGAATGTTAAGTAAAGGTCATTTGGCTCACCAAATGGATGATGGATCCTTAGAATTAGGCAACTTTTATTTTCTTTTTTAGGTAAGAGTAGGCAACTTTTTTTTTTTGCACTACCATATGAAGTACATTAGTCACATTACTTTACTAAACTTCATTACGTTATGTACCGTAATTTTATCACCAAACGTTCTTTTCTTTTGATAAAATAGCCATGAAGATTCGAATTTTGAAGCTCTTTCAATAATGTGACAAAAACCACGCTAACAGAAGAAGTAGTTGGTGCAGGAAAAGCATATACATTGATCTTTAATATAAAAAGCCACATTATTATTATATAAACAATGCACTAATCTTGTGATTGTGTTCAATTAGTAGTTAAATGTCTACATCATGCTCATGCATGCTCCAACAAATTGGTTTTTAATGACCATACATTAGGCACCACCCAAACAAATATCCCAACTCTAGATTTTGCATACACTAATTTTGGATGCCAATTTTCCAAGTAACATTTATTGTATGAATATACATCATTTAGTAAAATAAGAAGCTAATTTTCAATTTTTGTTTCAAGAAAATGATCAATTAACTATATATATATATATATTACAAACGATAGCATTAATGGATAAATTATTATTTTCCGCATCATAGACATTATTATTATCTGCAACTACAGCAAATCGCCATCTAACTCAATTAATTATCATTGTTATTAAATAATAGGGAACTCAAAGACCAAATTAATAATGGGATTAAGAAGAGATTAGATCTAAAACGATGCGTGTTTCTGCTTTTGATAAATAATTTAAACTTAGGGTTACATCTGTTGGTCTTTCTCCCGCCACTGCTTATGCCTTTAAATATTCAATTGCAAATAATTGGAAGTTGTCGAGCATCTCTGTCTACGACATCTCTACAACTTGCATGCTTATCTTAACAAAAATAACCACGAAAAATTATTATAGCAATGATCCATTAACTTTAACTCAATTGAAGTAATGACTCTTCAATTAAAAAACTATGATCATTGGTTTCTTAACTCATCAAAACATGCAACTATTCTTTTTTTCGTCAACTCCGTTAAAACTTCCACCAAAACGAGTCACGTGCCACACACATGTGAGGCTAAATCAAAGAATAAATATGGAAAACCAAATGACAAAAATTGTAACAATGGTCCCTCAATTTTAATCCAAATGGAGAATTGTTCCTCAACTTTAATCCAATTAGAGTAATAATCCCTAAATTTTAACCCAATTGAAGCGATGGTCCTTCCAGCATGACTAATTTTGACGGAATTCTAACGAAGTTGACAAAATGGGTCATAGTTGCATATTTTGATAAGTTAAGAGACCGATAATCATGAATTTTTAATTAAAGGATCATTGTTCCAATTAAATTAAAATTGTTGCTACAATTTTCTCAGATAACAAAGGAAGATAAAATTAATAATAATATTATTACTATTTCACCTCAAAACAAAAATAATAATAGACCAATCTGATCACGTGCGGATGAAGCTACGTGCCTAAAAGACCACGTGAATGCTCTGTAGTCCTTTGTTTCTCAGTAGTTCTTGACAACAACAACAACAACAACAACAACAAAGCCTTTTCCCACTAAGTGGGGTCGGCTATATGAATCCTAGAACGCCATTGCGCTCGGTTTTGTGTCATGTCCTCCGTTAGATCCAAGTACTCTAAGCCTTTTCTTAGAGTCTCTTCCAAAGTTTTCCTAGGTCTTCCTATACCCCTTCGGCCCTGAACCTCTGTCCCGTAGTCACATCTTCGAACCGGAGCGTCAGTCGGCCTTCTTTGCACATGTCCAAATCACCGGAACCGATTTTCTCTCATCTTTCCTTCAATTTCGGCTACTCCTACTTTACCTCGAATATCCTCATTCTCAATCTTATCCTTTCTCGTGTGCCCACACATCCCACGAAGCATCCTCATCTCTGCTACACCCATTTTGTGTACGTGTTGATGTTTCACCGCCCAACATTCTGTGCCATACAACATCGCTGGCCTTATTGCCGTCTTATAAATTTTCCCTTGAGCTTCAGTGGCCTACGACGGTCACACAACATGCTGGATGCACTCTTACACTTCATCCATCCAGCTCGTATTCTATGGTTGAGATCTTCATCTAATTCTCCGTTCTCTTGTAAGATAGATCCTAGGTAGCGAAAACGGTCGCTTTTTGTGATCTTCGCTAAATTGCTCCGGTCATTAGTGTGGATAAGTATATAAATGGATAGAGATAGGAAAGCAAACACAAGATGTACGTGGTTCACCCAGATTGGCTACGTCCACGGAATAGAAGAGTTCTCATTAATTGTGAAGGGTTTACACAAGTACATAGGTTCAAGCTCTCCTTTAGTGAGTACAAGTGAATGATTTAGTACAAATGACATTAGAGTACAAATGACATTAGGAAATATTGTGGGAGAATGATCTCGTAATCACGAAACTTCTAAGTATCGGAGTGTGGTATCATCTTGACTTGCCTTATCTGTCTCATAGGTAGATGTGGCAGCTTCTCTGGAAGTACTCTTCCTCCATCCAGGGGTGGTATCTTTAACTGGTGGAGATGCACAAGGTAATGTATCAATTTCACTTGAAGCTTACTTGTAGTTTCAGGCTTGGTCAAGCGCGATACAAACCATGTAGTAGGAGTCCCCCAAGTCGCCGAGCTAGGGGATTTGCTGAAAGAGGTGACAGATAAGGTAAGCAATCAGAGCTCCGGCTGATTGTTCACCTTCTCCCCATCTTGCAGCAGCATGAAGGATAAAGAGAAGAAAAATGAGAAGAGATGATATGGGATACTTTTGCTTTTGAAGAAGTAACTTTCCACAGGCTTATTCTTGAACTGAGCTTGAGGGTTTTCTGGTTTCCTCCAGAGTATAAGGCCGACTGAAGAATTTGAGGGTCAAAACAAGTCCATCAAATCTAGAGTACGTTCGACCCTGCTGATATGGGATACTTTTGCTTTTGACAGAGTAATGGATGGATCGGCACGTGTGCTGTTACGCTTGTCTCCACATGCTTCCTTGTATCCTTCGCACTTACCCTATCTGTTCCTCAAGCAGATGCGGTATCTTCCCTGGCAACATAAGATGTTGAAGATGAGTACTCGAGAGCAATGCCAGGTAAGTAATCAGGTAAGGGGTTCCAGGCTGTCAGTTCCTGGCTGGGAGCTTGATTTCAAGTACTGACTGATTGCTCTCTTTCTCCTTGTCTTGCAGGTAAAAACAAGGCCAAAGGAAAAGACAGGGAAAAAGCATGATATGGGATACTCTTGCTTTTAACCCTGATGATATGAGATATTCTTGCTCTAGTATAGCTTGTTTGCAGAGGTATTATCGGGGGGAAAGAAAGCTGAATATTTCGAAAGGCTTCGTTGGGAGTGCCCTCTCAGATATGAAGAAGGGTTGAGCATTTTTGCAGGTCTGCCTGTCCGTTGGGGATGGAGGTCGACATGTATAGGAGTCTCCCTAACAACAAGTAGTAATGCTATTCCTTTACCCTGCTTGGTCATAGCACGGTAGTGGGAGCTGCCAGCTTCACATGTTTTAACTCTGTCAGAGCACTTTGAAAAAGTGGTATGTGGTATCTGGCTCTCGAGATTCGGAGAACGATGCTTCTTCGATTTTTGAGAAAGCAATCATGGTGGGGGTCTGGCTCTCGAGATTCGGGGAGCAGTGTCTCTTCGATTTTTGAGAAAGTAATCATGTTGGGAGTCTGGCTCTCGAGATTCGGAAGGCGGTGCCTCTTCGATTTTGGAGTAACCAATCTTGTTGGGAGTGTTTTCTCGGATGTGAGTAAAGGTTGGGCATGTTTGCTAGTTTACCTTGCCACAAAGCACGGAGGTTGACACACATGGACTTTCCAATTATCCAGCAGTGGTACTGTTCCTTTACCCTTGTGGGTAATAATATGGTAGCTAGACCTTCAAAATTTATGTGTCTAAACTTTGTTAGTGCTGTTTCTTTGCTATTCTTTTACCTTTGTTGGTCAGAGCGATGTAGTGGGAGCTGCAAGCTTCACGTGCTCAACTTTGGCAGAGACTTTGACAAAGTTATCTGTGGTACCCATGAGCTATTGTTGCGTGTGGGAAGTGGGTGATTGAACAGTAAGATTCATGTGCTTTCTACTTCACCAGAGTCTTCGACAGAATGCCCATAATTTCCGCAAAGCTGAGTGTGCGTGTGACAGGTGCTGACAAGGCTAGAAAAGAAGGTGCCTCTTCGATTTCTGAGATCGGCCCTCGTGGTCTCTGAGCAGCCCAGCTTTTGAGAAAGTGAGCGCCTCTTCGATTGATTCGGAGAACGATGCCTCTTCGATTTTTGAGAAAGCAATCATGCTGGGGGTCTGGCTCTCGAGATTCGGGGAGCAGTGTCTCTTCGATTTTTGAGAAAGTAATCATGTTGGGAGTCTGGCTCTCGAGATTCGGAGGACGGTGCCTCTTCGATTTTGGAGCAAGCAATCTTGTTGGGAGTGTTTTCTCGAATGTGAGTAAAGGTTGGGCATGTTTGCTAGTCTACCTTGCCACGAAGCACAGAGGTTGACACACAGGGACTTTCCAATTATCCAGCAATGGTACTGTTCCTTTACCCTCTCTTCGATTTTTGAGAAAGTAGTCATGTTGGGAGTCTGGCTCTCGAGATTCGGAGGACGGTGCCTCTTCGATTTTGGAGCAAGCAATCTTATTGGGAGTGTTTTCTCGAATGTGAGTAAAGGTTGGGCATGTTTGCTAGTCTACCTTGCCACGAGGCACAGAGGTTGACACACAGGGACTTTCCAATTATCCAACAGTGGTACTGTTCCTTTACCCTTGTGGGTAATAATATGGTAGCTAGACCTTCAAAATTTATGGGTCTAAACTTTGTTAGTGCTGTTTCTTTGCTATTCTTTTACCCTTCTTGGTCAGAGCGATGTAGTGGGAGCTGCAAGCTCCACGTGCTCAACTTTGGCAGAGAACTTTGGCAAAGTTATCTGTGGTACCCATGAGCTATTGCTGCGTGTGGGAAGTGGGTGATTGGACAGTAAGATTCATGTGTTTTCTACTTCCCCAGAAGTCTTCGACAAAATACCCATAATTTCCGCAAAGCTGAGTGTGCGTGTGACAGGTGCTGACAAGGCTGGAAAAATAGGTGCCTCTTCGATTTCTGAGATCGGCCCTCGTGGTCTCTGAGGAGCCCAGCTTTTGAGGAAGCGAGCGCCTCTTCGATTTCTGAGATCGGCTTTCGTGGTCTTTGAGCAGCCCAACTTTTGAGAAAGCAAACACCTCTTGATTTATGAGATCAACCCTCGTGGTCTCTAAGCAGCCCAGCTTTTGAGAAAGCAAAAGCCTCTTCGATTTCTAAGCAGGCGCCTCTTCGATGTCTGAAGCTCCGTCGAGTGCAGCTTTTTATAGGGGCTGGCATTAAGTTCCAAAGCACACTTGAATCTCCACCAGTAGAAGCTCCATTCTTGCACTTCTAAGATCTTGATTTGTCCGACCTCTTCTCTCTTCAATACCTTTGAAAATGTCTGGCCCCTCCGACCGTCGTTTTGACTTGAACCTTGTTGAAGAGGCAGCCATGCCTTCTCCAGACAACATATGGCGCCCATCCTTCGTCTCCCCTACTGGTCCTCTTACCGTTGGGGATTCCGTGATGAAGAATGATATAACCGCTGCGGTGGTGGCCAGGAACCTTCTCACTCCCAAAGATAACAGACTACTTTCCAAACGGTCTGATGAGTTAGCTGTTAAGGATTCACTGGCTCTCAGTGTTCAGTGTGCAGGTTCTGTGTCTAATATGGCCCAACGCCTATTTGCTCGAACCCGCCAAGTTGAATCATTGGCGGCCGAAGTGATGAGTCTCAAACAGGAGATTAGAGGGCTCAAGCATGAGAATAAACAGTTGCACCGGCTTGCACATGACTATGCTACAAACATGAAGAGGAAGCTTGACCAGATGAAGGAAACTGATGGTCAGGTTTTACTTGATCATCAGAGATTTGTGGGTTTGTTCCAAAGGCATTTATTGCCTTCGTCTTCTGGGGCTGTACCGCGTAATGAAGCTCCAAATGATCAACCTCTGATGCCTCCTCCTTCTAGGGTTCTGTCCAGTACTGAGGCTCCGAATGATCCCCCTCCGATGCCTTCTCTTTCTGGGGCTCTACTGACTGCTGAGACTTCTCCTAAGCAACCTTTGTGAAGGCTCCATCTTGTTTGTTTATTTTGACTCATGTATATGTACATATTTGTAGCTTATCGGGGATATCAATAAATAAGTTTTCCTTCATTTCAACGTATTGTGTTAAATACACCAAAGCCTTCTTCGCTAAGTTTTTTGAATTTTCTTTTGTTGAAGCTTGTATGTTGAAGCTTTCTGAGTGGAGCATGTAGGTTGGGGTAGTGTTCCCTTAATTTTTCGAGTGAGGAAAACTTCTCGGTTGGAGACTTGGAAAATCCAAGTCACTGAGTGGGATCGGCTATATGAATCTTAGAACGCCATTGTGCTCGGTCCTGTGTCATGTCCTTCGTTAGATCCAAGTACTCTAAGTCTTTTCTTAGAGTCTCTTCCAAAGTTTTCCTAGGTCTTCCTCTACCCCTTCGGCCCTGAACCTCTGTCCCATAGTCGCATCTTCTAATCAGAGCGTCAGTAGGCATTCTTTGCACATGTCCAAACCACCGTAACCGATTTTCTCTCATCTTTCCTTCAATTTCGGCTACTCCTACTTTACCCCGGATATCCTCATTCCTAATCTTATCCTTTCTCGTGTGCCCACACATCCAACGAAGCATCCTCATCTCCGCTACATCCATTTTGTGTACGTGTTGATGCTTCACCGCCCAACATTCTGTACCATACAGCATCGCCGGCCTTATTGCCATCCTATAAAATTTTCCCTTGAGCTTCAGTGGCATACGGCGGTCACACAACACGCCAGATGCACTCTTCCACTTCATCCATCCAGCTTGTATTCTATGGTTGAGATCTCCATCTAATTCTCCGTTCTTTTGCAAGATAGATCCTAGGTAACGAAAACGGTCGCTCTTTGGTATTTCTTGATCTCCGATCCTCACCCCTAACTCGTTTTGGCCTCCATCTGCACTGAACTTGCTCTCCATATATTCTGTCTTTGATCAGCTTAGGCGAAGACCTTTAGATTCCAACACTTCTCTCCAAAAGTTAAGCTTTGCATTTACCCCTTCCTGAGTTTCATCTATCAACACTATATCGTCTGCGAAAAGCATACACCAAGGAATATCATCTTGAATATGTCCTGTTAACTCATCCATTACCAACGCAAAAAGGTAAGGACTTAAGGATGAGCCTTGATGTAATCCTACAGTTATGGGAAAGCTTTCGGTTTGTCCTTCATGAGTTCTTACGGCAGTCTTTGCTCCTTCATACATATCCTTTATAGCTTGGATATATGCTACTCGTACTCCTTTCTTCTCTAAGATCCTCCAAAGAATGTCTCTTGGGACCCTATCATACGCTTTTTCCAAATCTATAAAGACCATGTGTAAATCCTTTTTCCCATCTCTATATCTTTCCATCAATCTTCGTAAGAGATAGATTGCCTCCATGGTTGAGCGCCCTGGCATGAACCCGAATTGGTTGTCCGAAACCCGTGTCTCTTACCTCAATCTATGCTCAATGACTCTCTCCCAGAGCTTCATTGTATGACTCATTAACTTAATACCCCTATAGTTCATGCAATTTTGTACGTCACCCTTATTCTTGTAGATAGGCACCAAAGTGCTCGTTCGCCACTCATTTGGCATCTTCTTCGTTTTCAAAATCCTATTGAAAAGGTCAGTGAGCCATGTTATACCTGTCTCTCCCAAAACTTTCCACACTTCGATTGGTATATCGTCTGGGCCTATTGCTTTTCTATGCTTCATCTTCTTCAAAGCTACAACCACTTCTTCCTTCCGGATTCGACGATAAAAAGAGTAGTTTCTACACTCTTCTGAGTTACTCAACTCCCCTAAAGAAGCACTCCTTTCATGTCCTTCATTGAAAAGATTATGAAAATAACCTCTCCATCTGTCTTTAACCACGTTCTCTGTAGCAAGAACCTTTCCATCCTCATCCTTGATGCACCTCACTTGGTTTAGGTCCCTTGTCTTCTTTTCCCTTGCTCTAGCTAGTTTATAGATATCCAACTCTCCTTCTTTGGTATCTAGTCGTTTATACATATCGTCGTAAGCCGCTAACTTAGCTTCTCTGACCGCTTTCTTCGCCTCTTGCTTCGCTTTTCTATACCTTTTACCATTTTCATCGGTCCTCTCCTTGTATAAGGCTTTACAACATTCCTTCTTAGCCTTCACCTTTGTTTGTACCTCCTCATTCCACCACCAAGATTCCTTTTGGTGTGGGGCAAAGCCCTTGGACTCTCCTAATACCTCTTTTGCTACTTTTCGGATACAACTAGCCATGGAATCCCACATTTGGCTAGCTTCCCCCTCTCTATCCCACACACATTGGGTGATTACCTTCTCTTTGAAAATGACTTGTTTTTCTTCTTTTAGATTCCACCATCTAGTCCTTGGGCACTTCCAAGTCTTGTTCTTTTGTCTCCCTCTTTTGATATGTACATCCATCACCAACAAGCGATGTTGATTAGCCACGCTCTCTCCTGGTATAACTTTGCAATCCTTACAAGTTATACGATCCCCTTTCCTCATTAGAAGAAAATCTATTTGTGTTTTTGACGACCCACTCTTGTAGGTGATCACATGTTCTTCTCTCTTCTTAAAGAAGGTGTTGGCTAAGAAGAGATCATATGCCATTGCAAAATCCAAGATAGCTTCCCCATCCTCGTTTCTCTCCCCAAAACCATGGCCACCATGAAAACCTCCATAGTTGCCTGTCTCCCTGCCCACGTGTCCATTTAGATCTCCTCCTATAAATAACTTCTCCGTCTGAGCAATTCCTTGCACCAAGTCTCCAAGGTCTTCCCAAAATTTCTCCTTCGAACTCGTATCCAACCCTACTTGAGGTGCGTACGCACTAATCACATTGATAAGTTCTTGTCCTATTACAATCTTGATTGCCATGATTCTATCTCCTACCCTCTTGACATCTACAACATCTTGTGTCAAGGTCTTGTCCACGATGATGCCAACACCGTTTCTCGTTCTATTTGTGCCCGAATACCAAAGTTTAAACCCTGAGTTTTCTAGATCCTTTGCCTTACTACCAACCCACTTAGTTTCTTGTAGGCACATAATATTTATCCTTCTCCTCACCATAACTTCCACTACTTCCATAGATTTTCCCGTTAAGGTTCCTATATTCCACGTTCCTAAACGCATTTTGCTCTCTTGAACTCTACCCTTCTGTCCTAGCTTCTTCACCCTCCCCCAGACTAAATTGCACCATCTTGTGCAATTGATGCCAAGTGATCCTATTGTCTGCTAAATCAATATCTCCTACAATGTATCCAAACAAGCATGGATGCTTGCCCATATCAAACGAAACGGGTACGGTTCCACGCAACTCCTCTTTCAGTCTCTCTCATCGCCGGATAAGGAAGAGGTGCGTGAGCAACTAGCCCTATCAGAACTCTTTTAGGAGAATGTTTGGGACATTCCTCATTGTTTGTGTGTAACACGAGAGAATTTTGAGTCAGACAGTCAAATTACGTAGCCTGTACTACGACCTACTATTGACACGCCATTGACTGTTGACATGTCATTTTTATTATTCACGTAGTCAATATTGTATCATATTAATATACTTGTCAGTGAAAGTCTGAAGAAAAAGTAAATGACGATGTAGCGACATCTTATTAGGTGGCGGGACAAGACACGTAATCAGGCCACCTAATATTTTCCAGTGTAACACATCATCCGGTGACAGGACGATTATGAACAGAGATGTCCAGCCAGCTATACAGTTCCCGTATCAGCAGGCAGCAGCAGCACCACAAAGCACATACAAAATTATCAACTTCATAATCCATCACATAATTTACACGTGAAGAAAGATTGCACCCACTCAATAATTAGATTTCTTGCAATTTACTTAATATATAATTAAATTCAATAATTAGAGAGAGAAAAAAATGGGAGACAGTATAAAGCAACGCCAGCTTTAGTGAAAGAAAAAAAACTGAATTATGTATACATAGCCAAGATAAATGCTAAAAAAAACTGAATTATCTCATATTTTCGACACAATGTTTTATAACGTTGACACAAGAATTGACGTTAAACAATGACGTGGCAGAAAGTCTCTAGAGTTTGATGCAGGGCATGAAATAAGATCATCGGAAGATTCAATACATTTGGCTTTTGAAATTCAGCTGATATACATGGAATACAAGGGTTTTGAAGTAATGAATTTTATGTAATAATTATATTATGTGGACTAGATTAAAAGCAATTATTTTGGTTATTTAGTATCTCATATGTTACAGTATTAGTCGATCTTTATTTAATGTAATAATTATATGTTAGTGGGGTAGATTAAGTGGGGTTAATATTAATGAGTTCATTAACTCTAGTAATGATGCATGAACTATGATGCATGTATCAGTAATTATTAAGAGGGGGTTTAAGCATCTATAAATTCATGTATTTGTAAAGAAAAGGGGGAGAAGTTTTTTGAATTATCATATTGATAATTGAGTTGTAAACTTGTTTTTATGTGACTTTCTCTTGTTTAAGAGCCTGTTGCTTTGTGCTTTCTAGTGTCTACATTGTACGCTGGTGCTAAAACCAAAGTTCTTAGGGTTTTCAGGCCTCTCCTCGCACTAGGAGATAGTGAACCCTACCTATCAATCATATCTGTCATTTTATTTCGTTTCTATCTGCTGCGCCCTGCATCAGAGTCCCACTTTGAGAGTCTCCTAAGCATCTTATATCGCCAATGCATTTTGTACTATCTAATTGCGACAAAAGAGACAGATTGATAAAGAAGAGAAATGCTAATGTTAATTTCTGCGTCAACATTGTAAAACATTGCCAAAAACATGAGGTGTTAAAGAGTCCATGAAGAATCCCACTTTTGAGAGAGTCCCTTAGCATTTCTAAAGAAGCAAACCAACTATTTATGATTGATTCATGGTCTCTTTTAAATCCATTCATGATTCCCAAATGTCATCCTCGTCTGCACGAGAAAAACTTTGGTTACGTCAAACGACTAGTGAAGTAGGGAGGGGGATATGTCCTCGTTTACATGTAACCTAAGAATCCCACCCTCCACACCCACCCTACCCTTTTGTTACATTAGATCATCTCCAAGTCAGTAGTAGTTCACACATCTTTCATTGTGTTAAAACGAAAACAAAAGGATTAGTTGAAACCTATAGAGCTACAAACAACATTAGTAGTTTAGTGAGAACTTTGGGCCCAGGATAGCCACACAGATGCATGAGCTACTACCGACTTGGTGATGATCTAATGCAACAAAAGGAATATAATTCTAACAGAAACATACTTTTCTTCTGTTTACTGGTATGCATCTATCCTATTTACAAAAGAAAGTGTGAACCGCAGAGTCGATAACATAATTTCATGATGCAACTGTAAATCTGGGGCAGAGATGCATGAGAAATATGAAAATTCTAAAAGCACAAGAAGTCAAGAAACCGGCAAAACATACCTGTAGTATTTGTACGAAGTCTACTTAATTACAGAGTTGTAGCTTCGTTATTATGTTTACAGCTGCAACCATATACACGAGTGAAAGATCACCAAGGGAACTTTTTGGACATCACAGTTAACCTGCCTCCACGATTCGGCCATGCCAAATTACAACCAAATCTCATACCCACCCATAACTATACAAAATTAACATGTAAAATGCACCAGGAATTAAAGTTCCGGTGCTACAAAATGTTCACAAACTAAACCATACTTGGATTCTCATAACTTGTTGCCAATGTCCTTTAAAGCGTTTTTATGATCCATAGCTTATATTTCTTTATAAACAGATATAGAAGAGACGGCCCAATCAAATTGGCATCTGAGAGGCGGTTGCAAAGTTTGAGGTAAGTATCTACACCGCCAGATTGTTGGATCCTTTTCTGTAGTCCCTGCAGCACAGCTGCCCTATCCAAAAACTCTGGGTGCAAACCCAAATCAAGCATTTTTATTACTGTTTCTGCAGCATCATCAAAATGTCCCCCTTTAATGTAACCTCTTAGCAACCATGATAGGCTTTTCTTTTTACGCAGAGAGCTGGAAACATCTGTTCTAGTAAGCAACCGTCTGATGGCATTGGCCTCCTTTTGGGAAGCACAGATGGCTAAAACTATGTCATAGAGGTCAGCATCCGCCTCTTTACCAACAAGTTTCATTTCCCACAACTGCCTCTCGGCCTCAAGGCCACGTCCAGAGCAGATATACATAGCCAGGAGCCTCTCATGAACCACCCCATGGAGTGAAGAACTTCCCTCCTCAATCACCCAATTGGACAGTTGTACTCCATCAGCTATAAGATCTGACTGATACTTCTCAATAAGGCCAACATTTTCTGTATCAAATTCAGCTACCAGCCCAGCCCTTGCAAAACCCTTCAACTTCCGCAAAGCCTTCGCAAGTTCATTTAGTTCCTTAACCACAGCTGTCATTGCAATGAGGTAACTGTAGACCTCTGGCTTCAGCCCAGATTCTCTTAGATGAATCACCAACTTCACTGAATCCCTATAGTTACCCTCAACCTGCAGAAACACATTCAATAGTTTCATTCATAACCTTTGGAAACTCATAAAGATTTTCGAACATATATGTTACGACAAATGAATACAAACCCAAACTAATGCTAACAGTTTTCCTTTCTACTGATTTATGTTTTGCTAGCTAACCAGTAGTAACAATAATTATTGACAATTTGTGTAATGAATGGCAATCCCTTGGCTATAATTCACTGACATAACCCGGGTTGGTCAATCTGCACATCATCCATTTAATATGTATACTCTAGTAATAAAACTAGCTCTATGACGGGGAAAACCGCTAAATTCATAAAAAAATGGACGCACCACCCTAATAAATCAGCATGGCAAGGTAAATTCAACTCATAGCCAACCCACAACCCAAAAATCCTCCTATCACTACCAATGGCATGTGGACAGTTTAAAATGAAATGCATATAAATTCACAAGTACCTTTCACAATTGAATAGCATATTATTGAGGACAACAGTAAACAAACACTTACCATCATCTTCCAAGCAAGATAGCCAGTCGGCCCTCCTTTATGCCCATCTGTATCGTCTTCCTCCGAATAAACAATTCTGCGCTTTAACACCTCTTTCACAAAGAAAACCGCCTTTTCCTTCTCACCCATCTCCCAGTACAAAGATATCACCTTCTCCATCATGCTAAAACTCGGCTTCAAACCCACACAATCCGATTCCACAAGAAGGTCCACCACATCCCCAATGTCATGCTCCCCCTCAATCAACTTCTTGACCCAACTACACATTATCGAAACCATGAGCTCCATCGTCTCCTTATCGACCCGATTCTCCTTACGGAGCCACTCAAACACCTCAAGGGCACACCATGAGTCCCTACCCTCCTGAGAAAAGTACACCAACACAAGCTGCAACTCTCTGGCCGACAACCGGTCGTTCATTTCCTCAAGAACATCGGACGGCTCTCTTGCCATCCGCTCCAATTCCTCAATTGCCTCAAAGAAACCTTCACCCATTTCGCCCTCGTCGTCGCTGGTCACGAACTGGTCCAATTGAACCGAATTGAAAACCCTAAAGTCTCGAACTTGGCTCGATTTCACAATGACCAAGTTGGGGTTTTGTTGTTTGCAGAATATGGGAAAACCCCTAGCGCAAGATTGAGCCGAAAAACCCTGGCGACCGATAAAACGGTGCCGTTTAACCGCAAAACACAACCGGGTCAGCGAAGCAATCCCCTGAGCAGAGGCCATTTTCTTCAGCCGAATCCCAAAACTTCTCAACCGAGAAAACCCAGTTTCCACTCGGTTTGGTTGCCAAGAAAATCAAAGAAAGCGAAAAGGAAAATATAAGAAATTTTCTGTGAAGTACAACTCACGTCAACCGATTCAGATATCTGCGAAGTAGAACCTACCCTTGTCAGGAGTTGAAGTATGAAGAAAATCCAGAACGACGATTCGAAGTCGTCACCTTTCTTTCTCTCATTCCTAACTTTTCTCGGGAGCCAAACAGGATTTAGGATTTTCAGCTGGAAAAGCTAAACCCCAAGAGCGACTTCCCGAGGAATGTAAAGAAAATGAAAGACATGCGCTTGCCACCACAGTCCTCCGTGATAAAAATAAAAATTGGGAATTTAGGGACGAGAGCGGGGTTTTGTTTGTGGATTGATTGTGATTTGTGAGGTGCTCCTGCAATGGCCGAGGCTTGCCAGTTGCCACCACAGTCCTCCGTGACACTGACAGTGACAACCAAACCTCTGATTTTTCACCGTTAGGTCTGTTGATGACGTGTTCCAAGTCAGTCTACACGCGGAATCTGGCGCGGAACTGTCACGTGTGAAATGAGAAAAACTAGGTAAAACAAAGAAGAAAATATCGGTAATATCGGAAATATCGGTAGTCCGAAAACACGGAAATATCGATGGAAATATCGGGATAATATCGATATCGATAAAAATTACATGGAAACCACGGAAATTGTAAGAAAAACTTGGAAATTTTTAATGAAACTTTGTAGGATGTTTATTTAGTCAATTATCTATTAGTTTATCACAAAAAATTAGAAGGAAATGCATTGCATGATGGATTTAACTGATTTAAGTTGATTATATAGCGAGCTGGCAAACATTGTGAGTGTAGAAAATATGTAGTAATTAATGAAAGAAGTTTAAACACACCATAATCATTTATATATAATTAATTAGTACAATATTTGGAGGTTTTATTTAGGATATTAAAAAAAAAAAAAAAGGGAAGTGAATAAAATGATGAAGAATAATGTGCCGAATTTGACACTTTAAATTTCTTACACATAAGCATGCGTCTAGGCGTTGAAGTTCCAAATTATAATATATCAATTAACGATTGAAAATCAATACATTGAATAAGACTAAACTTTAATTTGGATGCCGATTATGTTTTTTCAAGTTTATATAAAATAAAAGAATTGAATTTTGGAAGCCAGGAGTGTGTCAATTGAATTTTGGCCGGCGTGCAAGGTATCAATCTCTTCGTCTCGTCGAGTAGTACAACTTTCCTTTTTGTTTCACTCAATTTCGTTGAGTATTGAAAAAGTTATACTCATTTGAATCTTACCCAGTTTCCGGCGACCTCAGTGGCTTTAGAGGCAATTTCAGGCCAAACCACAACGAGTCAGACGTCGTGTGAGGTACCATTCTCTTCATCTCTTCGAGGGCTACAACTTTCCTTTTTGTTTCACTCAATTTCGTTGCTTATTGAAAAAGTTATACTCATTTGAATCTTACCCAGTTTCCGGCGACCTCAGTGGCTTTCGAGACAATTTCTGGCCAAACCACGGCGAGTTGGCCGGCGTTCAAGGTATCAATCTCTTCGTCTCGTCGAGTAGTACAACTTTCCTTTTTGTTTCACTCAATTTCGTTGAGTATTGAAAAAGTTATACTCATTTGAATCTTACCCAGTTTCCGGCGACCTCAGTGACTTTCGAGGAATTTTCCGGCCAAACCACGACGATTCAGACGTCGTGTGAGGTACCATTCTCTTCGTCTCTTCGAGGGCTACAACTTTTGTTTTTGTCTTGCTTGATTTCGTTGAGTTTTGACAAAGTTATGGCTGTTTAAAGTGGGTATAAATTTTCGACCGAAAATTCTGATTTTCTCTCCGGCGAGTCCCACATCGCCCATGTGAGGGCAGTGAGCAAGCAAATTTTCCTATAAAACCCACATCCCCCTGCTGCAGGGGGATGTGGGTTTTATAGGAAAATTTGCTTGCTCACTGCCCTCACATGGGCGATGTGGGACTCGCCCAATGGGATAGAAAATCAGAATTTTCGATCGAAAATTTATACCCACTTTAAACAGCCATAATTTTGTCAAAACTCAACAAAGGCCGAACAAGCTTGGATTTTCACAGCAGGGGGATGTGGGTTTTATAGGAAAATTTGTTTGCTCACTGCCCTCACATGGGCGATGTGGGACTCGCCCAATGGGAGAGAAAATCAGAATTTTCGGTCGAAAATTTATACCCACTTTAAACAGCCATAACTTTGTCAAAACTCAACGAAATCAAGCAAGACAAAAACGAAAGTTGTAGCCCTTGAAGAGACGAAGAGAATGGTACCTCACACGACGTCTGAATCGTCGTGGTTTGGCCGGAAAATTCCTCGAAAGTCACTGAGGTCGCCGGAAACTGGGTAAGATTCAAATGAGTATAACTTTTTCAATACTCAACGAAATTGCGTGAAACAAAAAGGAAAGTTGTACTACTCGACGAGACTAAGAGATTGATACCTTGAACGCCGGCCAACACGCCGTTTTTTGGCCGGAAATTGTCTCGAAAGCCACTGAGGTCGCCGGAAACTGGGTAAGATTCAAATGAGTATAACTTTTTCAATAAGCAACGAAATTGAGTGAAACAAAAAGGAAAGTTGTAGCCCTAGAAGATACGAAGAGAATGGTACCTCACACGACGTCTGACTCGTTGTGTTTTGGCCGGAAATTGCCTCTAAATCCACTGAGGTCGCCGGAAACTGGGTAAGATTCAAATGAGTATAACTTTTTCAATACTCAACGAAATTGAGTGAAACAAAAAGGAAAGTTGTACTACTCGACGAGACGAAGAGATTGATACCTTGCACGCCGGCCAAAATTCAATTGACACACTCCTGGCTTCCAAAATTCAATTCTTTTACTTTATATAAACTTGAAAAAACATAATCGGCATCCAAATTAAAGTTTAGTCTTATTCAATGTATTGATTTTCAATCGTTAATTGATATACTATAATTTGGAACTTCAACGCCTAGACGCATGCTTATGTGTAAGAAATTTAAAGTGTCAAATTCGGCACATTATTCTTCATCATTTTATTCACTTCCTTTTTTTTTTTTTAATATCCTAAATAAAACCTCCAAATATTGTACTAATTAATTATATATAAATGATTATGGTGTGTTTAAACTTCTTTTATTAATTACTACATATTTTCTACACTCACAATGTTTGCCAGCTCGCTATATAATCAACTTAAATCAGTTAAATCCATCATGCAATGCATTTCCTTCCAATTTTTTGTGATAAACTAATAGATAATTGACTAAATAAACATCTTACAAAGTTTCATTAAAAATTTCCAAGTTTTTCTTATAATTTCCGTGGTTTCCATGTAATTTTTATCGATATCGATATTATCCCGATATTTCCATCGATATTTCCGTGTTTTCGGACTACCGATATTTTCGATATTACCGATATTTTCTTCCTTGTGTGTAAGAAATTTAAAGTGTCAAATTCGGCACATTATTCTTCATCATTTTATTCACTTCCCTTTTTTTTTTTTTTAATATCCTAAATAAAACCTCCAAATATTATACTAATTAATTATATATAAATGATTATGGTGTGTTTAAACTTCTTTCATTAATTACTACATATTTTCTACACTCACAATGTTTGCCAGCTCGCTATATAATCAACTTAAATCAGTTAAATCCATCATGCAATGTATTTCCTTCCAATTTTTTGTGATAAACTAATAGATAATTGACTAAATAAACATCCTACAAAGTTTCATTAAAAATTTCCAAGTTTTTCTTACAATTTCCGTGGTTTCCATGTAATTTTTATCGATATCGATATTATCCCGATATTTCCATCGATATTTCCGTGTTTTCGGACTACCGATATTTTCGATATTACCGATATTTTCTTCCTTGGGTAAAACTAGGTTTTTCTGTGGTATATTTCAATTTTTTTATTTTTAATGATAAAAACCAGTTATATTATAAATTATTATGTAAAAATAATTTCTCCAAAAAAATGAATTTAAACTCTGAGTCTTCTAGTCAAGTAATTAGAGGAAATGTATAGATGGTTTCAAAATACTACAATTTGATTGACTAAAGGAATTGTGATTTAGTTGTTACAGTTATTGACTAAACCATTTTAGTTTTGATTTATTTTTTGTAAAGATGATCCTCACAAAATATTATAATTTGATTGGTTTTAATCATAAACATAAAGTTTTGTGAATTGCTTACAAAGATTTTTTTTTGGTAAAGGCCACGAAGTGTCCCCCACTTGAAGGGTGGTATTAATCTCAGCTCGAGGTTCGGCTTGCCTGACCTCAAAATGCTCTTGGCCGGTTTTGAACCCCTGCCAAAAAGGCACTAGGGAATCCACCAAATGAAGGTGGCAATTTGCCAATTGCACCGTACCTTTGGTTATTTATAAAGAATTTTGAGTAGGGGTTTCAACCCAATATTGAGTAGCCAAGTAGTAGTTCACCATATAATCCAACACACTATCAAATTTTAGAATTTAGCTAAAATACTTATGTAAGTATTTAGGCTTTCATAATACTTAAGTTTGATTCCTATAACAATATTGTTACAGTAGTTTGAGTTTGATAGAGGTGAGTTCTCCTTTCTTTTTTCCTATCTTGAATTCAAGAATTTGAATCACTCTCATAAAACTCAAATCTACTTACCCACAGATTTTGATTCTTATAAAAATGGAATCAAACTCAATTTTCTAGCTCACTATGGAAGACTTTAATACTATCACCATCTGACGGTTAGAAGACATCCAAAGAGCATATCTAACTGTGGCAATATCTCACTTTGTACTACGATCTAGTGGTATTTCTCTTCACTTGTAAGTGAGGGGTCTTAAATTCGATTCTCGCCAAAAACGAATGTCCATTATTGCTAGCCCATTATGAGGCTAAGCCCCTCTCCCCTTAATGTAAATAATATCGTTTATTCAACAAACTGTTGCAATTGCTAATCGCCAAATTTTTAAGATACTTTATCAAATAATAAAGGTTCTAGCCAGCCAGTTTGTTGACCATTTTAATCGTTCAATTTTTTTTCTTTTGGAAATTTTCATCTTCGGCTTTTCGATTTTTATGCCCACTCATGCCAAATTTTAGTTAAGTTCATCCAACTAAAAAATTTGCCATTAAACTTTCCAATTTACTCAATGGCCGAATATGTATGGTCCCGGATTCTTCAAATAACTTTATTTGAGGAATATATTTTAGTGTCCATTACATAACATTTTGTAACAGTCGAAATTATCTATCTTTTAGTACATTATTTGTACATTTTGCTAAAAAGTTAGACAAATCTAAAACTATTAAGACATCCAATTGTAGTGAAGAAAATAGACGACTACAGTTTTCAACGAAACACAGATGGCTACCATTTAATTCATTGGTCAAATGGTTTTGGATCTTTGTGATTTTTGATAAAGATGACATTTGAGAGGAGACCTAAAAGGTCGATGGTTGGCTGGATCATCGAAATACAATGTGGAGTGAGCCATACAAAGGATCCCTCAAATAAGTTGATTTAAGAGATCCCTCGACGGTAGTAAAAATTTGGTTATATAGCAAAATGGATTGCCCTAGTGGTTAGTAAGAGAAAATTATGTAGTTCAAGGACATCTTAGAATTTAGACTTTCAACTCAGGTAATTGGATCGGTCCATTGGTGTGATGAAGAGGTGAGAAATATTGAGCGAGGTAGGGAGATTTGAGGAGATGGCTGCCATGGTTGAAGAATCCAGGCTTGATGTAGTTGAAGATAAAACAGAGGCAGAGGAAGAGAGGGAGGAAGATTGGGAGTCTGCCATATGATTGAGTTTGTGGCCTTAGCCTTTTTGTGTTGTGATACCATGAAGAAAATTAGAGTTCCACCATAAAGTCAATTGTCACTTAGTACTACGGATTAGTAGTATTCCTCTTCATTTGTACCATATTATTGTTAGTTTATTGTGAAGCTTAGCCCACTCTCCCACCCTCTTAGTGTAGATAATACTGTTTGTTCAAAGAAAAAAAAAAAACAAAGAATTGCAATCGGACCCCATGGTCGGTTCGGTGTAGTGTATACTGATTACTGAATTACAAATCTGGTTCAGGATTTGAATTTCTAAAACCTTATTTTTAACCTAACCAAATCAAATTGAACCAATAAGCAAATTTGAAAATCATTTTGAAAGTTTGCAGCAATGAGGGTCATACGAACCCTTGACCCTTCCTTCCAATATTTGTCAAGCCACCAACAAGGTAGCTAGGTGTCATTTTGATTTATTTTTTCATATCTTTTAGTTTCTTGATATATGTTCTTGTAACGAATTTTTAACAATTGTTATTAACAATATCATGAAATTTTGAAAGTCTCCCGTCCAAACACGATAAGGTATAAGAACTTCAAAATAAAATAAAATAAAGCTATTTGTTACTTTCAACTTTTGGCATAAAAATTAAACATGTTTATGAATCACCAAAATCTTTTTTCCTTATAAATCATAAAAATACTTACAAAACAAATTGACCTTTTATTAAAAAGATATTGCTGTGTTTAATCTATCAAAGTGTATTTCAACAAAATTACTTGTGGTTACTAGTGCTTCCAAACGAATCACATAAAGCACTATTTTGAAAATTCAAAAATATGAAGACTACATCCAACAAATTTTGTTGTTTGAAACAAAACCAACAAAGATAATTCTGATCGAATTGGTGTTCGTGTGTGGACAAATACGAATCAAATGCATATTGCATAAGCAGGCAATGGTAACATCCAAGAAATTAAAATAACCCAAAGTTTAAAGCTTGGGAGTCCAAAAGCAATATTATTAGAATAAAAAGACACCAGAAAAAGGAAACACAACGAGCAAAACGAACATTTTACTTATTCAAGCCAAGCAATAACCCAGATAATCAGTTTCATATGAAACGCTCCTGCTGCTGTTTCTGCTCATTGAAGTTCATCACATCTTTCATCTCTTGATCCCCATCCTCTGAGTTCATCTTGTTTTTATCTTTCTGCTGCGGCACGGATTGTTCTGCCCTCGCAGGTTCCTGGCCAGCCATCGTTGTCAGCCCAACTGGTTGGTTTTGGTTTTGTTGCTCCTCTTGTGCCACAGTGACCTGCTTCAGCTTATTGGCCTCGCTTGAGCTTTCTCCAACTTGTTATATATACAAAAAAGAGAAATAAAAAGGGGAAAAGTTAATCCACATAATTTTTCATCAACGGAGAGGGGGGGTTTGAGCTTAGAGCCGCTTCTAATATTGAGAAGAGAATCAACTCTGGACTAAGAAGAGTTGGTACCTAACCGACTCTTAATTATATACGAAAAGAGAGTGAGTGTTGAAGTTAATTCTTTCATGCATGATTAAGTTGTGGTCTGAACTTTGAAGTGCACATGATATACATTCTGCTGTAAAGGAACGACTACATCCTGCATCTTTGTTTTTAATTTCCTTTAGGAAACCCTAACAGTAAGGAGGGAGTTCTTCATATGTACAGTAGGATGAATTCGAAAATAGGAAAAGAAAAAGTAGTAATGCCTAGGTCTCTTCTGGTGCTATATCCAAATATTATCAGGTAAAGGTTCTTTAATCTATGATGTGCCTAACTTAACTATTTCACTCCTTTCGTCTAAACAGTGAAATGAGTACAGATATCTCCACTCTGGCTACCTCAACTAAAAAAAGTGAACCCGTCAATCTAACGACACAAGTATTTACACTAAATGCGAGTCTAGAAAACGAAAAGAAACTGTTGCTATTAGTTTCACTCGGCCATCCTTAATGATAAAAGACTAAAAACTGAAAATTATGCGAAGACGTCGTGTTTATGCGGGTACTTATGAACATAGTTTCTTTTATATTGTCAAAGAAGACCCATCCTTGAGAGCATGGTATGTTTTTGCTAGTCTATACCTCTTTTTTTGTTGAAAATGCCTTCGACGTTGATAATCTTTTGTAAATGCTATTATGTTTTTTCTTACTAAACTTGTGAGGTTATTACTATTTTTTTAACAAACGAGTAAAATTATTCAAAAATTAAAACGTCAACAGCGAAAAAGGTTTAAGGATCAACCCTTACTTAGATATGTAGTCCCCCTAAACATGTAGTATCCTAAACCCCAAATATGTAGTGTAGCATGAGTATAATTAGTTAGTATATCCGTGCTTATGATACCAATCGATAAGGCGATGCATGTGACATATATTATTTATAACACATAACATGCTACCATATATATCTAGATATTATCCAAAATTATTGAAATCTGTTAATGCCTGTAGTAGACCACGGAAAATGTACAAAGAGGAGAGATTAATTACAAAAATTTCAGATGAAGGACATTTAACTTGCAGGTATCCGGCTAGCTAGCTACGTTATATATTAATTGATTTTCTTTTTTACCTTTTTCTGAGTTTGAAAAGCTCATCTTTCCAGGACCAGACTGATTGAAACATGGAGTTGGCATCTGCTCCAACAACCCTGCATCTTTCTGATTCACCATCCTGCTGCTTGCATTTGCGCCGGCTTGTATGTTGGCCTTTTGGTCTAGCAGTTGCCTCAGTCTGGCAACCTCTTTTTTGGTCGCTTCAATTTCAGCTGCCAAATTAAAAACACATTTCTCATTGTCCAACATAAACTACATGCTACATATATAGAAGCACTTCGAAGAGGCTCTATCGTCCCATTTTTGCTACAGTAGAACGGGATTCCGGCTAAGAAGGGGCACGTGTGTGTCTAGCTATAAATCAGTAATGCTGACGGTGAGAAGAAACTAGCTAGGGTTTTACCATCTTTCTGTATCTTGTCGTTTGTGTAAGCAGCTATTTTTCCGTTCAAGGACTTCTGCTCCATTTGCAGAAACTGCTTTTGGTGCGTGTAGAACTCCACTTGAGGAGCTAGAAAAGCAATTTGACTCTATGTACAGACAAGTAAAATATATCAAATATTAGTTTTTTGGAAGTAAATTAAGTATAGCAAATATACATATATTTTAAAGTCCAGTAAATAGCGAGTAAAATATCTAATCGCCCGACGGTTATTACCTCTAGAGTCTTCGCCTTCTTTTCCATTTCCATAACATATTGAACCTTTTTGAGTCTAGATTTCTGAGCGGAAGCCCGGTTTGATATTATCCTATAACAAACCATCAAATATCGACACAAATGTTTTGATTATACATGATAATTATATATATTTATATATATAGACATTTAACAGAGATAATGCACACAAGAGTATGGTTACTTAAACCACGTATTCTGACCACAACAATGATATTCTTAGTACATATTTGTATTATTATTATTTGTATTATGTGTTGGTGAATCCTAACTCTATTAGAGAAATTGTACAAATGATGACACAAATATCTAGTTAGTGTAGGATTACTCTTCTAACCATTCTACATACTAACTTTTGGTAAAATTGGGGCCCACCATAAAACCAATTGGCAATATAAGGAGTAGTCAATGGTGCGTTTATTGCACCAGACTATCTCAGACTGAACTAGCTTCAGGGACTAAACTGGATTGGCTTAGAATAAACTAAGCTAGATTGACTTAGTGAAACGTTTGTTATAATGTCAGACTAAGAAGTAGCACGATAGTTAAGATACTCTAATACTATATTATTTAGGGAATTGTTATTGACACTCCAAAATTCTTATTTTACACTCCAAACTTTCTATATTTAAAAAGAAAAATACACATGTGAGGAGTGTAGAATGAGATTTTTGGAGTGCCAATAACACTTCCTTATTATTTATTCCACAAATATTAATATTTTATTATTAATCCCTTTTTTTTTGCATCTTTTTCTCACTTCTCTATCCCTTTATGTCCCTTTTCTTCTCCCTTCTTCGTCCCACTCTCTCCCTCTTACTCCCCAGATCAAACCTCACCGGATGGGCTCTTCAAAATTTTTTCGCATCAACTCCCTATCGATTCCTCTCTATATCTCTCTCCTTCCTCCCCCTCTCTCTCCTAGCTGCGCGTTCTTCAACAACCAAATCTATTTCCCCGCCACGTTTTCCAGCCAAACCTCGTCAAATTGGACGAGGTTAGCACCACGAACAAACTCCTCACCATCCTAGACCCAGATTTAAGCTTTGCATGCTCAAATCTATCACGAATTCGAAGAAAACCAAACAGGCTGAGAATTTTAGGCCATTTCCGACCACCTTTTGGACTCCCTCAGGTATAATCCCTCATTCCCAGCTTCAAATTGGTATTTATGAGAAAAATGGTTGTGAAACAGATCTAAAATTGGTCAGTCTTAGCTAGTCCCATGGTGTTTGGCGGGTGTTGCTAAGAATCGCTATTCCTATAGTTAGTCGAGGCGAGTGAAAGTTAGTGTCATTAAACCCAATCTATGCGAGTAGCAAACACAAGACTGGACTAACCTTTAGTCCAATCAAATCTAGTGAGAGTTAGGGAGGGCAAGCAAACGCTATAAGCCATTAGCTAGCCTTGTCTCTCATTGATGTGAGACAAACTGTCCACACATATTCAATTCTCAACACGCCCCCGTGTGGGTGACATGTGAGCACGTGTGGGCCTTTGGGCTTTCACACGAGGGATAACCTGCTCTGATATCAAGATAAAATTGGGATTCCACCATACAACCAATTTGCAATATGGGAAGTAGCCTAGACCATATAACTCATTAGCTAGCCTTGTCCCTCAACGATGTGTGGGACAAACTGTTCAGACATATTCAACTCTTAACATCTTCCTCTATTAAACTGGGACCCATATGAGCATAATATACACAAAGGTTTTTTAATCAAAATGGTTCATAAGATGAGCTTAAATCCTCACTTTGGTCCCTGACATAACTCCACACATATTCAACTATCAACATCTTCCTATATTAAATTGGGACCCACATGAGCATAATATTCACAACGGCTTTTTAGCCAAAATAGTCCCGAAGATTGGCAAAATTTCTTACTTTGGTCCCTGAGATTTGAAATCGATAAAAGTGGTTTTGAGTTTGTCCACGGTTAATCATTTTAGTCATTCCGTGAAAAATCTCAATTAAAAAAGGACCAAAATGACAAAAATACCATCAATATTTGTCAAATCATTTCAACCATTGTTTATTAAATTGATGATATTTTTGTTTAATCCTTATTTAACAGAGATTTTTCACTGAGGACCAAAAAATGATTTGACGGTGGACAAACTCAGAGATCACTTCTATTGATTTCAAGTCTTAGGGATCAAAGTGAGTAGTTATGTCAATCTCAATGGTAATTCTTGACTAAAATGGCTATATACACAAATAAAACTACTCTGTTAAAGAGACGGTCAGCAAAAACGTGGTATAACAACATTATTTTTCTGTGAGCAACATATTAATGCTTACAACCAGTGGTTACCGTTTGAGTTTTCTTGAATCCAAGGACTCAGTATCCATGTTGCCACCCAGTCTGACCTGAACTCCATCCACAAGCACAATTTTGCCTTTGTTAATATCCTTATACTGATTTCCAGCATCAGCATGGTCATCATCATCACTATCAGGGCCTGAGTTCTTGCCATCTGCATCCATCACAGCTACGACAGAAGCTGTGTTGGTCGTGTTGGCAACGGCAGGGTTATTTGATGAGGGCTGGAGAGGGGGCTTATTGGCATAAGCATAGCTGCTACTTGAACCACCAATACCAGAAGAATGGTTCATCAAGTAAAATTGGTTCCACACTTGAGATGAACCAGCTGGAGCTAAAGGAACATTGGATGGAGCCATCTTTGAAAAGGGTTTTTGTTCAGGAAGGTTCGATGGAGCTGTCATTGAAAAGGGTTTTTGTTCAATGGGGCTATTATTATTAGGCCATGATCCTAATCCATTATAGAAGCTAATCCTTTTGTTTGGCTCCATAACTGTTACTCTCACTCTCTTTCTTTTACTCCCTGAGCAACAAGAAATGCAAAGAAGACGCGCACAAATAATGTCCTTATAAAGGGAAGAGGAGGACCTTATGTTAGAGAACAAAATTCCAGAAATAAATGTGTACACTTAACCCGTACACATTTACAGACAAGCAGAAAACTGACCAAATATTACCATAAACACATATCTCAAATTTGGCTAGTTTGAAATATATCCGAGTAAATTACAAAACTAGCCCTTAAAGCCTTCGGAAATCATGTTGGATGGTTGGTGGATTGGGTAGTTTTGGTCAATTTGTACATCATCGTTAGATAATTTCTGATGGTGTGCTTAGACAACTAAGACAAGTGCTGGTGGTGCTTAAAATCTGATGGTTTTTCTTCTTAGGTTGTTGTGCTTATCTCTTACAAGGAGTTTACTAATTTATTAGAAATTTCTTGACCGGCGGCGATTATACACAACCTCCTCTCAAGTTTGAACCTTTTTAATATTTTTTTTAAGACACACTTAATTGATCCCTGATGCTAAATGCAGGAGAAGATATTGAGGCAAAAGGTATATTGAACCCTAATCAGTATAGGGTAGCAATACTGAGGGAGTGAGCCAAATCGTGCCACGAGGACTCGATCGATACATGTCATGCACTCTGAATAAATTTTAAACAGCTAGCAAGATCCTAATAAGTTACTCGATAGCTTTCAATCTTGAGGATGTGAGGATTAAGAACAACAATAAAGTCTTTTCCCATTAAGTAGGGTCGGCTGTATGAATCTTAGAACGTCATTGTGCTCGGTTGCATGAATTGTACAACAACAAAGTTTTTTCCCACTGAGGATTAAGAAAAATTAATAAAAATTGTACTTAATAGAAATAGCTTGATTGAAAAATGAAAATAAATTCGTAGTTAAGTAAAGCATTGACTCAAAGAAACTCTTGTTCTTATAAAGACTTATCAAGCTCTAACATTCCTACACAAAAAAACTTGGTTTGAAGTGAAGCTTAAGAAGGAAACATGTACACTGAGAACAGAAAGCAAACAAAAGAAGATAAGTTATTATCTACGAACGAATTAAGCACATAGATTAATAGAAAAGATCCAAAGAAAATCTTGTCACTTTTTTGTTGACAGAAAAAGCATTGATTGAAAATGTGTGTGCATATGCGTAAATTAAGTTATTCTGGTGCCTGTGGGAAGATAGGATATAGTTTGAGAAAATAAATCTTGAAATCTAATAGGCTTATTATATTAACATCTTACAAATTATTGAATAAACCTCACATACTTAATATACCCCACATTTACTTTTTCACTTAAAAATTATCTTAATACACCCCACATACTTTCCCATAATACCCCCACACCCCACATTCTCAATATACACCTTATATTTTGTACATACACCCCACATCTTCTATACACCCCACATTTCTCAATATACTCCTTATATTCCTCCACAAGAAGTGTTTTTTTCACTCGGTCTCAGAGATTGTGATATTTGCGACGTTGGGATCACTGATAATGCTCTGCCTGTAAATCATCACCCCTTCACCAAGAGCACTGCTTTTCTTCTTTGTGTTGTTTGTAGGGAACGAGCCTTTCTGCTAAATAATTGGAGATATGTTACTTCTTTGTGTAAATTCCGCAGTATGGAGGTGGTACTGCTTCCTTGAATGTGACCGTAGCAGCTTCTATCGTGCTGCATCAGTTTGTGGTTTCATTGGTCAAAAGCAATTTTTCTCAATCAACATGTGAAGCTTCCGAAACATTGATTTTGTGTTTCATTCGTCATAAGCAATTTTTCTCAATCAACATGTTTGTAGTTTCTTTGGTTAGGCTTTTGTTCAACAATGGAGGTTGTGAGGGTTTTGATAGTTTAGAAGATAAATAATAGGGTTTAGTGATTTGGGGTGTATTTAGAGATTTTTATTTTATTTTTTTAAAACCTAATAAGGTCAAAATTGTTATTGCATAGTGAGATAAATAAGTCATTTAATATTAAATTTTAATGTGGGATGCATTCAATATTTTGTGGGATGCTAATAAAAAAAGCCATCTAATATTGTTTGAGTGATCAAGGAGTTACACTGTTTTCTTTAAAGAGTATATAGAGTTATATATCTATTAAAATATTCTATATAAAGAGTTATAAACACCATATCCATGCGATGCTAATGAGTCCGATATATGAAAGTTACAATGGCCTAATGCGAAGCAACATAGAACATGTAAAGTCATGAGAGAGAAATGACTGCGTAGAAGGTTGGAAGGTTCTACTTTTCTTTTTCTCTTCTTTTCCTTAGGCTACCAGAGTTCCCTTTTGATTATAATGTAAATTTTTTTGAACAACGATATTATCTATATTAAAGAAGAGAGAGTGGACTTAGCCTCACAATGGGCTAGCAATGTGGTTAAAACTCGCTTTTGGCAAGAATCAAACCTAAGACCTCTTAATTACAAGTGAAGAGGAATACAACTAGACCGTAGTACTAAGTGACAAATTTTTATGTGGAACAAACTAGCCCACGTTGGGGCTCATATACCTAGTTAGGTACACTGGCGAAGCCAAGAATAGTCTGAAAGAGGGGCGAAACTTAAAAGGATAATAGGTCCCAGAAAAATGTAGACAAGTAAATCCTAAACATCAAGAGAATCATTCTGATGACATATTTACAAATTCGTAATTAAGCTATATTGCAACCAGTACATCTCAAACACAAACAGAAATAATGACAACCCCTAACCAAAAGAACAAGACCATGAAAAACATCAAATACAAAGAGACAACATAAGACTAAATTAATTAGACTAAGAAGAGTATCTGGAGACCGAAATAATATTTGGAATGCATATAAAATCAGGAGGTGAGTTTTCTTGAAATCCTAAAATGCAGATCCAGCAGACATTAACATGCCCTTGAAGCACTTAGAAAGCTGGAAATTATATATTTATATATACTAAAAGAGAAAATGAACTGAAACACTGTTCATAAGCACAATGGTCTCCCAATTTTACCCCTACTTGATTTGTTTAATTTCATTTCTGCCAGGTTTACACATGGTGGACGCTTGTTCTCTCTCAGATTTCTCGAGCTCTATCTCGAAGGTTCAGTAAACCTTCCCATTTCCTTCCAGTGCAGATCTGTCCAATTGGAATCCACGAACGACAAACACAAATCAACTCTTCCTCTCGCTCGCCTTTTTGCTCTCTTTCTCTTTAAAATTCCATTTCTCTTTCTTCCTTCAAACCACTTTATCTCTCCAGAAGTCCATCGCCACTGCCTTTTCTCTAATGGTTGAATTTGGGTCTACATAAGTTGAATATCAGAGTGTGCAACGAACAAGACTAACAAAATAATAAGAATATTATTAAACAAACAAGAATGCTGGAACGGCTACAAAACCCTAAGAGACTACATTGTGAATAGCTTATTCTCAATTGAATAACAAGCATGCTATTTATAATAAACTAACCCTAACCCTAAAAGGTAAGAAACCGAAACCCTAATACTAACGAGCTAAGCCTAGAAAACCAAACATTCAAATAAACCAAAATACAAATATTTTCCAACACCTTCCCCCCCCCCCCCCGCGGTTAAACTCATGGCGGTATACGACATGGGTTTGCAAACAAGCAGATGCAGACTGGCTCCATTAGGCGAACAGACAGACAGACAGGCTCCGCAACTCGGACAGACAGACAGGCAGGCTCCGCAACTCGGACAGACAGACATGCAGGCTCCTCAGCGTGGACAGACAGACAGACAGGCAGGCTCCGCAGCATGAACAGACAGATAGGCAGGCTCCGCAGCTAGGACAGACAAACAGGCTCCGTAGATCGGACAGATAGGTGAACTAGCGAACTGGCAAACTGATTCTTGCTGGCAAGCTGATTTTGGCTGACAAACTGGCTAGTATTGAGAGTATGGAAAGAACCCGTCACTAAACGGACAAGATTTCCATATCTCAATTGTACCAACAAACGAGCAATGCCAACAACTTGTGTGGCCCAAAAACAAACTTAACTATGTTTTTTTTTCCTGGCCCGTGTGGGCCTAAAACCAACAGCAAACAATTTTCTTTTCCTTTTTTCCTTTTTTTTTCTTTCTTATTTTCTTTTCCATTTTTTTCTTTACTTCCTTTTTCCTTTTTTTCGTTTTTCCTTCTTTCTGGATTGACAAACTAGAGATGCATGCCATACACCTTCATCATTGGTGCGGCGGCAATACGATTGTAGGCGTGAAACAAGCAGACTTCGACAAGGCACAGAAGTTCAAAGACGGTCAAGCAGCGGGCAGTTAAGCTGCAAGGTCGATTAAGCAGTGGTGTAGGCGTGATGCTTAAGCAGACGCATCCACGATAGTGATTTCTGGGTTTCATTCAAATACGGTGATGGATCGGGGTTAGAAGTGGGTTTTGCGGCAACAGTGCGATGTGGGTTTGAGGATAGTCAGCAAGACGGCGAGGTAGGATCTGAAGGAAGGGAAGGTTCGGGTTTTTGTTTTCTTCTGCAAACTAAACCAACGACAAAAACAAGAATACATACATACTAACAAACAGAATACCAACCCGACCAACCAGATTAAATCCCGGAGGATTGAACCTGCTCTGATACCAAGTTGAATATCAGAGTGCGCAATAAACAAGACTAACAAAATAATAAGAATATTATTAAACAAACTAGAATGCCGGAACGGCTACAAAACCCTAAGAGACTACATTGTGAATAACTTATTCTCAACTGAATAACAAGCATGCTATTTATAATAAACTAACCCTAACCCTAAAAGGCAAGAGACCGAAACCCTAATGCTAACGGGCTAAGCCTAGAAAACTAAACATTCAAATAAACCAAAATACAAATATTTTCCAACAGCATAAACCCTTCGATCTGTTATTTGTAGGGTTTTGAAAAGGGTAAGTTGTTTTGATTAGAGAAGATTGAGAATCTGAGAAAAAAAGAATCTTTTAAATTTGTATTCCTATCATTTTGATGTCTTTTTTTTGGTTGTATTTTAATTGCAGAGGATGAGCATGATGTTGTTTGGTTTTGGCTGGAGAAAGGGAAGCCACATGAATGCCCGGCCTCGAGCTAGTTAATAACTCGCATTTCGTCATAATAATATAACGTCTAATAGGATAAAGGTTCGATCAACTTAATTAATTATGTTTTAATTTTTTATGAAGTAATCTTCAATTTGTTCAAGCTTTACTTATCAATTTGAGAAATGATAAACACACCATTTTTACCCTTTTATATCCTTATGTTTAGCTTTTGTTAGTAGTTTTCATTTAATTTGTACAATTCGATGACTATATAACTAGTGGGCCAAGTATTATATCAATTACGAATCTCAAACCCCGCGTACTCCTATTTAGTCCAATTCGCTCCCTATCAATTTGGGATAAGGGAAAATTTAAGATGCTGAAATCTATCTGGAGCTTATAGGTTTCAATTTTGCTTGCCAAAGGCACTAATCTCACCTTCGATTGTGAGGGATTTGAGGCCGATTTTCGATCCATACTTACCAAAGATATCTGTTCATATTAAGAAAAAAAAAAAAGGGTTGATAACTTCCAACCTCCTAATATAAATTGTGAGCAACTACAAAAAAATGATTAGACAACTCGTTAGATTTATGCTAAGGAGCGAATTGATCAGCTAACAAATTAAGAGTTTGAATTAACATAGACTTGAAGAGCCTAGTGTTACAGGATGCTCGACTGTTGCGGATTATTTTCTTCTTCTTTTTTTCTTTTCATAATCTGCTAGCTAGTTAGTTTTCAAGTAGTAGCAATGGTTTGAAGGGTGAAGTGCCTTTAGTCCATGAACTATCACCTCAGTGAAAATTCATTAAAAATTGCTAATTTCATCCCTATTATTATATTCAAAACTATTTTATCCAATTTTTCATCAACTTAAGTCACTTGACACACTTTAGAATGTAATACCGTTATTTTCTCGCCTATAAGCCTTTAACATTTCATATAGGTTGCGACTCTATCGTCTAATTTACTCTCCAAAGTTAACTTACACTATTCTTATGAAAACTACAAATTTACCCTCCAAAGTTAACTTCATACACCATTTCTTTATGAAAAACTACTAATCTACCCTCCAATGTGTATCACATGCAAGTAATGTGACTTAAATTGACAGAAAATTGAATATAGTAGCTTTGGATATAATCTTAAGAATGTAATTGCCAGATTTTTATAATTTAAGGATTGATTTTTCTGAAGGAAAAAAAAAAAGTTTAGCGTCCTAATTTTCACTAATGTGATAATTCATGGACTAAATTGGCAGTTCACCCATGATTTGAATATTCCCATTCCAACATAAGTGGAAAAAGAAGAAGAAAAAAAACAGATTAGTTGGGTACAAATTTCATATTAGGAAATAGAAAATACACCATGAAAATTTATTAGGGTTCATGCACCTTCTCAAGAAGTCCAACCTAGGAATGTCTGGATTTGTACATATCCTTTGCATGGAATCCTAATTAATTAGATATATATATATATATATATATATATATATATATATGGTATATGTCCTGGAGGAAGGATGAAAAACCAGTCCTTATCCCGACGTCCCATCTTTCCTTTGGGGACGCCCTCCTCTGAAAGAAAGCACGAAAGAGGAAGACATAATAGGTATTTTAATTAAGAATTTACCTTGTATAAAAGAATTTAAGAACTTACCCTGTATAAAAAAATTAAGTATTTACCAAATAAATCAAACAATGAATCTACCTGAAGAAATTAAGGTCCATTCATATTGACAGTCTGGTATAGTTGGCAAATTAACTGTCAAGCATAAAAGCATTTCTTTATTTATGCAGATTTCCTAATGTGATTAGCTGATACAATGTTTTGGGTCATCGCCTAATCAGGTTATTTGTTTTGGTGCAAATGGAGCCAATCCAAGAAGGAAAGAATAAATTATTAAGAGGTTTACATATATAATACAAATGCCTAAAACAACTGTGGTAATTCTTGAGAAGTAAACTGAAAATGCGTAGGGTAAAACAAAATAATATCAAATGCAAAAAGAGGGGGAGGCAAAGTAGTGTTTGAAAATTACAAGTAAAGGACTAACATAGCCTTCATTAATCAGGCTTTTGTCTCTGTTTTTCAGACTTTTTCACATTACTACCAATTCATAATGCCAAACTATTAATTGACAATGAAGTAACCTTAAAATTATACAAAAATATAATTAATTTTGTTTTGTCAACCACTCCAAGATTATGAGAAATCCTACTTGAAGTGTAGACGTACCTAATGAACCAGTAGGGTTTTCACTAAAACATGCATAATGGACAAGTAAGGTTTAAGTAAAAGGGCAGCGCCTATAAGGCTATCCGCTTTGCAGACCGGAGGAGGGGGAAGGGGAACATCTATCATCCGCAGTCTTACCCTTGTTTGCAAAAGAGCTGTTTCCATGATTCAAACCATGACATTCCGGTTGCAAGAGAGCAACTTTTTCATTACGCCACGGCTCATAAGTAAGGTTTAACTAATTAAATAATTTAAATTCAACCACTGGCAAGGAGTCAACACATTAAAACGTCTAAAAAAAAATATAGCCGTCCATATTATTAATTTCTCTCTTTCAGACTACAAAAATGTGTTCACTGCTATAAGAAAAGAAGACTACGCAAATAAATCCCCGTGCACAAAGCATGGATGTGTATGTGTACACAAAATTGAACTACTACACCAAGCTAGCTAGCTAGAGGATCATGAAGTTTCACATGAACTTGTTGGCGGACCCATCTGGGTTCTGCTGATCAGACTCATCAAAGTCATTGTTGATCATCTCCAGAGGATTCATATCCATATGATCATTCATGTCTATAATGTTGTTCATGCCATTGTTCTTCATGCTCATGTTGTATGTATCCGCATTGTTCATCATGTCCACAAAGGACTGTCCAGCAGCATGTTGGTTCAGATCATCAGTAGTTTGCTTCAGCACCAGGGTGTCAATGGGGCTGGCCGGCTGGTTGAATTGATAAGCAACCCCAAATCCAAGGCCAGGCTGGTTCAGACTCAAATTGGTCATTTGATGATAATTTGGAGGCCTGAAGGCCTCAGCTGCTCGTTGTTGTCGAGTTGCTTCATAGAGCTGAAGCAACGAGTCCTTTTCTCCCTTCAATAAGTCATGTTCAGCTGCATATAAGACCCAAGATTTAAGAACACACCTTTCTAATTGACTAATTCATATGTCATTCAAGAATAAAACTATTGGTCCAACTTCATCACGTGATCAATTAAGATAGTACAAATAGCTATAGTACTCGTACGCTTTATGAGAGAGAGAGAGAGAGAGAGAGAGAAACCTCTTTTGTACATATATTCGCCAGATTTGGCATCAACCATTTGCCTCATTGTATTGTTTTCGGCTCTGAGCAGCATATTACGCTGATCAGCGAATTTGACTCTTGGAGCCTTGATAGCTACTTCAGTCTGCACATGAATATATATGTACATATAAAAGCATGCAACAATTATAATTTTTATATAAATTAAGTCATACACAAAAACTCATATATAATTAAGGAGCAAGTCGGGTTCACATGTGATATTTACTTGAAGTGCCTTCAGTTCGTTTTCGAGTTGCTCAACATAGCTTGCCTGCTTCTGTCGATACCTTTGTGAGTACTGTCTGCTAGCCAAAAGTCTAGAGAAAACAGATCAAATATTTATGTAATTAATTTATAAATAATTAAAAACAATACGAAAATGAAGGTTTCTATAGTAGATCTTTATAATACGATGTTCTTTATGTTTAAGTACTTATATGGAAAATAGCTAAATTTTTTGGAGGAGGGAAATTGTTTGAGAGTGTAAATTCCTACATCGGAAATGTCAATGCTCTACAATGCATCGTGAGCCTGTACATTCATTACCAATTGGTTTTGGGCTAGGTCCTTCAATTTCAACCAAAATAGCCAAAGTTCAAATTTCCAACGATCGATTTGATTTTCCAAAATATATAGGGAAAAGAGATCTAGAAGGCTAGATAATCAACCTTTTGAGCTTTTTCTGGTCCATGTTAGATTCTTCAGGGGGTGGTGCAACTCCTTTAGCTTTGTCTACGTCGCCATTGATCTGATAGGATGGTGGTGCCAATCGAATGGTGATAGAGTCGTTGTTTGAGATCTGAAGCCCTAAATGTGATGATGGAAGGGTTGGGAGTGGTGGCATCTTCATGTTTGTCTTCTCGTTGAAGCCCTCCATTATTTATATGTTTACCTAGAACAAAATCCAAGCAGTTGCCATAGAGTTAGTGAAGAAGAAGCTGCAAACTTAACCAATGAAACATAAAAAGTAAAAAGATCCTATAAACACTAACCTCACAAAAGAAAGAAATGATCAGAGCACGTAAGCAAGTGAGTATTAGGGTCTGGTACGTATATGTGACAAAGGGGAACAACAAGAGATGTCTTGGATAGGATCGAGCTTGTTTCTCTATAGATATCACATTGAGCTCGTAATTTAATTAGAGCAACCACTTTGTGACAACCCAATTAGGTTTTCTCATCCGTAATACATTCCTATTTTGCAAGAGGACAACTAAAGATGATGTATGATAGAGTAATAGAGTTCCCAATTACAAAACATGAAAATTAATTGTTACTACTATTACGCGGCTAAAATGAATGTCTGATAAAGCACTTATAAGTGAGAAGAAAGTATTGTATACATTTTGTAAACGTGTTTAGTGCATATTGCGAATGGTAAAAGATTTTAGCATCTCTTTATTTTATAAACTCACCACATAATTAAGGGTGTGGTTCACTCAGGTATATATAATTTTTAGCTAATGGCTTATTATATCTAACCGGAACATATAACAATTTTCTATACATGCAAAGCATTATACTTCGGATAAAACTTAGGTACTCCTAGTAAGGACTATATATACTCACTTTCTGATTTAGCTTATATAGTGTATATAGTGAGTACTATATACACTCATTTTCTGATTTAGCCTATTAAAAAAAAAAGTCACGTGTTTCTTATTTCTTAAAGTAAAAAATAAAAATTTTAATATGTCCATTATTTTTTAAAACAATAAAACATGTGCTAAAAAATCAAAAGGTAAGTATTCATCAATGAGTATCCAAGTATTATCCTTATATTTCATGCTAGCTACGATCCACTCAGAATGTTCAATAAATTAGACTTCCTATGTGTATTCATGAACAGTTTATCTGGATAAAAAAATTCTAGATTCACTGTTTGTACAGAGTTTGATACAAATTCATTGTTTGTACAGAGAACATCTCCCACCTATAATTCGCTATATATGCAAAATAATTTTGACATGACATACAGTGCAACGCTTCTAACAACATGGTTCTAAAAAACACTAGACGCTAGTCGGGCGGCAGACTGAAGCCTAGTGCCTAGACGGACTAATTGGATTTGTATTTTTTAAATAAATTTATTATATGATATATAAATAGGTGCATGTTTACACTAAAAAATTATACTTAATGAAAAAATAAATAAATATTTATTATAAAAATAATGTATTGTATAAATTTTAGAGTTTTTTTTAAAGACCATAAGTTTTAAACTATTATTGGGCCTTATTATTATTTTTTTAATAAATTTGAAGTTGGGTCTGCTATAAATCTTAAAAAAAAAAAAAAAAAAACTGCCACAAAACTTTAATTAAAAAAAAAAAATCTACTAACACTAGCAAACATTAGCCCCACCCACCCTATTTTTCTCTCAAATCTCATATGTTGTTTCTATCTCTTTTATCTCAATCTTTGTAGAATGCAGAGATCTCTCTCCCTCCATCCCTCCCTGGAGAGATCGTTCTCTCTCTCCCTCTCTATCTCTTTCCCTCTCTCTTTCACTCAGATTTCGTCAGGAAATTTGAGGTCGGTGACTCGATGCGACCAGAGGTGTAAGGTGACAGGGAAAACAATGATTGCAAGTCTAAGAGTATGCGAGAAAAAAAAAGGACCGCCTAGGGGCGCCTAACATGTGAGATTCGAAATATCCTTCGTTTTGTCAAGTTTATCGACAATTGGTTAGCGATTTTTCAGTTATAGTGTTTTTCCTCATTTACACGATGATGTGTTCTTTGGATGTTTCGGCTGTGTAGAGGAAGCATGGTAGGGTATCGCTTATAATTCCCAGTGTGTAGAGCCGTTCAAAATGAATCATCTTATTCATGACCTAGAGTCAATTGTCATCATCTTCATTTGGAAAATTGGATGACACTTCTCTGTGGAGAAACGTGTCTAGAATCTTTATCAACCCTAGACTTCTCAAATACATCTTCAATTGAAAGGAACTAGATTTCTGACATTGGTGATGGAAGAACCAAATCAACGTTTATAATTGCCTTATCGTGCATCATCTCGGTTGTGCAAGCGTAATTACTGTTTACTGTAGCGAAAGACATATTTACCCTTGAACATTTCCAGCCATTCCTATCCCATTTCAGCTGGAGTTCATAAGCATCGATTTGACGTTATTTTTGAATCATCAATAATTGTTCGAATGGTTATAATCACTTCATGTATCTATTTAAGGATGGGAAATATCACCATAAGCTTCCAATACGAGGTATCTTGTACATGAAACGTGACAAGTAGCTCATTTTCTGCTGGTCTAGAGGGACTATGTTTAGACCATTTGGTAAAATTACCCATTCTTGAATTTATCAGAATTTCTAGCATTTCGTTCAGCATCTACTTTGATGGTGATTCCATATTCACCTATTTGTGTCGGAAGGCATTCTAGTCATCCTTGGGTATGTGTCCACCCTACAACATTTCGTATTGATTTTGAAGCGGATAGATAGTTTAGGTGAAACGCTTGAACATTTAAAAAAATTTAGTTTTGACATTTAATGCTTCAATTACCCAACAAATACTCTACTAAACGAATCATAATCGTTGGTGATTGAATGTTCTAGAAGCTACCGTTGTAGAGAGATGTCATGCATTAATTTCAATTACCTTGTATTCTAGATTTGATGGACTTGTTTGACCCTCAAATTCTTGATTGTTCTTCTTGGCATAGTTTTGCTAAACTTGAGGGAAATTCAATATGAACCTGGCTCTGATATCTTATTGTACTGTACTTATACTCTGACATCACGTGTGAAACCGGTTCATTCCCGTTCACAGCACACTCTTATATTTAGACACTTTTAGGTTTAAATTTATTCATATTTTCCACATAATTACACTTTATGGCTTCGTCACAATCCAGGTGTCGGCCAACACAGCTCAATTTAGAGTTCTAGTGGACATTCTGGATCGGGGGTGTCATAACACCTCTTTACTTTTGTCCACCAATTGGCACCTAATCGGGACATCACGTTACCGACCAGTGCCTAAGCGTCACCTAGGCCGATTTTTAGAACACTGTTTAATATTGTAGATGACAATCATTGATTAATTTCATTATTGTCTTATGATATGTTTGATTCAAATTTAGTGTATAGCATAAACATCTCATATTGTCACACCTCCATTCCCCAATGAACTAAGCATCCAAAGTACCACCACCTTCATCTTTTCACAACCACGAACTCAAATTTGAGTTTTGCCTTGTGAGAAACCAAGTTAGAGGCTGATACAACGAGCTCCTATGAGGTTCCAATTTCTCGGCAAGTTCTCGCTATGCTCTAATGAAGGTAAGGCTTCTAACCACTACCAATCTCTTTCTCGTGTTGAGTAGTGTAAGATTTGTGTTCTATTAGGAGAAAACGATGAGATTTTGATGCAAATTAAAGAAAGTTTTCTCCTTTGCAATTTCCGACGAGTTTTGCAAAACTTCGACGAGCTTTTCCGACTTAATCTCGTCAAGTTTGACAAGTTGGAGTCACAAATCAACCCACCATCACCCCTTGTTCAAAATTCAAGTATTTCATGCTCGGATCTGCATGGATTCGAAGAGATTTGCAACCTAGGTTTTCGACCAGTTTCAAGCCATTTTTTACCATCTTATGGATTCCCAAGAGGTATAATCTTATTCCTCTCATTTCAAGCTTTATTTTGAAATAAAGATCGTGAAAAAAATAGAAGACTTCGTATGGAAGAACATCCTTTGCAGATTCGGCATTCCCAATGCGATAGTCACTTACAACGGATGACAGTTCAACAACAATAAGTTCAGGATGTTCTGTTATAAGTTCAACATCAACTTATGTTTTGCCTCCCCAGCTCATCCCCAGTCTAATGGATAAAGTCGAAGCCATCAACAAAATAATCAAGCGAACTTTGAAAACCAACTTGGACAAGGCTAAAGGTTGTTGGCCAGAATTTATACCCCAAGTTCTTTGGTCATACCGCACTTTGTATCGGACATCAACAGGAGAAACCATATTCTCACTTGCTTTTGGTACAGAGGCAGTTGTCCCAGTTGAGCTTGAGCAAGCAACGTTCCGAGTCCAGAACTACATGCAAAATGAAAATGATAAATAACTTACCCTCAACTTAGATCTAGTCGAGGAACACAGAAACCAGGCTCACTTGAGGAATGTCGCCTACAAGCAGCGCATTTCCAACTACTATGACTTAAGGGTCAAACCTCGTTCTTTCAAAGTGGGGGACTGGGTATTGAAGAAAAGATTACTCTGCGATAGAGTCCCGAATGAAGGAACACTTAGTCTAAACTGGGATGGATCGTTTGAAGTTGTTGGCATCAGTCGCCATGGCTCCTACAAGCTTAGAAGCTCTGATAGCAAGACCCTTGACCATCCATGGAACGCTGATCACTTGAAGTACTATTACAAGTAAACTCACATTGTACAAGTGTTAAGCTTCAGCCGTTCGGCATCCTATGTAACGAAGACTATTTGGCATGAATTCAATAAAGAGGTGATTTAGACAACTCGGTCCTAATCCTCTTACATTCCTAGCAATGAAACACTCGGGTTCAAAGTTTCAACATGAATGCTTCCAACATGAAACAAAGTCTAAGTATATGTCAACAAGACTATACAAATAAACGAACAGCTTCACAGTATATTCGTTCAATCATACATTCCAACACATTCATACATAAGCCAACTGTGCTTCGAAAGGGTTTAACATACTTTATGTCATTCGACACTTGCTACAATGTGCCTCGACACCTTGCCCTTATTCTTACCAACCAGGTGATGAAATGTGAAGAATGAACTTATCTTCATGTCATCAACCAGGTGATAAAATGTACAACCCGTACTCTCCTTCATGCCACCAACCAGGTGATGAAATGTACAACCTATACTCTAATATCATTTGGCAACTTGCTACTCATGCCACCAACCAGGTGAAGAAGGAACTCATCTTCATGCCACCAACCAGGTGATGAAATGTACAACCCATACTCTCCTTCATGCCACCAACCAGATGAAGAATGAACTCATCTTCGTGCCACCAACTAGGTGATGAAATGTGATGAAAGGTGATGAAGGAACTCATCTTCGTACCACCAACCAAGTGATGAAAGCAACTCACTATTCATTCCACCTACCAGAAGACGAGTGGTATAACTTGTACATTTGAACTCCTAGCATTCACAAATAATCAAAAACCCTTAAGCTTGACAACTTAACTAGGGGAGCACTTATGCCCAACAAGAGTTATAGTCACTAACAAAGTCTTATTGCAAGCCAACAACAACTTCAGTGCATGGCATATGAAGATCAAGTTATTCAGCTGTCTTGCATCTGCTTAAGACATTTCTCCTCTGTAACAATGCAAACACTATAACTCGTAGAAAGCTTCACACACTCTTGATCAAGACAGTGTGAAGCAAAACCAATTTATGGTGCCAACAAGAGCTTCATCAAAGGAGTTCAACCACAATTCTCAAAAGCTTCACACTCTTGATCAAGACAGTGTGAAGCAAAATCAATTTATAGTGCCAACAAGAGCTTCATCAATAGAGGGCAACCACAATTCTCAAAAGCTTCACACACTCTTGATCAAAATAGTGTGAAGCAAAACCAATTTATGGTGCCAACAAGAACTTCATTAATGGAGGGCAACCATAATTCTCAAAAGCTTCACACACTCTTGATCAAGACAGTGTGAAGTAAAACCAATTTATGGTGCCAACAAAAGCTTCATCAAAGGAGTTCAACCACAATTCTCAAAAGCTTCACACACTCTTGGTCAAGACAGTGTGAAGCAAAACCAATTTATGATGCCAACAAGAGCTTCATCAATGGAGGACAACCACAATTCTCAAAAGATTCACACACTTTTGATCAAGACAGTGTGAAGCAAAACCAATTTATGGTGCCAACAAAAGCTTCATCAATGAAGGGTAACTACAACTCGTAGAAAGCTTTACACACTCTTGATCAAGACTGTTCGAAGCAAATTCAATTTATATGGTTCATCCAAACCTTCGACTACTACAAGGTGTGGTTTGCATCACAATCTCTTGCTCAACAGTGTGGAAGCAAAATTTTTATATGTTTTCTCTCCCACATTTTCAAATTTCTAATTTTCCCAAAAAAAAAGAATTAGGAAATTCAACAAATTTCTAGTTTTCCCAAAAAAAAAAAAAAGGAAATTGGGAAATTCAACAACTTCAACAAATGGAGGGCAACTACAATTCTCAAAAGCTTCACACATTCTTGATCAAGATAGTGTGAAGCAAAATCAATTCATGGTACCCAACAAAAACTTCAACTCCAAAGCTTCACCTACAAAAGCTTCACCCACAAAGTTTCAACACAAAAGCTCACCTACAAAAGCTTCACACACTCTTGATTAAGATAGTGTGAAGTAAAATCAATTCATGGTACCCAACAAAGCTTCAATCTCAAAGCTTCACCTACAAAGCTTAAATATATATATATTCGGAAATTCCAAAATTCCAAAATTCTAAAATTTGAAAAATCGAAAAAAAAAAAAAAAACCTAGGCCTCCTCTTCTTTGGGCCTAACAACTTTCATAACAAATATATATGAAAGAGAAGTTTTGGGCTACCACTTAGAAAGGAAATGCCTCATTCATCAACTTTCTCGACCGGAGACTTGGGGGACTCCTATCATATGCTACTGCACCTTAATACTCAGAAGTCTCACGACCACTCGGTGACTTGGATTTTTCAAGTCTCCAACCAAGAAGTTTTCCTCACTCAGGAAATTAAGGGAGCACTACTTCAACATACAAGCTTCAACAAAAGAAAAAATTCAAAGAACTTAGTGAAGAAGGCTTTGGTGTATTTAACACAATACGTTGAAATGAAGCAAATCTTATTTATTGATATCTCTAATAAGTTACAAATATGTACATATACATGAATCAAAATAAACAAACAAGAGGGAGCCTTCACAAATGTTGCTCAGGAGAAGTCTCAGCAGTCGGCAGAGCCCTAGAAAGAGAAGGCACCGAAGGGTGATCATTCGGAGCCTCAATACTGGACAGAACCCCAGAAGGAGGAGGCATCGGAAGTTGATCTTTGAAGCTTTATTACGCGGTATAGCCCACAAACCTTTAATGATCAAGTAAAATCTGACCATCAGATTGCTGCATCTGGTCAAGCTTCATCTTCATGTTTGTAGCATAGTCATGTGCGAGCCTGTGCAACTGTTTATTCTCATGCTTAAGCCCTCTAATCTCCTGTTTGAGACTTATCACTTCAGCCGCCAATGATTAAACTTGGCGGGTTCGAGCAAATAGGCGTTGGGCCATATTAGACACAGAACCTGCACACTGAACACTGAGAGCCAAAGAATCCTTAACAGCCAACTCATCAGACCGTTTGGAAAGTAGTCTGTTATATTTGGGAGTGAGAATGTTCCTGGCCATCACCGCAGCGATTATATCATTCTTCATCACAGAGTCCCCAACGGTAAGAGGACCAGTAGAGGATAAGAAGGATGAGCGCCATATGTTGTCTTGAGAAGGCATGGCTGCCTCTTCACCAAAGTTCAAGTCAAAACGACGGTCGGATGGGCTAGACATTTTCAGAAATGATGAAGGAGAAATGAGGTCCAATAAATCTCTGAAGTAATGTAACATCTCACATCGCCTAGGGGAGTGATCCTTAAATGTATATTCTCATCCCTACCTAGCACGAGACCTTTTGGGAGCTCACTGGCTTCGGGTTCCGTATGAACTTCAAGGTTAAGCGAGAAGGAGGCCAGAGCACTCCTAGGATGGGTGACCCATTGGGAAGTTGGTCGTGAGTTCCCAAAAACAAAACCGTGAGGGAATGGTAAGCCCAAAGCGGACAATATCGTGCTACGGTGGTGGAATGGGCCCAAGATGTGGTGAACCTGGGCCGAGATGTGACAATTGGTATCAGAACCTAACCCTGGTCGTGGTGTGCCAACGAGGACATCGAGCCCTTAAGAGGGGTGGATTGTAACATCCCACATCGCCCAAGGGAGTGATCCTTAAATGTATATTCTTATCCCTACCTAGCACGAGGCCTTTTGGGAGCTCACTGGCTTCGGGTTCCGTAGGAACTCCGAAGTTAAGCGAGAAAGAGGCCAGAGCACTCTCAGGATGAGTGACAAATTGGGAAGTTGCTCGTGAGTTCCCAAAAACAAAACCGTAAGGGAATGGTAAGCCCAAAGCGGACAATATCATGCTACGGTAGTGGAATGGGCCTGGGATGTGGTGGACCCGGGCCGAGATGTGACAAATACGAAAATAAGGGGAAAATTCCTACAAGCAATAACTCTATGAACGTACTTCTTGCACACAATTAATGCCCCTATAAAATAAAAGCAGCAGGGCTGTTTGTTCAAAAATCGAAGAGGCACCACTCTCCGAATTTCGAGAAGCAGATTTTCCTAAGTAAAATATGTCGACAATCCCCACGCGCAACATCAGCTCATCGGGTACCACAGATAACTTTGCCAAAGATCTCTGACAAAGTTTAGACACATAAATTTTGAAGGTCCAGCTACCCTACCATTACCCACAAGGGTAAATGAACAGCACCACTGCTTGATAACTGGAAAGTCCCGATGTGCTTTCTAAAAAATCGAAGAGGCACCGCTCTCTAAATCTCAAGAGTCAGATCCCCAACATGATTGCTTGTTCGAAAACTGAAGAAGCACCGTTCTTCGAACTTCGAAAGCTATATTTCCTTGGATAAAATTTGTCTGCAATCTTTACACGCAACATCAGCTTTCCAGATACCACTAACCACTTTTTCAAAGTGCTTTGACAAAGTTAAAACACTTGAAGCTTGCAGCTCCCACTACATTACTAATTTACTATGATCAAGAAAGGTAAAGGAATAACATTACTACTTGTTGTTAGGGAGACTCCTATGTATGTCGACCTTCATCCTCTACGGACAGGCAAACCTGCAAAAATACTTAACCCTTCCTCATATCTAAGAGGGCACTCTCAACGAAGCCTCTCGAAATACTCAGCTTTCTTCCCCCCCCCAATAATACCTATGCAAATCAGCCACACCAGAGTAAGAGTATCTCATATCATCAGGGTCAAAAGTAAGAGTATCCAATATCATGCTTTTTCCCTGTCTTTTCATTTGCCCTTGTTCTTACCTGCAAGACAAGGAGAAATAAAGCAATCAGTCAGCACTTTGAATTAAGCTTCCAGTCAGGAATTGACTGCCTGGAACCCCTTGCCTGATTACTTACCTGACATTGCTCTCGAGTACTCATCTTCAACATCTTATGCTTCCAGAGAAAATACCACATCTGCTTGAGGAACATATAGGGCAAGTGAGAAGGATACAAGGAAGCATGTGGAGACAAGCGTAACAGAACACGTGCCGATACATCCACTACTTTGTCAACAGTAAAAGTATCCCATATCATCAAGGTCGAACGTACTCTAGATTTGATGGACTTGTTTTGACCCTCAAATTCTTGAGTCGGCCTTATACTCTGGAGGAAACCAGAAAACCCTCCAACCCAGTTCAAGAATAAGCCTGTGGAAAGTTACTTCTTCAAAAGCAAAAGTATCTCATATCATCTCTTCTCCTTTTTCTTCTTTTTATCCTTCTTGCTGCCTGCAAGATAGGGAGAATGAGAACAATCAGCCGGAACTCGAAATCAAACTTCTGATCTGGGACTGATTGCTTGGAACTCTGAGTGCTTACCTTGTCTATCACCTTTTTCGGTAAATCTCCTAGCTCGGCGACTTGGAGGACTCCTACTACATGATTTGTATCACGTTTGACCAAGCCTAAAACTACAAGTAAGCTTCAAGTCAAATTGATACATTACCTTGTGCATCTCCACCGGTTAAAGATACCACCCCTGGATGGAGGAAAAGTACTTCCAGAGAAGATGCCACATCTACCTATGAGATAGATAAGGCAAGTGAAGACGATACCACACTTCGGTATTTAGAAGTTTCGTGATTACTCAGCGGCTTGGATCTTGTAAGTCCCTAACCGAGAAGCTTCCCTCACTTGGGAACTTAGGGGAGCACTGTTTGTACCATACTTAACCAATCCCAAAACTACGGAGCACCAATCAACGTTATACCATCAAGGACCCAGAAGATGGCCAATCATAACGTAACACGTGTCAACACCAAGAGGCCAATCACAGGGCGACACGTGTCAACATCAAAGGCCAATCACAATATGACACGTGTCAAGGCCATAACAAAGCTAGAAACTCTCTTCTATAAAAGGAGATCATTCTCCCACAATAATCCCTAATGTCATTTGTACTAAATCATTCACTAGTATTCACTAAAAGAGAGCTTGAACCTATGTATTTGTGTAAACCCTTCACAATTAATGAGAACTCCTATACTCCGTGGACGTAGACAATCTGGGTAAACCACGTACATCTTGTGTTTGCTTCCCTGTCTTTATCCATTTACATACTTATCCACACTAGTGACCGGAGTAATCTAGCGAAGGTCACAAACTTGACACTTTCTGTTGTACCAAAGTCCTCACTGATTTTGTGCATCAACAGTTTTCATAACTGCATTGGTAAGGTGTTTTTACATTCTGTCATGCTTTTACTTATAAATACAAGTATTATTGGATGATGTTAATATCTATGAAATTATGATGGCATGATGATACATACTTTATTTGGTCATCATGTATGCTTGCATTGATGTTTATAGTACTTGTTTGTGCCAGGACCAACTTCATGTGTAGGTTCACATCACACAGTTACGCTTATAATGGATCCATTGTAGGTGCCAGACTGCACTAATTTCTTTTGCATCTAAGACTTGTATTTGACACGTTTAACACTAGCTTCATGTTTATGTAGTACTAAAAAGTAGATTATTATACCAGTCTGTTTATATAGCTACTTTATGCATGCGTTTGTGTGTCCGCATAATTTAGATGAGCATATTATATTATGTTGTTGAGATATTTGTGATTTACCCATACCCTTAGCATAATTGCTTTTATACAATTTACTTTGGTTTTCATACTTATACGTAGTATGATTTTGGAAGCTATACGGGTTTTACAATGAGGAGTGACTATGTTACAAAAACCAAAGGTTTTAAATAAATCATTATTTTTGTCCCTCACACTTTCTGTTCTCCACCTCCAGGACTTAGTAGCTGGATTATGTGGCGAGTGAGGGATCATTGGGGTATTCTAACATCCACTTCTGACAATGTAGGTAACATCTCCTACGTATAAATGTTGCTACATAAATTTTACATTAATAAGGTAACATAACTTAAAGCTTAAACCCTTTAATTCGAGGTTTGTTAATTTCTTAACTCTAAAAATTTGTGTACATATTTAGAAGGGAGTGGCCATGTTAAGGTTCACCCTACCACCGCTGCTCAACCACTGACCAAAGAGCTACCATGCATGGACGATTTTGGTTTTGTTCGATTATTCTTAATAAAATTGTGACAACCAAACGAGACCAGACTGATGGTTTCTGGAAGGGGTTGTCAGTTCTAATGATTTTGGATGATCTCAGATGAGAAACAACAATATCGTACTGCTGCGACTGACCAAACTATTTAGATCCTATCAGATCTAATTGAATTGGTATCATACTTGTTGATTCTATCGTATGAGAATTGAGAGAGACAAGAGATGGTTGAGGGATTGAGTAGTACCATTGGTGAAGGGAAAGGAAGATGGCACAAGAGAGAGAGATTGCAGAGCAAGAGAGAGAAGGAAAAGCGAACTTAGATTAGGAGGAACAAACAACTACTAGGTTTGTTATGAAGGAGCACATGTTCTATTATATGGAGTGATTTACTTCGGTTGGTTCAGATTCAAAATATTTTTTTGTCGGATGAGATGTTGAGAAATTTGTGTTCGTTCATGGTATATCGTGTAGTTAAAAATTATTTTACAATTTTAATTTAAAATTAAATATAAATAGTATTTAACGAAAACTGATCGTACGATATACAATGAATGAATACGATTGATTGATCCCCGGATTCCCATAAAGAGAAGAGGATCCTTGTCCCTATTTTTTTTTTTTTAAATAACAATTGTTTATTGCTATTTTCTCTTATTAAAACAATAGTACATAATTTCCTCGATGAAAAAAGGGAAATTTATATACATACTACTTGGACTATACTAGGAGTGAGCAAACACTACTCAAGCTAAAAAACAATTTACCGCTCAACTCCATTTCAATTTAGACGCACCACTTCCGTTATTTTTTTGTCAAAAAATTTAGTCAAAGCATATTATTTAGCGGGTAATGATAGAGTGATCAAAATTTTAGACCAAATATACAAACCTAATGATGTGTCATCAATACGAAATAAACACGTTAATCAACGTTTAAGTAATAATCCAATTATCAACAATTACATTATTTGGTTTGTAAATTTGTCAATTGTTCCTCTTTTGTAAACCAAATGATAAAGAGACCAAATTGATAAACTGAATTTTATAAACCAAATAATGTAAATTATGATAATTAGATTATTAAATATTATTTAACGAGTTTATTTTTATTCCGATATTATTTGGTATTTTAAGAAAAATATTCATAGTCAAAGTGATAAAAAACAAGAGTAAACTGCCGATTTGCCCCCTGAACTGTCACCCAACTTTCGATTTGCCCCCTGAACTTTTTGATTAGAAAATTAAGGACTTAAACTAATTTTTTTGGCCAATTTCCCCCCTACCGTTAGTTTTTCATAAATTTCATCCAAATTAACGTTAACTCTTATCATGTGCAAACCACGTAACTCTCATTTGTGGACAAAAGCGTCATTTCACTAGACCTTCAGACAGAAAAGCTATATAATCACACATATTTGCATAGGTTTATATTTTAGAAATCTAAAGTTTTCAATTATTTTAAAGAATGAAGTGACCGAACTATCCACACATGTTGTGCATATGCTTCCATTTAACAGAAATTTGGATGGAATGAATGAAAAATTAACAGCAGGGGGCAAATTGGCCAAAAAAATTAGTTTAAGTCCTTAATTTTCCAATTAAAAAGTTCAGGGGGCAAATCGAAAGTTGGGTGATAGTTCAGGGGGCAAATCGGCAGTTTACTCTAAAAAACAAATTGTTTTATTAAAATAAAGCAAGTGCCAGTGAAGAGACGCAAGTTCAGAGCCTTTCATTGGAGCAGAGATGCAGAGATGCACTCCTGCCTTGCCATAGAAGGCATAACCAGGCCAAGTTCCTTCCTTCCTCTGCCAGGTAGGCCGCCTTCCAAGTTCGTCTTCTACGTCCAGACTCGGTCTTCTTCTTCCCAAATCAATTTCAGACACTTCCACCCTCTCTCTTCTCGCTGGCTCACTCAGATTCCCACTCACCACAACAATCTCCAAGCGTCGGGCCGCCGCCAACTGACGTCAGCTCCCGCCACTATGCTTCCAGAATACCCTGTGGTTGCTGATATTTGCGCCGCCTTCATTGCAGGCGGCGTTGCTCTTTTCTTCCTGCTGTTGTGGGAAGAAACCGCCAAGCGTGGGATCTTCGACCAGGTCAAAATCCCATCTTTAATCGTATAATGTTTATTTTATACGTATTTTAGTACTGTTTCTATTTGGGAACGCTATTTTTGGTCTTAGCCTTGGTGGGTTTTGTTGGGTTTTGATTGATTTGTAGGAAAGTACTGATCTTTTTGCTGACAATTAAGAACTGTAACACAAATGGGTTAAAAGTTGAAATTTTTAACACTTTTGAATTAGTGCACTAATGACTAATCACTTCCAATTTCCAAATGAGGCTGTTTGATATTTGAGTATCAAAGAAGTGTACTTGGTTGTTCCACTAAAGCCGCCATGGATGCGAAGAGTGGACCGAAAGCATGCCTCATGCAGCAAAAGTGAATGTAGTTGGTATAAGCAATAGCTAATGTTGAGAGTGTGAATCCCGCGTCCCGGAATTGTAGTCTTGGATGATAGTTTAACTGATCTTAAGCCTCTTTGCGCATTGCCAATTGGTTTTGGGATGTTCTTCACATTCTAACAGTTAAGACTAAAGAATGACTTCGTAAAAACTTGATCAGTTAGTGTTTAGGGGTTCTGTATGGTAGTTATCCATGCTGAAAATACTTTCAGATTTTCTTATCTATTACCATCTTTTGATAGCATGATTGCAATTAGATTTGTTGTATCGTTTTTATGCTATGGATCATTATACCCCAAACAAGGGAGTGATCAGTTGAGAATGGGATGTACTAGATGGTCTTACAATCCAGGAGTTGTATCAGGCCTTACAGTTTTGTCTAATGCAGTACGTCATTGATCAAATTCTCAGCTTTATTCGGGGCCTCTAAGCATAAATGTGCACATAATACTACATAGCTTGCATTGGTTTCAAATTATTGTGTCAGAACCTGATTATGATACATTGGTCTTGTAAATTTATTACTTTAAGACTTTTGCTTGGCTTTTTGCCTTCTTCAGTTCAGATAGAGGAGAAGGGTATCTGATCCTAGCTTGGGTTCTGCTCCAATATACGTATTTTGATGGGCAAAATCTTTACATTGGATTCAATTTAATCGTTATAACGTTTTATTATAATTCAAAGTGGTCGATCATAACCTTCTCAATTTAACTTGTCTTGGAAGCCTGTCCATTTGAATTCAGTTACTTTTTCTCATGTAGAAACTCAATAGAAAGCTTGTGCACGTAAGCATTGGCCTAGTTTTCATGCTTTGCTGGCCACTGTTCAGGTACTCTCTCGACTAAAAAGGTCATAATACTTTTCTTCATGAATCTGCTCAATAGTAGCTACTATGTACAATTGCAGTTCTGGCCTTCGAGGAGCATTTTTAGCATGTCTTACTCCAGGCCTCAATATCTTCCGAATGCTTCTATTGGGACTCGGAATATGGAAAGATGAAGCCACAGTGAAATCAATGAGCAGATACGGAGACTACAGGTAGTGGTTTTGAACGATCTGTTACTTCAACCATGTCAAGTCTAATATCTCTGCCATGATCCTTTTTAGAGAGTTCCTTGCTAATTTGCTGTGAAGTAACCCAGCTACTTGACCCCATCTTTTTATGAAAAACAAAATAATTTTTATTAACATAATATAAAAAACAGGGACAAATGTAGCGGTAAGTTTCAGTTCCCAACTTACCATATGACCTCTTTTCCCTTCACCAAAACATTCCAAAAGAAATGTCTCATTAGTTTTTCCGATGTGTTTGTAACTTTGCGTAGAACTGTAAAGAGAGAGATGATAATCAACATAATGCCCGAACTCAAATCCAATAAAATTTATAGTCTACCATCCTTTCAATCTCTTCTCTACTTTCTTCACAACTGGATCCCATAATTTAACACAGAGACTACGGATGGAAGACCCAAGTATCTCATGCCGCAATTCCTAAAAAACTTAGCTTGACCAGAGTAAAAATTGCTTCATCTCATTGGCCAACAGAAGGAATAGGTTTTGGTTATTTACTACTTCGTTGGCCACCTAATTTGCGATACCTGCTAGCGGGAACCAAAATTTGTACAAAGCTATGTATGAGCAAAGGCAAAAAACAAATTTTGTTCGATGCCTATTGCCATTGGTTGATTACCTAAACTAACATGATTTTTTAATTAACCTTTACTTTATGCATCAGGGAACTTCTTAAGGGACCACTGTACTATGCCACGACAATAACTTTGGCTTGTCTAATCTATTGGAGAACTTCTCCTATTGCAATTGCTCTTATATGCAATTTGTGCGCTGGAGATGGTACATCTAATTGATTCAGTTTGTCCATTCTGTTCTCTTGGACTTCTTTTTTTTAATAAAACACTAGATCTCACAGCAGAGCTGCTCAGGACTTCTCTCAAATTTCTATCACTTGATTGCTTCAGGTTTAGCTGACATTGTTGGTAGGCGGTTTGGTACTCGGAAAATTCCATACAACAGAAGCAAATCTATAGCCGGTAGTGTTGCAATGGCATCTGCTGGTTTTTTAACATCTATCGGGTAGCTTTTGCTGGTTTACTTTTCTGCTCTTTCAGACCTGGATTGAATATCAGAATCTAGGATGTTTCTTAACAATTGGTAATGCTGTGACAGGTACATGCACTATTTCTCCAGCTTCGGGTTTGTTCAGGAAAGTTGGGGCATGGTTTTGGGTTTCTTGGTTGTGTCTCTTGCCTCGGCACTGGTAGAATCTCTTCCCATAAGCACTGAGCTTGACGACAACCTAACAGTTTCACTTACTTCTGTGTTAGTTGGCAGTTTGGTTTTCTGATACGGGGAACCCTTGTAAATAGCAGCCAAATTAGGAAAATCGATGAAGCCAAGTTCGGGGAACAAGCATCAGTTGCCGTTGGCCAACTTGGTTGGGTGTTGTATTGTATGTGTACTCTAGCATAGTTTATTAGCTTGACTATATGTAACAATACTGCTGTATCAATAAACGATGAAACTGCGATTCTCTTTCGTGAAAATTCTAGACATTGCAAATCACTTAACATTCCTGCATGAATAATAAAACTCTGTTTCTTCTTGCAATCTGAAGCATTCAGCGTGTATCGATGCATTTTCTGTATGTGTTCTATGTAGTCTTAATTTAGCCCAGAAATCAACGGAAAATGTTTGCTGCACAATCTTCCACTCTGGTTTAAGCATTTTTGAGTTCCAGAAAATGCTTAGATCACAGATACATGTAGCAGGAGCATAAAAAACCGAAACAAAGTTCTTCGACATGATGAGAGGCGAAGTTTTGAAAGAAGTTTTCGATATCAATCATTTTACTAACTCAAAGGAGGCAGATGAATTTAGCGAAATAATACCAGAAAACATGAATGAAAATAGAAAGATATTTAGGTGGATGGTTGACAATTCGGACCATATATATACACAGATATATAAGCCTACTTTAGACAAGCTGTAGGGGTTAAAGAGACATTTTACAGTGATACCGATATGGAAGGCTCTCATCAGAACCACATCCCCGATTACATGTTAGCCATACAAAGCCCAGACACCAAATCTCCTACGCAAAGTTCTCTGAGTACAACATGAATGATATCCGCACGCCATTTTTCTCCTTCTGCACATTTTTGTTCATTTCTACACGCTTATTCTGGTTCGATATATTCGATCCAAAGGCTAGAAATAAACAAGCGCGTGCAACAGGAAAAAAAAAGGTGGGTTGAAACCGCAACGTTATCAACTAGGGTTTCTTGCAACTTCACTACTACACCTCCTTAATGGCAATTCTGTTGAGCTTGCACCATGTTCATCTGCCCTCCTTTTCATAAACCATGATGAAAAACAACTACACGGTTTCCGAACGACGTTGGAGTCTTCATTGAGCGAAGATCGCGGATGACGATTCTTCGCTCGCCGGAAACGGGAAAACACGAGAAGGCAGAAAATGAAGGCAGCAAACAGAAGAATCACAACCACCATCATGACCTCTCCATGCAAGGCGTAGTGCCTGTCGAGCAAGGTGCGAATCCCGTCTTGGTCTTGTGGGGAAGAAGCCGTAGGAGCCATGGAAGGTGCCCATGGTCCTGCTTCTGTCACCATCCTCATCTCTGAATTTCTAATCTCTCTTGCTTGCTAAGTTATTGCGACTATACAGCTGTATTGGTGGTTTATTTTTTATGCCTATCAGCAACGAGAGATTTGTCAGTATGACCATTACACGAGATGATACACAACGTATCACTATATAAATTGTGGAATATATGTGTTAAAAAGTTAATAACTTAAAAAATAAAAATTTCCACCACTTACATAAAAACACTTGGTGTACTACATGTGTTCCCATCACAACTAAAAATTTCTCATCAGTAACGAAATGATTTGGAACCGTCACATGGAGAAATTTTTTAGTGAGTCGAGAACACGACTCGGTACATTAAATTTCATAATATAAAGACTTAAATGTTAAAATGATCAAGCGTTTTACTTATCGGTCAATTTGGTGCTTGTGTTTCTAATTTAGCCAAATTGGTCATCGTATTTACCTCAATAAGCCAATCCTAGACAATCTATTAAAATTGAGACCAAAGTGTAATTTCACTGTAAATCCATTAAATGCACGCAAGATCAGATGATCAACGACGACGAGACTTTAAAATATTTTGCAACATATAGTCTTGTGGACATCTATTTGCAGGCTTGCAAATCAGCTACACAATAATTTTTAAGATTACAGTTTTCTTAGAAAGTAAACAAAGATTTTGAAAGATAAGCGAAGACGAAGTTGACTGGGTTATGTCATTACATTTTTGGCCAAATTGAAAACATAGGAATCAAATTGACCGGATGTATGAAGCACATGGACTATTCCTAATACAAATGGTTAGAAATTTCTTTTTTTAAATATTCAACTACTTGTATTATGATCATTGGTGTACCGGATCGTGTTTCAAACACACTAAGAAATCTCTCCATCACGTGGTCATGTTGTGTATGCTGCTTCCTTCGTTGTGTATGCTACTAATTCACATGTAATAAGAAAATGTTTGATAATGTTACGGTCACACAAAAGAATAGTTTCTTCTTCTAAATACAACAATACATTACCCTAAAGGGTAAATTAAGACTCATAACCAATCAACTATAATAACCTTGTGTTGAATTCGCCATATGCAAAAGTTAAACTCTTACTTAGTAAAGAAGAATATTATTAAAAATGTGAGCTGCTTTTTTTGGTTGGAAGTGTGAAGTGTATGACTACTGCATATAAGAACAAAATCGTCGAATGGTAAAAATGTCTCATTAACAGTTTTTGGGGTGTGACAAGTGACAAGTGACAACATTTCAAGAATGTTATGGGCCTGGTGGGCCAGGATTTCTTAATCCAAATCTTGTTTTTTGTGTTGAATTTTATGGGTTAGTGGGTCCATCATTCTCAGCCCAATATTTTTGAAAGCCTTTTAGTTGGCGTTTACTTTGGACTTAATTGGCTAAGAATCTACTTGTCATGTCCTCACTGTGTATTTCAAAATAAGGCAGTGATAGTAGAAATTGATATTTATGAATCTTATGATTGTGGCATGTATCGTGCTATTTACATTTTTATTTTTATTTTTTATTTTTTTTGTTAAATATTTGTAATTGATTTTTTTTTAATTAATTTGATTCGATGATCGAAATTGAGAGGAATGTGTCATAAATAAAAATACGTGTATAGATAGCACTACTCTTGTCGTATATGGCCAACGAGTATCCAATGTAATTATGAATCTTTTGATATATTTACTTTATTATCGTGATATATCTATTGGATATCAATTTGCCAACCTTTTTTTTAGTAGAACGATATCGTTAGTGTTATATAGTTAATTGTTAGGAAGGAGAAGAATCGTGGAGATCAAACTCGCACAAGAGTGAATATTTGCCAGGTTTTGAATGTGCAGGGAAATCGTAATTAGAAAAACCACTTTTTCTATTCCCATGCTTGGTTTTTCTTTGGACGAATTATGTAGTTAAGATTATTGATAGAAGCAATTCACACTCCAATCTAATTTTTCACTTTACCACTTAAAATTTAGATTTTGAAAATTCAAGCTACTCTTGTTTTGACCTACTAGGCCTCCATTAGTTGCCAATGCGACGGATGCAAGCTTACTTTTGTTATTAGGCAATCAATTCACACTCTAGACAATTTTTTGTTTTCTCGACCAATTTTGATGTGACGCAAAGTTCAATGCACAAAATATGTTAAATTAAAAAACATATAAATCAAGTGGTTAAAAGTGATTTTTGGTATTTGAGATTTTATTTTTCATATATTATCGCTTGGAACAAGAAAATTTCAATCCAAAAATTTTAATTAAGTAGACAGTAAAATTTGCGGCAACCCAAATAAAATGGCAGTTGGGGCAATAATTAAAATGGCTTGAGTTTAGGAATTGCTGATGATTTTGGATGACTCTATAGTTTTGAGGTTGTCTTAAACCTTTCTGTCCTTTTGGTAAATATTTTGGCCTTAACTTCTGCTTTGGTTGGCTCAAGCTGTAGGGGTAAAACGCTGACCGACGAACTAGGGTCTAATAAGATGCGATTGACCTGGGGATTGTGATTTGTAAATCTCTTCGTTGGGACGATCTAGTATTGTGAGTAATTAAAAGGTCCTCTTTTCTTTGAAGTGAGATTAGGCATAAGAAACTAATGAGTTGTCAACTTATAAACAACATCCGTTGTCGTCCAGCGGTTAGGATATCTGGCTTTCACCCAGGAGACCCGGGTTCGATTCCCGGCAACGGAACTTTTTGTATTTTCAGATTATTTTTTCCACTTTTGGCCAGATGGCTTGCAACGATAGGTGAAATTTAGTTATTCGGGACCAGATGGCATGTTATGATAGGTTGAAGTGAATAACAGAAGCAAGCGCGTCGCAGTGTATCACCCTCCGTTCTCCTTCCTCAAAATCCCAATTCCATCGATTTGGCATCACTTCCCTCTCTACCTTCAGTCTCGGAGCAGCTTCCGATCACTTCCCTCTCTCCCTTCAAAACAATCAGTAAGTCTCTCTCTCTCTCTCTCTCTCTCTCTCTCTCTCTTAGTTCAATCAATTTAATTCCACGATCTGTATACTTATATATTCTTGATTTAATATCAAATTTGCTTTTCAAAAAACAATTTCTTCTTTTGTTTGGTGATGAAATCTAATAAATTTTCTGTATTTTGGGTAGGTTTATAAACCCATTTAGCTCCTTCATGTCGCTTCCAAATGAAGAAAATGATATGTCCTCTTCTCCCGATGCTCAGGTATTTCCCCTTTTACATTCAAAGCAACATCCTTTTGTTTCTTTTTGCATTTGGGTTTTGCGGTATTGGACCTGGAAGAAGTTGAGGGATTTTGAACTTTTGGTTTGAATCTGTATGAAAAATGGGTTGGAAAATTTTTGTGGGTTTTGAGTTGTTATGTGTTTAAATGCATTGAGATGGAGATGTAGGTTAGGCCGGTTGGTTATGACATTGTGCTTCCCCCTTGCAGCCTAGTTCGCATCCTCGTCCTCGTAAATTAGAGTAGTTTAGAGTAGTGTCTTGTCAATAGAAAAATGAAGATAAAATTAATGCAGTGAGATGCATTTTGTCCATTTGTAGATGATTTCACAGTTATCTGTTCTTGACCTTTTGGAAGAACAAATTACTAGCTCTGTTGATTTCAATGGCTAAGTGGTTATGTACTAGTAAGTTGTAGATATCTTGCTTTGGTTTGGTGATCACATCTTTTCGAGAAAGAGAAAATGCCCAAGATACAAGGGTTGTCTTCTGCCATTTACCAAATTCTTTGTCAAGATGAGCAAATTGATGGAACTAAAGATATGAGTTTGATTATCATAGTGGAAGAAACTGGTGGATTTTACGTTTTCAATAAATGTTTAGGTATGGGATGTTCGAAGGCCAATCCCTCTGGTATTATCATAAATTTCTACTTCAGAGCAGTATAGGGTTTTTCATTTTGTTGGCGAATGTTCTAGTGTAGGCAACGCCTAGAATAAAGATGATTAATGTAACCTCGAAACTTAACATTTGAAAGATTTCGTGTGTGCATGTAGAAATCAGTTGACAATATAATTTCGTAATTTGATGGCTTGTGGTTGCAGCTTTCGTCTCATGTTTTTGGGGACCTCCTCGATTCAATTATTGTTGATGTTGCATCTGAGTGTCATCGAATAGCAAAGTTGGGTCTTGATCGTAATTTTGAAGAAGAGGAAGAAGAACTAAGGCTTTCAGCCCAAGCACGGGTGAGGGTAGCTGATCCTAGTAATAGTGGTGAAGCAAATGGCAAGTATGTGGTTGACATATTTGGGCAGAATCATCCTTCTGTAGCCAGTGAAGTGTTTGTGTGCATGAATTGTGGTCGGTCTATCGTTGCTGGGAGGTTTGCTCCTCATCTGGAGAAGTGTATGGGAAAGGTAATTATCTGTCATCTCTTCATGTAGTAGACATTCCCCCGGTTTTTATTTGTGAAGTCCTTAAATGAGAGACTAATAGATATTGTGATTTGTTGCTCCACCACAGGGTAGAAAGGCTCGCCTCAAAGTGACAAGAAGTAGCACGGCTGCACAGACTCGGAATTCACGGGGAAACCCTGCATCTACATACTCCACATATTCAAATTCCAACAGCACAAACCGATTATCAAATGGAGCATCCGCTGTTGCTGGTGAGGAGTACTCAAATGGTGCATTGGAAGAGCCATGAAACAGTTTAAGAACTGGTGAGCTCCCCAAGTTACTTGGATGCAATGGATCTTGCATATTTGCTTAGGTCGTGATGTTTGTGGAAATGGAAGCCAAATTTCGAATAGCAGTCTGTTGGTTTAGTCCACTTTCCACTGTGATATAATATGACCGGAGGAATTATGTGATGACATTCGTTTTCTAGTACGAAGAAGAGCACCGTGTATATAACATTCTTGATCGTACCTTGAATGATAATTCTGAGTCTCATAAAAGTTGATTTTGTTTCTGAATTCTAATTGTTTGCTGAACTTATATATTACATATATAAGAAAACCCAATCCAAGCTTTGTTAATTACAATGGCTAAAGTCTGTTGTAGTCTTCGTAATGTGATTCAAAACATCAAAATTTGAAACAATTCATGTATGAATTCAAATGTCAGTTGCCAGTAAGTGTTTCAGACTTCCGTTCCATGCTGGCTTCTTGTTGCATTTTCGGCTTCCATTTTTGTTGATGTTGCATCTGAGTGTCACCCAATGTCATATAGGTTGAAAATCAGAGTACATGATGAACAAACTAACAAACGGATGAACAGACGAATATCAAATGAATATAAGTTTATTAACCGAAAATAAAGAATGACGGCTACAAATCACTAAGGATTACATTGTGATTGACTTATTATTTTATAGAGCTACAAATGATCATATATATATATATATATATATAGAAAATAACCTAACTCAAATAGGCAAGGGAACAAAACTCTATATTAATGGGCTAGCTCCAAAAACCAAACATTAAAACAAATCTAAATACTAATATTTTCCAACAATATACCCAATCGAGATATCATTTTGAGAATATTGCTCACATTTCGTAAAATGCTGCTCATCATCTTTCATTCGTTTCGTTGATCTCAGAAAAGATTGTCATAGATATTTATTGTTTGGATTCATTAGGAGCACAACTTTGCTCGGTACTACTGGTTTTGTCGCCCCTGTCATTGGTAAAGGCAACCCCATTGTCAACCTTACTTCCAATGCTCTTTTGATGAAGCTGCAGTGCAAACTCAAGGCCCCTCACAACATCATTCATTGACGGTTGTTCGATTCCTTTATCATGTAAGCAACTTATAGCAATCTCAACGAACTTGTTCAAGCACTCGACTTCAATATTACCCTTCACATTTGGGTCAATGATTTGGTCAAGTGTCCCGTCTCCATGACAACTCTTGGCCCACTCAGCAAGGTTGATTTGCCTAGTTTCCACCGTATGCAGAAGAGCTGGCCTTGCACACAGTATCTCCCACAAAACTACTCCAAATGAGTACACATCAGACTTCTCAGTCAGCTATTGACGTCAGAAGTAATCCGGATCTAGATACCCGAAACTACCTTTCACCACCGTGCTGATGTGCGTTTTGGATGTGTTGTTCGTGCCCATTTTTGACAACCCGAAATTTGAAACCTTGGCGACCATTTTCTCATCCAATAAAATATTTGTGCTCTTAACATCACAGTGAATAATGGAGCCATTGGCGCCACTGTGAAGGTAGTGCAACCCTCGCGTTGCGCCAATACAAATTTGGAGTCGTTGTTCCCAAGGAAGAGGCTTAAGGTTACCAATGTGATAGAGATGGTCACCGAGAGTGCCGCGTACCATGTAATCGTAAACCAAGATCATCTTGCCATTATCTGAGCAGTAACCAATGAGTGAAACCAAGTGGCAGTGGCGGAGTTGGGAAAGCAGCTCGATTTCCGTCTTGAACTCGCGGGCCCCCTGTGATGACTCTGGTCTCAGCTGTTTGATAGCAACAGGAGTGACACCACCGTCAATGCCTCCTTTGTACACATTGCCAAACCCGCCAACCCCAATAACGAAAGTATCGTTGAAGTTTTGGGCGGCGGCTTTAATCTCAGCCAGTGGAAAGTAACGACACATATAAGGCGGTAAAGGTGATCCCGGAGTCTCTGTTGACTTTGTCTTCCCATGGTTGGAGTCGAAGGACTGGACTTTTCCTCGTGATCATTGGAACATATCTTGGAAGAATCCTAGGAGGAGAGATAAAACAAGTATGACAAAAACTTCATCAAAGACGAGGGAGATAGTTCTTGACAATAGCGGTTTTGGGGAAGTACTGGATACGGTGACGGCTAGCTTCATGCTTTCCTGGCAGTGACTGCTAAAACTGCAGATGTAGTAGTGGTCGCCTGCGGAGGTGAGTGTGATGTTTGCTGGGCCAGTTGTGAGATACCATCGTTACTTGGACAACGTTGTGTACACCGGTGGTGAAGTTGAAAACTGGCATGGAGAGTTATTGCAATTCTGTGAGTACAAAAAATAAGGTTATTTAGCTGAAAACTTTACTAATTAACCATATAAAATATAAGGAAAACTAATGAAAAAGGTTTGAAAACTTTGAGTTTTAACGATAAGGACAAAATAAAGAGTAAAATGAATAGTACCAGGTTTGACTTTTTAGTGTAAAAATGTGATTTTTCGTTAAAGTGTACAGTACTGCGGACTTTTCGTTAAAACTCCCTATAATATATGGCCAATTTTTATTTTGAACCTAATCAAGTAGGTATATTCATTTGGGAAAATACTTGTGTCCTTCCTATTAGTGAACCTACTTGTCCATCCATTTCAGATTAACATATCTTCGCCTTACAAACTTGATAATCAGAACTGATTATTCGCTTTATTACTTTTCTCTCGCCATATGCCTACACATGTGTGATAATTAGCTCTTTTTAATTATTATTTTTATAATTTTACTTATTTAAATATTATTGTTTTTTATTAAAGTATATTTTGAAATATAATGAACATAGCCATCCACAGTTTCACTATGTGGTCTCTTTTGTATATCGTTTTTAAATCTTAAAAGGAGGCGGGTAATTTGGGTATTACGAAAGCTTCACCATTTTGGCTTCTCTCCATTTCTCTCTGTCGATGATCAGTCTGTTTTCTGATGCATGATTTTATCTCCTACTCCACCAAATTGTATGGATTATATGTCAATATATGTATACATACGTATATGTATACGTATATATATGTATATGTATATATGTATGTCAAGGATGCATGAATTGGAAAGAGGTTTTTCTCAAAAGTCAACAGTGGAAAAGAGTGATGAAAGACTTGCTGGAGTCTTGGAAGGGTAGCCTTAACCGGAGAAATTCTTAGTTTATCGAGAACACGGTTCGGTACACAAAGTATCATAATATAAGTAATTGAATTTTTTTTTAAATATTGAACTACTTGTATTATGATATTTGATGTATCGAACCGTGTTTTTGACACATTGAAAAATCTGTCATAGCCTTTGACCTGCATCTAGGAATGCTTGCATATATGTGGGACGCTTGGTTTTTTTAACTTTGTGTGCTTCCCAGTGAACGGGAGACAGAGTGCTTTTAAAAATTAGTTATGAATCTCATTTTTTTAACGTTATTTAACACAAAAAATTGACACACTTAATGATATATTTTTTAATGTAAATGAGTCATACTCGGACATGGGATACTCACTTATTAGAAAGTGTACGAGCAAATATATTAGTTGTCTATGTCTAAATAACATCATTCGTTTATTTAAATAAGCATATAAAATTCTTTAAGAACCTTATAATACTGAATTAGTTTTTTGGAAAAGTGCTATTCACTTTGCATGTTTTGGTCCAACGTAAATTGATTACCAACTAATTGAAAAGTCCACAATTTTGATACTTTTTTAAAATTCTAGCATTTTACCGCTTTCTTAGTTATATAAAAAGAATGGAAGCTATTAGGAATTAGAGTGCATATACATAATTGCTCCGCTCACTTCCCTTCGAAACAATCAGTCTCAGAGCAGCTTCCGATCACTTCCCTCTCTCCCTTCGAAACAATCAGTAAGTCTCTCTCTCTCTCTCTCTCTCTCTCTCTCTCTCTCTCTCTCTCTCTCTCTCTCTCTCTTAGTTTAATCAATTCAATTCCACGATCTATATACATATAAATTCTGAATTGATATTGATTTAATATCAAATTTGCTTTTCAAAAAACAATTTCTTCTTTTGTTTGGCGATGAATTCTAATAAATTTTCTGTATTTTGGGTAGGTTTATAAACCCATTTAGCTCCTTCATGTCGCTTCCAAATGAAGAAAATGATATGTCCTCTTCTCCCGATGCTCAGGTATTTCCCCTTTTACATTCAAAGCAACACCCTTTTGTTTCTTTTCGCATTTGGGATTTGCGGTATTGGACCCGGAAGAAGTTGAGGGATTTTGAACTTTTGGTTTGAATCTGTATGAAAAATGGGTTGGAAAATTTTTGTGGGTTTTGAGTTGTTATGTGTTTAAATGCATTGAGATGAAGATGTGGGTTAGGCTAGTTGGTTATTGTTAAAATATGGAACGACTAGGGTTTGTAGAATGCTAGGGCTGTGTTGTTGATCTTGGAGAATCCCAAATATTTTCTTATTCATATAATCTGTACAGATATACAAGATTTATACAAAGCAAAATCATCTATTCTAGGAAGTCAACTCTAAGAGATCAATACATGATTTACATCCCTACAATCAAGGAACTAAATATCCTGAATGATATTGCCATCTAATACTCCCCCTCAAGGTGGAGTGTGAATGTCAAGAACACCCATCTTGCCAAGAAGAGATTGAAACGCAGCTTGCCCTAATGGTTTGGTGAAAATGTCGGCTAGTTGCTGTCCAGTAGGGATGTAGGCAGTCGTAATAATCCCAGATTGAATCCGTTCACGAACAACATGACAATCGATTTCTATATGCTTGGTACGCTCATGAAAAACCGGGTTAGCTGCTATATGGAGGGCAGCTTGGTTATCACAGTATAATTTGGCCGGTCCATGGTGATCAACACGTAAGTCAGCTAACAAAACCTTCATCCATGTAAGTTCACATGTGGCTGAGGCCATGGCCCGATACTCGGCTTCGGCCGAGGATCTTGAGACAGTAGACTGTTTCTTGGTCTTCCACGACACTGGTGCACCTCCAAGGAATATGCAATAACCCGTAACGGATCTTCGTGTGATTGGACATCGAGCCTAGCTAGCGTCACAATAACCCCTCAATATTAAATTTCCCTTGGAAGGAAAAATGAGACCTTGTCCAGGCGCCCCCTTCAAATAACGAAGAAGACGGTGAACCGCGTCGAGATGAGGCTTTCTCGGTTGTTGCATAAACTGACTGAGGATATGAACTGAATACGAAATCTCTGGTCTAGTGATTGTGAGATAAATGAGTTTCCCAACAAGTCTTCTATACTGCGAAGCATTGCGGAGAAGCTGTCCTTCCGTTGAGGATAGTTTCAAGTGTTCTTCCATGGGAAATTTTGCAGGTTTTGCACCCAGTAAGCCAGCCTCATCAAGTATGTCAAGTGTGTATTTTCGTTGGGAGATTGAAATCCCTTGAGAGGACCGAGCTACCTCCACGCCAAGGAAATATTTTAAGTGTCCAAGGTCCTTGATTCGAAAATGGGTGTGAAGGAAATGCTTAAGATCGTGGATGGCCACCTCATCGTTACCTGTGATGATCATGTCATCAACATAAATGAGTACAACAGTAAATGAGTGTCCACGCACCTTAGTAAATAGAGAGTAATCTGCCTTGGACTGTTGGTAACCGGCTTGGTGGATGGCTGTGGAAAATTTGTGGAACCAGGTACGTGAAGCTTGCTTGAGTCCGTATAGGGATTTGTTGAGTCGACAAACATTGTTCTCCCCCTGTCGACAAAGACCAGGAGGTAGGTGCATATAGACTTCTTCACATAGGTCACCATGAAGAAAGGCATTTTGGACGTCCAGTTGATGAACGGACCAATTGCGTACGGAGGCAACGGCGAGGAAGCAGCGCACTGTGATTAATTTGGCAACGGGAGCGAAGGTTTCTTTGTAATCGATACCTTCTTGTTGTGTAAAACCTTTGGCAACGAGCCGAGCTTTGTAGCGTTCAATAGTACCATCAGAGTGGTACTTGATCTTATAGACCCATTTGCAACCGATGGCGCGATGACCAGGAGGAAGGGGAGTGAGGGTCCATGTGTTTTGTTGATCAAGAGCAAGAAGTTCAGCGTCCATTGCAGCCCTCCAGTGAGGATCACTATGAGCCTGCTCAAAGGATGTGGGCTCGACTGTAGTGGTAATAGCACAAGCAAATGAGCGATGCGAATGAGAGAGGTGAGCATAAGAAACATAGTGAGATAAAGGATAGCGAGTACCTGACATGGAGGAGGATGAGGCGCTGGGGTGTTGGACATGATATAAATGGTACCCTTGAAGCCTTACGGAAGGCTTGGAGACGCGTCGAGAATGGCGAAGGGCAGGTGGCGGAGGAGTTGTGAGTGTGTCGGTTGGAGGTGTGTCGGTGGGAGGTGTTGGAGGTGTGTCGGTGGGTGTGGCGGTGGGGTGAGAGGTATCTGTGGAGAGGGGCATGGGTGTGGGTGATGTATGGGATAAAGGGACAGATGGTTGGGTTGGGGAAAGGGGTGTATGGGTGTCTTGAGTAAAAGAGGTGTCAGGTTGGTGTGGTAGAGGTAAGACTAAGGTATCCGGTTGATGATCAGGTTGGTGAGTAATATAGGGAAAGATGGTTTCATGGAAAACAACATCACGGGAGGTAGTGAATTTATGAGTGGCGAGATCATAAACACGGTAACCTTTTTGGCCTAAAGGATAACCAACAAAGATGCATCGCTTGGCACGTTGATCAAATTTGTGAGTGGGGTGGAGATTTGTGGCATAACATAAACAACCAAAGACTCGTAGGTGGGAAAAATCTGGAAGATGGTGATGTAAAAGTTCATACGGTGTTTTGTGAGAGAGGAGTGGTGTGGGTAAACGGTTAATTAAGTAACAGGCAGTTTGTACTTTCCCCCCAAAAAATCAATGGTAAATTTGCTTGGAAGCGGAGTGCTCGACCGACATTCAAGAGATGACGGTGTTTCCGCTCAACAATCCCATTTTGTTGGGGTGTTGACGGACAAGAAGACTGAAAAATAATGCCTTTGCTAGAAAGAAAAGAACGCAATGAAGTGAATTCACCTCCATTGTCAGCCCATATCGTTTTGATCATAAAATTAAATTGTGTGTGCACCCAAGCAATGAACGAACGTAACAACCCTTGTGTCTCAGATTTAAAACGCATAAGATGGATCCAAGTGTAACGAGAATAATCATCAACAATGGTTAAAAAATAGCGAGCCCCCGAATGGGAATTGACTCGATGAGGTCCCCAAGTGTCACAATGTATCAAATCAAAATGTGCAGTAGAAGAAATAAAACTTGACGGAAAAGATAAACGGGTTTGTTTTGCAAGGGGACAAACATCACATGAATGACTAGAATCAACCATGATCGTAGGAACTTGCTTGTTCAAAACTTGAAGAGGACCGATGGAGGGATGACCTAACCGTTGGTGCCAAAGGTTGGAATGACGACTAACATTGTGGATGAGGCCAGGGTTTTGCTTTGGCGCCAAGTAATAGAGTCCATTATATCGCCTGCCCAGGCCAATCGTCCTCCTCGTATCCATGTCCTATATCACACAAAAATCTGGAAAGAAAATCACTATGCATCTGAGTGCCTCAGTAAGCTTGCTAACAGATAATAAATAAACCCGAAAATTGGGTACATGTAGCACATCATCAAGTTTAATATGAGGGTTAACTCGTATGGAACCAATGGATTCAATGGTCGCTTGTCCTTCATTGGGCATCTGAACGGACTCGAACATGGACAAGGATTTCTTGTCGAGCAAGTGTGATGAGGGGGATATGTGATCCGTGGCCCCGCTATCGATAATCCAATATAATGTTTTCTGTGAAGAAAATGCTGACATATTTGAGGAGGGTGTGATTATACCTGTAGCATTTGCATAGTGTTGTGTATTACCATCGAGATTGGTCTTCTTAAGCATTGCCATTATTTGATTGTATTCCTCTGTGGTAAATTTTGGACCATCACTAGTGGTTGCCTTGTGTCGTGGTTCAACACATTTGATGGCTTCAGCTTCCCCCTTAACTTGGTTGGCAGCAGGCTTTCTCTTGTTGGGAGGTTTCACGGATTTCCCATGGTATTTGTGGCCAGGTGGAAAACCATTCAAGTAAAAACACTTGTCCACAGTGTGATATTTCTGATCACAATACGTACACTGAAAGGGTGTGTTTCCCTTGGATGTCTGAAAAGCTTGCACCGCAGGTTCCCTATTATTGGTTACGTGCATGGCATGTAGATTAACATTATTACGATTGAGAGATACCTCCACTTGTTTCTCTTGTTGAAGAACGAGAGAGTATGTCTTTCGAGTGTCGGGAAGTGGCTGCATCAGTAGTATTTGTCCACGTACTGCGGCATAGGACTCGTTTAATCCCATGAGGAACTGCATCACTCTTTCTTTCTCGTCTCGGTCGCTGACCGTCTTCAATCCTCCACAGGTGCAGGTCGGGGGTTCATGATAGGACGCCAATTCATCCCATAGTGCCTTCAACTTGGTATAGTAGGCCGAGATAGATTGTTGTTCTTGCCTGTGTTCAACAATGTCTCGTTTAATCTGATAGATGCGTGTATCGTTTCCTTGTGAGAAGCGGTCTCGCAAGTCCGCCCATACATCTGCTGCTGAGGTGTAATACGAAACGCTACTCGCGATATCGTCGTGTACAGAGTTTAAGATCCAAGCAAGGACCATGTCATTGCATCTTTGCCATGATGCAAACTGTTTATCAGTTTCTGGTGGTGGATCGATGGTGCCATCAACCAATCCAAGTTTGTTCTTCGCGCTCAAGCTGATTCGCATTGCACGACTCCAGGTGTTGTAGTTGTCTCCTTGAAGTGTTTTGGAAACTAAGATGTTCCCAGGTTGATCAGAGGGGTGTAAAGAAAAGAGGTTTGAGATATCAATGGACATCTCTGTTGGTTTTTGGTTTGCTGTCGGTTCTCCCATGGTGTTTAGTTGATGTTGCGGAAGCGGCTGGGTATTCAGAGTCACCAGAAACAGTGCTCTGATACCATGTTAAAATATGGAACGGCTAGGGTTTGTAGAATGCTAGGGCTGTGTTGTTGATCTTGGAGAATCCCGAATATTTTCTTATTCATATAATCTGTACAGATATACAAGATTTATACAAAGCAAAATCATCTATTCTAGGAAGTCAACTCTAAGAGATCAATACATGATTTACATCCCTACAATCAAGGAACTAAATATCCTGAATGATATTGCCATCTAATAGTTATGATATTGTGCCTCCCCTTTGCAGCCTAGTTAATATCATTGTCCTCGTAAATTGGAGTGGTTTAGAGTATTGTCTTGTCAAGAGAAAAATGAAGATAAAAATAATGCAATGAGATGCATTTTGTCCATTTGTAGATGATTTCACAGTTATCTGTTCTTGACCTTTTGGAAGAACAAATTACTAGCTCTATTGATTTTAATGGCTAAGTGGTTATGTACTAATAAGTTGTAGATATCTTGCTTTGGTTTGATGATCACATGTTTTCGAGAAGGAGAAAATGCCCATGATACAAGGGTTGTCTTCTGCCGTTTACCAAATTCTTTGTCAAGATGGATGAGCAAATTGATGGAACAAAAGATATGAGTTTCATTATCATAGTGGAAGAAACTGGTGGATTTTACGTTTTCAATAAATGTTTATGTAGTTCGAAGGCCAATCCCTCTGGTATTATCATAAACTTCTACTTCAGAGCAGTATAGGTTTTTTCCTTTTGTTGGCGAATTTTCTAGTGTAGGCAACGTAGAATAAAGATGATTAATGTAACCTCAAAACTTAACATTTGAACGATTTCGTGTGTGCATGTAGAAATCGGTCGACAATATAATTTCGTAATTTCATGGCTTGTGGTTGCAGCTTTCGTCTCATGTTTTTGGGGACCTCCTCTATTCAATTATTGTTGATGTTGCATCTGAGTGTCATCGATTAACAAAGTTGGGTCTTGATCGTAATTTTGAAGAAGAGGAAGAAGAACCAAGGCTTTCAGCCCAAGCACAGGTGAGGGTAGCTGATCCTAGTAATAGTGGTGAAGCAAATGGCAAGTACGTGGTTGACATATTTGGGCAGATCATCCTTTTGTAGCCAGTGAAGTGTTTGAGTGCATGAATTGTGATCGGTCTATCGTTGCTGGGAGGTTTGCTCCTCATCTGGAGAAGTGTATGGGAAATGTAATTATCTGTCATCTCTTCATGTAGTAGACATTCCCCCGGTTTTTATTTGTGAAGTTCTTAAACGAGAGACTAATAGATATTGTGATCTGTTGCTCCACCACAGGGTAGAAAGGCTCGCCTCAAGGTGACAAGAAGTAGCACGGCTGCACAGACTCAGAATTCACGGGGAAACCCTGCATCTACATACTCAACATATTTAAATTCCAACAGCACAAACCGGTTATCAAATGGAACATCCGCTGTTGCTGGGGAGGAGTACTCAAATGGTGCATTGGACGAGCCATGAAACAGTTTAAGCACTGGTGAGCTCCCCAAGTTACTCGGATGCAATGGATCTTGCATACTTGCTTAGGTTGTGATGTTTGTGGAAATTGAAGCCAAATTTTTAATAGTAGTCTGTCGGTTTAGTCGACTTTCCACTGTGATATAATATGACCGGAGGAATTATGTGATGACATTCATGTTCCGGTACGAAGAATTAGCGCCTTCTATATGACATTCTTGACCATATCTTGAATGATAATTCTGAATCTCATAAAAGTTGTTTTGTTTCCAAATTCTAATTGTTTGCTGAACTTATATTACATGGGTTTTTAAGCCAAAATGGTCCTAGAGATTTGCATAACTAATCACTTTGGTCCTTGAGATTTGAAATCAATAAAAATGGTCCTTAGTTTGTCCATAATCCATCATTTTGGTCATTCCTTGAAAAAGGAAGGACCAAATGACAAAAATACTCTCAACTTAATAAACAATAGTCCAAAATGATTTGACAAAGATTGAGGGTGTTTTTGTCATTTTATCTTTATTTAATAGGAAAACTAATGAAAAATGCTTGAAAAATTTGAGTTTTAAGGATAAGGACAAAATAAAGGGTAAAGTGAATAGTACAAGGATTGACTTTTTAGTGTAAAAATATGATTTTTTTGTTAAAGTGAACGGTACTGGGAGCTTTTCGTTAAAGTTCTCTTATTTAATGGAGATTTTTCAAGAAATGACCAGAATGATTGATGGTTGACAAATTCAGAATCCACTTCTGTTGATTTCAATCTCAGGGATCAGGGACCATTTTAACTAAAAAGTCTATTACATATATACGAAAACCCAATCCAAGCTTTGTTAATTAAGATGTATAAAGTCTGTTGTAGTCTTCATAATGTGATTCAAAACATCAAAATTTGAAACATTTCATGTGTGAATTCAAAAGTCAGTTGACAATAATGTTTCATACTTCCGTTCTTTGCTGGTTGCTTGTTGCATCTTTCGGCTTCCATTGTTGTTGATGTTGCATCTGAGTGTCACGCAATGTCATATAGGTCTGATGTTGCATATGAGTATCACCCAATGTCATATAGGTTGAAAATCAGAGTATGTGACGAACAAACTAACCATATGAACAAACCGAGGAACAAACGATTATCAAATGAATATAATTTTATTAACCGAAAATAAAGAATGACGCCTACAAATCATAGAGGATTACATTGTGATTCACTTATTATTCTATAGAGCTACAAAGTATCATATATATATATATATATATATATATAACCTAACCCTAATAGGCAAGGAAATGAAACTCTGTTATTAGGGGCAAGCCCCAAAAAAGCAAACATTAAAACAAACCTAAATACTAATAGTTTCCAACAATATACACGTATACATAAATCCTATCGAGATATCATTTTCAGAATATTGCTCACATTTTGTAAAATTGTGCTCATCATCGTCCATTCGATTCATTGATCTCAGAGAAGATTGTCACAGATATATGTTGTATGGATTCATTGGTAGCACAACTTTGCTTGGTACTACTGGTATTGTCACCCTTACTTCCAATGCTCGTTTGATGAAGCTGCAGTGCAAACTCAAGGCCCTTCACAACATCATTCATCGACGGTCGTTCGATTCCTTTATCATGTAAGCAACTTATAGCAATCTCAACGAACTTGTTCAAGCACTCGACTTCAATCTGACCCTTCACATTTGGGTCAATGATTTGGTCAAGTGTCTCGTCTCCATGACAACTCTTGGCCCACTCAGCGAGGCTGATTTGCCTACTCTCTACCGTATGCAGTAGAGCTGGCCTCGCACACAATACCTCCCACAAAACCACTCCAAATGAGTACACATCAGACTTCTCAGTCAGCTGTTGACGTCGAAAGTATTCTGGGTCTAGATACCCGAAACTACCTTTCACCACTGTGCTGATGTGTGTTTTGGACGTGTTGATCGTGCCCATTTTTGACAACCCAAAATCTGAAACCTTGGCGACCATTTTCTCATCCAATAAAATATTTGTGCTCTTAACATCACGGTGAATAATGGAGCCATTGGCACCACTGTGAAGATAGTGCAATCCTCGCGCTGCGCCAATACAAATTTGGAGTCGTTGTTCCCAAGGAAGAGGTTTAAGGTTACCAGTGCGATAGAGATGGTCACCTAGAGTGCCGCGTGCCATGTAATCGTAAACCAAGATCATCTCGCCATTATCGGAGCAATAACCAATGAGTGAAACCAAATGGCGGTGGCGGAGTTGGGAAAGTAGCTCGATTTCCGTCTTGAACTCACGGGCCCCTTGTGATGATTCCCGTTTCAACCGTTTGATAGCAACTGGAGTGACACCACCGTCAATGCACCCTTTGTACACATTGCCAAACCCGCCAACACCAATAACAAAAGTATCGTTAAAGTTTTGGGTGGCGGCTTTAATCTCAGCCAGTGGAAAGTAACGACATAGATAAGTCGGTAAAGGTGATCCCAGGGTCTCTGTTGACTTTGTCTTCCCATGGTTGGAGCCAAAGGACTCGACTTTTCCTCGTGGCAGGAAAATCTCTAGGAGGGGAGGCAAAACAAGCTCTAGGATGGGAGAAAGAACAAGTATGCCAAAAACTACACCAAAGACGAGGAACACTGTTCCTGATAGCGGCGATTCTCGGGAAGCATTGGATACGGTGACGGCTAGCTTCATGCCTGCCTGGCAGTGACTGCTAAAACTGCAAATGTAGTAGTGGTCGCCTGCGGAGGTGAGTGTGATGTTTGCTGGGCCTGTTGTGAGGGATGAGCCAATTCGTTCTTCTTCGTTGCATGAGTGGAATGATGCCTTCGTTACTTGGACAACGTTGTGTACACCGGTGATGAAGTTGAAAACTGGCATGGAGAGTTATTGAAATTTTGTGAGTACAAAAAAAATTAGGTTATTTAGCTTTAAACTTTACTAATATAATATGGCCAATTTTTACTTTTAACTTAATTAACGAGGTATATTCATTCGGGAAAATACTTGTCTCCTTCCTATTGGGAAATAATAAATATATTTTTATCGTACAAACATCATAGTTGAATTGATTATTGCCTTTATTAATTGTCTCTACACACACGCTTGCCAATGTGACAATTAGTTTTTTTTATTGTTTTATTTTATTTTTTTTTACTTATTTAGATATTATTATTTTTAAATATTTTTTAAATAAATATGTAGATAATCTAAAGAGCATCTTGCAAAAAGTTTGGGTATTATGAAGTTTAAAGGGTACTTTTACAATTTTTGTAATTTTTCTGTTTTATTTTCCTTTGCATCTAAAGTTTGTTAAGAATATTTAAACAACTTTTAGGGTTGTAAGTTATTCAGTTTATCATTTTTTTAGTCAGAAAATCGAGAGTTCCTCTCAAACTTCTAGAGTTCCATTATTCTTTCAAGAGAGACCGTTTGTAATTCCTTCTATCTACAACTTACGTTGTTCCATTACATATATAGTGAAAATTTGGGTAATGTTAGGAGACTAAATTTGTAGACTAAATTTTAGAAACTAAAGGACATAAAAGTTGATGATTGATTTACTATTTAAGCATTGATAAACGTGCTCATTTTTATTGGTAATACATCATATAGTTTGTAAATTTTGTCTCAAATTTAATTTCTCTAGCATAATCCAGATTTTTTTTTCGCTTCTATCTACAACTTTAGGGTTTGAAACTATTAAAATAATTTAGGAGAGAGAAAGATGTTTGTTTCAAACCCAGGACGAATAAGTAGAAACCCAACACTTTATCATTAGGATATTGACCACAAGCGTCTACAAGGATTATAATGAGTAAATAGAGCAACGTGTTTATAGCATATAATGAGAAAAATCACAATATGATATATATGTTGTTCATGAATTCTAAATTATAATACGAGTGAAATAGCATGAGTGCAAAACCTTACCGAGTGTATCACCAACCGTGAAGTTGTTGTTAGTAGCAGCCCAATTTACATATTCTTGTGGCCCAGATACTGGAATAGTCCAACCCATGTTATCTCCCACAACATGCACTTTCTGTGTTGCCACACTTTGCACAAACATTGCCACAAATACACCAAAAATAACAACCATATTGCTCTCCATTTCTCTCTGTCGATGAACAGTCTGTTTTATGATGCATGACTTTATCTCCAACTTTACCAAATTGTATTGTTTATACGTACGTCAATATATGGCAAGGATGCATGAATTGGAACGCGGTTTTCATCAAAAGTCAAGAGTGGAAAAGAGTGATGAAAGACTGGATGGAGTCTTGGACACGGTAGCCTTGACCTGCATCTGGAAAGCTTTGCTTATATGTGGGAGTCGTGGGACGCTTAGTCCTCTTAACTTTGTTGAAGAAATTTTTCAATGTGTCTAGAATACCGGGTGGCACACCACATGTTATTATACAAGGAAAGGAACACTAGAAAAATAAAACGTTAATTTACTTATATAATGATATATGGTGTACTATCTCGTATTATGGACACACTGAATAATTTCTCAACTTTGTGTGCTTGCAAATTACATTCCCATGCCAATGGACGGGAGCCAAAGTGGAAAGTTTTTAACCTTCTAAAGTTAATTCTGAATCTCGTTTTTTAATAACGTTATTTAACACAAAAAACTGACATACTTGATAATATATTTTTAATGTAGATGAGTCCCACTTGTATATGTGGTATTCACCTATATATATTAGAAAGTATAAGAGCAAATAAGTCAATTTTCTATGTCTAAATAACATTAAGAAGATGAGGAGTTTGACTATGCTAGTCACTTTTCATGTTTTAGTCCAACGTATATTGATTACCAACTAATTGAAATTTGAAAATTCTATGATTTTGACACTTTTGAAAATTCTACGATTTTAAGGCCCTCAGTCACACATATACAATATAAAATAAATTCATACGAGATTCAAAAAATATTTTGTAATGCACCACAAACTCGTAATCACTTGAACGTATCTCATACCATTAGATGATTTACCAAAGTACTAAGGAGAATTTTTCAATATTTATATATATTATATGTTATATAATAAATATGCACTTATTTAAATGATATATAACAAATGAAGGCTTTATTAACCATGTAAATGCCAAGTGGCACAATCTTAGTTATAGCATGTGCTTTGATTCTAGACCATTAGATTCTAGCTAGATTGGATGATTGTTGACCATTGGAAAATAGTTAGTTAGAAGATTACTTAGCCATTAAGGTTTCTATCTTCTATAAATAGTGAGTGGATTATATTTACAATGTAATGAAGGTTTTATCTCTCTAATACAAAAGCATCTTTACAATTCTCTCTCTAAAACTCTCTGTGTCATTTTCTGCTTCCTTGTAACAACTGTTATGATGGTATTGAGCTGGGTCGTTCTTTTTTGGGGCGTGGTGTTGATCGGAGCAAGTTGGTGCTGATTCAGAACGGATTTTCTCTTGATTGTTGGTTCTTTTTCTTGAAGTTTCAACAATGGTGGTGCTGTTTGGATCTTGATGATACTTGTGAAATCAGGTTCTTTCTTTCGACTCTCAGGGTGATTGATTGTTCTTGAGACTAAAATTAAGGCATGAAGCGAGTCCAGTTTCTGTCGTTATTGTAAAAATGTTGAATCTCTTGGAAAATCGTTGAGGCACGAAGCCATATATGTTTCTTGGATACTGAATCTGATTCTGATATTGTTGTAGCACGAAGCTTATTGTTTTTTTCAAATCTTGATTTGTTGAAAATGATTATGGCACGAAGGTCTTATTTCTTTCCAGAAAACACAAATTAGGGCATAAAGCTATCTGATGTGTATGAATTTGGTCCTATTGACACGAAGTCTATTATTTGCCAGGTGAAAGATATATGTTTGCACAAGAATATTGTTGATTTTATATAATCTAGAGATAAAAGGCGAAGTATAGTTGATATAAGGTTATTGAGTTTGGTATTTCTGAAGAATTAAGGTCTTTGTGGAGTTGTCTGTTTGGCTAATTGTAGTTCTTTGTCTTATAGTACCATGAGTTCTTCACCACTCAAGATGGAAAGTTTGTTGGGGATGCTTACTATTCTGTTACAAGATGATAACTTTGCTAAGTGGTCATTTCAATTTCAATTTGTCCTAGAAGGCTATGATCTTTTTTACTACTTTGATGGTACCAATATTTGGCCACCTAAGTATGTATTGTCTTTGGAGAGTGGAGTAACAAAGGAAATAACTGCAACGCATGGTGAATGGATAAAGACTGATAAGGCATTGCTGAGTCTTCTGATTGTAACACTTGGTGATGAGGCAATTGAATATGCAGTAGGAAGCAAGACAGCTCATGAGGCTTGTATATAACTTACTGACAGGTATGCTACTATGTCGAGGGCAAGGATAAATCATCTCAAGATTGAGCTACACACAATCAAGAAATGAGTTGATTCAATAGAGAAGTATTTGTTGAGGCTTAAACATTTTAGGGATCAATTATACGCTGCAAGAGAAAATATTTCAGAGAGTGATTTGATTGTTGCTACCTTAGCTGGTTTACCATTTGAGTATAATATGATAAGAACTGTGATTGTGGCAAGATAGTCACCTATTACTTTAAAGGAATTTCGTGCACAACTACTGAGTGCAGAAAAAACAACAGAAGAATATCAAACTACAATGCAGCTTCCAATGACAGGCATGTTTTTTTAGGGTGAATCTTCTGCTAGTGGAGCTCAGAAACAATTTTACCAAAGGGAGTCTTCTGCAACAGGTGCTAACATGCCATTTTATCAAGGAAATGATTCATATGGTTCTAGTTCCAATTCTCAAACCTATAATGGTGTTGGATTTGTGGGGCAATACCAAAGGAATTCTGGCAATGACAATGGTGGAAATGGATCTAATGGGGGAAACTTTTCTCAGCATCAACAATTTCAAGGTCCAAGAAATAACAATGGTTACAATGACCCTAGATTCAATCAAAGATAGAGGTTTAATGGAGGAGGCAATTCTGGAAGTTTTACAAACAGAAATTGTGGTTTTTTTGGCTCTTCTAATAATCACAAAGGCAGTTCAAATTGGAATTCTTGGATGGAAATAATGGTCATAAATCTAATATTATACCAACAACAACAACAACAACAACAAAGCCTTTTCCCACTAAGTGGGGTCGGCTATATGAATCCTAGAACGCCATTGCGCTCGGTTTTGTGTCATGTCCTCCGTTAGATCCAAGTACTCTAAGTCTTTTCTTAGAGTCTCTTCCAAAGTTTTCCTAGGTCTTCCTCTACCCATTCGGCCCTGAACCTCTGTCCCGTAGTCACATCTTCGAACCGGAGCGTCAGTCGGCCTTCTTTGCACATGTCCAAATCACCGGAGCCGATTTTCTCTCATCTTTCCTACAATTTCGGCTACTCCTACTTTACCTCGGATATCCTCATTCCCAATCTTATCCTTTCTCGTGTGCCCACACATCCCACGAAGCATCCTCATCTCCGCTACACCCATTTTGTGTACGTGTTGATGCTTCACCGCCCAACATTCTGTGCCATACAACATCGCTGGCCTTATTGCCGTCCTATAAAATTTTCCCTTGAGCTTCAGTGGCCTACGACGGTCACACAACACGCCGGATGCGCTCTTACACTTCATCCATCCAGCTCGTATTCTATGGTTGAGATCTCCATCTAATTCTCCGTTCTCTTACAAGATAGATCCTAGGTAGCGAAAACGGTCGCTTTTTGTGATCTTCGCTAGATTGCTCCGGTCATTAGTGTGGATAAGTATATAAATGGATAGAGATAGGAAAGCAAACACAAGATGTACGTGGTTCACCCAGATTGGCTACGTCCACGGAATAGAAGAGTTCTCATTAATTGTGAAGGGTTTACACAAGTACATAGGTTCAAGCTCTCCTTTAGTGAGTACAAGTGAATGATTTAGTACAAATGACATTAGGAAATATTGTGGGAGAATGATCTCGTAATCACGAAACTTCTAAGTATCGGAGTGTGGTGTCGTCTTGACTTGCCTTAATAGTCTCATAAGTAGATGTGGCATCTTCTCTGGAAGTACTTTTCCTTCATCCAGGGGTGGTATCTTTAACTGGTGGAGATGCACAAGGTAATGTATCAATTTCACTTGAAGCTTACTTGTAGTTTCAGGCTTGGTCAAGCGCGATACAAATCATGTAGTAGGAGTCCCCCAAGTCGCCGAGCTAGGGGGTCTGCTGAAAGAGGTGACAGACAACGTAAGCAATCAGAGCTCCGACTGATTGTTCACCTTCTCCCCGTCTTGCAACAGCATGAAGGATAAAGAGAAGAAAAATGAGAAGAGATGATATGAGATACTTTTGCTTTTGAAGAAGTAACTTTCCACAGGCTTATTCTTGAACTGAGCTGGAGGGTTTTCTGGTTTCCTCCAGAGTATAAGGCCGACTGAAGAATTTGAGGGTCAAAACAAGTCCATCAAATCTAGAGTACGTTCCACCCTGCTGATATGGGATACTTTTGCTTTTGACAGAGTAATGGATGTATCGGCACGTGTGCTGTTACGCTTGTCTCCACATGCTTCCTTGTATCCTTCGCACTTGCCCTATCTGTTCCTCAAGCAGATGCGGAATCTTCCCTGGAAACATAAGATGTTGAAGATGAGTACTCGAGAGCAATGCCAGGTAAGTAATCAGGTAAGGGGTTCCAGGAAGTCAGTTCCTGGCTGGAAGCTTGATTCCAAGTGCTGACTGATTGCTCTCTTTCTCCTTGTCTTACAGGTAAAAACAAGGCCAAAGGAAAAGACAGGGAAAAAGCATGATATGGGATACTCTTGCTTTTAACCCTGATGATATGAGATATTCTTGCTCTAGTATAGCTTGTTTGCAGAGGTATTATCGGGGGGAAAGAAAGCTGAATATTTCGAAAGGCTTCGTTGGAAGTGCCCTCTCAGATATGATGAAGGGTTGAGCATTTTTGCAGGTCTGCCTGTCCGTTGGGGATGGAGGTCGACATATATAGGAGTCTCCCTAACAACAAGTAGTAATGCTATTCCTTTACCCTGCTTGGTCATAGCACGGTAGTGGGAGCTGTCAGTTTCACATGTTTTAACTCTGTCAGAGCACTTTGAAAAAGTGGTCTGTGGTATCTGGCTCTCGAGATTCGGAGAACGATGCCTCTTCGATTTTTGAGAAAGCGATCATGCTGGGGGTCTGGCTCTCGAGATTCGGAGAGCAGTGTCTCTTCGATTTTTGAGGAAGTAATCATGTTGGGAGTCTGGCTCTCGAGATTCGGAGGGCGGTGCCTCTTCGATTTTGGAGCAAGCAATCTTGTTGGGAGTGTTGTCTCGAATGTGAGTAAAGGTTGGGCATGTTTGCTAATCTACCTTGCCACGAAGCACAAAGGTTGACACACAGGGACTTTCCAATTATCCAGCAATGGTACTGTTCCTTTACCCTCTCTTCGATTTTGAGAAAGTAGTCATGTTGGGAGTCTGGCTCTCGAGATTCGGAGGACGGTGCCTCTTCGATTTTGGAGCAAGCAATCTTGTTGGGAGTGTTTTCTCGAATGTGAGTAAAGGTTGGGCATGTTTGCTAGTCTACCTTGCCACGAAGCAGAGAGGTTGACACACAGGGACTTTCCAATTATCCAGCAGTGGTACTGTTCCTTTACCCTTGTGGGTAATAATATGGTAGCTAGACCTTCAAAATTTATGTGTCTAAACTTTGTTAGTGCTGTTTCTTTGCTATTCTTTTACCTTTCTTGGTCAGAGCGATTTAGTGGGAGCTGCAAGCTTCACGTGCTCAACTTTGGCAGAGAACTTTGGCAAAGTTATCTGTGGTACCCATGAGCTATTGTTGCGTGTGGGAAGTGGGTAATTGAACAGTAAGATTTATGTGCTTTCTACTTCACCAGAAATCTTCGATAGAATGCCCATAATTTCTACAAAGCTGAGTGTGCGTGTGACAGGTGCTGACAAGGCTAGAAAAGTAGGTGCCTCTTCGATTTCTGAGATCGGCCCTCGTGGTCTCTGAGCAGCCCAGCTTTTGAGAAAGCGAGCGCCTCTTCGATTGATTCGGAGAACGATGCCTCATCGATTTTTGAGAAAGCAATCAGGCTGGGGGTCTGGCTCTCGAAGATTCGGGGAGCAGTGTCTCTTCGATTTTTGAGAAAGTAATCATGTTGGGAGTCTGGCTCTCGAGATTCGGAAGACGGTGCCTCTTCGATTTTGGAGCAAGCAATCTTGTTGGGAGTGTTTTCTCGAATGTGAGTAAAGGTTGGGCATGTTTGCTAGTCTACCTTGCCACGAAGCACAGAGGTTGACACACAGGGACTTTCCAATTATCCAGCAATGGTACTGTTCCTTTACCCTCTCTTCGATTTTTAATAAAGTAGTCATGTTGGGAGTCTGGCTCTCGAGATTCGGAGGACGGTGCCTCTTCGATTTTGGAGCAAGCAATCTTATTAGGAGTGTTTTCTCGAATGTGAGTAAAGGTTGGGCATGTTTGCTAGTCTACCTTGCCACGAAGCACAGAGGTTGACACACAGGGACTTTCCAATTATCCAGCAGTGGTACTGTTCCTTTACCCTTGTGGGTAATAATATGGTAGCTAGACCTTCAAAATTTATGGGTCTAAACTTTGTTAGTGCTGTTTCTTTGCTATTCTTTTACCCTTCTTGGTCAGAGCGATGTAGTGGGAGCTGCAAGCTTCACGTGCTCAACCTTGGCAGAGAACTTTGGCAAAGTTATCTGTGGTACCCATGAGCTATTGTTGCGTGTGGGAAGTGGGTGATTGAACAGTAAGATTCATGTGTTTTCTACTTCCCCAGAAGTCTTCGACAGAATGCCCATAATTTCCGCAAAGCTGAGTGTGCGTGTGACAGGTGCTGACAAGGCTGGAAAAGTAGGTGCCTCTTCGATTTTTGAGATCGGCCCTCGTGATCTCTGGGGAGCCCAGCTTTTGAGAAAGCGAGCGCCTCTTCGATTTCTGAGATCGGCCTTCGTGGTCTTTGAGCAACCCAACTTTTGAGAAAGCAAACGCCTCTTCGATTTCTGAGATCAACCCTCGTGATCTCTAAGCAGCTCAGCTTTTGAGAAAGCAAACGCCTCTTCGATTTCTGAGCAGGCGCCTCTTCGATTTCTGAAGCTCCGTCGAGTGCAGATTTTTATAGGGGCTGGCATTAAGTTCCAAAGCACACTTGAATCTCCACCAGTAGAAGCTTCATTCTTGCACTTCTAAGATCTTGATTTGTCCGACCTCTTCTCTCTTCAACACCTTTGAAAATGTCTGGCCCCTCCGACCGTCGTTTTGACTTGAACCTTGTTGAAGAGGCAGCCCCGCCTTCTCCAGACAACATATGGCGCCCATCCTTCGTCTCCCCTACTGGTCCTCTTACCGTTGGGGATTCCGTGATGAAGAATGATATGATCGCTGCGGTGGTGGCCAGGAACCTTCTCACTCCCAAAGATAACAGACTACTTTCCAAACGGTCTGATGAGTTAGCTGTTAAGGATTCGCTGGCTCTCAGTGTTCAGTGTGCAGGTTCTGTGTCTAATATGGCCCAACGCCTATTTGCTCGAACCCGCCAAGTTGAATCATTGGCGGCTGAAGTGATGAGTCTCAAACAGGAGATTAGAGGGCTCAAGCATGAGAATAAACAGTTGCACCGGCTCGCACATGACTATGCTACAAACATGAAGAGGAAGCTTGACCAGATGAAGGAAACTGATGGTCAGGTTTTACTTGATCATCAGAGATTTGTGGGTTTGTTCCAAAGGCATTTATTGCCTTCGTCTTCTGGGGCTGTACCGCGTAATGAAGCTCCAAATGATCAACCTCTGATGCCTCCTCCTTCTAGGGTTCTGTCCAGTACTGAGGCTCCAAATGATCCCCCTCCGGTGCCTTCTCTTTCTGGGGCTCTACCGACTGCTGAGACTTCTCCTAAGCAACCTTTGTGAAGGCTCCCTCTTGTGTGTTTATTTTGACTCATGTATATGTACATATTTGTAGCTTATCGGGGATATCAATAAATAAGCTTTCCTTCATTTCAACGTATTGTGTTAAATACACCAAAGCCTTCTTCGCTAAGTTCTTTGAATTTTCTTTTGTTGAAGCTTGTATGTTGAAGCTTTCTGAGTGGAGCATGTAGGTTGGGGTAGTGTTCCCTTAATTTCCCGAGTGAGGAAAACTTCTCAGTTGGAGACTTGGAAAATCCAAGTCACTGAGTGGGATCGGCTATATGAATCTTAGAACGCCATTGTGCTCGATCCTGTGTCATGTCCTTCGTTAGATCCAAGTACTCTAAGTCTTTTCTTAGAGTCTCTTCCAAAGTTTTCCTAGGTCTTCCTCTACCCCTTCGGCCCTGAACCTCTGTCCCATAGTCGCATCTTCTAATCGGAGCGTCAGTAGGCCTTCTTTGCACATGTCCAAACCACCGTAACCGATTTTCTCTCATCTTTCCTTCAATTTCGGCTACTCCTACTTTACCCCGGATATCCTCATTCCTAATCTTATCCTTTCTCGTGTGCCCACACATCCAACGAAGCATCCTCATCTCCGCTACACCCATTTTGTGTACGTGTTGATGTTTCACCGCCCAACATTCTGTGCCATACAGCATCGCCGGCCTTATTGCCGTCCTATAAAATTTTCCCTTGAGCTTCAGTGGCATACGGCGGTCACACAACACGCCGGATGCACTCTTCCACTTCATCCATCCAGCTTGTATTCTATGGTTGAGATCTCCATCTAATTCTCCGTTCTTTTGCAAGATAGATCCTAGGTAACGAAAACAGTCGCTCTTTGGTATTTCTTGATCTCCGATCCTCACCCCTAACTCGTTTTGGCCTCCATTTGCACTGAACTTGCACTCCATATATTCTGTCTTTGATCGGCTTAGGCGAAGACCTTTAGATTCCAACACTTCTCTCCAAAGGTTAAGCTTTGCATTTACCCCTTCCTGAGTTTCATCTATCAACACTATATCGTCTGCGAAAAGCATACACCAAGGAATATCATCTTGAATATGTCCTGTTAACTCATCCATTACCAACGCAAAAAGGTAAGGACTTAAGGATGAGCCTTGATGTAATCCTACAGTTATGGGAAAGCTTTCGGTTTGTCCTTCATGAGTTCTTACGGCAGTCTTTGCTCCTTCATACATATCCTTTATAGCTTGGATATATGCTACTCGTACTTCTTTCTTCTCTAAAATCCTCCAAAGAATGTCTCTTGGGACCCTATCATACGCTTTTTCCAAATCTATAAAGACCATGTGTAAATCCTTTTTCCCATCTCTATATCTTTCCATCAATCTTCGTAAGAGATAGATTGCCTCCATGGTTGAGCGCCCTGGCATGAACCCGAATTGGTTGTCCGAAACCCGTGTCTCTTGCCTCAATCTATGCTCAATGACTCTCTCCCAAAGCTTCATTGTATGACTCATTAGCTTAATACCCCTATAGTTCATGCAATTTTGTACGTCGCCCTTATTCTTGTAGATAGGCACCAAAGTGCTCGTTCGCCACTCATTTGGCATCTTCTTCGTTTTCAAAATCCTATTGAAAAGGTCAGTGAGCCATGTTATACCTGTCTCTCCCAAAAGTTTCCACACTTCGATTGGTATATCGTCTGGGCCTATTGCTTTTTTATGCTTCATCTTCTTCAAATCTACAACCACTTCTTCCTTCCGGATTCGACGATAAAAAGAGTAGTTTCTACACTCTTCTGAGTTACTCAACTCCCCTAAAGAAGCACTCATTTCATGTCCTTCATTGAAAAGATTATGAAAATAACCTCTCCATCTGTCTTTAACCGCGTTCTCTGTAGCAAGAACCTTTCCATCCTCATCCTTGATGCACCTCACTTGGTTTAGGTCCCTTGTCTTCTTCCCTTGCTCTAGATAGTTTATAGATATCCAACTCTCCTTCTTTGGTATCTAGTCGTTTATACATATCGTCGTAAGCCGCTAACTTAGCTTCTCTGACAGCTTTCTTCGCCTCTTGCTTCGCTTTTCTATACCTTTCACCATTTTCATCGGTCCTCTCCTTGTATAAGGCTTTACAACATTCCTTCTTAGCCTTCACCTTCGTTTGTACCTCCTCATTCCACCACCAAGATTCCTTTTGGTGTGGGGCAAAGCCCTTGGACTCTCCTAATACCTCTTTTGCTACTTTTCGGATACAACTAGCCATGGAATCCCACATTTGGCTAGCTTCCCCCTCTCTATCCCACACACATTGGGTGATTACCTTCTCTTTGAAAATGGCTTGTTTTTCTTCTTTTAGATTCCACCATCTAGTCCTTGGGCACTTCCAAGTCTTGTTCTTTTGTCTTACTCTTTTGATATGTACATCCATCACCAACAAGCGATGTTGATTAGCCACGCTCTCTCCTGGTATAACTTTGCAATCCTTACAAGTTATACGATCCCCTTTCCTCATTAGAAGAAAATCTATTTGTGTTTTTGACGACCCACTCTTGTAGGTGATCACATGTTCTTCTCTCTTCTTAAAGAAGGTGTTGGCTAAGAAGAGATCATATGCCATTGCAAAATCCAAGATAGCTTCCCCATTCTTGGATTATACCAGAGTGTTAAATTTGTTGCAAGAAAGGCCACACTGCTCCCAATGGCTACTACAGAAACAAACAAACTTCTTCCAATGCTTATGTTCCTAAGTGCTAGATCTGTGGCAAACGTGGACACACTTCCCTCAACTGCTTCCATAGGAGTAATTACTCATTCCAGGGAGCTCAACCCCCTCAATCTATCAATGATATGACTGCTCAATCCACAACTACTTTTAATCTTGATCAATCTTGGATCATGGACACTGAAGCAACTCATCACATGACTGGAAATATTGAAGACAAGACCATGATAGCATCATTTGAAGGAGATCAGAAAATCATAGTTGGTAGTGGTGAAAGCCTACAAGTGAAGAATATGGGTTCATCTTCTATCAAAACATCTTATAAACCTTTGAATCTTTATACTGTTTTGCATGTACTGGAGTTAGCTGCAAGTCTTATCTCTGTCTATACCTTATGCAAAGATAATAATTGTTATGTTATTCTTGATGAATTTGGATTTTGGGTGCAAAACAAGGCAACAAAGACAATACTCATGAGAGGAAAGAGTAATAAGGGCCTATATCATATTCCAAAATGGCTTTTCTTCAAGTATAATAAGCTATTACAGTCTACTAAGAAGGCTTTTCTTAGGCAGTTAGTCAAAGCATCATTGTGGCATCATCGATTAAGGCATCCAACCAATGAGATTCTTCATAGTATACTGTCTCAATCTCATATTACTTACACTAGGGATATAAATAAGCATGTATGTAGTTTTTGTCTTCAATGGAAAATGTCTAGACAAGTGTTTGAGTCTCGAACTTTGGGGTTTGTACAACCTTTTGAGAGAATTAGTACTGATGTATGGTGTAAAGACCCGAAATTTCTAATTCGGAAGCCAATTATTAAGATAGGCCCGAAATAAAACATAGCTAAACTCTACGCTAATACACTTAATAAATTTCTTTCCTTAAAGAAATCAAGTACAACACTAAATTTGGGTTGCTTTATGGCTGCATCTAACCTCCTCGTTAGACTGCCTACGTACCCTACGAAGGGATCAAGCCATTCGTAGTTCGTCATTGTGCTTCTAGAACAACATGTCTCGACAAAATCTGAAGAAAAACAGCGCTATTGGACCAAGTTTAGGCTCCCTTTGGAGCATTCAAAACTAAACCAAAGCGTATAATATTATATGGGTTTTAAGGTTTGTTTTCTGAACTTTAAAGGCATACAAAGTTTGTAGAAAATAGAGCTCTAAATTGGAAGTTACGCCAAAAAGAAAAGAGTGTCTTGAAACTGGAAATCCAGTTTTCTGCTGCTGTCTGGCAGCCTTGTGACTCAACTTTGGACATAATGTTTTATCAATCAAAATTCAACAGAATTTAGTGAAATCATATGGGTTTTGATCACAGACATGTCTAATTTCAAAACCCACAATATTAGATTGAAAGGAACTCACAAGGACATAGAAATCAAGAGCCAAAGTAGGCTACTTGCAACATAGTTTCTCTCTGTAAATGAACAAGTTTTCTGCAATGTTAAACCCATACTCCTTTAATCCAATTTACAATTTCAGGCCCAAACTATCCAGGAATCATATCTAACTTCTATTTCTATGTGCTAGCTTACCCATATCATACTTAATTCTTCCTCATTTACATTAAACCATTTTTCACATTAAATAACATAGAAACAGCATGAACAGATCATATGCAAATGGTAAAAACTGCGAGGAGTGGGAGGGGGATTCCACAGAATTTCCAATTGATATTTGACGTGAAGGTGAAAAACCCAATTTTCAAAACCACATCCTGAACAAAAGTGCTCATAACATTCCTACAATATATGGTAGGATATAAATTTTTCTTTTTATGCCTTCAATGGCTAATAGAACAACTCATCACATTAAATTTTTCTTAAATTCAATTAAAATGTTAAACATTAGGAGTAAGAGATGAAGCCCTTACTTTTTTGGCGTGTCCATTCACTTTGTTGACTGCGCATATGAATTCTGATCAGCAGTATCTAATTCCCTCAAGATTGAACTCAAGTTCGTCGGAATGATTCGGTGTGGTGGGTTTGTACTTAAACCCAACATAAATCCTCACATGCAAGGGCAGCATGTTGCTCACCAAGCTCCACATGTTGTGATTTCGGTAATTCGGGAAACGAATTTGGCTTAGATGATGAAGATGATGGGGATTGGCACTCCGCCTAGAGAGTCCAGCAAAAAAAAAATGGGTGGAAGAGACGGAAGGAAGTGAGATCGTTCCCCCAGAACGAAATTTTATTTTTTTATTTTTTATTTTTTTATTTTCATAACCATAAATCGATTTTTTTCTCAATTTTTCTCCACATATTTATATATTTAAAATTTTAAGGTATTACATATGGGGTCCATCTTCTATTGTATATGTGGAAGGCTACAAGTACTATGTCAGTTTTATAGATGATTGTGCTAAATTCACTTGGATTTTTCCATTAATAGACAAATCTCAAGTTTTTGAAGTGTTTCAATCTTTCTATGCCTTTATTCAGACTCATTTTTCAAGCAGTTGTAAAGTTATTTCAATCTAATGGTGGTGAAGAATACATGAGTGTTGTTTTTAAGAAATATATGAGTTTTAAAGGAATTGTTCATTTGATTTCATGTCCATATACACCTAAACAGAATGGTATTGCTGAATGAAAATATAGGCATATATTAGAAATTGCAATGACTTTACTTACAATTGCCAAGTTACATGGCCGGCCCTAAGGGTAACCCAAGTAGGATCCCCGCCTAGGGCCCCTACTTCGAAGGGGCCCAAATTTTTTTTTATATCATGTGAATAACATATAAATATAGAAAAAATAAAAGATACCATAATTTATTTGTTGGCTCAGTGGAAATGTTCGGCTTTCTTTTTCTTTGGAGTATTAAGTTCAAAACACGGAGATGCCTTTTTTAGTCATTAAATTTTTCTTGTTTTTCAAATTTATTGCCAATCCATTAGTCCAAATGCATATAAAGTTATAAAACTCAAGTCCATTTGCAATCTTTTTTTCTTTCAACTTCCCAATCTCTCTATTTCTATCGAATTTTTAAACCAACTGTCACATGGTCTTGAAGATTGTACTTTAAGGTAATCAAAACTTTGAATTTATATTTTGCTTTTCAATATTTTTTTATTCAATGGATTGTTTTAGTATTCGATTCGTTAGTGTGATGTTGATTTTACGAAAAAAGAGCGCCCAAGTTACTTGGATGCTATGGATCTTGCTTACTTGCTTAGGTCGTGATGTTTGTGGAAATTGAAGCCAAATTTCGAATAGCAGTCTGTTGGTTTAGTCCACTTTCCACTTTATATAATATGACTGGAGGAATTATGTGATGACATTCGTTTTCCAGTACAAAAAAGAGCGCCGTGTATATAACATTCTTGATCGTACCTTGAATGATAATTCTGAATCTCATAAAAGCTGATTTTGTTTCTGAATTCTAATGGTTTGCTGAACTTATATTACATATATAAGAAAACCCAATCCAAGCTTTGTTAATTACAACGGCTAAAGTCTGTTGTAGTCTTCGTAATGTGATTCAAACCATCAAAATTTGAAACATTTCATGTATGAATTCAAATGTCAGTTGACAGTAAGTTTTTCAGACTTTCGTTCCTTGCTGGCTTCTTGTTGCATCTTTCGGCTTCCATTGTTGTTGATGTTGCATCTGAGTGTCACCCAATGTCATATAGGTCTGATGTTGCATCTGAGTATCACCCAATGTCATATAGGTTGAAAATCCGAGTACATGATGAACAAACTAATCATATGGACAAATGGATGAACAAACGAATATCAAATGAATATAATTTTATTAACCAAAAATAAGGAATGACGCCTACAAATCACTGAGGATTACATTGTGATTGATTTATTATTCTACAGAGCTACAAAGTATCATATATATATATATATATATATATATATATATATATATAGAGAGAGAGAGAGAGAGAGAGAGAGAGAGAGAGAGAGAGAGAGAACTAATCTAACCCTAATAGGCAAGGAAACGAAACTCTGTTATTAATTAGGGGCAAGCCCCAAAAAACCAAACATTAAAATAAACTTAAATACTAATATTTTCCAACAATATACATGTATACATAAATCCTATCAACGTATCATTTTCAGAATATTGCTCACTTTTTGTAAAATTTTGCTCATCATCGTCCATTTGTTTCGTTGATCTCAGAGAAGATTGTCACAGATATATGTTGTTTGGATTCATTGGTAGCACAACTTTGAACTCCATTGTCACCCTTACTTCCAATGCTCTTTTGATGAAGCTGCAGTGCAAACTCAAGGCCCTTCACAACATCATTCATCGACGGTCGTTCGATTCCTTTATCATGTACGCAACTTATTGCAATCTCAACGAACTTGTTCAAGCACTCGACTTCAATCTGACCCTTCACATTTGGGTCAATGATTTGGTCAAGTGTCTCGTCTCCATGACAACTCTTGGCCCACTCAGCGAGGTTGATTTGCCTAGTCTCCACCGTATGCAGCAGAGCTGGTCTCGCACATAATACCTCCCACAGAACCACTCCAAATGAGTACACATCAGACTTCTCAGTCAGTTGTTGACGTCGGAAGTATTCCGGGTCTAGATACCCGAAACTACCTTTCACCACCGTGCTGATGTGCGTTTTGGACGTGTTGGTCGTGCCCATTTTTGACAACCCGAAATCCGAAACCTTGGCTACCATTTTCTCATCCAATAAAATATTTGTGCTCTTAACATCACGGTGAATAATGGAGCCATTGGCACCACTGTGAAGGTAGTGCAATCCTCGCGCTGCGCCAATACAAATTTGGAGTCGTTGTTCCCAAGGAAGAGGTTTAAGGTTACCAGTGCGATAGAGATGGTCACCAAGAGTGCCGCGTGCCATGTAATCGTAAACCAAGATCATCTCACCATTATCGGAGCAGTAACCAATGAGTGAAACCAAATGGCGGTGGCGGAGTTGGGAAAGCAGCTCGATTTCCATCTTGAACTCACAGGCCCCCTGTGATGATTCTGGTCTCAGCCGTTTGATAGCGACATGAGTGACACCACCATCAATGCGCCCTTTGTACACATTGCCAAACCCGCCAACACCAATAATGAAAGTATCGTTTAAGTTTTGGGTGGCGGCTTTAATCTCAGCTAGTGGAAAGTAACGACACAGATAAGGCGGTAAAGGTGATCGCAGGGTCTCTGTTGACTTTGTCTTCCCATGGTTGGAGTCGAAGGACTTGACTTTTCCTCGTGGCCGGAAAATCTCTAGGAAGGGAGAGAAAACAAGTATGCTAAAAACTACACCAAAGACTAGATACACAGTTCCTTGCAGTGGCGATTCTGGGGAAGCACTGGATACGGTGACAGCTAGCTTCATGCCTGCCTGGCAGTGATTGCTAAAATTGCAGATGTAGTAGTGGTCGCCTGCGGAGGTGAGTGTGATGTTTGTTGGGCCAGTTGTGAGGGATGAGCCAATTCGTTCTTCTTCGTTGCATGAGTGGAATGATGCCTTCGTTACTTGGACAACGTTGTGTACACCGGTGATGAAGTTGAAAACTAGCATGGAGAGTTATTTGAATTTTGTGAGTACAAAAAATATAAGGTTATTTAGTTATAAACCCAACATCCTATCATCAGGATATTAGACTACATGCGTCTACAAGAAATATAATGCGTAAATAGAGCACAAATACTTTTATTTAATAATTGGTATCACTGCACAAAAGAGTTAATGACAAAAAATCACAATATGATATATATCATGTTCATGAATTTTAAATTATAATACGAGTGAACGACCTGTTTATAACATGAGTGGAAAATCTTACCGAGTGTATCACCAACCGTGAAGTTGTTTGTAGCAGCCCAATTTACATATTCTTGTGCCCCAGATACTGGAATAGTCCAACCCATGTTATCTCCCACCACATGCACTTTCTGTGTTGCCACACTTTGCACAAACATTACCACAAAAACCCCAAAAATAACAACCATATTGCTCTTCATTTCTCTCTGTAGATGATCAGTCTGTCTTATGATGCATGACTTTATCTCCCAATTTACCAAATCGTATTGTTTATACGTCAATATATGGCAAGGATGCATGAATTGGAACGAGGCTTTCCTCAAAAGTCAAGAGTGGAAAAGAGTGATGAAAGACTTGATGGGAGTCTTGAACACGGTAGCCTTAGAGAAATTTTTAGTTGTGATGGGAACACAAGTGGTACATCACATATTTTAATAAAAGCGGTAGGAAATTTTATTTTTTAAGTTAGTAACTTTTTAGCACACATATCCTACCATTTGCATAGTGACAAGTGGTGTATCATCCCATGTACCATGTACCAGTCACACTGAAAAATATCTTGTAGCCTTGACCTGCATCTAGGACTGTTTGCTTATATATTGGGCGATTGGTTATCTTAACTTTGTTGAAGAAAATTTTCAATGTTCTCGGAATACCGGGTAGTATATCACATGTCATTATACAAGTGAAAGAACACGTATAAAATCACACGTGGTATACTATCTCGTATTTCGGGCATATTGAATAATTTCTCAACTTTGTGTGCTTGCAATTTACATTCCCATGCCAATGGACGAGAGCCAGAGTGGAAAGTTTTGAACCTTCTTAAGTTAATTCTGAATCTCGTTTTTAATAAGATTATTTAACGCAAAAATCTGAAGCACTTGATGATATATTTTTAATGTAGATGAGTCCTACTAATATATGTGGTATTCACCTATATATTAGAAGTATAAGAGCAAATATGTTAATTTTTTATGTCTAAATAACATCGCTTTTATGTTAGATATGAAAATAAAAATTCTTTAAGAACTTTATAATACTGAATTAGTTTTTGGAAATATGTTAGTCACTTTTCATGTTTTAGTCAAACGTATATTGATTAAATTTGAAAATTCCACGATTTTGACACCTTTGAAAATTCTAAGATTTTAAAGCTCTCAGTCTACCCTTATGGGTATTTTACAGATATATATAATATTAGTAGAGTTATATCGTTATTGGGTTTGGCAATTAGTTGTAAGGGAAAACGAAAGCTGATGAGAATCGATCCACAAAAAAATACACATGTATGATTGTTTTTCATCATTTTGGTAAAATGACAACTGCAAAATAATTAAATTCCCACAATTAATTAGCAATTCTTTTGGTTGCACAAAAAAAAAAAAAAAAAAAAAGCATGACAACATTCTTCAAAGATCCAACAAGAACAAAAAGTGTTCGGTTTAATCTTCTTCGTGTATTGTTGAGATTATGATACGTATTAGATCATCTCCAGTAAAAACTTTAAATAAGGACAACCACTATAATAAATAGGTACAAAGCGATACAAGGACAAAACGAATATCTAATAGATTGAAAAGTAAATCTCTAAAAAATAGAGACTTATCGGATCCAGAATATATGTACCCATGTATAAATAAAGACTTATCGGACAACAATGGGTGGAAAATATGGCTCATCACCTTGAATGCTGCTGGAAGGCTACTTGCCTGACACGACTACTGCTGGACTGGCCACACAATCCCAACAAAATGACATTTTTTTTTTCTTTTCTCCGCGGATTCTAGGACGATGGGGTGATGGTATTTTATTATTTATATCTTACTTTTAACGGATTCTAGACTAGGATGATGGTAGATTTTTTGTTTTTTATTTTCTTTCAAAAGATTCTATGAATATGATAATGATGATGGTCTTTAATTATATATTTTGGGATATGCTATTTACATATCTTATTTTACTTTTCACACATTCTTTGATAATTTCTGTCCATTGATCTTCTTTAATCCATCCAATCCAACAGTCACAAATTAAAAAGATGTGTAAAAAGTAAAATATGGTGTATGGATATCACAGCCTTATATTTTTTTATCCTTTTCAACAAATTCAAGGAAGATGGTGATGATCTTTTAATATATTTCTTGTGAAGAAAAAAATTGGTATCAAAATTTGACGGCCTTCAATAGTATATAGTCATTTTAGTTACATTTGTGAAAATTGGTATCCAAATTTGAATTTTTTTTTTTTTTTGCTGAAATGTTCACAAAAATATTTACACTTAATCAAATTCTCACATAAAATCAAAGTACGTGACAGATGAACAAACAAATATCAAATGAATATAAGTTTATTAACCGAAAATAAAGAATGACGGCTAAATCACATAAGACTAAATTGTGATTGACTTATTATTCTATAAAGCTACAAAGTATCATATATACCAATATTTTCCAACAATATACACATATACATAAATCCTACCATTTTCAGAATATTGCTCGCGTTTTGTAAAATGTTGCTCATCATCTTCCATTTGTTTGGTTGATCTCAGAGAAGATTGTCACAGATATATATTGTTTGGATTCATTCGTAGCACAACTTTGCTCGGTACTACTGGTTTGTCACCGTTGTCGTTGATAAAGGCAACCTCATTGTCACCCTTACTTCCAATGCTTTTATGATGAAGCTGCAGTGCAAACTCAAGCTCCCTCACAACATCATTCATCAACAGTCGTTCGATTCCTTTATCATGTAAGCAACTTATAGCAATCTCAACGAACTTGTTCAAGCACTTGACTTCAATCTTGCCCTTCACATTTGGGTCAAAGATTTGGTCAAGTGTCATGTCTCCATGATAACTCTTGGCCCACTCAGCGAGGCTGATTTGCCTAGTCTCAACCGTCTGCAGCAGAGCTGGCCTCGCACACAATACCTCCCACAAAACCACTCCAAATATCACACTTCTCAGTCAGCTGTTGACGTCGGAAGTATTCTGGGTGTAGATACTCGAAACTACCTTTCATCACCGTGCTAATGTGCATTTTGGACGTGTTGGTTGTACCCATTTTTGACAACTCGAAATCCGAAACCTTGGCCACCATTTTCTCATCCAATAAAATGTTTAAGCTCTTAACATCACGGTGAATAATGGAGCCCTTGGCACCACTGTGAAGGTAGTGTAACCCTTGCGTTGCGCCAATACAAATTTGGAGTCGTTGTTCCCAAGGAAGATGTTTAAGGTTACTAGTGTGATACATATGGTCATCGAGAGTGCCATATGACATGTAATCATAAACCAAGATCACACGTCATTATACAAGTTGAGGGACACGTATATAATCACATGTGATATACTATCTCTTATTCCAGACACACCAAATAATTTCTCAACTTTGTGTGCTTGCAATTTACATTCCCATGCCAATGGACGGGAGCTTGAGTGGAAAGTTTTGAACCTTCTAAAGTTAATTTTGAATCTCGTTTTTAGTAACATTATTTAACAAAAAAATCTGACATACTTGATGATATATTTTTAATGTAGATGAGTCCTATTAATATATGTGATATTCACCTGTATATTAGAAGTATAAGAACAAATATGTTAATTTTCTATGTCTAAATAACATCACTCTTATGTTAGATATGAAAATAAAAATTCTTTAAGAACTTTATAATACTGAATTAGTTTTTGGAAATATGCTAGTCACTTGTCATGTTTTAGTCCAACGTATATTGATCAAATTTGAAAATTCCACGATTTTGACACCTTTGAAAATTCTACGATTTTGAAGCTCTCAGTCTACTCTTATGGGTATTTTACAGATATATATATATATATATATATATATATATATATATATATATATATATATAGAGCTATATCGTTATTGGTTGGACAATTAGTTGTTAGGAAAATCAAAAGCCGGTGAGAATCGAATCCACAAAAGGATACATATGCATTGATTGTTTTTTATCCCTATGGTAAAAGGTTGCAAAAAAAGAAAAAAGAAAAAAAAACAGGGAAAACGCATGACAATATTCTTTAAAGATCAATCAAGACCAAAAAGTGTTCGGTTTAATCTTCTTTGTGTATTGTTGAGATTATAATATGTAGTAGAGCATCTTTAGTGAAGTCTGTAAATAAGATCACTCACCACAATAAATAGATATAAAATAAATATAGGGATCAAAGGAATCTCTAATGAATCGAAAAATGAGTTCCTAAAGTATAAGAATTTATCGAATATGTATGTACTCATATATACATATTGCATAGGGACACAATGAGTGAAAAATGTCGCCCATCACCTTGAATGCTGCTGTGTTGCTGGAAGGTTACTTGCTTGAGAGCAACTTCACCTCTAAAAAAATGTGACAGCGTCCAGCCCATTTAATCCACTCAGTTAATAGTGATAAACCCCAATAAACAGTAATAGGCAAAATGCATATCCACCCCTACAAAATGCGCTAGTACCTAACCCATTTAAAATATTATTAAATTTTTTATAAAATAATAAATAAAAAAATTGTTTTAATTTAAGATATGATTTTTAACCAATTTCGTCACGCCATATGTCATTATTATAATAAAATTACATAAACTTATCAAATAAGCTTAAAAAACACACTAAATAAAATTACATAAACTCATCAAATAAACTTAAAAAAACACACTAAATAAACTAAGAACTTTATTGTTCCACCACAAGATCCTTTTAATTATCTTGACCTTGTTGCAATCCCATTAGTGCTCAATCAAGTCACTTTGACAGGAACAATGCCAATATGGCTCTTGCAATGAAGTGTACCGCTCGGCGATCAATTGATTGTAACGTCCATCATGTTCCAATGACTCGTGTTACACGGGATCTTCGGTGCCGTCATGAGCACAATAGATACGTGTGTAGACATCGAAATTTCGTAAATAAATGTTGACCGGTAAATCAAAGTGTCAACGCTCATGTATTACATAAATTTTACACGTAGCGTGTGACTCAACGAAAATTGAAATGAGTTGGAAAAGTCATCAAATAGGACACGTGTCAACACCTGGCAGAAACGACTTATTTCATCTGGGATATTATATTCAAAATTAGGCCTTGGAAAATTCTATAAATACAAGCCTATTTCATTCATTTTAAGGGAACCAAAATCATTAAGCAAGCTCTGAAGCTCTGAAACTCCGAAGCTCTCAAGCATCCAGGTTCCCGAAGAATCAAGAAAGCTCTCTTAGTTCTTCGTTCATCCTAAGATCAAGCCCCAACGGCCCTTTGGATCAACAATCATCCACCAATTCAAGATCAAGCCCCGACGGCCCCTTGAAGAAAGTGTTCTTCGTTCTTCGTTCATCGTTCTTCCAAGATCAAGCCCCGACGGCCCTTGGATCAACAATCATCCACCTTCAAGCCCAAGCCTCGACGGCCCCTTGAAGAAAGCGTTCATCGTTCATCAACTGTTCATCCTCAAGGATCAAGCCCCAACGGCCCCTTTGGATCGACAACATCATCGAATCCGCTCATCCGCTGTTCATCAAGCCCAAGCCTCGACGGCCCTTGAAGAAAACACCATCGTTCATCATCTGTTCATCCAAGATCAAGCCCCAACGGCCCCTTGGATCAACAACGTCGACAAATCCATACATCCAACCGTTCTTCAAGATTAAGCCCAAAAGCACTTGAAGATCTGTTCATCACCGTTTCTTCAAGATCAAGCCCAAAAGCCCTTGAAGATCCGCTCAAATCCACCTTCAAAGATCAAGCCCACGGCCCTTTGAAGAAACTTCCAACTGTTCATCCAAGATTAAGCCTCGACGGCCCTTGGATCAACGAAACACTCACCAATCAACACCTTACGGAGATCGAATCAGAGGATCAAATTAGAGAGAGATTGTAACCCAAAATCATCAAAACACAAATATTTTGTTTGTGCACGTTGTTCTTGTCTCTTTCGTTTCGGGAATTTTCCGTGTTCACAAATTGGCACGCCCAGTGGGACCATCTCTGCCTCTCATCTCTTTCTCCGTTCAAGAAATTCAAGCGCACTTCCAAAATTAATGGCATCAAGGAAGGCTCAAACTGTTCCCGCAACCGACGTAAAGAACAAAAGCGTCCTCGTCGCAACTGGTGTCACTTTAGGCATCACGACTCGAAGCATGGCAAGAGCTACTTCTGCCGCCTCTTTCACCTCTGCATCAACTATGCCAAGGGAACAAAAGCACCCAAGGCACGAGCCTTTGATCACCTTAGCCTCGCTAAGGGCACCAAGGGGGGAAAGCCCAAGGAAATACTCCGAATCCATGCTCTCCGATGCCGATTCAAGCGACGGTTCAGCCATGCAAGTCATGACCATTGGAGCAACTTCAATCGATGAGCAGCTGGCTCAAATGAATGAAGCAATCGCAAGGCTAACCCGAACTGTGGAAGAAAAAGACTTGCAAATCGCTGCACTCGTCAGCCGACTGGAGCCACAGGACGACGAGAACCCTAACCCAGAAGATGAGCCTCAGGTGGAGAAAAACGATGCGAAGCCCGAGCCAGATCAAGCAGCGGCACTAATGGGATCTCTTTCTATCCAGCAGCTGCAAGAGATGATCACCAACACCATCAAGGCACAGTACGAAGGGAGCTTAAATACCTCCGAGTTGTACTCAAAGCCGTATTCAAAGAAGATCGACGCCTTAAGGATGCCGAGGGGCTATCAACCGCCGAAGTTTATGCAATTTGACGGAAAGGGAAACCCGAAGCAACATGTCGCACATTTCGTGGAAACCTGCAACAATGCAGGGACGGAGGGAGATTACCTCGCCAAGCAGTTTGTGCGCTCGTTAAAAGGAAACGCCTTTGAGTGGTACACGGACCTGGAGCCCGAGTCCATCAACAGCTGGGAGCAGTTAGAGCGAGAATTCCTCAACCGCTTCTATAGCACCCGCCGCACTGTGAGCATGCTAGAGCTAACGAGCACAAAGCAGTGGAAGGACGAGCCAGTCATTGACTACATCAACAGATGGCGCACTCTAAGCCTCGACTGCAAAGATAGGCTCTCGGAGACCTCTTCAATTGAGATGTGCATCCAGGGCATGCAATGGGGTTTGCAATACATTCTTCAAGGCATCAAACCACGGACCTTCGAAGAGCTAGCCACTCGCGCCCATGACATGGAGCTAAGCATCGCCCATCATGGGAAGAAGGAACCGATCGCCAACTACAAGAACGACAAAGTTCTTGAGACAAAGGTGGAGAAGGCTACGTGGAAATCCACAAAGGAAGCAATGACAGTCAACAAAGCTCCCGTCAAAATCCCTACACGAGGCAAGGCGATTCAAACCAAAGATTTTCGTGATCAAGAGATGCGTAGACGTACTTTGAAGGAGCTTGAGGAGAAGATTTATCCATTCCCCGACTCTGATGTAGTTGCCATGCTGGATGACTTGTTGGACAAGAAGGTGATCAGTTTGCCTGAGTGCAGACGGCCGGAAGAGATGAATCATACCGACAACCCAAGATACTGTAAATTCCACCGCTTCATCAGTCATCCAACGGAAAAGTGCTTCGTACTGAAAGATCTCATCTTGAAGCTAGCACAGCAAGGGGAAATCGAGCTTGACCTCGAAGACACGGTTGCGGCACACACTACTACTATCGTGTTTGAATCACTCGATCCTGTGCATATCCGAAGCATGCATGACCATTCCTGTCAATGTTCAAGTCACATGACACCTCCTACACAACCATCACCAGGGGCAAGCAACCAAGATGCATCTACTGGTGATAAGAAAGGGTGGACATCGGTGACCTACAAAATGAGGAAGCCAAGACCACAAGTCACAAGGCCAAAAGAGGAGCCTAAACCCACCCCTCGAACTTCAGTCTTCGAAAGGCTGAATTATTCAAAACCTAGAATTGCAGCACTTGATCGCATCAGTGGTCGAGACCAAACTTTCGTCTTCAAAAGGCTTGAGACGCCAACACCGCAAAGATCAGTCTTTGAAAGGTTATCAAAACCCAAGAAACAAAGAGGCACAGCTAGATCTCTTCCGCAACGGTCGGCTTTGGACAGATTTGAAGAAACTAAGAAGCCTTCTAGAAACAGGAAGACAACGCCAAAGGGAGAGAAGCTCGACAGTCTAGCAGGAAAAGACGATGTTCAAAGCTTGATTCCTTCAAGGATGAAACGTCAAGCAACTTTAGAAGTCGACACAAAAGGACCACTGAAGGTAAGGAGGCGCACCATCATCTACACCGGCCAATCTTCACGGCAACAAACCCAAGAGGACCACACTGAAGAGAAGGCTCAAGAAGACAAAGAAGAAGAAATCCTGGAAAAAGACGTCACTTCCGGCTCTGTCAACTCAAAATTTTCACCTCAATTGCTGGGGGCATGCTCCAAAAACATGCCAGTCAAGCCGAGTGAAGTTGAAGGATGGACTTATGTCACGCCGAAGAAATTGCACAAGAAGCATATGTCTTCTCCACAAGCTCACCAATGGGAAAGGGGGCAAAACAGCTCATGTTCACCTCTAGAACAATGTGAAAGTGTTGGAGATAATGAAACTTTGACACGAAGATCATCCATCCCCATCACGATGCGTGACATCTTCCCAGAAGACTTCTTCAACTACTCAGTCAAGGCTCCTTGCTACGAAGATTGCGAGGAACAACTCTCTCAGATCGCTTGACGAACCAAAGCTCCTTGTCCGCACGAGCCTAAACTGTAGGACACGAAGCTCCTCGCCTGCACGAGCCTAAACTGCATGGCACAACGCTCCTGGTCTGCACGAGCTGAAACTGCAAACAAAAAAAAAAAATGTATTTGAACTACGTCATGACTTGATCCCTCCTCAATCGAGGGTACGTAGGCAACTTGAAACTTCAAAACTTCAAGTACAGTCACATCATCAATAAAAACACAAACACTTTGAAGAATAAAGAGCAAATCCAAAATACGGATACTTTATTTCTTTAAAGGAATGAGATGGCAGGCGGCATGGTCGGTGTGCACGGCGACGGCACCTCCGAGGAAAGTTGCAACAAAAGGCACTACACAGCATAAACTCGCTGCAGTCTTTTGCATAACCCCACACGGTAAAAGTGACGTACTGGAACGAGCTCCAAGCAGCAACAACAGTGCATTCTGGCCACCATGCTTCAAACGACGAAGAAACTTCAATGACCGCCGTCAAACGACTAGCCGGTCATGAAGCTCGACGTTTTACATTCTGCCTCAAGCTCCAAGCGGCAAGGGCAAGTAGCAAGGCCGTCAACACCAGCTTCGTCACTCTGGCCACCATGCTTCAAATGACGAAGAAACTTCAATAACCGCCGTCAAACGACTAGCCAGTCATGAAGCTCGACGCTTTACATTCTGCCTCAAGCTCCAAGGGGCAAGGGCAAGTAGCAAGGCCGTCAACACCAGCTTCGTCACTCTGGCCACCATGCTTCAAATGACGAAGAAACTTCAATAACCGCCGTCAAACGACTAGCCGGTCATGAAGCTCGACGCTTTACATTCTGCCTCAAGCTCCAAGCGGCAAGGGCAAGTAGCAAGGCCGTCAACACCAGCTTCGTCACTCTGGCCACCATGCTTCAAATGACGAAGAAACTTCAATAACCGCCGTCAAACGACTAGCCGATCATGAAGCTTGCCACCTTACATTCTGCCTCGAGCGCTACATAGCAAATCCCTGCTGAAGTCTCTTGCACAACCCCACACGGTAAAAGTGACGCGCTGAAAGGCATATATATATATATATGTATATATGTGTGTGTTATGTTAGATAAGTAAATACATATGTTAGAATGTGTTATGTTAAATAAGTAAATACATATGTCATAATGTGTACTATTTAAAAAAAAATGAATGAAACAGTTTCTTCAACAAAAAAAAATAAAAAAATATATAATAAATAAATAAATATATATATATATATAAGTTCCATTCTCAGCCCACAGCGCGTGGATCCAAGCCCGTGCAGCCCAGGCCCTTATCGAAGCCCAAAGAGATCCTGCACCATACCTCTGCTGCCCCAATCCACCACAACAATGTTTTTTTGGGCCAACAATGGTTTAGATATCGCCGTCAGGCTCTTGAAGCCCATCAAGCACGGGTCTCTTCCTCCCTTCCGCCTGCAACAGCAAGGACCATGCCCAAATCTCCATGGTTTCTCCCAGAGAGAGCACGACATCCCCACGCTTCATCTGAAAAAAACTCTCCTCTCTCTCTTGCGATTGGTATTATTTCAAACATGGAGGACCACACCTCAAAGAACAAGAAGCGGGTCCGAGACAACTCGGACGACTCGGCCGAGGTGAAGCGGCTCAGGGAAGACCTTCTGGGTTTTTCTCGACGACTCGGACGCCGATCCCACGACTCAGGACCTCGACTCCGTCATGAGAGCTTCGAGGAAGAGATAGCTGCCGCAACAAATTCTTGTCAGTCGTCGCCACGTCCGGCATCGGATACGGAGCAAGAGTCGGAGACCGATCCAGCTTCGGTGCTGGTGGTTGACCTGACGTCAGAGTCCGGCGAGTCAAATCCTGACCTTGGATACCTGCTAGAAGCTTCGGACGACGAGCTGGGCCTGCCTCCGTCGGAGAACTTCAGCGACGAGGCGGCGAAGCGCAGGAATCCCTTGCAGCAGCTTTTGTGCACGGAGCAAACCAAACAAACTCCTCACCCGACGCCTCAATCTCGACATCTCTGCTCTCCGCGAGCTCGACCGACTCGTCCGCACACCCACACCCCACACGCGAACCGGGTCCAATGGAATGAGTCTGTTTCGATCTGCACCTGGCCTGGAGTCATCTGCAATGGCGAACACGACTGCAATAATCTCTCCGCGAAGTCTGTTGTCTCACCAACCCACTTCCTACTTGGTGCCATCATTCCTTCTTGAGTTATCACAATCCCACAAAAAAAAAAAAAAAAAACAAAAAAACAAAAAAAATGGGAGCAGCAACGAGGGTTTGGATGAGCACTGTGGTGATGGTGATGGCGGTGCTGTCGTTTGGACTTGGGGACTGCCCGGCGCCGGTTCCTGCGGTGGACTGCTCGAGCCTGATCTTGAACATGGCGGACTGCTTGTCATTTGTGTCGAATGGGAACACGGACACGAAGCTGGCAGAGACTTGCTGCAGTGGCCTCAAGACTGTGCTCAAAGCCGACGCTTCCTGCCTCTGTGAGACCTTCAAAAGCAGTGCTCAACTCGGCGTCGTCTTGAACATCACCAAGGGCACCGCCCTCCCCGCCGCTAAAGTCAACCATTAGTGAACATGCTACGGTAGTGCAGTGAAGATCACCGAAATTTATACAAAAAAAAAAAAAAAAAAGGAGAATGGAATCTTACGGTGCTGGCACCACGTTTAAAAAGGAGAATGGCATGAGCACCATTCTGAAAAGAGAAAAAAGTGGTGGATCAGCTACACGTGAAAAAAAAGAAGAAAGAAGGAATTAAAAATAAAAAATAAAAAAAAGGGGTTTCATGGTGCGTCTGGCACCATGTGCAGAAAAAGAAAGAAAAAAAAAAATATATATATATATATATATATTTATTTAAAAAAAAAAATTAAAAAAAAAATTTTTAAAAAAAATAAAAAAAAAAAAAGAGAAAAGAAAAGAAAAGAAAATGAAGTTATGATAATGCGGTGTGTATGTACATAATATATGTATGTATATAGCAACAAAAAAAAAAATGCATCGAGAGAAATAAAGTCCATTTTATTATTATTTTTTTTTTTTCTGGAAATTTTACACAAATTTGCATTATGCATACCTTAAAAAAAAAAATAAATAAATAAAAATAAAAATCAAATCAAATTTAAAAGAGGGGATATTCAAGGACGATCAGGTGGCACCTCACAACTCGGCAGAGCTCCAAGAAGAGAAGGCGTCGGAGGTTGGCTGTTTGAAGCCTCAGCAGTCGGTACAGCCCCAGAAGACGAAGGTAAATGCTGCTGGAACAAACCCACAAACCTCCGATGATCAAGTAAAATCTGACCATCAGATTCCTGCATCTGGTCAATTTTCCTCTTCATGTTTGTGGCATAGTTGTGTGCAAGCTTGTGCAACTGTTTATTCTCCTGCTTGAGCCCTCTAATCTCCTGTTTGAGACTCATCACTTCAGCCGCCAATGATTCAACTTGACGGGTTCGAGCAAATAGGCGTTGGGCCATATTAGACACAGAACCTGCACACTGCACACTGAGAGCCAGAGAATCCTTAACAGCCAACTCATCAGACCGTTTGGAAAGTAGTCTGTTATCTCTGGGAGTGACAAGGTTCCGGGCCACCACCGCAGCGGTCATATCATTTTTCATCACCGAATCCCCAACGGTAAGAGGACCAGTAGGGGATATGAAGGATGGGCGCCATATGTTGTCTGGAGAAGGCGGGACTGACTCTTCATCAAGATTCAAGTCAAAACGACGGTCGGAGGGTCCAGACATTTTCAAAGTGTTGAAGGAAGAAGAGATCGGACAAATCAAGATCTTAGAAGTACAAGAGGGGAGTTTTCACAAGCGAAGTGTGCTTTGAAACGAACTGCGTGCCTCTATAAAATCAACACTCGACGGCATTTCAGAGATCGAAGAGGTGAGCTCAGAGTTCGAAAATGCCGATTCAAAAATCGAAGAGGCAAGCTCAGAAATCGGAGAAGCATCTTGCTTTTCCAGACGCGTTAGCACCCGTCACATGCAAACTCAGATTTGCGGAAATCACGGGCAATTTGTTAAAGCGCCAATCCCAGATATCGAAGAGGCGCTAGTCTTTTTCAGCCTCGTCAGCACCCGTCACGCGCAAACTCAGCTTTGCGGAAATCACGGGTAATTTGTCGAAGCGCCGATCCCAGATATCGAAGAGGCGCCAGTCTTTTTCAGCCGCGTCATCACCTGTCATATGCACATTCAACTTTGCGCAAATCACGGGCAATTTGTCAAAGATTTTCAGTGAAGGAGAAAGCACGTGAAGTTTACTGTTCAATCACGCGTTAGTTGCCGACACGAGTGAAAGAATAATACCTCTACAGGTATTAAGGGACCTCCTATAACTGTCCACCTTCACCTTCCATAGCAAGGCAGACATACAGAGCCTTTCTTCATCTCCAAAAATGCTTTCCCAACGAAACCTCTCGAGTCATTCAGTGTTCCTTATTCCTTGGGGTACCTCTGCAAGCCAATGACTCCAAAGCAAAAGTATCTCATATCACCAGGGTAGAAAGCAAGAGTATCTCATATCATGCGTTCTCCCTGTCCTTTCCTTTGTCATTGTTCTTACCTACAAAGACAAGGATAAAGAAAACAATATGTCGGAACTTCCACTCAAACTCGGGTAAGGAACCGACTGCTTGGAACCCTTCCCTGATTGCCTACCTAGCACTGCTCTCGAGTACTCGTTTCCCACTGCTGCTGTACTTCCAAAGAAGTTGCCCCATCTGCCTGGAGAACAGATAATGCAAGTGAAAATGATACCTTGCAGCATGTGGAGACAAGGTGCAGAAGGAACAAGCAGAGAAGAATGCAGTCTGCACAGTCAACTCAGGAGAAGGAGTCCGAGCTGAAGAACTCGAGAAGCTGCCATATCTGCCTGAAGAAACAAGCAGAGAAGAATGCAGCATGCTCAGTCAACTCGGCGGAAAGAGTCTGAGATGAAGAACTCGAGAAGATGCCACATCTGCCTGAGGAACAGATAAAGGAAATGAAGATGATACCTTGAAGCATGTGGAGACAAGTGCAACCAAGCACGTGCCGATTCATCCGCTACTTCTTCAAAAGCAAGAGTATCTCATATCATCAAAGTTGCAATCACTCTGACGGTGAATTCGTTTTGACCCTCAAATTCTTGGGTCGACTTACTAGGCGTTGTAGGCTGCACGTGCCGATTCACCACCCTTGAATCAAATCCTTAAAGATCAAGTCACCAACTGGAAGAAAAGCCCATCAATCTTGAAGATCATACCGTTGACCAAACTGCTCAGGTGTGAATTAGAAAGATTGAACAGAGCAACAAGTCGTCACCTTCACCTAGTGCCTGCTTGTCATGTGTTCAAGTCAACCTTCAAGGATCAAGCCCTAACGGCCCTTGAAGAAGTTTCCAACCAAATTCAAGATCAAGCCTCGACGGCCCTTGAGGAAATCACAAGTCCGATTCAAGATTAAGTGTCTACCACCCTTGAATCAAAACCTAGTTCAAGAATAAGCTGTGGAAAATCAACAATTGGAGGAATCCAGAAAATCTTCCAACCCAGTTCAAGATCAAAGCTGTGGAAAGTCAACAAGCGCAACAAAATACGTACCGATTCATCCATTACCAGAGCCAAAGATCATCTACCACATGAAGCTCCTTGTGGCCCAATTTCAACCTTCAAGATCAAGCCTCGACGGCCCTTGAAGAAATTTCAAACAAAAGTTCAAGAACAAGCCTCAACGGCCCTTGAAGAAATCTCAAGCCCAATTCAAGATCAAGCCTCAACGGCCCTTGAAACAATCTCCAGCCCAATTCAAGATCAAGCCTCGATGGCCCTTGGATCGACATCTACAGTAAGGGACTTCAAAAACGCATCTCCTACACGTGACAAGCACATGTATACGACGTGCCTTGAAGTGGGGGCATTTGTAGACATCGAAATTTCGTAAATAAATGTTGACCGGTAAATCAAAGTGTCAACGCTCATGTATTACATAAATTTTACACGTAGCGTGTGACTCAACGAAAATTGAAATGAGTTGGAAAAGTCATCAAATAGGACACGTGTCAACACCTGGCAGAAACGACTTATTTCATCTGGGATATTATATTCAAAATTAGGCCTTGGAAAATTCTATAAATACAAGCCTATTTCATTCATTTTAAGGGAACCAAAATCATTAAGCAAGCTCTGAAGCTCTGAAACTCCGAAGCTCTCAAGCATCCAGGTTCCCGAAGAATCAAGAAAGCTCTCTTAGTTCTTCGTTCATCCTAAGATCAAGCCCCAACGGCCCTTTGGATCAACAATCATCCACCAATTCAAGATCAAGCCCCGACGGCCCCTTGAAGAAAGTGTTCTTCGTTCTTCGTTCATCGTTCTTCCAAGATCAAGCCCCGACGGCCCTTGGATCAACAATCATCCACCTTCAAGCCCAAGCCTCGACGGCCCCTTGAAGAAAGCGTTCATCGTTCATCAACTGTTCATCCTCAAGGATCAAGCCCCAACGGCCCCTTTGGATCGACAACATCATCGAATCCGCTCATCCGCTGTTCATCAAGCCCAAGCCTCGACGGCCCTTGAAGAAAACACCATCGTTCATCATCTGTTCATCCAAGATCAAGCCCCAACGGCCCCTTGGATCAACAACGTCGACAAATCCATACATCCAACCGTTCTTCAAGATTAAGCCCAAAAGCACTTGAAGATCTGTTCATCACCGTTTCTTCAAGATCAAGCCCAAAAGCCCTTGAAGATCCGCTCAAATCCACCTTCAAAGATCAAGCCCACGGCCCTTTGAAGAAACTTCCAACTGTTCATCCAAGATTAAGCCTCGACGGCCCTTGGATCAACGAAACACTCACCAATCAACACCTTACGGAGATCGAATCAGAGGATCAAATTAGAGAGAGATTGTAACCCAAAATCATCAAAACACAAATATTTTGTTTGTGCACGTTGTTCTTGTCTCTTTCGTTTCGGGAATTTTCCGTGTTCACAACGTGTTATTGAGTTATTCATTGTGTCCGGCTCGTATTCGTCGACGGCATCATAATCATACTCATCTTCCACAATCATGTTATGGAGAATGATACACGTCATCATGATGGATCGAAGTGCCTCGACATCAAACATTCTAGCAGTTGACTTGATAATCGCCCAACGAGCTTGCAGGATACCAAAACAACGTTCCATATCCTTCCTACACCCCTCTTGACATTTTGCAAAGTGTTTTTCTTTTTTACTTTGTGGATGTGGGACTCTTTTGACAAACATTGTCCACCTTAGGTAAATGTCGTCTGCAAGGTAGTACAGTTGTTTACGTATGGCCATTGACTGAATATGTGACTTTGGATGCTTTTCCTTGCAGCAATTCGTCGAACACTAGAGATTGGGCAAAGACATTTATGTTATTCTAAGCTCCTAGAACACCAAAAAATGCATGCTAATTCGAGAGGAAGATGTACTGAAGACTGCCTTTCGCACTAGGTATGGACACTTTGAATTCCGTGTCATGCCTTTTGGATTGACGAATGCACTTGCAGCGTTCATGGATTTGGTGAACAAAGTCTTTAGATCGTATCTAGATCGGTTTGTGATTGTGTTCATCGATGATATTATGATCTATTCTAAGAGTTTTGACAAACACAAGAAACATTTAAGGTTGGTGTTAGAAAGGCTAAGAAGTCAGCAGCTGTATGCTAAGTTCAGCAAGTGTCAATTCTGGCTAAACCAGATCAGCTTTCTCGGACATGTAGTATCTGCTGAGGGAATTAGTGTGGATCCTCATAAGGTGTAAGCAATAACTACATGGGAGCAACCGAAGAATGTTACAGAGGTGAGGAGTTTTCTAGGTTTGGCTGGCTACATAGTGACATATAATGTACCACCCTGTATTCCTATCACACTGAAAAATTTCTCGTTGTTTTGATCGGATTTCAATGGTTTACCCGCAACGCAAGTTATAGTTTCCCACTATACCTCTCCAAGTCTCCCCATATATTTTTTTCTTTTGGCCCTTTTGGTATAAGATTTGGCTTACTAAGTCTATGCTTCTTCGCTTAGGCATCATTTCATACAAGTAATTAGATTAGAATGAATAAGATATTATTTTTAAGGTATTTTGACAGCATAAATGAAAATTTGTGAACAACTTAGATAGTGATTACTCAAAAAAATGATTTAGGCCAGCAAACTATGAAAGATTTAGGACATATATGATAAAGTTGCTTAGTACTTACCCTTAAACGGTCCAGCCGGATTACTGGTACATGAGAAATATAAACTCAGTTTTTGCCTCATTTTTACACAAACTTAGTTTAGCTCGGACCGTTTTTAAAATTAGGATGCGTTTGTTGCACCGGACTATCTCGGACTGGATAAGCTTCAGGGACTAAGCTGGATTAGCTTAGAATAGACTAAGCTGGACTGATTTAGTGAGGTGTTTGGTGCAGTGTTGGACTAAGAAGTAGGACTGCAATATTATATTATTTTATATTAATTTAATATATATTAATTAAATTTTTATTATATATTAATTTTTATTTTTCTTTTTCTAGAACCTTCATTTTTTTACGACACCTCTCCATCCCCACTTTCCTTTTTCCCCATTTTTGTCCCTCCGCCTCTCCCTCATGTTTCCCTTTTCTCCCCATTTTTGACCCACCTATTTTTTATGTACCAATGTCTCCCTCTCCTCCCTTTTCTCTCTCTCTCTCTCTCCCCTCTTATTACTATCTATGTGGTTTATAGTTAGTGTGTAGTGCAGGGGATTTAAGATATATAGATTAGTGGGTTGCCGCCATTCTTGGCCTCTACTTTGCTTCCATCCTTCCAACATTCGCACACCATACTTGCTACTAGACAAGAAAACTCTCTCTCTCTCTCTCTCTCTCTCTCTCTCTCTCTCTCTCTCATCCCCTCTCTGTATTTTCTGGGAAAATCAAAGTTGGTCAAGAAAAATCCCTCAGTCACTGCACCCATGCTAAAGTTTTCAATCTTGCTGTCGGCGGAAGAATCTGGGTCACCATGAGACTCGTTTTTGCCGTTGTTCGGGTCGACCCAGATGGCAAAAAAACCCCATATCACCGACACAGAAGCCAAAATGGCGCTAGGTTTATAGGACGATGGATATTGGCGACAACCTTTTCTGGTTTGGTCAGCGAAGAAGGGAGGGTTAATGCTGCTCATGCGGGTTCGCGCGATGCTGCTTGCAGAAGAGGGAGACGAGACTAGCAATCCCGTTGTTGTTGGGGGGTCTCACTAAGACCTCTTAGTGAAGCCTTTAGTGTATGCGAGTCCGAGCTAGTCTCATTAAGACTAGTCCTGCGTGATAACAAACACCGGATTGGACTAATAGTTAGTCCAGTCCAGTCTAGTGATAGCTAGTGAGGGTAAACAAACGTCCCCTTAAAGTAAGAATCATATGGTTTACATCAAGTTGGGTAGTACAGTCCGAATGTGATTTTAAAATAACTGAGAACACTTTTGGATGTGATTTTAAAATACTTGAGAACACTTTTGATGAAAATGTTGTTGGAATAAATTCTTAGTAAAAATGCAAGTAAATCTTAGAAACGCACTTAAAGTGCTTTCTGAAAGAAGCACATAACTGGTGCTTCTTGCAAAAAACACTTAAAGTGAACCCAAAAATATTTTCTCTAAAAACACTTTTAGACATTTTAAAAGTGCATCCAAACAAACCTTTATTGTATGTAATATCGTTTGTTTGAAAAGAAAAAAAAATTAAGATTTTAAAATAGATTAGTATAGATCAGTGTATGCGAATGTGATTTTAAAATAACTGAGAACACTTTTGGATGTGATTTTAAAATACTTGAGAACACTTTTGATGAAAATGTTGTTGGAATAAATTCTTAGTAAAAATGCAAGTAAATCTTAGAAACGCACTTAAAGTGCTTTCTGAAAGAAGCACATAACTGGTGCTTCTTGCAAAAAACACTTAAAGTGAACCCAAAAATATTTTCTCTAAAAACACTTTTAGACATTTTAAAAGTGCATCCAAACAAACCTTTATTGTATGTAATATCGTTTGTTTGAAAAGAAAAAAAAATTAAGATTTTAAAATAGATTAGTATAGATCAGTGTAATAAGAAACAAAAGAATTCCGTTGCCGGGACTTGAACCCGGGTCTTTCGGGTGAGAGCCGAATATCCTGACCAACTAGACTACAACGGAGTTGTTGGCTTTGCCCTACACAATTGTTTATAGAGAGAAATGATAGATTTCATTCTCCTATAACATTACAATTATGGGATCCCATCCCCATTTCTGTCTGGGGTCCACATGGCTACAATTCAATAAATTCTATTACCTTTCAATTCAATATGATCCAATCTCAATCATTGATAGAATTGTTAATTAACCTAACCAAACTCACAATCATTGATTTTAGTCAAATGGTTGAAACTCATGCTCTTTTAACTGCACAAACCTTTATACAACTACACTTGGGAAAGCAACAACCAAGGTTTGGAGTATGAGCATCCAATACCGCAGGTGTATGTGTCCATTGCGTCTATCTTGGGTACTTTAGGTTCAGCCTGTCGTGACCCAAAAACCACCGGTTTTTCTTGGTGGAGTGATCGGGAACACTTGACCTATCAATTTATCCAGTAAAGTTTCTATTTAAAGTGTTCACTTTTTTAATCTTCTATGTAAATTTTTGTATTCAAGTATGACATGATACATAGAGTAGAGAGAGGCATCAGAACCAAGCAATACATTTGGAAAACCATATTTACAGATGTATAAATTGTCCGAGGAACCCTTCCCTCAGTTGTTACCAAAGACAACATTTCACCAATCAAAATGCAGTGTACAAAATTGTACCAAATGGGTTCGGGTTCTATGACAATATACATATATGTATTGGTATATATAAGTCCTTCCAAATTTATACAAAACCGGTATAATATGATGAACATAATATGCTTAGTCAAACAGTTCCCAATCCTGAGTTATTTTGGTAGAAGATGGCAATGGGGTTGGGGCATGCAGGCTTCCAACCCCCAACTCAAACCTCTCCCATTTTGTAGTGACCGAGACCGCGTTGATACTCTTCTTGCTGAATGGATTAGGGTTTCTCGCCTTCAGATTGTCGAGTGTGTCAACAAAGCTCTGCACACGACGAACCTGTATGCAAGAACATAACTATTGTCACTCTCCATTGACACAAAATATTCATGCAGGCACTTCTATGGAACATATGGGCGAGCAACTGTTTAACGAAAGTGATGTAAAAAGCATCATTTGGAACAGAAGATGTTGCACAGCTATGAGTTGAAATTTCTCTATGTTGGGGTCCTAGGATTCCTTGCTATGACACAATCCAAAATATGCACACGTGAAATTCGTTGGCGGTCCTTCCAAGAGCAAAAGAATCCCCAACCCATCTTTTTGTTCAAATGGAAAAATCTGAACCCCACATTTAGGATCCAAGAAATGTCTTCGACTCGCGCACTCTCAGTGACAAGCATCATTTGTCGTAAGTAATGACTCAAGTAGCAACGCTATTGATCAGGATAATGTGGCTTAGGTTCCCTATAAGCATGGAAAACCTTATGAACCATGACACTAGTTATAAAGTTTCGAAAAGAAGCATCACCAACCTCGACCCGCCTCTGCACTTTTGCTTCTCCATCGGCTACAATCGAATCCAATTTAAATAACTCCACCATGAGTAACTCCGTTAAGGCCACAATCTCCTTATCTGAAACGGTGGTGCCACTTAGCAGAGTTGTCTCCAAATCAACAACCTAACAAATGATTAACAGCGCAATTAGCTTATAGAACGCTGCACGAAAAAGGACTTAATCAAACAGAATATACACAAACCTTTTGAGAGAGCTTGTCAACCTGTGCTCTAACTTTGGCAACCTGCTCGTAGGCTTTCAATATGCCTTGATTTTTCTTCATCTCCTCAAGCTTCTTCTCTTTGCTAGCTGGGTCCTCTAGTAATACAATCTTCGACATATCTTTCACGCCAGCAATGTGCAGACATTCATTATCTTCCTTCTCTTTCCCTCTGAACAACAATCTTTGCTCCTTTGGCTCCAAGCCAGTGTCATGGGCAAGAACTCTTTTCAGATCACCTTGCATTTAACCGCGATTACGAATAAGTTCCAAAACAGTTACAGAATGTAGAATGATGAACAAAAAGATTCACATTCTATCCCTCCACATAAATTCCAAATGCCAAGTCCAACACACCAAAAGGATGAAGCAAAAAGACTACTCTTGAACAGTAAGAAATTTTTGTCAGAATATATGTTACTGAAGAAAGAAGCAAAAGTGAATCAAGACAAACAAAACCCAAGAATCAAACTTTAAGAATCCACTGCATATATTGAAGCATTAAAACAAATACAATTTCACAAATTATTACCTAAATCATTTATCAACTCTAAATTCACCCTTGCATTGTCCATTTTAAATTTAAAAAAAAAATTTTTTTTACAGATTTTAATAATAAAATAAACAAAATTTTCTTGGATGGCATTGGCAATCACCAATTTTTCCAAAAAATATATAATGAAGAACCCAAATTGTAAATTGGCAATGCTACCCAAAATTCTCATCAGAAAAATTATGAGGAAAACAAGAAGAACCCAGAAAGTAAATTAAATCAGATTAATGAGAAGATTTACCAAAAGTGGATTGAGCATGGACAATGAGATCATGGTAATAAGAACCATGAGAAACCTTGATCTTGATCATAATCCCAGAATTGGCATCCCCAGTGTCTCTCTTTTGAACAAGCATTCCACCAGGCCTCAGCTCCCAATCTATCTTCCTATTTAACCCATCATTCCCCACACCAACTCTTGATCTTTTTTTCATTCTATTTGTCTGAGAGGATCATAAAATTATGGAAAAAATGGAGAAGGTGGAATGGTTGAGAGAGAGAGAGAGAGAGGTGAGTGTGTGATGTCTTGGAGGGTTGAGTAAGCAAAGAAAATGCACTTGAAGACAGGGACCTCTCCAACTAAAAAGTTGGTATGCAGATTGCAGAAGGAGAGTACCACTTTACACTTGCACTCGTGCGACTCTGTTTAGCTTTCCTGGACATTAAGTGGGCTTAGTATGGGCTTTTTGTTAAAATTTGGACTTGGGCTTGAAGTTCATGGATTTTAGAAGTGTTTGTCACCAACGCACTTTGATTGGTGTCCACTTTGTTCAATGTGTAGACATGGATTTTTGTGTCTTCTTAAGTAGGCATGGGCTCCCTACCCAAACAACTAACTTGGGTTCTTATCATTTTGTTTAGCTTATTCGAAACCATCAGCCACTAATGAGTCCAACACAATAAAAAGTCTTAGGTGAGGCTGCTCTATCCGACAACTCATAGAAGGTGGGATCGAGTGCGGCCCAACTGTATGGCTTCCTTTTGCGTTTTTTAGAGAATTGTCGGATAGGGTAGCCTCACCCAAGATACGCTTCTTAATAGTGGTTTATGATTATAAATAAAGCGTGTCAAATTTATTCTAATTACTATATTTTTATCTTTGAATTGAATAAATTAAAATCACTACTATTAATTTAATATGTAAGACAAAAAAAGGAAATTTTGGACACATTTCGGTGAGTTTTTTATTTTTATTATTGTTTCTTTCTTGTCAAATTGTTATTATTATTATTGCTGGTGGAAATGTCATAGAAAAAAAAGCATCTTTGTCACCGATGGGCCACCCGGTCAGGACAAGTAGGAAATTGGCCCAAATTGAGATAGCAGCTCGCGGACAGTGGTGGAACAATCATTTCAAAAGAATGTACAGTTGGCCCATCAAAGGACCCACACCACAATCCTATGACTCAACTTTGATTGCTGAACTCAAGTGATCAAACTTTGAATATTACTGGGAATTCGGATATTCCTTTTTTCTTTTCGTTTTTTTTTTAATGGAATTAGCTGGTGATTTCGATACGGCAGTTCACCATTTAGGGTCTGAGAAGATTCACAGAGACATTTCAGCCTCCTGGCCACCTTTGTTGATTCACCAATGCCAAAAATTGAACACATGACAGACCGTATAGAATACGAACCTATATATTTTCTTTCATTTAAGGAGAACTTTAGTGCACGTGAGAAACTTTTTTTTAGTGACATATACGTCAACAAAATGCTACATTCGCAAGAAAAATTTGTTGAAATTTCGATAATTGGGTTGTGAGAAAATTTAGAATTAATAACTTGTACATATAATGGATGAAAATTTCAAATTAGAGGCTTCTATTTGTATTGAATGGGATGAAAAAAATAATCCGCAATTTGATGAAGCAATTGACAAAATTGAGAGAGATCCTTGCCGGATCTTCTTTGTCAGGGGGAATCTCCAATCACATCCGTTCATCGTACATCGTGCAGTCAATTTTTGTCAGGTACTGTTTATATTCAATTTTAAATAAAAAAAATTTACAATGATTTCTAACCGCACGATATACGATGAGCAGATATAATTGGAGGATCTCCAAGATCCTCACAAATAAGATCTGGCAAGGATCCTCTTGGGACAAAACTAATGGTTGATGGGACAATTACATAAATTGAAAGGTTATCGGGCTCAAAATCAAATTGAAAATTTATAAAGAAGAGTGGAACAAGGCCTAACTTAAGAGGCATTGCTAAATATTTTTATTTTGTTGCCACTTAAAACTACAGTATAATGATATTCCTCTTCACTTGTAAGTGAGAGGTCTAAAGTTGAATTCTCGCTAAAAACGAATTTAAACCACATTATTGCTAGCCCATTATAAAGTTTAACTAGATCTTCAATTTTCCCCATTTTCAAGTTATAACCTAATTAGCCTTGTATCTGAGGTATCGTTTGATATGCAGACGGGACAGGACGGGACGAGATAAGATGGGATGAGACGGGACGGGACAAGATGGGATGGAACAGAGAGGAAGCAAAGATGCCCTCGGATGGAAACAAGGAGGAAGAAGAAGGAGACGGAGAGATTATAATTTTGTGTTCCAGGAGGGTGAGGTGGAACGAAAATTCACCCAAAATTCGTCCCGTGGAACATCACGTTCCACCCGTTTTAGGCGCACCAAACGTGAGACGAAACGCCTCGTCCCGTTCCGTTCCGTCCCGTCCCACGTACCAAACGGTACCTGAGGGAACCATAACAAGTTCTATTCTGTTATTGAACTTGAATCCTTAAGGTTTGTCCAGCTGCTGTGTTTTCGTTTTGAGGCATGACAATATCTTTCCTCTACGTAAATAAAAAACTAATTGATACATTATTCGACGGAATTGCAAGTGTATGTTGTTCTTGTCAAAATTTTGACAGCTTTATAATTCTCTATACGGATACAAGAATCCGACTCCAATTCCGAATTATACTGCAATGCGACATCTGCACTTGAGCTTAGCAATCAATTTGTGCTCACTAGAAGAAATATCATCTCTATTATCTATATGCTAGCTTGCTCTTTATGTTGTCTCCCCTTATAGTTAATTTCAAGGTTCTTTAAGCTGAGGAATAAGGACCACAAAACCACAAACCAAATGCATCAAGGGATGGATATCACATAACTCTCAGTGCTCTTGTACTATGAACACCCACAGTGACACATTATTTTATATGACTAAAAAGAGATCATATATTTACCACTAAAGGTTTGTTTGGTGAATTAGACAAAATAGATAATTTTCATATAATCAGCCAAAAAGAGGGCAAAAACAAAGGTTTTTTAGCCAAAATAACCTCTAAGATTAGCATAACTTCTTACTTTGGTTTTTGAGATTTAAAAACGATAAAAGTGGCTCTTGAGATTATCCACCGTTAATTATTTTGGTTCGTCCGTGAAAATTTTCCTTAAATTGAGGGGGGTTTTTTTCAGATCAATCCCTCCACTTGAATTGGTGGTTTTTTCAATTTAACAAAAATTTGTCACATAAGGACCAAAAGGATTGACGGTGGATAATCTTAGAGACCACTTCTATCGATTTTAAATCTCAAAGACTAAAATGAAAAGTTATGACAATCTCAAGGAACATTTTAGCTGTAAACTCAAAAAAAAAAAAAAAATAGTCTTCATTGTGATTTTTTTTACGAAAAGTTTTTAATTAGCATTAGTAATATTGTCACGTGATGTCATAAGTTTGCTCATAATATAATTAGATGAGAAGACAAGTTCATATCAAAATATAATATTTTTTGGATTATTATATTATGAATGAATCGGATGACACTACGAGTTGGTGTAACGTTATTACAGTCACACATCAAGAGTCTCTTTCGTTTTGTGTGGTCATCAAAGGTAGGGATTGCGTACTAACTTGATGTTGTAATTACGTAGGTCGTCATGTTGCCTAATGAGTCATGTACCAATCCTATTAACACATCAAGCTTCACCATCCTATTTTTTTTCTGCCAAAAACATCGATCCCACCTAAGAATTCTCATTCTGTATGTGCACCAACTGTGGACACGTCCAATGAACATGCAAACAATTGGCCATCGGTTATCTGTCACACTATTATGTATCCACGTTTCAATATCTTGATTAGAGTTAGGAACTTGGCCCTCGAGCAACGAATTGTATAATTATGGCATCTAGGGTTTTGGATGTGGAGATATGGATAATGATAAGTAAGGGGGCTATCAACCCTTTTAGAACATACTAAGAAGTAAATGCTACAACATCCTTAATCTTTAAAGGAAGATATAGATTATAATGTTGTTCTCAACATTTTTTTTCCCAAACACTCCTCGTATGGAATAAGTTCTACATGTATATGCTATAATATATTAGGGACAATTTAGTTGCGTTCACTGACAGTTTTAGAGAATTGAACTTTAAAAAAAGTTGGGTTCAAAAGTATTTTTCTTGATAAATAATATTAGTCTGATCCAAAGAGTTTTAGAGAATCACATTTCTTTTAGCTAGCACGAGAATGATTTAAGTTGATGTACAACTAACGTATCAATTAAATAGATCATAAGACACTAGTACAAAAACATACTTGCGTAACGGCAACTTGCGCAACGGAGCAAATTGCGTCTCGCAAAGTATGTTTACACAACGGTGACAACAAAACGTCACACAAAACCCTTTTGTGCAACGTAACTTTGCGCGACGAAGACAGACGTCGCATAAAACAGCTTCGCCCGACGAATGCACACCTTCATCGCGCAATGTTGGGGAAGGCGCAGGTTCGTGAGACGGGTGCCTCCTCTTCTAGATCGGCCACAAGACAGGTCAACGCCCTGACAGAGGAAATTGAAACCCTAAAAGGTCAGTTTGCGACCCAGGGTGAGCAGATGAGTATGATTGTACGAGCCTTATAGATGTCCGGCCTCCAAATCGCGATGCCAGCCCCTGATCTTGCTCCACCTTCGACCTCCTAGCCATTTCGCCCAGCCGATACCCAGTAGCCTGATGTATCAAACCTATAAGACTACTTGTTGTAGTTTTTTCTTTTATGTTCGTGTCACAGCCCGTCCCGGGAATTATATATCGGGAGCGTGAAATGACTATTTTACCCTCGACGTTACTTAGGTATGTGTGTATTACGTTTTGGAAAGTGTATGGTCCCTAAGCTTTTGGAAAATTGTTTAAGCTAGAAATATATTGAAAATTGATTTTGTTATGTGTGGTTAGGGATTTAGGAAAGGTTTTGGATGGTGTGGATTAGTTTGGACCACACAGGATCTCTCTCCTTCCCCCGCGTCTTCTCTGTCTCTCTCCCTCACGATCTCTCACACTCCCTCACACCCAAATACGTACGGCACACCCAAACCCTCAAAAAACTCGACGGATCGAGGCAACCAAGGTATGCATCTTCATCCTTTTGACGTTCTAAGTTCATTGGTACTAGTTTTAGGAAGCGAAACCCTCGAAATCACGTAGAACCCGAACCTCCATTTTTTAGTTACTGTTCATGCACACGTAAAATGTCATGTTTCAGGGAATTCTAAGCTTGTAGTGAGCTTAGTGAAGTCCTAAGGAGGCTCGGAGTACTTCGTTTGAAGGATTTGGACGTCAGGATCACGTGGTTCCATTTTGGCTGAAATTCTTGGGAATTTTCCGGTGAGATTTCTTGATTTTTTTAGAGCCTTAAACTAGTCTATCGTGATTCTACATGTTTGGGGCTTCAAATTGATATAAAATACGAAGAAAATGGGTGAAAAACGAAGGAGAACGAAGAGTTTTAAAACTCGCCGGAAAACGGCCGCCGGAAAAATCAGTCCGGCGACCCAAGGAAGAAGGAGGTGCGCGTGGGGGGCGCGTGGGGGCGCGTGAGACCTCCTAAAATTTTTCTAAAAATTTCTCGACGCTCGTGACGTCGAGTAGGTCGATGTGGTATATTCATATACCCAAATTGAGCATCGTATGAGAAGTTATTTCGAAATATTGGTGATGTGTTTAAAATTAACGTTTTTATAGTTGTTTCGCATATAGGTGAGACGTATCCCGAGGACGAGCGCATCCAGGGACGCCACGGGGGTTACGACCCGTCGACTTATCAGTGAGTGGGCAGTTTTGATTTCGTATTTACCTATATACATTTATTTTCCCAGAAAATACGTTTTTATGAAAGTTATGAAATTAATTGCCATGCATGAAATTATTGAGATATCTAGCTTGAGTATTGATGCTTATATATGTGAAATGACGCGGTGGACGCTCAGGTGAGTTTATTTATTTTTCAGCCGAGTTATTTATATTGAATTGCTTTGAAAGCTCATGACCTGCACCTAGGTGTTAGTGCTTATATTGTTATTCACCACACCGCACGCTCGCCTTGGATCCAAGTAGGTGGATGTCGTACAGACCATGTGAGGGTTCCGACATGCCAGTCGTACAGACCATTAGAGGGGTTCCGACTGGTGGGTGACCTTAGATATGCGCGCTGATGATTGATGTGAGAAGCACTAGAGCGTATTTATACACCTGTCATCGTACAGACTACCTTATGTAGTTCCGAGTGACGTGCAGAGTTAGACCGTACAGGTCATCGAGGTGACTCCGGTTGGATGGGATGTTGAGCTTTAGAATCAGCCGTACAGGACCATTGTAGGGTCTCCGGTTGACTTATTATTCACCTGATTGATATTGATACATTCTGATTATATTTTGGGCATGGCATATCATTTCTGAGATATTATGATGATGAATATGTATTGAGTTATGAGGTTGCGTATATATAAATGTTTATATACTATTTTCTGGGAAAGTATACAGGTTTTTACGGCGAGGGGATAAAATTGTTTTAATGAACTGTTTTGGAAGACTATTTGAGTTTACTGACCCACTCATTTTGTTTTGCGCCCCTCCAGGTTCTAGTTTAGCGGTTGGTGGCTCTCGAGGTCTTATTCCGGCTTTCTGACAGACTTTCGACATGTAGGACTCACCTGAGGGTGATGTATTTTTGTTTAGTCCTACTTGACTGCAGTTAACCTATGCTCTGAACTTATGTGTTTACTTTATAACTCGTCTGGTTATGTTCGTAGGTTGATATGTTTGAGTTTGGTTTGAATTTCTGCTGATTTATGTTGTTGTTCTGCTTCCGTGTCGCGCCTATGGTTACGTCACACCCACGTGACGGCCAGCACACCTGGATCCTCCGGATCGGGGTGTGTCAGTTCGGACATTTTGTATATACATTTTCATATATTTTATAATTAAATACCTTTTCTTGGTTTATTAATTATTATTTATAATTTAATTACAATATTTATAAAAAAAAATTAAATAAAAAATATTTTTTCCAAAAAATAAAATGATAAAACAAAGGTTTATGCGACAACGCAAGTTATTTCCATCGTGCAAAGACACTTTGCACGATGTAGGTTCTGTCGTCGCGCAAAAGCTTTTTGCATGACGAAAGCACCTTCATCATGCAAACCCTGCTTTCACTGCATTTGCGCGATGGTTGGCGCGCAATGCAGGTTTCGTTGGGTTAATTTTCAGGCAACGTTTTTTTACTTTGCATGACGAAGGTACCTACATCGCGCAAACTGTTTTGTGTACTAGTGAGAGAATCACATTTGAGAATTGAACTTTAAAAAAAGTTGGGTTCAAAAGTATTTTCTTGAAAATTAATATTAATCTGATCCAAACAGTTTTAGAGAATCACATTTCTTTTAGCACGAGAATGATTTAAGCTGATGTACAATTAATGTATCAATTAAATATATCATAGAAGAATCACAATTTTTTTTTCCAATACATGGGGTGAATCTTCAACACTTTACTAGAGAAGATTAGTCTTGTGGATCTAATTTGATATGAATATCAATAGAAAAGTAAGTTTCGCTCGCAATTTTATTTTGCTACACTCTTCTATTTAATTCTAATATTTGAATTGAATAAATGTAAGTAAAAACAAGAGACAACAGAATTAGAGCCGTGTATAATCATTTCTATCTATACTTTTGTAGAAAATCTTAGTATGAGATATAAAGTGTCGGGCAATATTAGGAGACCAACTATTTAGATCAAATTGTGTAAACCTTATGACGTGGTTATTGATGATTGGATTACTACTTAAATGTTAATTAACGTGCTTATTTCTTATTAGTAACACAATACATGATTTACAATTTGGTTTAAAAATTGGACTACCTAACATTACTCTAAAGTGTCAATTAGCAAACTACTGAAATAATTGATCTCCATGCCTATCTCATTTACAACATGATCCATACTGAAGAAGAATCAAGGAACCCACGCTCCCCAATCACAAATTCCCCTCCCTACACACTGTGAAGTTTGGAGAAGACCCATTATCTTTCCCCAGACCCCCACAAGAAAAAGTGGATCCTTCCCTACTCATTGGGCATATTAGAGCACTTCCACCGTGTGCTCCAGCCCGAGGGACAGGCGTAGGAACAGGGTCAAAGAGCCCGAGTGATGAAGCTCAGTGTGCGCTGGCGAGCGAGCCCAAGCAAGCCCGAGGGAGAGGCCTGGCACGAGTCGTCAGCCGAGAGCCCAAAGGGAATGTGACGTGGACATCGTTAGGACAACGACAACCACGTTTTATATATTTTTTGCGTCAAACGCCCGTGGGCGCGCGTCATCCGACATAATTTTAGGCTTGGGGCCCGCGGCGTACTCGGAAATGTTACTGTTAGGGAGGCCACGTGGCTTCCCCATGTTCGTTGGATTTCAACGGTTACAATTTCTGGACCGTTGGATTTCCAACGGTAAACAAAATTAAAAAAACCTTATTTAATATCAGCTGTTAGATCTGAGATCAACGGTCCACGTTATTTGCCTTTATAAATTAAATAAAAATAAACAGTTTAAAAATCAGAAATATTACCGTTGTGTCACGTGGCATAATCTAGAGTGTTGGAATTCAAATTTTTTTTAAATCCAATGGTAGAGATTAATTAGGTGAATAAAAAATTAAATAAAATCTGAAAAAAAAAATTGATTTTACTTTTCTATAAATACCTTCTCATTATCTTCTACCTTACACCACACTTTCATATTTTCTCAACTACTGTCAACCACATTCCTATCTTTCTCTCAAAGTTTCAATCCAATTTTTTTTCCAACAAAATGACTACTGATGCAGGTACGAATTGGATGCTTATTGAAGATGTTGCGTTGTGCACAAAGTAAGAATCTTGGTTGCAAACAACAATCATGATTTTGTTAAACAAATGTCGTTCTTTTCTAAAACGACGTCTAAAGTACGTATTAGAGAATGCACTATTACAGACAAAATAATCATCCAAGAGTTCCATACCTCGTTGTTGTCTGCTGCTCTCACGGTTTCCAAAATGGTTGGGCCTGCAGATCTAACCCACAGCTTGGATGACTCGACGGGAATGTGAGTATTTGCCTATTCTTGCTTCGTCATCTCTCCTTCTACGCTCCTCATCCTCTTCCCTCTCATTTTGGGCCACCTGAAGATTGAATATTCCTTCTAATTGGGCCACCTGAAGATTGAATATTTCTTCTGATTGGTTAAACAATTATTCCTCTTGCTGATCGATTTCCCAAATCATCCTTGAAGAAGAAGACATTGTAAGAAGGAAGCAGAAACTATGAATAATGATAGAGATCTTCAGAAAATTGGTGTGAGATTTCTGAGGATGGATGGTGGATTATATGGAGGATTCAGAAAGGATTAGGTTGTAAATAATGCCACGTGGCATGCCGTCATTCGTTAAAAATTTGATCGAAATCTATTATCAAAGATTGTAAACAGATTGTGACACGTGGCGCGACGTGATTGGTTAAAAATCTTATTGGAAATCTATCATCAACGATTCTGAAAAGGTAACGATACGTGGCACGACGGTATTGGATAAAAATCTTATCAAAATCCATCACCAATAATTGTCTTTTCGGATAATGACACGTGGCACAACAAGAACGATTAAAAATCTTATCCGAAATTACAAATTAAATTATTTTGTATTATTTTATAAATTAAAAAAATACTAATATTTTATTGCCTATTGTCAGAACTATTCAGTGTAGGGATGGAGATGCAAAAGACAGTTATTATTCATTAAGAGCAGTTACTATTCACTGGATAGATTAAATAGTGAATAGCCTGGGGGGCTTTCCAATGATGGAAGTGCTCTTAGGAATGCTTTTAGCTAGCTGCAAAGCATCCAATTATATTGAGAAAAAAAAAGCATATGTAGAGGGACAACATAATGCATGGAAAGAAAAAACACAAAGCACAGAGAGATTTGCAGACTTCAATTGGAAGATGCACTTTGTTGTGGAGTGTTGAATCATTAGAGAAGGGACCCTCAGTTTTCATGTAAAACATGTAATGGCAAGATCACAACCCCTTTGGTGGTAGTGGGTTGGGGCAAAGAGTGATTTTCTGGTGGGGTGGGAAAGCATAGCCCTTACACACACGTGTACACATTGCTGTTGGTGAACGTGTCTTTTCTAGTTAAATTAATGGAAGGTTTAATGATTAAGGAAGAAAGGTTAATTAGTAAGTTGGGATGGAACTAAGTACATGATTAAAGGGCCACAAAATAATGGAAAAAAGAAGCAGGAAAGAGCACAATAGCAATGGTTAGGGCATATTGTGCCATTTTTTATTTTGTTTTTTGTGTGAATGTAAGTGCTTGGTGCAATATTATGAAGTGATTGTGCTATTTTCTATTAGGGTTTCTGTTCTACATATTTTTAATGATTACTTTGTCATTATATTAGGGTTTCTGTTGATGAGATTGTAAAAAGGATTCTGCTTAATGGCCTCATACACATCCCAATTTGTTGCAAATCTCACAAGGCACACCATCTTCAGCGTGCAATTAAGAGAGAAGTATAATACATATACTTTTTTTTAGACAATCATCTATGTCGTGAGATAATTGAATTTGATCCACAGTTCTTAATTGTGCTTTTCTTAATCAGTTTCCACCGCATTCTTAATTTCCTAGCTTTCTTTCATCAAAGAAATTTAGTTTCATCTCTCATTTTGTCTTGTAATCTCTTTAATTTCCACTCACTTAAGGCGCATTAGGCAAGTATTATCATTAATATTTGCTTCATTAGCAGAGAGCTCAGCATGACTTAAGTGGGGTTTCACTTCACTTCCGAATCTAAGTGTTTTAAAAATGGAGGTTGTCAGCCACACAACGCCACAAGCACACATACAACAAAAACCATAGTTAAAATAGTCCAAAAATGAGAAAAAGTTAGTGTGGTTGGAAGGGGATTGCATTTCCTCCTTTCCAAACTGATAATTAATTAAAATAATCCTTGAACAACTTAAATTAATCATCTGATGATATACCATGCAAACCAACAATTTTATACAAGCGTACACGTAGCCCCGCCGACACAAATTCAATTAATTAATTAGGTGATATTTCATCTTCAATTATTTAATTATATAATCCACATTATCTATAGTATATCCATAAATATTGGCCCCTGCCGACTGTACGGTGCATCGATGAGGTTGGTGACATAGTGGTGTAACTATTACCTGTATGATATTAGGCAAGAGTGGTACTCAATTTTATACCCAATAAGCCAATACTTTGGCAAATTCAATAGGTTAATCTGTCGGGGACGGCCAACGACATAATACTCTTATTTCTTAGGCGTGCAAAAGTGGGTGAGCCTGAGGTTATCAGAACGTTGATAGGTTTAATTAGTAAGTATAAAGATGTTTAATTCGGAACCTTATCAGATTGTGTTAAATATATATTAGAAGTGGGACATATCAATATCTTTTACGTAAAAATTTCCCTCCAAATACGATAATTCTAGAGAAATCAAGTTTTGCTTACCAACTTATGTGATAATTTTTTATAATTCGTTAACAGAATAACTTTCAAAGTAGCACATGCGTGCAACCATATATCACTTTCTCATTGATTGGTATTTTCTTTTGAAAGAGGAAAATTGGAACTTGAAACTTGTTCCGTTATTTTAATTCAAAGCTAAAGACAAAAAAACACAATCTATTTGTTTGTTTAACACCCTTTTGTCTGGTATATAATATTATTCTTGTATCCGGCCTAGGTTGATGTTGAGGATAGAGAACATTTCCAAGTGCCCCCAGCTCCATATAAATACCTCCATGATTATCATTACGGAAAATTATTCAGGCCAAACAAGATTGATAAAATAGCCTGCATTTTTTGTGCCTGAAGGTACATATATCTGGCTTTGGCCACTCTTTAGTATAGAATTATAAACCTACAAACCTCCCCTTTGTTTCGCTTCCAAGATTACTGATCATCGTACATATCTTGGACGACAAGGTTAAATTCCGGCATGGGATTTCAGGAGGCTATAATTCGAAGCTATGACGGGCTGGCGGATAGAGGAAGAGTGGAAGATCTCGAACGAAGATGTGAAGTAGGGCCATCCGAACGTGTGTTTCTCTTCACCGATACGATGGGTGACCCCATATGTAGGATCAGAAGCAGTCCGATGCACAAGATGCTGGTACGTTACAACAATACTATTCATTCTTTATTTTTCGATAATATTCTTCTTTAGTTTCCAATCAATTATACATCTTATCGATTGATCTGTTTCATATAGGTGGCTGAGTTGGACAACCAGTTGGTTGGGGTCATCCAGGGCTCTATAAAGGTGGTCACAGTTCATCACAACAAGCCACCACCTAATGATCAGGCCAAAGTTGGCTACATCTTAGGCCTCAGGGTTTCACCGCTGTATAGAAGAAAAGGAATTGGGTCAAACCTTGTGAGCAAATTAGAAGAATGGTTCATAGACAATGATGCTGATTATGCATACATGGCTACGGAGAAAGATAACCTTGCGTCAGTCAGACTTTTCATGACAAAGTTTGGCTACATCAGGTTCCGGACGCCGGCGATTCTGGTGAACCCGGTTCGTTACAGGCCCCGCCACGTGTCTTCCAACGTTGAGATTGCAAAGTTGAAGGTTGAAGAAGCTGAATATCTCTACAGAAAGTGTATGGAAAATACTGAGTTTTTTCCTCATGATATAGAAAAAGTGCTTGGGAATAAGCTGAGTTTGGGGACTTGGGTGGCTTACCCTAGAGGAGAGTTGAGAGATTTTGGGGTAAATGGTCATTTACCTGAAAGTTGGGCTATGCTTAGTGTTTGGAATAGTGGGGAGCTTTTTAACCTGAGGCTAGGGAATGCACCCTTATCTTGCTTAATGTATGCAAAAAGTTGGAAATGGATGGCTAGGGTTTTTCCTTGCTTTAAATTACTGCCTTCCATGCCTGATTTTTTTATCCCTTTTGGATTTTACTTCATGTATGGGTTGCACCATGAAGGACCATTGTCAGGGAAATTGGTGAGGGCTCTCTGCCAGTTTGTGCACAACATGGCTGCTACCACTTCCGAGAATTGCAAGGTTATAGTGACAGAAGTTGGAGGCTGTGATCCAGTGAGACATCACATCCCACATTGGAAATTGCTCTCATGTTTTGAAGATTTGTGGTGCATAAAGGCCTTGAAAAGTGAAGATAGAAGAACTAATAGTGTCCATGAATTCACAAGAACCCACCCAACAAAATCTCTCTTTGTAGATCCAAGAGAGGTATGAGACAACGGAACTTCTGCCATGCATGCAAAATTTGAGCTTTGTCTGAACTGCTAATTATGTTGATCTAACGGTTCAAACAGTGTTCGTATGGCAGACGTTCTCCATTCACGCAAAATCTCCTGAGTCATGATGAACTGAACTTCTTTGGCCCTTTTGCAGCATAGGCTGCTTTGTTGCAGAAAAAAAAAATTGAAAAATGTTGAGAGAAGCCAAACTTAACCCCACCTCATAATGTTTTCTTTGATATAAGTCTTACCCTTCATTCCATGTCCACTGTGTTTGGAGCTTTTCTCTTGTTCCTTTCACGTCGTGACACAAAATCTCGATAGATTTCCCCTCCCTTTACTTAATTAGGTGCCACCATCGGTGTCCTTTGTGTGTTCGTGATTTTGATTTTGCGTTTTCATGATTCAAACTTATCAATTAGGCCAAGGTGGTCCAAATTTTTGTACCCATCTCCTTCTGAGGTAAAGATTTTAGCTGGACCCTCCAATGTTTCTGTACTGTCACATTCTTGGGTAGACAGCATAACGTGCCATTGTATAACCCCATTTAAATTGAAAGCTATACATATAACATGCTTTGTAGTACTAATACACGTGATATGATGACCAATATACATTAAACAAAGTACAATAATACAAGACCTGAGTTAGGATAGTCATCGAAGTAGTGGAGGACTCCCAACCGTAGATGCATATATATAATTGAGATTCATAACACAACGCCGATTAAAAGTCGATCACTCGTGGACGATTATCTCGAGCATTATTTATTAACTATAATGCAATGCAACGTCTGAAATGTAGATCCACATAAATACTTGAAATTTAGGCTCGTTTTCCATATTGTTTGGGTATTATATAGGTCACTAGCTAGCCAAATGTGAGGAGCTACAAAATTCACATCCCTCTCATATCGTACGTGGAAAAGACCAAAGTAGGGTTAAGGTTATAAGTCATTAGTCATGGTCAGGACAAGGATTAGATAAAACATGAGTTAGTTAAGCGTCTTATGCGTACTTCTATCTCCTGCCAAACAAGGAATTAATTGAAGCCTCTTTGTCTTTTTTGCGTGGTGGTGGTCATTAGTAGCTGCAATTAAATAAATTAGGGTTTCAACTAATAAGGAGGCATGCATGTGCACTAGCACTAATGATGGTGGTTACTTAAGATATGAGGATAATGTATGGTGACAGTAGGGTTTAACTGTGATCGAGAGGCTCATTGTCCCCGTTCATGAATTTCTCATGGACTAGAAAGAAAATGAGAGAGTATAAAAGCTGTCCGGTTGGCATGGAAAAGTAAACCAGGGAGAGCCAGCTCAACTATAATGTTTAGTGGAATTCAATTTTCTCACTGTTTGCAATTGAAACTGTTGAATGAACAAAAATTTTAGACTGTTGGATGGTTTTAAGATAACATTCAGTTATCGTTAACAAATAATATTGTGATTTTGAATCACGATAATTATTTATTGAGTATATTGAAATTTTCTTGATATTTTTTTGTGCAAGATAAATGGGATGCAAATCATATCCCTTATATGGTATCAAAACAATGCATGCGTTGATCCAATTAAAAGTCGTGAGCTGCAAGAAGTTCAAATATGCATGTACTTGTGCATTATCTAAACCCAATATTAAATAAACAACATGTAGCACTCTTAGCTTTAGATTCTTCACTCAATGATGAGATAAAAATGGGTTAGTAATTAGCACGTAGAAGAAAGGTTGAAATTGTGTTGACGGTTTTAGCTATGAAACCCAAGAAAGCTCAAATATAGGCTTGTCTTATCTTTGAAAATTCCTTAGGTGAATGGCCGAAGGATATTGCACGCAAAGTGATCGGTCACACCAAGTCATTTTAGCAGAGTTTGAGTCTACAGGATGATGTTCCATAAAGTTAGAATTGCAATTGGACTCTTGGACTTTGTCAGATTCCAGGCCGCGCCAAGCAAATATATTCTCTACGCGAAACCCTATCAAACTTTGAGAAAAGTACTAATTGCTTCACCTATCCTTCTGTTAGCACATATATATTCATTTTGGTTAAACATCACTAAGTTGACAAACCGGCGCCATATTCAGTTTGGTTAAATATCATTGTTGTTGTAGAAACGGTCAGTCTAGGAGTACCTTCAGTTTGGTTAAACAAAACTTCTTCTAGTTCGGTTGGTTATCTATCCAAATCTAAATCAGCGAAGAGTCTTCGATTCATTCATCGAAGGAGGTCACTTCATCAGCTTTCCCAGTGAAATGAGGTGTTCTATGATTAGTTTATTCACAAGTGCATTTCTGAATTTGGCATTCAAATGACCAAACCACTTTCACCATAAAGACACTCATTTCTTTTCAGTATTTTTATCCCTACAGACTGATGCCGATTTGGTGCACCTACATTTTCACAAATATAGTTGAAGTTGCCGAATCTGGTGCAAAAATTGAACATCGTAACAAAAGGCATAACCTTGTCTGTAAGTCCGATGCAATTTAGAACTCAATGCCGAGAGTGTTCCTTCTGAGGTCAAAATCACTACTTAACGGAACCATCTGGTTAAAAATTCCCAAGTTCCTAAGGCCATCTCTAACTGAAGGGTCCAAAGGACCAGAGGGCTGAAAATAGCCCTAAAATCGTCTCCAACCGAGGGCTAGGCCAGAGGGCTCGGGAATCTGGGAGGGCCCCACGGAATTTCAAAGGGCCAAAGGGCCAAAGGGCTGGCTGCTTTCGGCCAGCCAGCCAGCCCCGGACTGTCTATTTTTTTTTTATAGTTTTCCCATTGCTGTCGGTTATAACCGACAGCATTAAAGAAGGATTTTTAATACTGTCGGTTATAACCGACAGTAATAGTTATTCAAAGGTAAATTTTTTTTAATTACTATTAGTGTCGGTTATAACCGACACCAATAGTTTGAAATTTTTTGAATATAACGGCTAGTAGCCGTTGTATTAACATTTTTTTTATATGAATTTAAACTTCTTTTTTTCCCTTTTTTTCCTTTTCATATGAATCAAATTTTGTTTCATATTTTTTTTCACTTGTATTTTACAAAATTTGTTTCATATTTTTTTAATTCCATTTTTTCCTATAACTTCTATTTCACAAAATTTGTTTTATATTTTTTTTCAATTCTATTTTTTTCCTATAACTTCCTAGGCCATTTATACAACATTAAATTAAATTAAGTAACATGAAACAACATTAAACAATATGAAACAACATTAAATAACATTAACCAACATACAAATTATACAACATAAAAAAATATTTAACAACATGAAACTTAAACAATATTTAACAACATGAAACTTAAACAACATTTAACAACATGAAACTTATACAACATACAAAATCATGTTGACGTCACTTAGCCGTTGGATTTGAATTTAAATTGTAGTTTTTAAATAATAAATTATGTTTGGCCCTATGGCCCTCGGTTGGAGACGGTTTTTTGTGACAGGGCTAAAACGAGCCATCTGGCCCTTTGGCCCTCGGTTGGAGACGAAGGCAAATATGGCCATGTACTGTTCATTAAAATATTAATATCTTGGGAAATCTTGGAGGGCCAGAGGGCTAAAACGAGCCATCTGGCCAGCCCTCGATTAGAGATGGCCTAATATGTCAAGAGAGACTTTTTTTACAATATGCAGAGAAATCCCAATATTCTCTATCTCCAGTTTTCAACCTTTTTCTTCTGAATCTAGCTCTGTAGTCAATGAGAACAAAAGGATTGAGCAAACGTTTTATTCACTGTAGTTGAGAAAAACAGCCTCTTGGACCACGTTGAATCGTGACTCATGAATTTGAACATAAAGCCAATTTATGATCTGAATTGCTTAAGATAAGTACAAAACTTTGTTCATACGAGCAATGCATCTACTGTTCTTTGAAAGGCTTGCCACTGCCTTGGAAGGAAATTTCTGAGGACTATATGATCGATGACCAAAACACGTTTAATTGGACCGAAGATTAATCATTCCGCCGCCCTGAAGTCAGCTGTACTGCGGTCGATGTTAATGAATGAGGATCCTCTTTGTGAGGATCTTGGGGATCCTTAAATCGTGTCCGTTTATCGTACATCGTGCAATCAGAAATCATTTTAAATACTTTTATTTTAAATTAAATATAAATAGTACCTGACGAAAACTGACCGCATAATATACGATGAACGACCACGATTTGAGGATCCTCGTGGGATGTTAATAGGTGTTGAGTTTATGGTGTAACTGAGCTGCCATGTCGCTACCATGTAAATCATTTCTTGCAAGATTCACATAGAAGACAAAGGTTTTAACATCTAGACTTTGAAAGTTTGGTCACCATGTACGTTTGGAAGAAGTAACTTTCATTTCGTAGACTGTTAAATGAGATAAACATAAGGATTTCACTAATTAAACCAATGTTCCAAAAATTGCTTAGATGGCGGGGAGGGGTCTGGGCGAGGGGTCTGGCGATTTTTTTATTTTAATTAAATTTATAATGTAACATATAAAGAAGTACATATTTATACTTACAAATCACAATAAAATAACAATTGATGCAAATCCATTAAGTAACATTGATAAAAATAAAAATAAAAAAATTAGAGGATAAAAGTCCACTATTAACAGCTAACAACTTTCATTTTCAAATTTAGGGCTTGTTTAAGGTTGCTTAAAATTTTTAAAAACCAGCTTTTAGAAAAAGTTGAATAATTAATTTCGTTTGGTAAATGAAAGAAAAGTGTTTTTTTTTTAAATAAAATCATGGGTAAAAAACCTCATAAAAGTAAAAGCAAGTGAGACCAAGCTTCTCAAAAGTGCATTTTTTTTTAGAGAGTAGGATTCTCTTCGTTGCTATTTTCATTCCCTTCTCTCATATTTTGTTTTTTGTCTTTTTGTCTCTATAAAAAAAATTATATATGTTTATGCCATACTTAGGGCCTCCGTATTTAGATCTCGTATAAATACTCGGGGGACTCAAATGTAATTATATAAAAAATGAAGCGGCAAATATATAATAAGTGATGAGCCCTTATTCTATATAAGGACCCCTCACTCTCCTCATTAAGGGAGGCCAATCCTTAAGCCTCCTCATCCCCTCAAACCTCTCAGAGTGAGAAGAGCTCTCTCACCCTCAGAAGCTCTCTCTCTCCCTCTTCAACATCTCAGAGAAATACAATATCAGTGTGGACGTAGCTCAAACGTTGGGGTGAACCACGATACATCTTGTGTTATTTACATTTCTTGCAGATTCACAGTCGGATTTACGTTGTTCCAAGACCTCCGGTTTTGTGCATCAACAATATAAGATGTTAATGTGGCTTAATCGTAACAGTTCAAGTAGGAGAGGAGGGAATGAGAGGGAGATTAGAAGGGGAGAAGTACCCATTAATGAAATTTTCTAAATTTGTGGAAATTTAGGGTTGATGTGAGTTTATGAATACTCGTTGACAGGTTGTGTTTAGGGTTTATATTGTTGACTGGGTTGAGTTGAAGTTATATTTTTCACTTGGTTGAGTTGTGTTGATGAAAACTTGTTGAAATTTCTAAATGAACTAAATTTTTCTAAATTCATGAAGCTTTGTTTAGGATTTGTGTAGGTTTATGAATACTTATTGACATAATGTGTTCAGTGTTTATATTTTTAAATTGAGTTTGAGTTGGAGTAATATTATTGACTTGGGTTTATCAGTTGCGTTGATGAAAACTTGCTGAAATTTATGAATGCTTATACTGTTATGTGTTAACTTTTGGTTTTAACTCATCTTCTGTATTTGGTAGCACAAATTCAGCTTTGTCTTCACCAATTTCATCTTGTGCATCTACATCCTCTGTTTATTCTATATTTTTGTCTAATCCCCCATTGAAATCCAAATCAATAACTTGTTACTTCAAAGTTACACAAATATAACTCAAGTTCGCATGTGGTCTAATATCTTAGTGGATAAAGTGTTGAGTTCCTATCCATGTATCCTGGATTCGAAACTCCCCACTTTCCAAATTATTGTAATAGTTTCAAATTTCACAACTCAAAACTTTGAACTCAATCTCAAAAGGGGAAAAGAAAGAGTAAAGGTTGCAGCTAAAACACGAAGCACTGTAGCACCATGAACCATCGGCTCCGCAACTGGACATCGGTCACGACAACTAAAACGACAAGAGTTTCGACTTTTAAAATTTCTAAAATCAAACCGGATTACTCGTGCATTATACGGGTCTTTAGAACTCGATTCTGCCAATAACCTCGGCATCTTTGTCAACTAAGATAGTTCGTTCGCATATTTCGTCCACATGAGAGAAATACTAACTGACCCAGCATTGGAAAGGCCAGGATTTGATCCAAATTTTTACCAGACCAGTCTCAAAGGTCTTTGACAGAGAACCTGCTACATAGTCCAGACAACTGAGTTGTTGGGCCTTTGAGAGGGAAATCCTCCTCAGCTGGAATTGCTGGGCATTTGACTACTACTTGCTGGACTCCTGCAATGTACCCTCTTGTTTCTTCAAGCCTAAAACACAACGAAAATTTTCAAACAATTCTCTTTCACAAATAATAATATTATATCTTTCAATTTCGTCAAGTCAAATGCAAGAAAAAGTGCACTCAAGCTCAAGTAGCATAGGATGATGGTTTTTTCCATCATATTTTGAAGTATTGGATACTCCAGCTTTTATAATTGTTAGATATTTGGTCAAAAATACAAAATCAAGAACATCTAAAAAGTTAAGAGTAGGCCTATACTTCGGAGAGCCATAGAATTTTTATATGATGAATAAATTGATATAAGATAAATACAATAACTTAAAGTTTAAAAGTACATAGGTCCCTCTTTTTTCCATATGACAACACGCCCCTTTACTTGTGCCGAATTTACAAGCCTAGAACATGTACAAAACAAACCGTGTGACATGAAGCACATGTGGTCATTCGGCTCCACACATAGAACAACCTGTCATGATACCATAAAAAAAGTTTGAGTTTCCACCACAAAACTAATTGACAATATGAGAAGTAACCCAATTACTTATAAGAACGTACAAAATCCCTTATTTCTTTGGTAAGAGATTCATGCTCTCCACAAAAATACACTTAAAAAGGTTCAATGACCCATTACCTACCTCAACTATTGAGCCTAGATAGTTAAAATTATAAACCGTATGATTGAACTTAGTGGTAGACACTTACAAATCCGTAACACAATAAAAAAAATAGATCTTTACTTTAAATCGTCCACTATTTGAACAAAGAAATTAAAGTGATTTAGGAAGTGCGATGGTTTATCAATTTTCATAGCTGAGGTATCATCAGCTGACTGGCTTGCATTTCTGAAAGCAATATTAGAACCCCACCACTTTAAATTGTTGTATTATTTTTGGTTGGGAAGGTGTCTTCAGTCAACAAATTAATGGAATTCATATAGGGCCATCTTGTTTAAAATGATGCATCTCTTTCGGGAAGAAAAAGGTTTCCAAATTAAAATTTTGAACTGAAAATAAAAGTTACTAATTTAGATGTATTCGCTGTGAAATTTGTGTTAGTTACATTGGGTTAGATAGACGTTAATGACGTAATACCATCATGAGCAAGTTATTCACATGTAAACATAAGCAGTGACAGATTTAGGGGTCTTATCCTATGGGTTCCAGGACCTAAAGAAGTTGGGAATTTAATTGGTATAAGGTCGCCAGAGGATTCTATATCCATTCAGTATGAGACTTTAGAATGCTCACAAATTGTTCAATAAAATGCCTCTTACACAGAATTCAGCAGGCCTTGACAAGTGATGCACAACAGACCTTGGGACAACACTCAGCCACACTCCTTGGGACAAGGTTTGGCAGCAAGAGTAGGATTCTCTCCTCTCTCTTTTTCCCTCTCCTTCCCTCCCCTTCTATTTGAACGGTCACGGTTAAGCCACGTCAACATCTTATATTAATTTATTATAGAAAGAGAAAGACAAAATAGAGAATATGAGAGGATGGAATGGAAGGGGATGAAAAAAGGAAGAAAAAGAATCCTAATCCTTGGCATCACGCCTTGGCAAGTGATGCTCGACATCACGCCTTGAAAGCTATCGATAGAACTAGAAAGATAACGATATGCTCACTAAGTGCTCGACTAAATGCATCAAAGGAAATATTAAAAACAAATTAGGCAATGAAATTAAAAATCTTGAATATGTCACTTACACAAGGCACGGATGGCCGTGTTAAGAATACTGTACTAGTTTCATCACAGAACCACAATTTTTGAAACAACGTGCCCTAAATTCGATACGAAAATCTTGCACAAAGTGCTTAGAAGATCTTAGACCTCTCCAACAACTGCCAATTTGTTTGCGTTGATTTACCTTCTAACAGTCTAAAAGCAACCGTATAGTTCATAACTTAATGTACAGATTTTCGAAGCAAAGTTAACATTTTACTCCCATTGCAATTCACCATCGATCGATCCATACAAGAACAAAAGTAGCCAACTTTTTCTTCTTCTTCATTGTTCAGAAAAAAACTTTTTCTTCTTTTTTTCTCTTTAGTATACAAAAGCAATTAACTTCCTTCCTTAAAAAAATTTGGAAGTGGAAACACACACATATCACACTTTGACGGAATTGGATTCACTCTGAACCTTAGTGTTCGGAGTTTAAGAAGCAACAAATCCGGATCATCCAAATTAAATCCAACGGTGTTCCACTAACTCATTCGGCTAGCCACTTCATAGAATTCAACAACTCCAATTTCGTTTCGAGATAAATCGAAAGGTCCAAATTTTTTTGATCCAAAGCTCCGGACGGATCCCGATTCCACACTTGACAACAATGGAAAATCACGGATATCCACCGCAGCATGCCACCATCCTCCTTGTCAAATGACTACGAGACCGTACAGTCGCTGGGCAGCACAACCCGGACCCACACAATTCAATCCCACAAGCATCTCTCTCCCCTTCTCTCTCCCCTTCGCTCTCTCTCTCTCTCCATCTTCCCAGCAAGACAAAAAGTCCACAAACTATATCGGCCTCAGAGTCAGTTGAACTTTTGGGTTTTTGGGGTGGAGGAGGGCAGAGTAAAAAACTGCACCGCACAGTCAGTTCAATTTTGCGAATCGGATTATATCGGAAAATGGCGTCTTGCGTATCGGACACGGCTCGGTCCCTCTCCTGCCGAGACGGACGCGCCGCCGCGCACCTCAAGCTAATCTCAATCGCCGTCATCTTCGTCACCAGCGTCGTCGGCATATCGTCCCCCGTCCTCCTCTCCCGCTACTTCCAAGGCAAGCCCGCGTACGACAAAGCCACGCTCGTCATCAAGTGCTTCGCCGCTGGCGTCATCCTCTCCACGTCCCTCGTCCACGTCCTCCCCGACGCCTTCCTCGCCCTCTCCGACTGCCGTGTGTCATCCCACCACCCCTGGAAGGACTACCCCTTCTCGGGGCTCGTCACCATGATCGGCGCTTTAATCGCCCTCCTCGTCGACCTCACCGCCACCTCCCACATGGAGTCCCACTCCGCCGTCGGTGGCCACGGTCACGGCGGATACGAGGTGGTGCCTGTGGGGGCGCGGGAGGAATTGGTGGGGAAGAATAGCAATCTGAAGGGTAAGAATAGCAAACTGGCGATGGATGTGGAGGTGGCGGTGGCGGTGGGTGTGGAGAGTAATAGTGGTGGGGGTAGTGAGGAAATGTTGATCCGGATGAAGCAGCGGCTGGTTTCGCAGGTGTTGGAAATCGGGATTATTTTCCACTCGGTGATAATTGGGGTGACGATGGGGATGTCGCAGAACCAGTGCACCATCCGGCCGTTGGTCGCTGCGCTGTCGTTTCATCAGATTTTCGAAGGGATGGGACTCGGAGGATGCATTGCTCAGGTAAATTTAATTAATTTAAATATCTTAATAATTTGATTTTTTACTTATTTAGTTGATGCAATTGACCCTATCCTTTCTAATCAGAAAAATAAAATGAATTTAGGAGATAAATATTGACGACTTAGATTTTGTTGTTTATTACATTTTTCTTGTTTGCGGGCCCAATGATTTACATCCTTTGACTTATTCACCGATGACTGACTTCTACTACTCTGGGCTGTTATTGTCTAAAAATTCTAGCATACTTCGGTACGATTAAATTTAGTTTAGAAGTGCTTTTAAAATAATTAAAAATATTTTTTTGTAAAATTTATTTGAATTTTAGAAGTATATTAAGTAGTTTTTAAAAGAAGCATTAGATATATGATTCTTACATAAAGCAATTAAAGTAATTTTTCAGGATCTATTTAGATTTTTATTACGAAATTGATTTTTAAAACATTTTCACAAAAAGCTTAGTCATCTCAAAAATACTTCTAAACGAGCATAAAATTGAAATTGTTTTAAAAGTGATTTAAATACTGAAACAAGAATAAAGACATAGATCATAACGTATATGTATTTTTATTTTATTGACACAGGACACAACCATGAAGGTATATATGTACCGTAAAAGTCTTTCTCGTAAAGTAAAGATCGTAGAGTAGTTTAAAATAGAATACTATTATCTATATGTTGTGACAAATAATGAAAGTGCTTTTGCGTGCACCTAGCTTCTAACATACATGAGTTGGGAAAATTGCAGGCAGGATTTAAGTTTGGGACAACAGCCTACATGTGCTTCATGTTTGCAGTGACAACTCCAATGGGGATAGTATTGGGGATGATCTTATTCTCTGTGACAGGTTATGACGATAGTAACCCTAATGCCCTAATCTTGGAGGGTTTGTTAGGCTCCTTCTCCTCGGGCATACTTATCTACATGGCTCTGGTCGATCTCATTGCTCTCGATTTCTTCCACAACAAGATGATGAGCTCTAACTCATGGCTGCGGAAAACGTCGTTCATCGCTCTTGTTCTTGGCTCTACCTCTATGTCCATCCTTGCCCTTTGGGCATAGAATTTGCCCTAGTAGCACACTGTTGTAATCACATCTCCATTTGGATCTTTGTAAGAAGAAGTAGAGGAACGAAATCGAAAATGTTAACATCAATTGGGCGATTGGGTTCTACCTCTATGAGTTATATAAGATGGGTTCCAAAAATTAACAATATATGTTGTTCTCGCATCAAATTGAAAAGAAAAAAAAAAGGTAACTTTTATTTATCAACGAAAATGAGTATTTGAATTTGGATTTATTAGCTTCAAATACATTTTGTTTTTCTTCTAATTAAACGGAAAACGTTTTTGAACAAAATGAAGATTGGATAGCAGTATCACTACCAAAAATAGATTAGACTAACATGATGCGAAAGAAGTTACTTAATTATTTAGTTTACAATGAGACTTGTAGCTCAGTGAATTAAATCATTTATCTTTACGTTGAGCTTGATTTTTCGCTTCTACTTTCGCTTGGACAAAAGAAATAAGAAATAGCCAACAAACGTTGGCCCACGTTCTTTATCTTTACTTTACCATATATCTAGTTTCTGCCTTCTATGTCATATCTAACTACTCATACTAAATGAAAAGTACGTGGAATGCAACTAAATGAAAAGTACATGGAATGCAACTAAATGAAAAGTACATGGCCTCTTCGACATTATAGATAAAGGAATTTTGAAAAACACATGACAATTGGTCCCGTAGCTCAGTTGGTTAGAGCGTTGGTCTTATGAGCCGAAGGTCGCGGGTTCGAGCCCCGCCGGGACCAATCTTGCTTAATTATTTTGGTTTATTTTTTTAACTTTTTGGACCCTCCACATTTCTGAATTAAACTGAGCTCAAAAAGTGCACTTCTGAAGTTCTAACTAACATTGAACTTGGCCCAACTACCAAATTAAATACATTTATGTTAGAAGGCTTTTTATTTTCCTACAAACTCCAAATCCTCAACCGTGAGGCCAGGATGTTGGGGGAGGGGGCGAGATTTAAAAGATAAATGTGAAATTCTGTTCGAATTTTAATATTCAAATTTTCATATTTCGTATTTTCGAGAAATTATTATTATTTTCGATAATCTTATAATTTTAGTTGACTAGTTACAAAGTTCGATTGTTCGTCAGTAGTCATTAAAATTCGTAGACCTTTCGTGGTCACTCTTAATATTTTCCGATGGAGCTTGATCCCACAAACTCGTAAGCGAAAACCATTCGCGAAATAGAGTTATAATGAAGGAGATAAGGTCATCTCCAACCGAAGGGCTTAGAGGGCCGAAAATAGCCCGAAACCGTCTCCAACCGAGGGCTAGGCCAGAGGGCTCTGGAATCTGGGAGGGCCCCACGGGATCGGAGAGGGCTAGAGGGCTAGAGGGCTGAAGGGCTGGCTGCAAGCAGCCAACCAGCCCGGGGTTGGCCAGAAACCACATAATCTTGTCGGTTAAATATAATAAATGTATTCTTGTTGGTTCTAACCGACACGATTTCTTATTCAAAATTTTGAATCCAACGTCTAGCTGGCGCCAGTTACCGTTGGTTTCAATTTTATTTTTTTTAGGTTTTTGGGGCCTTTTTTTTTAATTCTCAAAAATTCTATTTTTTTTTCCTATAAATACCTAAACCATTCATTCACCATTCCTCACAAAATTTTCACCATTCCTACACCATTTCAATTCTCATATTTTCCTTCCTCTTTCAAAAATATATCCTTCAATTTTTTCAATAATTTTCAAATGGCCTCGTCTGCAATGAAAGGTAGGGCTTGGACCCGAAAAGAAGATGAAGCTCTTTGCAAGGCTTATAGATGGGTGTCAAAAGATAGTGTGAGGGAGAATTGTCAAACAAATCACGGTGTTTGGACTCGTGTGTCCAAAAAATACTTAGAGTTCTATGAAGGCACCACTCTAGTGAATATTCGAAATCACAAGAGTTGTTCTTCAAGATGGAAGAAACATCTTCAACCAAGTTTGAACAAATGGCATCAATCATTGTTAGCAGCCGCAAGTAGACATGAAAGCAGCGCTAATTACTATAACGAAGTAAGTGTTTTCACAATTTATTTTAAATATTTAATTATATTGCATTTAATTTCATAAATTAATTTCCTTTAATTTTTTTCTAGGTACGCCAAGCGGAGGAATTGTATATGGAGAGCAGCTCGAAACCCTTTCGGTTTCACAGTTGTTGGGAAATTTGTAAAGGGTGGGTGTTATTTGAAGATCCACCACAAAGAACTCCTACGCCAGTGTTCGGAACTACATCCTCAACTGTAGATATGAATGAAGATGGATCTCCAACCATTCAACAAACAAGCGTAGAAAATTTGTCTTCGGGTGAAGGTTCCATACCTAGGGCTATTGGACAAAACAAGGCGCGAAGGTTGAAGGGAAAGGGCAAGGCAAATAATGATTACGCTGCTCAACATGAAGTGGCGGCCTCATTGCGATTATTGGCGGATCAAAATGCCCTTGAGGCGGAAGAAAGAAAATGTAGGCATGAAGAACGGGCCAAACAAATACAAGAAGAGATGGATGATAAGAATATGGAAATGAACACATCGAATTACACTCCAATGAGTAATGCCTATTTTGATAGAAAAAAAAGAAATTATGAGCCGACAACAGTTGTTGACCTCTGACTATACTCCTACGATGGTGGATGATGAAGAAGATGATGTTGATTATAGATATTAAATTTAAGTTACTGTAGTTTTTAAATTTAAGTTAATGTTGTTTTCAAATTTAATTTGTAGTTTTTAAATTTAATTTGTCATTTTTAAATTGTAGTTGTAGTTTTTAAATATAAGTTGTTGTTTTTAAATTTAAGTTGTTGTAGTTTTTAAATTTAAATAATAAATTATGTTTGGCCCTATGACCCTCGGTTGGAGACGGTTTTTTGTGACAGGACTAAAACGAGCCCTCGGTTGGAGACGGAGGCAAATATGGCCATGTACTGTTCATTAAAATATTAATATCTGGGAGAATCTTGGAGGGCCAGAGGGCTCAAACGAGCTCTCTGACCAGCCATCGGTTGGAGATGGCCTAAGCGAGCAAAGACAAGAGCAAATTGGTCTTTTGGACCTTCTGTATATAGTATCTCCAGCAAAGCTAGAGGAGCCTTAACATTCCTGGAAAGTCCAACCTGCGAGGCCGACCCGACGACCCGGTTCCCTGCGTCTCGACTAGGTTTTCTGCAAATTTTTCATGTGCATTTTTCGGCGGATCCGATCTCGGCCACCACCCTCAGTCGACTCAACTCGTCTTAATCTTATGAACAAGAACCACTCAACCCTTCCGTGCATGTCTATAGTGGCGGATTCCTCACTTTTCATGAGGATTCCGATGACCGGAGGTGCGGTTGCACCTCCTTGCAATGTTGTGGCTTTGCCATTACAAATCCTCTTTCTCATTTTTGGCTAAAGTAATAATCGATTCACAACGAAGCTCAAAGCAGGAAATAGTATCATGTATCACAAAAGCGATCAATTTTTTGTGCCTAAATAACATTATTCAATGCATAAAAAGAAAAACAAAAAGAGCTTGAAGTGAAAGCACACAAAAGTTGCCAATATATCCACTCATCTACGACTCACGTAACACATAAGTAGGACATGCAAGTAGTTCAATATTGAGAAGTTGCACTAACACAAATGCTCACAACTACCTAACGCCCGAACTGACAGCCCATATTTATAATTAAACTAGCCTATATCGCCAGAACTGGATACCTGACATTCTATTTCATGCAAGTTTTTCTTATGTTTGGCAATTATTTTTAGATAACTGATAAAAGTGCTTCCATCAAAAGTGCTTGTGACCATATTCTGCTACAAAAGTACTCTCGAACATGCTTGAAGAGTAGCCAAACACACGGCCCTCGCCGTCAGAACCCACACCAATACCACCATTTAAACCCAAGAGAACCCACCAAAGGCTCGTCAAAACCTCCTTTACAACTTTAATGGCATCCGAAAACTCACAACTCTTTGAGCGGCATTTCAGTGATCTCAACTCCTCTGACTTTCACACCTACAGCCAAGGCCACTTACTAGTCCTCTTCTTTTCTCTGATCTTCATCATCGCCACCCTATTCTTCTATGCTCATTGGGCTTGCATCAAAGGTCGTCTCTCAACAGCCACCGCTAGTGCTACAAATATTGCATCTTTGCCACAAGTGCATCAGTCGCTAGGGCTCGATGCTGCTGCCATTGATAGCTTGCCGGTTATCTTGCATCGATCGGTGGTAATAGCTAACCCTAGTACTGTTCTTGATGTTGAAGCCATTGGTATCGAGTTTTGCATTTGTCTTGGAGTTTTTGAAGGAGAAGAGAAGGTTAAGGTGTTGCCAAAGTGCCAACATACATATCATTCTGAGTATGTGGATAAGTGGCTGACCGTTCAGTCAAGCTGCCCGCTTTGTAGATTATCCCTCCGAGTCATCAACTCTCTTTGGTTAATATGACCTCCTTATCGAATTTTATCTCATAAATTTTCACTTATAAAAAGGATGATCTTAAGCCAACAAGACTCATTTCTCCCCCTCCTCTCATACAAACCGTAGCACAAATCCCTACCCCATACTAGAAGTGCATAAGGCGTGTAGAAAAGGGAAAGATCGTTTCTAGTTCGTCGTTCAACATTCTTTTAATTAACTCCAGTAAAGTTGTGAAGATGTCGTCTGGCATTCCCGCTAAACACTTGATCTGATACAGCCTTACAACTGCTTCTAATTTCTTAAACTCCTTACACCCTGGCCACAAATCTTGATCTGCCTCTTCAAGCAACCTAAAAAAAGTCTCCGCCTCTTCTGGACGCCCTTCCCTAATAGACGGTTCAGTAGACGGCCCAACACCTTCTTCTGTTAATGGTTGGACAAATACATCATTAAGAAAGTCATGCATACCAATCACCTCATCTCCTGTTTCTTCTTCTCCAATTGCCACATTTTGCTCTCCAATGTTTTGCTCGCCATGATGTCGCCAGCAAGCATTTTTATAATCTTTATCCATATCATACAATATGAGATGTTCAATAATAGTGTTCCTAACAAAAGTATATCGATTACAACATCTTTTGCAAGGACATCTAAACTTATCAGGACCAACACCATTTGCAACTGCTTGATCCAAAAACAAATTAATTCCAGCTGTATACGCTTCAAAATTTCGAGGTATCGTCAACCAACTCTTGTCCATGTTTTACCAATTTACGAGGGTAAAATATTACGCTGACACTAAGATGCCTACAATCTTGCAATCCCTATCATGTAGGCATAACTATTAGAATTTTCAATTTCTATCTTTCAACCCTCGAACTCTATCACGATCACGATTGCAATCTTTTAATTTTCAACACCTATTGTAGTAAAAACAAATTAAAATAACAACAAAAAGTTATCAAAATTATGCTCATCTAATCCATTCTAGTAAATAACAACCAAAAGTTAACAAAATAACAATAAATTAAAATAACAATTATAGTGCAAAAGTTATATTTAATATTGTTAATTTAACATAAATGCTTATTTAAATTATTCATTCCATTTTCTCATAACAATTCAAATTGTAAAAAAAATTAATTTAACATAATATATTCTTATATTACTAAAAATGATAAGTTTATGTTATATTAATATTGTTAATTTAACATACATGCTTATAAATATTATTCATTTCATTTTCTCATAACCATTCAAATTGCAAAAAAAAAATTTAATTTAACATAATATATTTTTACATTACTAAATATTATAAGTTTATGTTATATTTAATATTGTTAATTTAACATAAATGCTTATAAATATTATTCATTCCATTTTCTCATAACAATTCAAATTGCAAAAAAAAATTAATTTAATATAATATATTCTTATATAACTAAATATTATAATTTTATGTTATATTTAAGATTGTTAATTTAACATAAATGCTTATAATTATTATTCATTCCATTTTCTCATAACAATTCAAATTATTCTCATCTAATCCATTCTAGTAAATAACAACAAAAAATTATCAAAATAACAACAAATTAAAGTAACAATTAAAGTGCGAACAAAATTAATTTAACATAATATATTCTTACATTACTCAATATTATAAGTTTATGTTATATTTAATATTGTTAATTTAACATAAATGCATATAAATAATATTCATTCCATTTTCTCATAACAATTCAAATTATTCTCATCTAATCCATTCTAGTAAATAACAACAAAAAATTATCAAAATAACAACAAATTAAAATAACAATTAGAGTGAAAAAAAAATTAATTTAACATAATATATTCTTAAATTACTCAATATTATAAGTTTAAGTTATATTTAATGTTGTTAATTTAACATAAATGCTTATAGATAATATTCATTCTATTTTCTCATAACAATTCAAGTGACAAAATTAATTATTTCGCCTAAATATGAAGTAATTTAACAAAAATAATAGAAATTTATCTAACTACTTAAATTACAATTTTTAAATAAATAAACTTGTGTATTATACAATTTAAAAATTAAAGAATTTAGTGATAGAAACCTGAATTATAGAAGAATTCCGTCGTCGATCAATTCTTTATATACTCAACCAGCTCAAATAAATTCCCTACAACAATAAATTGTATCAAAATATTAAACATAAGAGGAGAAAATAAAAATACTACAAGCAAGAAAAATTTACCTTTGTGAAGAATGAACTTGGAAGAACTCGGAATGTGAAGAATGAACTTGGAAGAACTCGGAAGGTGAGAGAGAGAAGGTTTGTGAACCGTGAGAATGAGATAAATGCAAGAGGAAAAGATGAACACGGGTGAGTGAATATAAAGACGATCAATCTGTCGCTTACAACCGACACTGGGTTTCAAAATATTTAAAAAAATAAAATATATGTCGCTCAGAACCGACGTAGGATTTAAAATATATAAAAAAAATCAATTAGTGTCGCTTCTATATGCGACACGCATACTTAATGTCGCTTAAAAGCGACACTGTTTTATTAAAAGCGACGCCAGTATTTAAAATTATTAAAACGTGTGTCGGTTATAAGCGACATTAAGTATGCGTGTCGCATATAGAAGCGACGCAGACTTTCTAAATCCGACGTCATATTCAGTGGGTGTCGCAACTCTCTTGTGCGCCACTATATGATATTAAACCGACGCAACAATTGACACTATAGGGTCCTTTTGTAGTAGTGTTCGAAGAGAATGATGAAAGTAATTTTCTTTGAGTATCTCTTCAAAATCTGAAAATGAGCCGAAATAGAGGTTCACTTGCCCAAGGACCAATTTGGTTACTAAACAAAGGCCATACTTCTGAGAATCCAAGGCCTTACCATGCCTCTCGGTTCTTGTCTATTCAGATTTTCCAAGATGTGATCTTATCACCCATCTTTACGCTTTACAGTATGTATAAATCTTATTCAAATAGTTCTCTTCGTAATTTAGATAAACTTAGTACTAATTGTCTTATAGTTTATAAGGAAAGGAAAAAAGCTTAATTGAGTATGTAGTCTTTGTCAGAAAGGAGTCTCTGATTATATATGAAGTTATAAACAAATCCGTTGGCAGTAATAAAGTAAAGTGAGAACTTTTTAGGTCCATTTGGTCAACCACCAACAATATTTATATTGTCCTAACTTAACCACCTTATTGTTCTGAGCCGGAAAAAAAGTAGTTTACTGTAATTGATGGCTAAACTTGGGGTCTTGGTTTTTCTATCCGTCTTGTGCGGATTTAGAGATGAAGACCACTACTATTGTAGTCTAACAACCAAGTGTTTAGTTCGACTCACTTAATTTATTATCATCCTTTCATAAAATTTAAAAAACGTTTCATTGGTTTAGTTATTAATTTAGTGATATCTCTTTTTTTCAACATTAAAAAAGGTAGAATAAAAAACATGATTGATCCAAAAAACAAGGACAATGTACAAAAATTAATGCAGCTGGACCCGAAATCCAGGCAAAGATATGTATTAAATGTAAGAGCATAGAGCATACAGTGAGCCACCATCACAATTTCACAAGAGTTTGTTCTTGACTATTCTTCCTTCACACATATATGCGAAAACAATGGTCCAAAACATTGACCAGAAATCATGGACGAACGACTTGACAGCACCCCTCTTGTCTTCGTCACGCACAGGGCCTCTCCAGTCTCCAGTCAAGGACATGAGTCCCTCTACATTGCCCGTCTACTATCGGTAATGCCTACAAACTAGTTCCATATCTTAGGGCTCCAATCCGAATTTTGTTTAATTTGGATTACAGGTTTGAAACATGGTACTTTTTTTGTGTGTTAGGAAGTATCCAGTACTTCGGTTGTTTTAACTTTAAAAACAAAAAAAAATTAAAATAGGTTAAAACACTTGGATACTCAATACTCCGAATCACCCAAAAATGTCTATTGAAACACTGTAAGTTTAATTTGACTTTGTTCAAACTCACAACTCGATGACTCTAGTTTAACATCATCTCTTTCTTTTTAAAAAGTTTAACATCATCTCATGATTCCAATGTTTAGATTATTTTTATTACGATGAAGAGAATTGAACTCTGAACCTATTCTAATTCTAACTTATTTTCTTAATTAACGTAGTTGTGATTTAATATAAACCCATTAACTTACCAATAACTGCCTTTTGGCTAACCTAGCCTCTTTCGTCCCATGAACAAGCTTAAGGTCAGCTAGAATATTCACTTGTTGTTCGTCGACAAGTCTTTTGGCTTGATCTTAGGCCTTGACTCACTCTTTGTGGTGGAGCAGAGAAGTATGTGGGTTTTGGGGGATTGGAATCTCACCAATATTTGCGTTACTTAAGCTGACATCTTTTACTAAGTTCACCGCTACTCGCTGATGCTTACCTCTAGGTGGAACACTCTCCTCCCAATACATTTTAACATCCTACTGCTTTAGCAAATCTTTCAAAATACTCTAAATCTTTGAGTACAGTGTAGGCTGTAATACCATTGATTGTGTAGAAGCTGATGTGAGTTCTATTGCGTATTTTTGTGTACCCAAACACCAAAAGTATTCGGGCTAACAGAAATAACTCATAGTCTGGACGCCTGTCTTGAAGTTTTTCCCCTAGTTCAACCGCTAACGGCATCAAACTAGTACCAAGTTTTACCACGTTACTCTCTTTATTTTTTTGTGTGCTAATTGATGAGTCCTTACAAATACAATGTGGATTAAAAAACATGAGACTAATCTAAGCTTAAAGTTTTCCAATGGTCTCCTTTTCACTGCAGAATTGTGCCCGAAAACTGCAAATTGGCATCCTTGTTTTGTTACCCCACTCAACTACACACTATTTGTATATGTCACATCCAAAACCTTTGATCCATGCCTTTTCATATCAAAACCGACCCAAATTTTTTAGCAAAAGTCGCATCAGAAAAATAATAACAACCAGAGAGGTATGAACAACTCACGTCAACAAAAGGCATTTCTGATACGCACCAAAAATACAACACTAAAGATTCGATGTATTACTTGCAAGAAATCTATACAAATTTGGTTTACAACCAAAACCCAGAACCCCAGTTCTCTCTAATCTCTGATTCTCGATGAGAACTTTCACGCGACGGGAATGACATTGTAACATTATCAAAAGCCAATCATGCACTGTCACGTAAAAAAGTTAAAACACAAGACAGTTTCTCAGGCATCTGTTTGATCACTCCCATTTGTAGTTGGGAAAACCTTGCCACTTTCCGGCCTATTTCTGCTCAGCATTCTCTTCAATGAATACCCCACCATTAATGGCGATGATGACGAGGAAGACGAAGACGATGAAGGTGTCGATTCGGTTTCAGTACCCATCGCTCCAACATGAACAATATCACAATTTGAAACATACCCAGAATCCAAAACATCAATCACAACCGATTCCTCTTCACCGGCAACCCGTTCCGCCGTCGTATCAACCGCTATCGGACCTCGGCAAATTGGGCAGTTCGTGTGAGAACCCAGCCACATATCGATACACTCGACATGGAAACAGTGACCACATTTCGGCAAACTCCTTCCCATGTCGTTGTCCTCGAACAGGCTCAAACAAATTACACACTCCATCTCCAAAACCCTATTTTTGTAATTTTCCTCCTCCACCATCTCCTCCAGCTCCTCTGCTTTGTACACGAATAGAGGAATGGCGGAGATGGTTTTCGAGTCTAGGCCTTTGGATGAAGCAGAGCTCGAAAGATTGCTAATGGTGGCCGAGTTTGCGTCCAATGAGAAGGTGTGGAAGTTCTGGAAGCGGTTCGGGCCGAGGACATGAGATACGGTGACGGAGCTGCCCCGGCGGCGGTGGTGGGCTTGAGCTAAGAACCACTTGGCGTAGATGTGGAGGACGAGGACGAAGAGAATGACGAGAAGAAGAGAGACCACGGCGGCTAGCATGACATTGCCGTTGTATGAAAAGATGGCGTCGACGAGTTGTTTGAGGGGGTTGGTGGTGGAGTTATTGGGACTGACCATGATTTTGGATTGGAGATTATGCCGAGAGGGTGCAAGTATCCGAAGGGACTGATGGATGAGAAGGGAAAACTAAAAAGGTAGATATAGTGGGTCATATGATTGAGTCAGTGAAGAAATGACTGAAAGTACTACTAATTACCCACAAAATATCAATGGAGGAGGAGTAATGTTATACTTACTAGATTTTTATTGTCAAAGATATGTCATGTCAAATACAATTATGTGCGTATTATGAATGAGTGTCAGTTGTTGATGCATGTAAGTGAACGTTATAAGAATCAATATAAAACGGTTATTAACGTGTAAGAATATTAGTTGCTACCCCAACTTTTCGATTTATTAAAATTTGGGCTCACTATTAACTATGTCTGTAGTCAACAGATAAGATGCTAATATAAGTCTTGTGCATTATTGTGTTAGCAAATTTTTGACAAGTAACGCTATACTCGCTAAATTTTATGTGTTGATGTTTGGTTTAGTAATGTTATAGTTGATGCAAATAAGTCTCACAATGTATCAACGACTGACAATCGCTCACGAACACATGTGAATGATATCATAAACAGCACAATCTAAGCTCGTTGTGAAATCACTATCAGTTACTTCCAAATGAGCAAGTTTAAGCGAATAAATTTAACAAGGCTAATAATGAAACAAAACTTATAAAATACACCCAAATGACTTGATTTTGGTTGTCCTTTTGTTTCTATATTTCCGTGAAGACGAGTGAGAATGAGTTGACGTGAAGACGAAGAAAAAGGGGCCTCCCTTGTTTTAATGGGATTAAAAATGGTGGGTTTGGGGACACTCGGTTGCCCTACTCCTACATTTGCGTGTAATGGTTGGCAAAAGTCTCAGAGTTTTCAAGTAGATTAATGCCTAATATGAAATTGTGGTTTTAAGTCAAAGGAAGATCCATATTCCCTGTATCCAAGGCCAAGGGAAATGGGAAAGGAAACGGACTAAGAGATTTTTCAGTACGCTCGAAACACGGACATATACTTTATATATCATTATACAAGTAAAGAACACTTAAAATAAATTTTTGTTCACTTAAACAATGATATATGATATACGTATTTGTGTTCTGAAGACATCGAAAAATCACTCAATAAGAAGCGGGACTCGATGCACGGTAGACTCGTGAAGGCGACGGCAGCGGAGGTGGGAGAGAGGATTGGTGGTGGGTTATTGGATTCATGTGCTATTTCTTTAATGGAGGTGGTGGAATCCCGAGACCCTTGAGATTTATCGAATCAATCAACCACATTTCTTTAATTTGTTTCATTTGATTTTGTGGTTTCATGTTTTATTCTTCCTACAATAATTGCACTAAAGAGGACTGCTTTGTGAGAGTCTTTTACTCTCGTGCTGTGCATGCAGGCTGTTTTCAATAGTTAATGTATGTGAAATTTACGATTAATAAGTGTTTACGGTTGTTAATGTATGTTGTATGCAGACATTGTTCATGGTTACTATATGCAGGCGGTTTTATTATTGCAGTACTGTCATTAGAACGCTTTAACATCACATACGTTAACTTACAAAAATTTGAGTTTTTACTCTATCAAAATGTTGTCTTGCTATGTCAACATAAGATGCTTAATTATGTTGTTTGATCAAGTTGACTGTTACTTGAATTTCGTACATGGTTACATTGGATCGACAATTTAACAAATATATATTAGGAAAATAACATTACTATTATAATTTATATCACGTTTATTTACTTGTTTATATTAACAATAAGTTATTGTAACTATTATGATTCATGATTTTTTTGCGTTTATTAACACATGCAAGATAAAGAAGTATGTGGACAACATGTTACATCCCACATTGCCCAAGGGATGTAGATCATGTAAGCCTTATACGTATATTCTCATCTCACCTAGCACGAGGTTTTTTAGGAGCTAACTGGCTTCGGATTTCATCTTAACTCCGAAGTTAAGCGAGTTCGCACAAGAGCAATCCCATGATGGGTGACCCATTGAGAAGTTTTCGTGTGAGTTCCCAGAAACAAAACTGTGAGGACGTGGTCGGAGCCCAAAGCGGACAATATCGTGCTACGGTGGAGACGAGTCCGGGATGTGGTGGGGCCCAGGCCGAGATGTGACAATTTGGTATCAGAGCCAATCCCTAGCCGAATGTGTGCTACGGTGGAGTCGAGTCCGGGATGTGGTGGGGCCCAGGCCGAGATGTGACAATTTGGTATCAGAGCCAATCCCTAGCCGAATGCGTGCCGACGAGGACGTCGGGCCCCTAAGGGGGGGGTGAATTGTTACATCCAACATCGCCCAGGGATGTGGATCATGTAAGCCTTATATGTATATTCTCATCTCTACCTAGCATGAGGCATTTTGGAAGCTCACTGACTTCAGGTTCCATCGGAACTCCGAAGTTAAACGAGTTCGCGCGAGAGCAATCCCATGATGGGTGATCCATTGGAAAGTTCTCATGTGAGTTCCCAGAAACAAAACCGTGAGGGCGTGGTCGGGACCCAAAGCGGACAATATCGTGTTACGGCGGAGTTGAGGTCGGGATGTGGTAGGAGGCCTGGGCCGAGATGTGACACAACACACAACGATCCATAATATAATTAATACCTGATAATAAAAAAAATATGACATGTTTATTTACAATAATATGTTTACTAACATATATGAAATACAAAAAAATACGAATTCTACATTGAGTTTTATAATCTAATACTTAAAAAAATCAGGAATCAAATTAACTCGTTACACGTTCCTTATTTTCCCTTCTAATCCATGAATTTCTCCATTTCAAGGTTATTAAATATAACTTTTGACTTGTAACTCAATTTCCCTTCAAAGTATGTTATTAAGTTGATAACTTTCATGTTCCCAGCAAATGTGCCATTAACAGATTCAACATCCAAACTCAACACAGATTCCCTCCTTTTCTTCTTCTTTCATATTTCCTGGAAACCTAACGAAAAGAATTTTACTGGGAAGGATAATCTCTGCCCGGTAATTTTTTCTTGGGGTGTTTTTGTTCATGGCAGAAGACCGAGGAGGACTGAAGAGCAGGGACCCAATTGTGGGAAGAATCTTTCTCAGGGGTCAATTCACAATTCAGGGTTCCCATGTGACACCAACCAGAGCTTCTGTTCGCTTCCAGCGGGTACTGGTGGATCTTTAATACCTTCTTCTTCCTTTTCTTGCTGCATATGTTTTAGCTAACATCATCCTCTCCGGATCTTTTTGGTGAGGATCCTGAAGATTCGTTAATCATGTTTATTTATCGTATATTATACGATCAGTTTTTGTCAAGTACTGTTTGTTTTTAATTTTAAATAAAAATATTCAAAATAATTTCTGATTGTACGATGTACGATGAACAGACAAGATTGACAGATTCCTGGATCCTCACAAAGAGGATCCGGATTCAAGTTTTAGGGCTGGCTGGTTAATTTTACGGTTTTACCCTTCAGATGTAGGTGTAGGCTGTGGATGGTGACCCCTTTTGAGTCTTTGACCCATACACGCACACTTGGCCTTGTTTCATCATCGTATTGTTCGCATAGAGCAGGACCCCCCACATTGCAAAATTCTGGGAGCCAAATAAGCTGCCTGAAAGGTCAAGATCTTTCCAGGAATCAAGACAGACGGCGATTGCAGAACCAATGAACTTTTTGCTACTGGACTAGTGAGCCTAGAGTAAAGAAAATAAAGGGCAACTGCACCAAATAGCACTTCTACTATACATGTTTGCACTACATAAATGAGACTTTTTTGGTTTTTTGTTTTTGTTATTTCTTTAACAAACGGTATTATTTAGACTAACGCAGAGGGGGTGGGCTTAACTCACAATGGACTAAATAATATAGTTCAAATTTGCCTTTGACGATAATCAAACATAAGACATCCTACTTACAAGTAAAAAGAAATACCATTAGACCGTAGCATTAAATGATTACTTAAATGAGACTTTAATCACTTTAAATTTTCTTAACCGTTAATTTTTAGTAAAAAATACCATAAGTAAGATTAATAAACCCACAATATCTCCGGATACCATAGATTTGTGCACTTATTTTTAACGAAAGGATGGTAACAAATTAGGCGAACCGAAATACACATAAAGCTTAATCGTTGGATTACAATAGTAACTTTACTCTCTAAACCTACACAAGACGGTTAGAAAGAAACAAGACCCTGAGACCTAAGACTCAGAGATTACCCATTATCTCTACAAAGTAAGCTACTTCCTTCCCGCCTAGAGCTATTAGAAAAAGCTAACTCTCCGATAAAATGAGCCACACACCCCCACACCCCCACCCACCCCCTACAAAGTAAGCTACTTCCTTCCCACCTGGAGCTATTAGAAAAAGATAACTCTCCGATAAATTGGGCCCCCTCCCCCCCCCCCACAAACTAAGGCTCAGAGATCACCCATCAACTACAAAGTAAGCTACTTCCTTCCCGTCTAGAGCTATTAGAAAAAGCTAACTCACCGATAAAATGCGCACTTCCTGTCTCAGTTACTGATTGTTGTTGCAAAAAAACTATATGAACTATAAGTGAAACTTCGCTTAAACTGCACAGATTTTTTGGGTACTTCGCTAAATAGTTGTGATACTTATTATTGTAGATAGATACAGTTGAGACATTTCTGCTAATACTTCGTTGTGTTCACGAATGGAGACTTGGCAAAAATAATTTAACGGTAACAGAAACATTCCGGAACCTTTTAAGTTACCAAGAAAAGCTTCGGGTAGCAAATGTTCAATCCATGAGCTTGTATCTTTTCTCCTGTACGCCTGTAACTCCCATTTGAATCTCTATGATGGTGTGAAGTGGCATCTGAAATCGAAAAAAATGGCTGTCAGAATGAGCTTCATGAGATCGGTTCAAGCAAGCCGCTAAAGTTATGAACCAGGAAAGACCTACTTCTGGGGCTCATATGGTGTATCAGATAACTCATAAAATTCAAGGTACGTCGAGGGTAAAGGTGATTGATTTTTATTTCGAGAGGATTAGAAAGGGATTAAACATAAAGTAATTAATCCAAGCATAACTTGAGCATAAAAGGGTAAAGGGTATTCGGCCTTTTCTTTTCAAGCCGATTTTAACCATGAGTAAGGGTTGGTTTGATATTGCTGTGCTTTGAAAAAAAACTGTTTCTGCTCTGATATGAGAATAAGCTCATTTTTGCTGCTTCACGTTTTCGGCTTTTTTTTCACCCAAAACTGTGAAAATAAGTTGTTTTTAAGTGTTTACCAAACACCTTTTTGAGCTCAGCGTTTTTTTATACTCACTTTTTATAAAAGCATCTCAGTACCAAACCAGTACTAGTAACCCGGGATATGGAACTTGCAAAAATCCATCATAGATTCTTTTGAGATTTGGGCTGGTTTGGAATTGCTGAAATTATTTTAGAAACAACTTTTTTAAAAAGCTAGGGCTAAAATTATGTTTGGTAAATGCAAAATTTTTTATTTTTTTTTCTCAAAATCATGGGTTAAAAACAGCAGAAAGCAGCTTTTGAAAACATCACTTTTTTTCACAGCACATCAACCCCAAACGAATGTTCAGGGAAGCAGGCACTTGAATACAAGAAATGCACGAAACAGAATCAATTAGTAATTTTTATCAATTACCTCAATGTGTGGAACCTCTTTCAGAGGCCTATCAGCAAAGTAAGCATATAATGCTCTCAAAACAGCCTACAAAAATAAAGCAATAAACAAGCATTTCGTTATTATGACCACAACAACAAAAGAAGAAATGGAAGAACGCGATGATTAAGCATATATTGATGCGACGTGTATCACCTACCTGGTGAGATATAACCACAACAGGTGCACGTTGTCGTTCGAGTTCAATGATTACTGGCTCTAGCCTGCATTTGCGGTGGAAGTTAAATTCTACTGAACATGTTGGCTTACAAGAACTCATCGTATATTGCAACTGTAAACTACAAACCTTTGGATAACATCTAAATAAGATTCTCCACGAGGATACCGATACCTCAGTTTGTCTTTATTACGTGCTCTGCAGTCAAACATATATTAGCAAACAACAAAGACTTCTAACTTATTAGAGAATACTGTAACATGATCATACTCGTTCGGCATGTTTTTCTGTATCTCTTCATACGTCATTCCATCGCAGGCTCCAGCATTTATCTCATCCAGTGCACGCCATTGTATCTAGCAAAATTGTAAAGAACCATAAACCAAGCATGCTTAATAATGTTTAAATTTCTGGGACTGTCAGTTATATTAAATGTATAACTTGAGAGGCTAAAGAAGTTTATGACATTCTAAAAGATGCACACTAACCTTGGGAAATCCTACAATGGGACTCGCTGTCAAAATTGTTCGCTGCAGCGTGCTAGTCCAAATCTGAACACATGAAGAAAAGTAATATTATTCATTATACACACGTAATATAACATTCAGTGAAGGGACAGTGAAAGAAAAATTCGAAAACAAGCAAACAAAAAATTGAAATGCTAAACTTTCAAATAACAAAAATTAAGGATGACGTCAGGGACATGGCTGCACCCCTTACAAACGCAAGATACCATGACGAAAAGAACCCAGACATTATCTTATGTTGGACTAGTAAGATAATTAGGACACATAACATATTTGTTTTGCATTTAAATCCTGGTTGCATTCCACTTTTGTTCATCTATTCAACAATGAAAACCCTATCCATGAAAAATGCAACACTCAATCCTCAATTATGTTGGTACAATTCAGAAGTATTTTCTTTCTAGATTCTTAAAACAATAGTTAGCAACTGTATTCAAAAGCATATTATATAGCTTTCCAATGTTTAACAGCTGATATTATATATCCTCAAGTTTACATTTAGCTTTATCCGTCACACCATCCATGGTCAAAGCATATGATTTTAGTAAGAGATAGATGTAGACTTTTTTCCAGATCAACAGAGATATATGCAGACTACATGAGGAATAAGGATCAACCCACAGCAAGCATTTACTTCATATGGAAAGCTACAAAATTAAAACTGAATATTAGATATTGCTGAAGCTTACAGAAGCAGCACGTTCTGATTTCAGTCGCTTTTCAACAAAGTTAGCAAGTTTCTTTGCATAAATTTCTCCTGTATCACTGTTGAAACAAGTGGAATATCATTTGGTAAGGAACAACCCAGCACTACCATCAAAAATCAAAATTAATGTGGAATTTTAAAAGCTTTATGAAGAAGGTTGAAAAAATCTTAAGGAACAGGTCTTATAATGATGCAAAACCAAATTGTATAATAGACTGAAAGAAACCATGGTGGGAGCAATGCCATCATATGTTAGCAAATAGAAACATGAATAGCTGCATACTTACGAGTTATAAAACAAGATTAATAGAATTGAGGATCAGATAAGTTTGAGCGGTTACTATACAAAATGCATATTTTAACATGAGCAAACCAGTATTATTATATCAAGATAATCAACTGCAAAGGCAAACCTCAAGGGATTGTCTCCTCCAATTCTGCCTCTAACATTATCCATACTCTCTCCATGCCTAGTAAGTAATATTGGGCGGGGCGTGAGGTGTGTATTCACCTACAACAGTGTACCAGAAATATATGAATACCTTACCAAAGTATGAAGAGACAAAGTGACAAAGGAGCACAAACAGGCAGTGGGGGTGGGGAGGCGTTTTGGGGCTTGGGGATAATCAACTAATCTCAGTTCTTTATATGGACATTCTACTGTAAGATTTTGGTATGGTATTCACAAGTGCAATTTGAAAGAGAAATCTTTTACTAAGACAATCTAAAAGGGGAACCTTTTACTAAGCTATATTCTTCAAGGAATAACATACCAGAAAGAAAACAATTCGTCCAGGAAGATAGCCACTGATGTTGTTCACCTGCACCAAAAAGAAAGCTTCTGAGTGGATATGAATCAAAAGTCAAATCTACACACGCATAAAAATCTAGGCCAAGGATGTTAAAGGGAGGAAGAATTTAGTGGCATTAAATTGAATTTACATATATGTAGGAGGTTCAACAATAACACGCTTAATAATTTCAGAAGATGTAGAAAGATCGAAATCCATTAGTTATATCTACCTCTGGAACAAACAAAACACATGATGTCCTAAGTGATGTTTCTGATATAGTTACTGCAGTTCACTACTCTCCAAAGAAAATGATACAAAAATGATTTGACCTTACTTGTATTTGGCCTCCATGCCCACTGACCATATCAATCATTTTGATGTACGACCCTTCCTCTACTGGCTCATAAACCTAGCAGTGGCAGCATAAAAGTAAATCTAAATATGATTAACAAGAATAGTTAAAGACCAAACTTCACCAAACAATTAATAGTACATGTCTTAGGGGAGTACTTTTTCATAATAAGCCAGTCGACTTTTGAAGTCCTGTAATCCAGCCTCAAAATCTGTCCTGCAGAGGGACAACAGTTAATGTACCACATAATCAATCAAGATATGGAACTAATGGTCCAGGTCTAAACATACTGTTCTGCATAATCGGGACTTTGCTGAATTTTAAGACGTATATTTCTTTCTATAATGCGTTCATCGTTGCATAACGTTTCCAGAAAAATAATCTGCAAAGAAATACATAAACATGAATAGACAAAACAAGTACGATAAAGGCTTAAGACCAAGTTTTTACAATGTCTGTTGGGAACTGTCACTCCGTTCAATACTCAAAGTACCTTGCACTTTCCTTCAGCCAACTTCATGAGCATATTTCTCCGTTTCCTTGAACTGTTTGTGGCATCAAATATTCCTACCTATAATCCAGTTGGATATGTTAAAAAGAAAGGATCAATCAGAAGCCACTAGAGATCAAAATCACTCACGTAGAAGGACTTACCTGGCCACCTTCTTGCATCCAAGAAACCATGTCATCAAATGCCAGGGCTGCTACCTACTAGCACGTGATATATTAAAACTATGTACAAAGAAAAAGGTCAATATTGTGTTAACTTAGCCATTTGCCTCATGAAATCCAATTTACTATAAATAGTACTACTCTCAAGCACAAATATTCTGCAGAGTTATAAGCACCTATAGACTGTCATACACTAATGCCTGACTGACATAAGCTAAAAGTGCTCACCCTCAAAGTGTTTTCACTTCATTAGGTTTGTTTTCTCTTTCATGTTTCTTATAAGACCTCATCTCTTTCACTTGAGAAACATCCGTTCAAGATGCGTCTTTTCTAAACAGGAGAATACCTCATCTATTTCACTTCAGAAACATCCTTTCAAGATGGGTCTTTTCTAAACTGGAGAATCTATCATGATTTATCTAGTAAAAAAGAAAGTAAATCCAAGGACATTCACCTCATTACGTGCCTCCATGCCTTCAGGGTTGTCAGGTCGGAAAAAATCAGCAGTCTGCATAAATAAAATATGGTGAAATTTTGTAGGGCACCAAGAACTATTAGATTAGAATACCTAAACAGTGTTTAAATTTATATCCATAGTCCATACCCACATCTTCACTATTGTAGAACCATGTCAATTTTCTGTTGACACAGGAATACCACATGACATGTTTGCTTAAGTTTAAACTAAGATTCTAGTGATGAAAAAGTTAGGCAGAGAGACGAATGGATTGCATTTTGTAGGATCACTCATCAGTCAACAGATAACCAGTTAACCACTAAGGACTTCTAAAAACTCTGCCAATTAATCAACCAAACTTCAACTTCCTATAATTTTACCTGATTAGCTCCATGCTTAAGACGGCGGTACTGCAACAAAAAATACAAAAAAGGTCATGTTGGAGTCCACTTTCATATATTTCAAACATTGAATAGAACAAACAATTGTCAATTATAAAAATAGCTAGTAACCTTTCCAATATTGAAGTGCTTGGTATCATGACCCAACCAGCGGAGATACCTTGTAAGCTTAGCTGCTGTAAAAGTTTTTCCACGAGCAGGCAAACCAACCTGAAGTACGTAAAACTTGTTAGAACTGTCTGCTCTAAAATATACTCATGAACAAATTATGAATCAACCAAAATGAAACCTTCCACGTTTCAAGCTACTAAGTAATACGTTTAAATTTTACAACTAAAGAAAAAACAAACTAATAAACAACACTAAAACTATATTTATAAAGTTCTAAGCTGTGTGGCCAACCACTCATGCAAGACAATACCAGGACAATTGCCAAATGTTTATCTTCCTTTGGTCCAAGCATTTGATCAGCTACGGCTGCAGCCGCAACCGCTCCAGCAGCTTCTGGCATCGAATTCTGATAAAAAGCATAGAAAGATTGAGTTTCAGAACAACACCCACTCCAGGTAGAGATGAGTTAAATTTTGATAATCTTCAAGGCCAGATGCTCGTCCCTACAGACCTTTTTTTCTGTATCAAATCTGGACTCGGAGAAAGTACTAGTACTAGAAGATTTAACTAGCCTAGGAGATCCAACACCCCTATCCACAAAGAGACCCCTGTGACTATCTTGCTTTTGGAAAGGTGAAAACGTTCCCACTGACTTTGATTCAACCATCCCAGAGGGAGAATAGAGCTTGGATGAATCTGGGATATCAACCTCCATCTCCTGCATAAACTTTGAATTAGAGGTATGCTATATGTAATACGGTACAATGGATTAAAATTCTCCACAGTCAAATATTGTCCCAGAATATGCTTAGAGCTTCTTACTGTAGAAGTTAACATTCAGATGTAATTCGGCACCAAAGTTGTTCTGATCAAAGTTGCAACAAAACAATGCGAAAGTAAGAATAGAGAGAGAGAGAGAGAGTAGTTTATATATTTATTAACCTTTGTAGTTGCATGTCGATCGGATAAAACACCACTATCCTTGAAGGTATATGAAGCACTGGTAGAGCCATCTGCTTTGGTAAAAATTCCAGAAAGATTTAATGACCTTGGAGTCTCTGTCATGTTAGCTGCATACATATGACCTGAATTGGCAGAAGTTGAAGGAGCTGGAACAACGTAATGTTCAAGGTCAAGCTCCAAACTAGCTGAAGAGCCATTCTGCATATAAAACAACCCCACTTTGAGCCAACCAACGAATATGGTCAAAAGCTTCTTAAACAGGTTGAAACAATCTAACCACCTCACTTTGATTTGTGCCAACCAGGACCTCAATTACAACCGATAAAATGTCAATAAAATGAATGAGCAATAAAGAGATGCAAATCTTCGGACTTGAAAAGTACCTCAGCACCTATCTCTGGCACTGTATCTAAACTGACATCAGGAATTCCGCGAACAGCAGAAGGCCTAAGGTTATCCTGATAAGCTCTCCAACTGGCTGCAAGATCAAACGGCGATACTCTATCCGCCTTAATGAACACCCGGTACTCGAGAACCTCATCACTGTTAAGCCTAAATATGGCCAGCCTTTGATCCCCTTGCAAGGCCCCTCCAATGAGTTGGCGGTTTGGACCCTCCTCCACAACACAAGGTGCAGGTGCGTTGTTGTTCCTTGGCTTCAAAAGAAACTTGAAGTCCAAAGTTTCTAGTTCCCGCACGAAAAACACAATCATATCCAATCAAAAATCGAAAACCAAGATCTTTGGACTCCACAGTGGCAACAGAATTGAACTAGGCAAATACTAGTACAGCAATTCAAAGCTTATAATTACAATTCGTGGTAATGAAATTCGAAAATTGAAAGCGGAATGATAAATTACCGTGATTCGGAGGAACAACAAAGCTCAATTCCCACATGGAAGTCGATTCCCGCTCCATTGAAAGCTAGTAATCATTCATACAACCAATTCAATCAATCAGCAATCAGAAAACAAAAAAGGGATTAACCAACCGAAAGAAAGTGAACTAATTGGATTGATTTTGTAGAAAGATTACAGCTTTGGAAGCATCCCAAGAGCCGACGAGCGGGACGGAGCCGAAGATGTGAGGAAGAAGCTCGCTTTTCTTGAGCTTGTAATTGTTCTCCATCTTCAACGACACGTACAGCTGTCCTCCTCCCTGGTCCAAATGCTCCTCCTCCTCCGGCTCCTCGCCGCCGTGGGAGCCGTCAGCCGTCCTCTTGGACGCACCAGTCCCCATTCTCCGCTCAGAAATGGCGTTGAGCTTGTTTGGTGGTGCGAGTTTTGGGGACTGGATAGAATGGGAGTGGACGGAGAACGAGTGGGATTGGAAAATTTTGGATTGGATTGAATTTATATCTTACCGGCCTGGCTTTGGATTGGAATAGCTTTCTGGTTAGACGATGGGGCCCACTGCCATGGCTAACTGCATAGCTTTCTAGATATACTCGCTTCTTCTGCTTGACACGTGTTTAGCTATTTAAAAACATTTTTAAATTTTAAAAGCACATCTAAACAAGTTCTATATTAGTTCTGATTAACAATCTAATATAAATAGGGTAAAGCTAGAAAGAGTATACAATTTACAAACTAAATGATATATTACCAATAGAAATTAGCACATTCATCGACTCTTAAGTAATAATCCAATTATCGATTTTATATCATTTAGTTTACAACATTTTATTTACAATTTAGTCTCCCTAACATTACCCACAAAAATATCTTGATAGCTTTTTAACTACAATTGTCCCTAAAATTGACCTAAGTCATCACCTTGGTTCCTGATATTTGAAATCGATAAAATGAATCTTGAGTTTGTCCATCATTAATCATTTGAGTATTTTATGAAAAATCTCAATTAAATAAAAAGAAAATGACAATGATACCTCAATTTTTTGTCAAATCATTTAAGCCCATTTTTATTAAATTGAGAGGATTTTTGTCATTTTGATCATTATTTAAAATTAATTTTTCATGGAAAATTGATTATGGACAAACTCAGAGACCACTTCTATTAATTTCAAATCTCAATGACCAAAGTGAGTAGTTTTCTTTTCTCAAACATTGGAAAATGTAGAAGGATCATTTTTAGGTTTGAATTTCAATTTTTACAAATAATAGAATAATTTACATTAAATTCATCTAAATTACAGAAAAGAAATTCGAAGACAAAATCTCAAGTGCAAGAGCTACGTTTGGATTTCCTCCGATGTAATCGGAATAATAATTACGGGCCGAAGCCCAAGCAACAACAAAGATCTATTTATTTAGAAGATGGCCCAATAATGCCCTATAATTCTCACCTAGCTCGAGCCCATGTCCGTCCGATTACATCCAACGGCCCAAAATATAGCTAGGGTTTTGCTCATAAACGCTAGCACCTCGCTCCCTCACTCCCACAACGCATCTCCCATTTCTCATCCGCCGGTTCTCATCGGAGGACCTCCAACAAATATCGCAAGGTTTTCCAGTCTCGCTTCGCCGCCATGAGAGCCAAGGTAACAACTCCTAGCTGTTTACATTTCTGCATCCTCAATTTTTAGCTTTTCCGAAAAGTGCTTCTGATAAGAGATGAGCTCCCAAACAATGCCTTAGTTTCCGATCCTTGAATTATGAAGCTGAGATCATTTGTGCCGTGTGATTGCAGTGGAAGAAGAAGAGGATGAGGAGGTTGAAGAGGAAGCGCCGAAAGATGAGGCAGAGATCCAAGTGAGGGCAGCAGCTGAGTGTAGCTGTTCGCATCGGGGTCCTCGTGTCCTTTTGGATTTTGTCAGACTTAGCGGTTTGTTTAGAATTAATGTGAAACCTTTGGCGTTCTTATCTGTTTATCTTTGCTGCACTTCTTAATATTTAAATGGAATTTGACTGCTTTTTATGATTGCTTTGGGTTGATGAAATTGTGGTTTTACTTGTTGTTTGAGTTGTTTATGTTTTGCATTGTGGTTTATCTGAGTAGAATGTTAAATTTTGGGGTTGAATTTCAAATTGTTTAGTTAAATTTGGGAACCAAGAAAACCCATTTGAATTTGGGGATAAAGTTGAGGGTTTCTCAAATTTGGCAGAGAGGTTGAGGAGTTTTCAAAATTTGGGAGGTTTAATGGAAAGATTGAAGGGTTGGGTTTTTTTTTTTATTCTCAAAGATGGGGAAGTTTTAGGGAAGGGTTAGGGTTGGGTGAAGGCAATCATTGATCCTTCCTACATTCTTCTCCAAACTTAAATTTGCGTGAAAAAAATATCATCCAACCCTAACTCTTCTCATTTTTAAGAAATACAGATTTATATAAGGTTGTTGTGCATGGCAGCATTCATTCAGGTTTGTTTAGGAGGATTGTTGATTATCCCAATTATGTTTTGAGGAAATGTTTGGTGACCATGGAATGTGTGGTCATCCACCATTAGATTTGACCATTGGTGGAGATTAAATGAATGAGTTTTTAAATCTCAACTCTTGGTATACAAATCTAAAGGTTGTGACCATGAATCCTTCATCAGTGACCATCTTATATTTGCATCTTGAAGAACTGGCATGCTTGCCTGTGGTTGTATGCAGAAACTCTTGTGTTTGGTTGGTGTACAGCATAACTAGTCCAACCATGCTCATTAACGTCGGAGACATCTGTGGGACGTGCATATGGTGTAGAGGCAGAAATTCTAACGTTTTACACCAGACTAGCTCAACCCTGTGGTTCAGACAAGAAAAACCACTTTATCCCACCTCCTTGATTTTTCTCGTTCACATCTACCCCATTTTTGGTCCCACCCTCTTTTGTTCGAAAATCTGACTTGGCCAGAGAGAGTTCGATAATCGGACCAGGCCAAAGAATGTGGGTGGCATCAAAGAGTGGAGTAGGTGTTAGCCTGGCAATCAGGGGGATGGGGTAGGGTGGTTTTTTGGTCTGGGACGTAGGGTTTTGGTTTCTACACTAAAATTTCTATCTTTTGAGTCCCAAATATGGAGTGTTGCTTTTTATGTGTGGTCGGATAAGTGGCGTGGTCCACTAGCTTAATCTAGTATTTTCTTAGGATTTGGAGACTGATACTTCGAATTTTGAGTAAACATAGTGGATTTTGATTTAATGAAGAGGGTTGACGATGATCCACATTGTGTTTATATTTAGTGGAGAATTATTGGCCTATGGGTGTTATGTAGAAGGATTCATGATAAATATTGGCCATTCACGAACTCCCTGCATTAGGGTTCCACAAATTGGAGCGTATGACTTCAAATACAGGGAGTCCTGTTCTTGCGAGTCATTGGAATGATTAGATTCACCTGTTGGATCCCAGAACTCTTAGTCTCAAGAGAATTGGTATAATCTTGCTGGAGAGGAATTTGATACAGATCTAGGCGGTGTATCACATGCCTTGTTCCTTCTCTTCCACATTCTACATGTAATGAATGAGCAGTTCTACACTTTCATGTCTTCCTTTTCATCAAACGATGCTAGACGCACCACCTCTTTTCTCATTTTTTATTTCAGCTATCTTACTTGATGCAGATTCAATGTGGTTCCGAAATCTGACTTGCATCATGTGAGAGAGTTGTGATAATAGTTGGTAAAAGAGTTGGTGTGTTTAGTATTATTCATTCTGATTATCTGTAGTCATGTTGAATTAAGTAGCATCAATCAGAACTTGTTTACCCACTGGTTTCATTATGCATCAATGTGATCAAGGACTCTGGTGGTTCGACGGAAGACGCCCTCCACTTCCGGCGTCCTCTAAATCGGAGAATTTCCCTGAGTGAATACCTCTCGAATCCATGTTCAAATTAAACCAATCTAGGAGTTTACCAGTATAACATTTTCAAACACATTTTATGTTGGCCATTTTACAAACACATTTTTTGCTACTACTAATCTGCTTACACCCCATCGATCAATTTCCGGGTTCAAGTCACTTGAACCCGGAAACGCGAATTGAACAAGTCTATATAGAGCGAGCTAAATCGTGCCATTTCGTTTACTATTTGTGCGTATCTTCTTTAGTTCCTCAAACGCGAGAACCGTCTCCGAATCAAAACCACCTGCAAACTGAATTTTGTGTGTGAGTACCTGGTTCAACAAGTTAACAAGTAGGGCTAGAAATTTGGAACTGCGTTTGTGAAGAGCGCTTCACTACCTGGTGCACCCGGAAAGCGAAACGGACTCCTTGAAGCAGGAGACTTTCTTCTCTATGACATTCGCCAGACTCCACATCTCTAATAATCCTCTTCATGTATTCCTTGGCTAGCCTTAGTGAGCTCAGTTTCATCTGCAAGTGGTCATGTGTACAAGATATGCAGTTATTATCAATCCATGGTTTTTGTGGAAATGAAGATGTTTTCAAATGAATGTGTGTGAATCCATCCCCTTGCTTCAAATCCACTCCTTAACTGTTGTCGTTAGCACTTTGAAACAGTCGTGCAATGCAAAAAAACTATTTTAGAGTGCTAATAACATTTGTCGCGATCTACGATGCATAGTTCGTAGACCAGTGAGAAATGTTGTCAATTCATGTTATCAGTATTCTGACTTTCTAGCTTCCACATTAATATTAATCAGTTGAAAATTGTAACTCGATGTGGATTGCTTAGCTAGAAGGTAGATATTTAGTCACTTAAAGCTCTAATTATTCTGAATTTAGTACCATGTTAATGGAAGTCAACAGTAAACATATAATTCACTCTGATATAAATTATTGAGAAATGCTAGGAACTCTTTTAAAGTGAAGTTTTTCATGGACTCTCTGTCACCTCATAATTTAAAGTTAATTTTTGTACCAATATTATAAAACATTGTATCAAAACATGAGGTGGCAGAAAATTCAGGAAGAGTCCCACTTATAACCTGTTAATATTTCTCTAAATTAGGGTAAATTACATAGTAGCTCCTCAGGTTTGAGGGTAAATTACAACCCCATACAACAACTTTAAAACATTTCACTTTCATACATCCAGTACCATTTTATTTCAAAATAACACCTCCGTTAGATTTTCCATCCATTAGTCTGTTAAATGCTAATGTGGCTACCATATGTACTGATGTGGTTGTCACGTGGAAAAAAAATATTTTTTATACATTAAAAATATTATAATATTAACCCAATTAAAAAAAAAACTAGAAAATCCCGAAACCCAGATCCCTTCCTTCCCCCCCCCCCCCACCCTTCTGCAACTCCCAAAATCCTCTCTTCTCCCCGCAACCCCCAAACCCATATCCCCCATCTTCATCTTCTTCCCTACAACCCAGAAATGATAACCTCCCACCCCACCCCACCTGCGTCCCTCACCCCAAAACCAGAAACCCAGAACACCCATGCCCCCCTAACCCACGACCCTCCCTGTGCACCCCCTAACCCGCGATCCTCCCTCCCTCCGCACCCACCCTCTTTCCTTCTCTACACACCATCCAAACCCAGATCCCCTTTCTTCCCCCTCTTCTCTCTGCAATCGCTTCCCACTATCCCTCACCCACCCCCCCCCCCCAAACAACCTTACCCCCCTAAGCGACCCACATACCTACAACAACAAAAAGAAGAAGAAGAAGAGGGAAGAAGAAGAAAAAAAAGAAAACCCACATGGCCCTGCTGCGACCCGCGACCCATGACCCACGACCCACCTCCCTTCCTCCCGCTCCGCCGCAACCTGCGACCCACTTCCCTTCCCCCTTCCCCGCGCAACCTTCCGGTGACCTTCTCGCGAACTGGGCTTTTTTTTTCTTTTTTTTTCTCCCTCTTCTTCTTCTTCTTCTTCTTCTTCTTGCAGGTTTTGGGGGGGACGAACTGGGGATTTTTTTTTTCCTCCCTCCTCTTCTTCTTCTTCTTCTTCTTGCAAGTTTTTGGGTTCTAGGTTAGGGATAGGGATGTGGGTCGCTTGGGGGAAGGTCGCTGGGGGGTGGGTGAGGGATGGTGGGAAGGGATTGCAGAGAGGAGAGGGGGAAGAAAGGGGATCTAGGTTAGGGTTTTTATGTTTTTTTTTTTTTAATTGGGTTAATATTATAATATTTTTAATGTATAAAAAATATTTTTTTCCACATGGCAGCCACATCAGCACAAATGTGGTACGTCAGCATTTAACAGACTAATGGATAGAAAATCTAACAGATGTGTTATTTTGAAATAAAATGGTACTGGATGTATAAAAATGAAATGTTTTAAAGTTGTTGTATGGAGTTGTAATAGACCTCAAACCTGAGAGGTTACTATGTAATTTACCTTCTAAATTATTATTTGAATGATTGCCAAATTAAAGCTATTGGTAAGCCATAGTAATCAGAGGCCGCAGGGGACCTTAAGCCATAATGGTAAACAGTAAAACAGTAATTAATTTGGTAATCGCTCTCTACATACCTGACCCATCAGCCCTGTGTCCAGCATCCACTCGCATGGGATCTGAAAATCCCTGTATCTCTTGCTGGCACTCTCCCTTGTTCTTTCTGTGCTGCTCACACTTCTTTCCAACCTGCAAAACCGGATTTGTGACGTTAAACGAGGCGTTATTCTAAATTACTGCTCCGGTCAACTGACCTAACCCGAATCCGTAGTTTCCGATATCAATGGAATAGTAATAAGCTATTGTACTCCATGCTTGCCTGTCTTGTAATGCTTCCATTCTTCTCAGAGCAAGGATTGATGGCTCCTTCATGTTGTCCTCAAACGATGAGGCTTCGTTTTTCAGATTCCTCAGGTCTCTGTAGCTGAAAGCGGCTTCTCGCAGCGTGTCTGCTTTTCGTTCCGGCCACTGCGGGAAGTGCTTCAGCACTGCTCTCTCATCGACTAAAGAAGATAGCTGCCGATCCAGCCAGTTCACAAATGCTTCCACATCTGCAATGTTTGTAAATTTTGCAGACTCGACCTCACTGATCAAAAAGTTTACGAACTCTCCTTGCGTTTCGACCTCCGACTTTATCTGTCCATGAATGTAGAAAATAGCATCAGAAAAATTTCTGTCTGTATGAGTTATGGAATAAGAAGAATAGGGTTTGCTATAGGGAAGTGATTCCCGCAAACACGTTTTCTACTTGTGCGGAAATCATTTGCAATATTAACTTACAGCTAAAACATAAGATGAACGGTTTTCGATTTCTCCTATCATGTTCTTAGTAAGTGCAAAAACATGAACTCCTGCAGGGTTGGCCTTGTTCTCCATGTGTGCATCTTTCCTTGTAAGTGAACGGTACAGCTCAATTACTTCCGGGACACGTCGCACTCCTCTTGACCCGATTGATGATTTTGAGGGCGGAGGAGGAGGCGGCGGTGCTGGGGCTGACGGCCCTTTATTTTCCTTTACCTCCTTGAACAAAGTAGGAGGAGGAGGAGGCCTTGGCGTTGGCGTTGGTAGTGGTGCATTGGTTGGTAACAATCTTGCTGCCGTTCTTTCCTTTGTGGCTTCTGACTCTGTGAAGTCTACTTTCGGATTCGGTTTCTCTGTCGCTGGAGTCTGCTCCAATGTGCTTTGAAACTTCTTCCAGAGCACAGATTTCCTCTCATTGTTGTGTGCTTTGAGGGAAGTTATTTGAGCTTTGAGACGACCAACTTCTTGCCTCAACTCATGGTTTTCTTTCTCCAACGAGCCGTTCTTTTCTAGAGAGGCTTCGAGTTCTTTCGTGAGAAAGACGACGATCTCGGAGCTTTCAGCTTCTTCTGGCATCCTCCTTGTCCGCTCTTCTTTCAGTGGAAGAAGATGGGAAGGGGTGGCAGATGAGTTGCTGGGTCGTTCCTTTTTATGTTATGTGGTATTACTTTTGACGTAAGGTTTGGTGGGTTCACGTAAACCTGACGACTGATGCTCTAGACTCTAGTGACTAGTTTATTAGGGCAACAATTGTTCATTAACATTAGTTTTGTTTTTCTTTTCTTTTTTCATACAAGCGATATTCGGCACATAACCTCGAATGCAAAGTAATTTTTATTTTCATTCTTTTTTTTTTATATATATAATCGATATAAGAGTGAGGAGAATCGAATGCATAGCCTCGAGTAACTGCTCTTAAGACTTGGATACCATAGTGCCCGATAAGTAATATGGAGCCCGATAGGTAATATGGTTAGGGCTCCTATCAATTACAAATGAGTGTTATGATTGTTTTTCTTTTATTCTCTCTCCTCTTAGTTTCTGCTTATCACAAGTGGAAGAGACGTCATTAAAACAATGTATTGGATGTGTGAGATATTTTGTCTTAAGTTTTACATGAAAATGTCATTTCCATCATATTTTACCTGTAGATTTGTGAAGCTTCGGCCTGAATAGCGAATGGTACATGATTGATTGCCAACTAACAACTTAATGCTCATTAACCAACTTCTTGGACAAGTGTTTGTTGTCCAGGTAGCCTCAGGCTGGGATGTTGAAATCATTAGGTAAATCTTAACTAGCATATATATATAGGTCGGTTGACATGCCAATTGATATAATAATCCTTCGAGAGATTATTACAAAATTGAATGCCAATTGTCTATTCTTTGCTTGTGAAGCAAACCGAAAGCCAAAAAAAAAAAAAAAAAAAGGAAGGAGAAGTGAGAGCAACAGAGAAGGATATATGCTGACAGTCGAAAATTAAAGAAAAAGTAAAAGCCTTGATATTTACAGCCTACCAGATTCAGATCTTCCCCTATTTCTTGCTTTATTTTTCATGTCCTTCCTGAAAAAAAAAAAGTAAAAATAAAATGGGGTGGGGGTGTCATATTTCTGTTTAAGGGTCACATTTATCTGGAAATTCTCGTGGCATGACAAATCTTGCAGGATAGTTGCGGTATATGAGTGGTGACTGGCTGTATCATTTCCATTGAGAGGCTACTTACATCATGCAATTATCTGGCAATACATTCGTCACATGAAAACACCTCGCATTTATATTCTAGTAATATAATAATATTTATTTGGATATCATGGTTTATGACAAGACGATAATTTAAATTATTCTAATTTATAATACAAAGAACGAACATATTGTTCTAACCAACTAGCATAATTCACGTCTAATTTAGGTAGCAAATTTTGTTCATTGCCACAACTGTATTATCATGGTGATGAACAGTAAATCACTAAGGCTGAACAGAAAGGTAGCTCAAAATGTTCACCTAGAGACTTGAGGTGTAATTACTTGGCATGGGCATAATCTTTAAATATTTTAAAAGGGTTTATAATATATTCTTCTTCTCACTGATCTTAGCGCATGTCCTTCAAATACAACTTTAATTTCTAGGGGACCCCATACCCTATATTGCCCTTGATCAAAGTACCCTACAGGTAAGGGAACCTTAATAGAGAGAGAGAGAGAGGGGGGGGGGGGGGGGGGGGCGTAGATAAACGACTTGTTCAAGGCTCAAATCCGAACAAGTGTATTGATTTGGAGAAGGACTTTACGTGGCGTTCTTTTTCAATAACACAATGATAGGTGTAAGTTTCTATCTACATGATATTATATTGTATTGTTAGTACAAGCAATATGATGACGATGAATTCGTGCCATGTAAAATGCTTTTAAGGCCATCTCTAACTGAGGGCTGGCCAGATGACTCATTTTAACCCTCTGGCTCTCCAAGATTCCCCAAGATATTAATATTTTAATAAACAGTACAGGGCCATATTTACCTCCATCTCCAACCGAGGGTCAAAGGGCCAGAGGGCTCGTTTTAGCCCTGTCACAAAAAACCGTCTCCAACCGAGGACCAAAATAATTTATTATTTAAAAACTACAATTTATGTTGTATAATTTGTATGTTGGTTAATGTTATTTAATGTTGTTTCATATTGTTTAATGTTGTTTCATGTTACTTAATTTAATTTAATGTTGTATAAATGGCCTAGGAAGTTATAGGAAAAAAATAGAATTGAAAAAAAATATGAAACAAATTTTGTGAAATAGTAGGAAAAAAAATGGAATTTAAAAAAATATGATACAAATTTTGTAAAATAGAAGTTATATGAAAAAAAAAATATGAATCAAATTTTGTAAAATAGAAGTTATAGGAAAAAAATAGAATTTAAAAAATAATTGAAACAAATTTTGTGAAATAGAAGTTATAGGAAAAAAATGGAATTTAAAAAAAATATGAAACAAATTTTGTAAAATAGAAGTTATAGGAAAAAAAATAGAATTTTAAAAAAAATTGAAACAAATTTTGTAAAATAGAATTGAAAAAAAAATATGAAACAAAATTTGATTCATATGAAAAGGAAAAAAAAGGGAAAAAAAGAAGTTTAAATTCATATAAAAAAAAGTTAATACAATGGCTACTAGCCGTTATATTAAAAAAATTTCAAACTATTAGTGTCGGTTATATTAAAAAAATTTCAAACTATTAGTGTCGGTTATAACCGACAGAAATTGGGAAAACTATAAAAAAAAAATAGCCAACCCGAGGCCGGCTGGCTGGCTGAAAGCAGCCAGCCCTTTGGCCCTTTGGCCCTTTGAAATTCCGTGGGGCCCTCCCAGATTCTCGAGCCCTGTGGCCTAGCCCTCGGTTGAAGACGATTTTAGGGTTATTTTCAGCCATGTGGCCCTCTGGACTCTTCGGTTAGAGATGGCCTAAGCATTATTGGTCAAAGATGGTAGAGGATATTGAGAAACTAGGTAGCAGTCAGTAGGTGGAGAATTTATTTGGCGGACATACATGCCCCAAATTAAGGGAAACAGAAAAATCAAATTTGACTCCCCTACTTAAACAGTTCTAGCAATAGCTTGTACAGAGTCATAACTCAGTCTTCCCTCAATGAGGAGATCCTTGCATGCAACTAGGGGAGAAAAACTTAGGGTTACAAACTTATCGACATGAGTATGTATGATGACTATGTAACTAAAGTATTGATACTATCAATAATATGAACGATATGTCGATAGTCAATAACGTGTAAATACACTTGTTGAAATTGACCGAGCGAATAATCACCTAATTAGGAAGTCTAACCTCAAGTTTTCTTCATCATCTTATAGCACTCATACATGATCCACTAGTGCGACTCGCATATACTCAATGACACCCAAATCTTTTACCCTGCTACGACTGCCCACATAAAATAAACAAAAATAAGAACAGACCAATCATACAGGCTGTTTTTTAGGCATATTAGTAATATCCAGGTGGGTTAGTGGATTGGTATGTTAATTGGGTTGACCACATTACAACAAGCTTTTGGTGTCACGAAAGCAACACATTTTAAGGTGTACAACAACCTCGCAGCTTAAATCTAGCTATGTATCCTGCAATTTATAAACATATTTAACACTACTAAAAAACTCGGCACTGTGTACAGACTTGGAATTGTGCCCTACATATGTTTAACACACCAATATTTGTGTTTGATAATAATATGGAACTTAATTTTTTCCCCTTTGGTCCATGGCAATTGATCTCGTTTATTAAAAAGGGTGACCCCAAGCCAATGCAGTCTTACCCTTACTTTGCAAAGATGTTGTTTCCACGACTCAAACCCATGACTTTTCTGTTACAAAAGAGCAATCTTTCCATTGTGCCGAGACTCGCCCTCTAATTGAGCTCGTTTATTAAATAAAGGTTCCAAAACACAGGAAATGATTTGAGTGAAGCAGAAATAATTCCAAGTAAATGAGAAAATCCAGAAATTTTGATATTCCTTCACGAGTAGAAACTAATCTAGAAATACAATTCTAGGATATAATTTTGCCCTTATTCTAATTTAAATAAAATAATTCAATCTACTAAAGTACTAAGATCTTATTCTAATTTGGATTTTTTGAGATCATTCTAAAGCATGGCTTTTTTATTGAGGATTTGGCAGGCGGCTATTGGCAGAAGAGACCCTTGATCCCCATTCAAGCAGCTCTTTGCTTGTGTCATCCTTGTGAACAATCACTTCAATGAAGCACAAGCAGTCTTTCTTCTCCCCAGTTGCTGTTGCAATCGCTTCCGTTAGCTCCTCCTCGGTACGAACCTGAGACCGAAAAAGAAAGGAAAAAACACATACATTAGGTCATAATTTACTTCTCCAACTCAACATAGTCTAACAAAGCAAGTCCCATGCTATTCGCGATCTCAGTTTGTCATCCACTCCTAATCTGAGAGTGAGAATAGCAGCTGCCTTATTCACCCTTGCTTTTATATCGATCACAAACCTTTGTTGTCCAGCATTTTCCTTCGCCGTTATGGATTGCATCCACCAAACCGGTGTAGTTCCAGTTCTTGATCACATTGTAAGGCCCATCATGGATTTCAACTTCTATGGTGTATCCTCCATTGTTTATGAGGAAGATGATGCTCTTTTGATCGCATCGGATCATCGTTGACACATCTTGTGCAGTCACCTGCCATCCAGGAAAATTTTTACATATTGAGACGAATCAACCACTTTTCTCTAAAATATCAAGTTTAATCAACGCCGGTTGAAGCATTTGAACCTGGAAGCTCCCATCACCGATGCAAGCAATGACGCGCTTCTTTGGAACAGACTGTGCATAGCCAAGAGTTGCACCAACAGACCACCCGATTGAGCCATACTGCATCTGGAACTCATACCTACAACACCAACTTTTTCTCTCTAATGAGACAGAAAATAAAAATCCTCATATCACATAGATAGGGTTTTTGTTGCATGCTCACCCACATCCTTCCGGCAGTTTCAGTTTCAGGCAGTTGAACCAAGAATCACCGGTCTCAGCAATAACCGCGGTGTCAGCTGAAAGCATTTTCTGAATGTGCTGGAACAGAATGTTCACTCTCAGAGGCTCATTAGGCTGACATTTGGGAGGCTGGCCATTTGGGACGAAGATTCTAGCGTAGTTTTCGTAAGCGCTTGTGTTTTTGGTGACCCTCTTCGCAAGTGCCTGAAGAAAGTCCTTCATTAGGACACACCCAAAAGAAGGGCCATTGCCAACCACCACGCTATCGGGCTTCACAATGATTGCCTTCTCCTTTTTGAGAAGGAGAGAGTAGCCAACCGAGCTGTAGTCATTGAAGGTTGGACCGGCGAACACGTATGCATCAGCAGACTCCACAATCTCACCGCAGTAGGCGGTGCCGACTGCTCCCCAGTATATCCCGATGTAGCGAGGATGTGTTTCGGGGAAATCCCCTTTGGCTGATGGCATCACAGAAACAGCATAGCCACTGGCATCTGCAAATTCAACAAAGGCTTCATGAGCCTTTGCCGCTCGGAGCTTGGGTCCTCCAACCACAACTGGCTTCACTGCCTTGTTCAAGAAGGCAGCTGCCGCCTCCACAGCGGCTTCTAGCCCCATCTTGTTGGTCATTCTGTACCATGAAATAATCAAATTGTCATAAAACTACATCTCAAGGTAAAGAAAGAGAAAAAATTTATGTTGCCAGCCAGACTGTCAATCAAACATGTTAATTGACAGTCTACGGCATAACATGTTTGATATACGGCAACCGAACTCATAAAAACCACGAAGATCAATAAACAAATAAATTACCTAGGTGAGATGCAAAATTTAATTGGCTCTCTGCTAAAAGTTGGATGTGGAATGGCAGGCAAGTTGCAGCTGATGCTAATGTATACAGGCCTGCTTTCTTTGAGAGCAGTAGAAATGGCTGTGTCAATCTGTTCATGTGCATCGTCCAAGTTGTTCACCACAGCCTGCCACAGCAAATAACATAAACAAGAATTAATACATAATAACATTAGACAAATAACCCAAGTCCAAATTTTTCCCAAAAAATAAAATAACACAACAATATTATATTATAATAAATCCAATTCCTAAATAGATCAAAGCACAAATATATTATAGGCTTAGCCAAAAAATGGTCTGTGAAATTGTCATAACTCTTTATTTGCTCCATGAGATTTAAATCAATAGAACTTGTTTTGAGTTTGTCCACCATCAATTATTTTGGTCATTCCATGAAAATTTTTCGTTAAATAAGGAAAAAAATCATCCCCATGAAAAATCAACTTCGTAGATTCAAGAAATAAATATGCAAGCCAAATATAGATGTGGGTTGGATCAGTTGGTCGAGGCAATATATGCCCTCTGCTCACACTGAAAAGTTTGAATGTCTTCCTCATAAATTAGAGTAGTTTAAAATATCACATCCTTCAAAACGAATAAGGGCAAATCAAACAGTTGGGGGCTTACTTGATAGCAAGTGACAGTCTGGAAGCATCTGAGTTCTTGGCTGAAATCCGGCAAGCCAATGGTGTGGTGAAGAATTCTGTTGGTGCCATAATCATTTGTGTTAGGCCCTCCAACAACACAAATAACAGGAAGGTTCTCACTGTAAGCTCCAGCAATGGCATTGAGAACACTAAGCCCACCCACGGTAAACGTGACAACGCACGCCCCCACGCCACGGGCCCGGGCGTACCCATCAGCGGCGTACCCGGCATTGAGCTCATTGCAGCAGCCGATGTTGGTGAGCCCCGGTTCAGCAATGAGATGGTCTAGTAGGGTTAGGTTAAAATCCCCGGGGACAGAGAACACGTCCCCCACCCCGATCTCCACCAGGCGGCGTGCTAAGTGGCGGCCGAGAGTGGAGTCAGCAGAGGCGATGGCGGAGGGAGGGTGGGAGGAGTCGTAGATGGTGGTAGCACTGTTTTGGGGAGGGCAACCGACGCAGTTGTTGGCAGGTTTTAACGAGTCTAGGGAGCCAATGCTGGTGGCCATGGCGGAAAAAGGAGAGCTCGAAAGCGGGGTTTGGGATTCAGGTTCTGTGTTTTGTTGATCGAACAAAAATGGGAGAAAGGATTGGATCTTTGTGGCTGTTGGGAGGAGGAAGAAGAGTAAGAAGGATTTATATACAGATTTGTTTTGGAGGTGAAATAAGTTGGTGGGTTTCTTGGGGAAGGGGGAAGAGACTCATTTGGGGTTATGTATGGTAATTCAGTGAGTGCTAAACTAAAGGAGAAAAAAATAATTTGTGATTTTAAAGATTAATATGATTTTTGGTATGGTAGAAAGAAATAATTTGTATATGTATCGATACTTAACATGTAACGTAATAAGACTGTTAAATTGAATCGTATATATTTGTTTTTTCTAGACCGTTATAAATTAATTGGAATTGACAGTAAATATTTTGGTAATATACCTTGGTACCCAAGCCATTTCCTTTTTATTCTTTTGGATTAATCCCCAAGTCATTTCCTAAACGTCCATAAATACACGGAACATCCTTTAATTCCCTAATCTTTGCAATATCTGAAAATTTATTGCCATTAGAAGAAAAAAAATTAAAAAAGAAAGGATATGCAGTTACAATTAAGAATTTAAGAGCTATGAAAAGTGCTTAAATTCGTACGGACTGTGACAAAAATTGCAACCTTTTCTCATGAGACTACCGAAACTTTAACTTCGAAGGATATGAGCCTATGCCTACTAGTTTTGCACTTACCATTCACATTTGAAATTTCATATTCCTTTTACCATATGAAATGCACTTGTGAAACTGCAACAAGCAAGGGATTTGGAAACTGCACTTATGAAATTGAAGTGGAAGCATTATTAGAGCATCTCCAAAAAATTAGACGATTTCTTGAAACAAATTTGTACTTTGATAGTTGATGTGGCCATTTGCCTAGTAAAAATATGTACCCTTCCAAAAGATAAGCTAAAATAGATGAAGTATTTATTATTTTATTGTATATCTACATGACGTGACATCAAATCTTCTTCTTTCTTCTTCTTCTTCTTTTTTTTTTTTTTTTTTTTGGTTTATCAATTAGTATTTTGTTTTGCGTGTAACATGAATTATTTAAATTGTAACTTAATCAATCTTAAGACTCATCTAAAAATGGTCTCACAAGTTCTCAGGATCTTAGGAGAGCTCTACAGGAAAGTGAGCAAGTTTGCTCCCCACCATTCACCATGAACCCCCCCCCCCCCCCCCGGTGCAAACATCTTGATTATCCGGCATAACCAAAATGATAAAACGACATGTTGCGAGATGTCTTGTATATGTTGTCGTTCAGTGATTAGTTTTAAATTAGATTGGATAACTCAAAAGATTCAATGTGTTTAAACGCAAATAATTGTCAACTTTAAAATCTTGTCCAAATTGAAGGTAGAAGATGAATTTAACCTGAACGAGACTTATCAAACTCCTACTAATCCACCAAACAATTAGACTGGAAAAGTTTTCATCATAATCAATAGTCTTACATCTTTTACCTTTAACTTGAACAAAATTGTGGAGTTGGCAAAGCAAGTGATTTTCGCACTCCTTTACTCAAGTGCAAAAGAAGCTAAATTCATACAAGTTCCCGTGTACCAACAATATTTCATAACGAACAATACTTGATTACTCAAAAGATGAGTAGGAACTCCTACTCAAAATTGTTCGCTATCAATTTATAGAACTTCATGTCTATAATCAAAACCGCATAAAAATCAATAGTTACTAAGGTTGTTTAGTCATTATTGGTAAATACATTACGCACCGTCTATGTATTTGTTACAATAAATTGTCTAAACAACCTTACTTTTAATTTATTTTTTGCAGAGATGATCTTTACGATGTGATTCATAGTATGGACAATTCTAATCATGAGCACAAAGCTCTATGATTAAAACACTAAGAATTTTGAGTAAGAGTTGATACTCATCTTTGAGTAACCAAGTATTGCTCTTTCATAACAAAAGGTAACTCTTAAGCACTCATAAAGCAGTAATGGATTTGATATGTTTATAACGTGCAAATTGTTTCATGAATAGATAAGGCATGTTTCGGTATCAAATAGGATGGGGAAATTCTTTCATAACAAAGGTACCAAAACAGACTGACTGACACAATGTGAATCCAATAGAGCCTCACACATATTTGCCCATAAATAAAACTCAAAGAACCTAAAACCAAATCAAGAAATTATATCCAAACAAACGGTCCTCGGTTTATATCAATTTTCACTGACCTGTAACTTACTACCACGTAATCAAATAGGATGGGGGAAACTCTGTGACAACAAAACCGTACTGAGAGAATAACACACAACCCTTCATCCTTCAAACATGACCCGAAAGTCCCCGACTTTTGACGACAACGACGACATCAAAGGGGCCAAACCAGACCCAGTGCAAAATACCATCAACCTTCACTCTTAATCATCTTTCTTCTTCCCCTTGACATCAGGTGCCGTTTCTTCTGCTTTCTCCTCAGCAGGTGCTTCTGCTTCTTTTAGTGTATCACTCTTGGTTGCAGCAGGTGCCTCTGCCTCAGACTTCTCCCCAACACTCAATTTATCGAGAAGCCCAGCAGCTTCAGTAGCTTCCTTGCTTTCTTCTTCTGGGCTCTGGGATTCAGCAACTTCTTGAAACTTCTCCATGAACAATTTGTTATCTGATACAGCAGACAAACAACCAAACATCAACAAGCAAATTTCATGATGATGCTCGGGATCTTGTACCAAGATATGCTATAAACACATTTAGCACTTGCAGGCAACATTAATGCCAAGAAGACAAAAGTAAAAATTCTTGGAGAAGTTCCAACAAGCAAGTAGAGATTGGAAAAAGGTCCAAATTTACACTCTATGTGCAAAGGGGTATACATTCTTAGTACACGATGTCTCTATAGGTTTTAATCTTAGTTAAGTGTACCATTCCTTTTTCTTTCAAAAGAAAAGGCAGAACAGATTCGAATATGTTGATTTCAGTGACGTGGCCATAGCTTTAAAAAGAAAAATTAAGGATAAAAATCAACTTCACAAACATGATTAACCCAATCAGAAAATTACTCACCTAAGAGAAACAAAAACAAATCCACACAAAACAAAGAGTTATACATTAAATTTTTAACCTCCAATAAAAGAACAAGACATGTTGTAACCAAGGTATAAAATATCGATGATATCGGAAATATCGATAGTCCAAAAATACGGAAATACCGATGAAAATATCAGGATATTATCGATATCGATAAAAATTGAATAAAACCACGTAAATTGTAAGAAAAACTTGGAAAATTTTATTGAAACTTTGAAGAATGTTTATTTAGTCAATTATCTATTAGTTTATCAAAAAAATTAGAAGGAAATGCATTACATGATGGATTTAACTGATTTAAGTTGATTATACATTGAGCTGGCAAACACTGTGAGTATAAAATATGTAGTAATTAATGACAGAAAGATTAAACACACCATAATCATTTATATATAATGATTTACTACAATATTTTACACTTTATACATTGCATGGTAAGATACATGAGTGATTTAGAATCTTGATGAAACCACCATTACTTTTTATCTTGTCAAAAGTTGTAAAAGTTGTAAAAGTTGTCAAGAGTCAAAGACAGAGAGTCAGAGACACGGTTTTGAATTATTTGGAGGCTGTTTTTTTCTCACACGCCACCACACACACACACAGAGTCAGAGACTCTCACACGCCACCACACATGCACACAGAGATCGAGAGCCCACATGCACACAGAGACCTCAGTCTCTCGATCCTTCTCTCTTCTCCCTTCTCCCTTCTCCCACACACACACACAGATCTCTCGATCCTTCTCTCTTCTCCCTTCTCCCACACACATGACCTCCACCACCTGTGGACCGTTCCTCCTCCCCTTCTCACCTCCCGACGGCGACGAGCACCATCAGCCTAAACTTTAGGCTGTATGAGGCGGAGGATCCATCAAACCCGAGCGGGTTTTGGGATCCGGAGAGAGGATTGTAGAGAGAGGCGCAGATCTTGGCAGCTGCGACGACGGAGAGAGAGAGCGATATTATCGATTCACGATAATCAAGTGGAACACACTGAAAATATCGCTGTTGCAAAAAAACGATATTATCAACGATATTTCGCCAATAATATCGATATTTTAGACGTTGGTTGTAACATATACACATGTCCACCTAGTACATCTTTTCAAAGTTAAAATGCCAATGCTTTACTGTTGGTCATAGAATAGTTACTTATTGGAGAGCATCACACTCTAGAAACAGCTAATAGATAAAATAAACAACGCAATGTACATCATCAAATAACTCATAACACAAAGACACACATATATGGTTGCTTCTATTCACACCCGTCATCACAAACAAGTTTAACTCACAATTTTAATGTCACTTGCATCCCTCTTCAAAACCACTATCAAATGTTCAACTGACACCATTAATAAAAATGAGTTTTAACAAAACACTCTCGGTACTGTTCACTTTTAACAAAAAAACCACATTTATACATTTCCCTGGTACTATTCACTATACCTTTAAAAAGGACATTTCATTAAAAGGGAAGTTTTTTTTTTACTTTTCGTTAGTTTTTCCTTTAATAAAAACCGTATACTTATTAAACTCAGACAAAGGCATAGAAAGAAAAGTTATTAAATTTGGGTACTTCATGAGTTCGAAACGTCAAATATACTAGCACAGAAACAAACTTAGGTTGCATATGAAAGCATGGAACAGACTCAGATATATATGGGCCCTTTTTGCAAAGGGATCCCCATTTTTTCAAAAAATGAGGATTAGGTGTGGGGCCCACTCCACATCGAATTTCAACGATCCAAACTGTCTATTATGTAAATCTCGATTCATAGATCATCCTTGCAAAAAATCAATTTAATCCGAAACCATTTGTCTATTTAATTATCAAGATCAAATTTCATTGTTTCTTATATAACAAAGTATTCACTCATTTCTTTGAACCCAATTAGATGTCTTAAACATTTCCAATTTGGCTAATATTTTGCAAGGATGATCTATGAGGTACAACTTAAAAAATAGACGGTTCGGATTGTTAAATTCGATGTGGTGTGGACCCCACAACTAATCCCCATTTTTATAAAAAAAAATTGGGATCCCTCTCCTTAAAGCTTCCTCTATATATATATATATATATATATATAGAGACACACATAAAAGTAACAGTATCAGCAAGCAAGCTCAATTAAAAGTTATTTACGAAAAGACAAGTTGATTCAAACAAACTATACTCACTTTCAATGGAAGCGAATCTAATGCAGAAAAGCTCCTCCTTCAATTCCCCATCGGCAAAATCAGTTGCGTGCCAAACACAAGACTTCTCATTCCCGGCGTGCTCCTGGACTGTCATCTTCGGTAGAACTGCAATTAACAATATCACAGAGCACAAGCAAAAAAAATTCAAAACCCTAAACCCACAAATCATAACAAATCATAAAAATTGTACGTTCTTAAAGGTACACATGGACTGTGGGAGACTAACCGAGATGATTGGCGCAGATCTTTAGGGTTTTGGACTGGCGCATGACAAGGCGGACCTTGCCCGTCTTTTTGTGCTTGAGAAACTTGACAGTGCCAGCACCTCGCTCTTTCCACTGGTTACCGTCTTTATCAAATCGGTAAAGCTTCGCCTTCCTAATTACACAAACACAGCAAAGAGATTAATAAGGATTTAACAGTGTTGAGTACACTAATCGAACCAAACCGAATCCAATCAATCAAACCCTAGCTATGATCTTGCAGATCGGTGTAAAAAGCAAAAAACCCTAGAATCGGACGAGAAATGAATCGGGGGAGAGATGCTTACAGATCGAGGATGGCGTCTTCCTCTTCTTCGCCGGTGGTAACGGCGACCTCCTCGAGCCGGACAATCGGAGCGACCTGAGCTCCGGTGTCCTCGTCGTCGCCGGCGAGTGGGGCCTCCTCGTCTTCTCTGTGCTCGGGATCGGCGGCACTCGACATCTTGTAGAGAAAGAAAGTAGGAAGTAGGAGTGGTAGAAGATTGTAGAGAGATAAAGAGAGAAATATCAGATAGGAGCGTGTAGAGAGAGAATTCGGAACGGGATGAAGGTTGAGGGTTGTTGGGTTTTTATACCAGGAGAGCTAGCAGTAACACGCTCATAGACGGCTATTCAAAATAACGACAAAAAGGCCCAAATCACTAAGCCCAAAACTCTTTGAGTCACACGATAAGCTAATTATAATTAGAGATTGGACTCTCATAATCGAAACATCAAACTTCTCAAGTTTAATGTGAACTCAAGGTTCGTTTGGGAGTGTTTTTAGAATAGCTGAAAGCGCTTTTCGTGAAAATGTTTTTGGAACCATCATCAGTAAAATGCAAGTGAATCCTAGAAAATCACTTTGAGTGTTTTTGAAATCCAAAAACATATCCATGGTCTTTGAGGCAAGACCTAAAAGACAGATTTTTTGGATCATTGAAATATATTACAAAGCCCCACAAAAACGTGTACAAAAATTATTTAAAAAAACTAGTACCACGAATCCGTCCCTATATATCTATATACTAAATACTTTTTCTTGTGCCCTTCAGATTTAAGGGGGCCCGGGGGTTGGGGGGACAATCTTCAAGAGCAATGGAAAGAAATGTCTAACTCACCAAGTGGGAAGTGTTAGTACAAAAATTTGAGCAATGAAAAGTTTCTTGACACTAACAAGAACAAGTTCAACAAAATTTCCTATACAGGTAGTAAGAGTGTTGCCACAACCATAGCCATGAACTAAGTGCAAGCACGGTTGCCATCCTACATCTCTCGAACAGCCAAGCAAAAAAGAATTTGATACTGTAAATTAAAAAGAATTTCTATAAACGTCACCATAAACCCGCAGAAAACAAAGATGTTGTACCGGCTCAACCCTTCATTGAAAACGAATTGCCTGCAGCCTGACAGAAGAGTTGCGGACATACTAGTTTCAACCAGTAGGAGTTGTTAGAGCGCTCGTAAAACCTCAATCCGTGTCAAAATTTAGTAAGAGGGGCCCATTTGCGGCATTCCAAATGGTGGCATTGGCGGCATCCCCATCCCTCCCATTGGCGGCATTGGTGGTGGAGCATAACCTCCCATTCCCGGTGGTGCAGGCAAGGCAGGCAGCAACTGAGCATACATATTCTGCAGATCCAAAAAACAATCGTCTTTCAAAATTTCTTGAAGACACAAAATTTAAAAGAAAGGCTCTCAATGACACAAGGATAAAGCAAAACAGAAATACCTGCTGGGCAACCAATTCCTTCTCCTCTTTCTCTTTGGCTTTCACCTCGTTTTGAGCTTCGATTTTGTCTTTAATAAGTTCATCAACCTTTCCTGTGTACTCTCGAATAAACTAGAGAGAGAAGGTTGGGTAAGTGAGGAACAATTAAAGGTAACTAATGGACAAAGACAACACCAATAAAAGCATTACCTGCAGAAGGTATGGTAAGGCAAAATCAATTATATTGTTCATCCACGCAAGCTCGAGGGCAACATCTGGCCGGATCATATCATAACAAACAAATAGGCATGCAGCAAAACACTCTTTCTTCCCCTGCATATACATTACAGAAGAATATGATTACAAAACCACATAAAAAATAATACTTTACAAAGAGAAAGGGAAATAAGCATGGACTGAACCGCCTTCTTTAGTTCATGAGGTGGAAAGAGGGAAAGAAATAAATGTGTATGTTTGAGCAGATAAATCCTTGCTTTATTTGGTATACATGAGCGCTCCTTAACTAGTGCATAGAAAGAACACAGACCTGCTCAATGAAATAGATAAGCAGTTCCTCCGAAAGTTCATGATCACCAGACTGCGAGCATGTCTCCATGCAATCTTTGTAATGATTGTCTTTCTTTGACAAGGCAATGGATTGCTTCCATCTACCTGCTTTCTTGTAAATGTATGCAGCAACACGTCTCATCTCCAAAAGCTCATGTTTCTCAAGCTGCTCATTTGCATCAATAACAAATAATAAGTACAAGCCTCAATCAAAGACTTCCCATGTATGAGAAACTTCAACCTCACCTTTTGAGCAAGACCGATCTGATCAAAGCTGTCGTGTAAATCTATTGATTCACGAAGCCTGTCATAGTCTTCCTCCTCTATGTATATTTCATTTAGAGCTTCATTTACAGCAGTTACATTGTTGCTCTGAACTGCAACCATGTATGGCTTTATGAGACAGATGTGACCAGCCTGAAACTCAAAGGGATTGAAAATGTAAGCACAAAAGAACTCTTTCCAAACCCTGCCAGAAGATAAATTTGGCAGCAGAGACCAGTATAAATAACATCGTGAGAGAGAAGCAAACCTTTCTCATTATATCCACCACTCTGGTGTGGTCGACACGAAGTGCAATCACATTAAGAACATCATTAATAACATCAGGATGTTCTTCTAAGTAGAAGTGCACAGCCCTATAGTAGAGTTCGACACTTGCAACTTTGACAATAACATCCTTGAATTGCATGTGGTCCCATGCTTCTGGGGAGTGGTTCATTATGGTAGTTGCAGCATTATCAAACTCATCATATTGGATATATAAGTATGTTAATTCGTTCCAGTGCTGCTGTTCATCACAAGCTCGTATAAGCTTGGGAATGTTCAGACGGGTAGAGAACAGTTTAATGTGTTCCATAAGCTTCTCAGGACGGTATCTTGCATAGAGAACTCCTAATTCCGTAAAGATGCCCATATGTGCACGCTCCAACCCTAGCCCACTCTCCATGAGACTAATGAGCTCATTAAAGCATCCCCTGTTCTGGTAATACTCACAGACCTCTTCCAAATCATCCACCTATAAATAAAACATGCACGAGTAAGGAATAACCAAAAGTATAATTGACCAACCAATTAATTGTGTCCTATGGTGCTTACAATCTGCAGTGCTTACAACTTAACAAAAACTTAATCCAAGAATACACCTCCCATTTTAGGAAACATCTTAATAAACAAAGCATCAGATATAACTTCGGGAAGACATGCAAAATTAACATAAATGGTAAAGGCTACCTGAATGATGATGTTGAGTCCACAAATCTGAGCTAAGCGGAATTCCTCAGCATCAACGCATGCAAAGCAAACGAACTTCCACGTTTTTGAGCTGTTAGCTTTCCGAGCTGCATCAACGGCACCTTGAAACTGATTTAGCTTCACAAGAGTGCATGCTAGTTTACCCCAGTTAGAAATGAATGCAAATATGATCTTGGCTGCTTCGTATAGGGCCTCATCAAACAAGCGATCCCCAACATTTTGGAGATTGGCAACATTTGGCATAAGAATGAATTCTTCAATATCACCAAGCCGATCAATCTTAGCATACGCATAAATAAGTTCACTGTCGACCTTCGGCTCCTTGGTCTTCTGCCTAACCATCAGAAGGTACCTTACCAAGTCATGATATACATCTGCATCCTCAGAAGCACGTATGACATCCAAAAAGTGGGTGGCATCATCTGCACGGATGAATGATTCGATGGCATCACTCACTAATCCCTCTCGCAATTGGGCCTTGGCCACCTGGCTCCAAACAGCATCTTCTTCAACCCGGAATGCAAACTCTACAGCTCGGTCAATGCTCTGAATGTTATCCAACAGGACATTCACAGCATCAACATTCAAATTGAACTTCTTGAAGATTGCAAATGCTTCTTCATACAATTGAGCTTCTACAGCCATTACTCCAACTGCGGGTCCATCAAAGTTGTCTAATCTATTGATATAGTCCATGACTCTGGATGGATCAGCTTTGATGGCAGTCAGAATTAACAGATTCTGCAGATTGAAGTTCCCACTAAAAGCAGAATTTTGCAGCACTATCTTTTCAAGAAGCTCAATCAACTCGTGTGGAAGGTCCGCAGTCATAAATGCTTTAACAGTTGCTGAAACTTGCTCAGGACTCTTGCTTTCAGGCAAGGCAGTAGATACAACTTGATCGATTAGTTGCCTTTTATATTCATTTTCAGGATCAAGGACCTTAGCCCAGAGGTCATCATCCATTCTTTCCACGACATATCTGACATACATATATCAAGTAAATAGCATAAGAGAGCTACATACAATCATGATCCAATAACATCTAACTGCCAAACAGAAACACACAAACCTGGCCTGGAGTTTGAACAAGGAATTTTTATTTGTAACATTAATGAGCTCATCATCACATTGCCCTCTACGGTATGCAACAACAGCAAGGGTAGGATCCCTTTTCTCACAATATTTACCCACAACGCGAGAATCATAGTATGGGTTAGTTGTGAGAAAATGCTCAGGATTGTTGCCGCTATCTATGATGATTTTACCCAGAGCATTGTGGACATGTACGTCTTGGCTTCCCTCACTCACAAGATGCTCCAAAAATTGAGTGAGCAAGCGAAGACGATTCCTGCAAATAGAAATCACAGAAACGATAAGCAACTAATGTGAGTGATGAAGGGAAAACGGGGTCATAAAGAGATCACTACACCTCTTTTCACATTCCTCGACAAGGGGCTCAACCGGTAGAAGAGAACGAACTGATAGAATAAGACCCTTAATGAAATCTTCAGGACATTCATCATCCAGTAGCTGCCCTACAACTAAAGGAGCATTTCCTGGATTGACCTATCAAGCCAAATAAGATCTATAACGGTCGATGCTCAATTTGAATAATAACATTGACAAAGCAAAAGAAATATAACAGGAAACCTGCAATTGGAAAGAAAGAAAAACGTTGATATAAAGCCTCCAAGTACAAATACCTTTTGGACATAACCTTCAATGTAACGAAGCATATTGTTCGTATACAGATAATGGGTGAGATCTGGAACAAAGCCAAAACGATCACAGACATTAATTAGAGGACGTGCGTCTGGAAGCTTTGCTTCCATTAAAAAGTTCTTAGCCTTTTCAGGGTCATAAAAATTTGATTCCCGTGTCACACGCTCCACCTCCTTAATCTGTCCAGTTTTTGCAGCTGCTTCAATGTACTTGAAATGAATATCAGGATCCTCGCTGTTCAGAAATGATGAATAAATGAAAGGGACAAAGGAAAAAGAATGCCACAAAACTTGCGGAGCAAATGAATGTCATCTGTAAATTTCTCTTCCACCTAAAGAAACTGATACCTGGAGCTCAAATATGCGCCTAGGAAGAAGTACAGCCCCTCATAGGACTTGAACTGCTCAAACAATTTTATACACTTATCTACACCCAGTTGCTCGCAATACTCTTTGGCGGTCTGTACAAAAATGATCAGGTAAGCCTCAACTTTATAAACGATGAAAGAGCAATAACTGGTAAAAATTATGTGTATATATATATATATATATTAAAAAAATAAAAAATAATAAAAAAAGCACTTTACCTGTACAATAATCTGGAGATTGCCCCTAAGATTGACCAGCAGAAGATCTTTCATGCACTCAAGAGCCCATTCTACAGAGAGAGTTCCAAAGAACTCGACAAGAGCCTAAAATACACATTGTAGTTAGATATATACTACTCCACATATGATCAAGTTATAAGGACATTTAAGTGCCAACCTGAGGGTCAATTGCATGTGTGTTCACGATGACACGTTTGATATCAGGCAATTCAGTGTAGTGCTGCACATTAAACATACTATTAGTCAGGAAACAAATTATCATTTTTAAATGAAATTTATCAGAATCCAAGAAGTACTATACCTGTAGGGCACGCAAATACAAACCAGCTTTTTCACAAAGTTGACCAATGCGTGGGCGATCATAATAGCTGAACATACCATTGGCCAATATAGCATCCGCAACATTTGGAAAAGTCACAAGATTGATTTCCAAAACCTAAACGAAACATAATATGGAGCAGATAGGTGAAGATACCAACTCTAGTTGTACTTTTAGCTTTGTTTTTGAAAAAAAAAAAAAAAAAAAAGGACAAGGAAGGGGAAAAGAAACCAAAGTTTAGAGAAAGGGTTATGAACCTTTGTCTGAAGGAATCCATGCTCAGGTAGATTCGGCTTCAGCACATCCAACAAAAAGGCTGTTGCTTCACGGATCAAGTTCCTCTGAACAATAAGAGAAAATACACAGATAAGAAGTCCCAAAACTCATACTGTTCAGAAAAACAACAAAATGAAGAACATATTCCAACCAAAAATTGTTGACACAACATAAAAGCATATATTCAATTCAAACCTGAAGGAACAGATCGGTGATGGTATTGTAGTCAATGGGGCAACCTCCCTCCATTTGAGACATCATTAGAGCAAAATTAACAGCCCCCTGCCATCAAGATGGTTGAAGTTTTTTCAATGTCAGACAATTTAGCTCAACTTGTAAGAAGAGCAAAGTACATAGTTACAAAACCGTTGTAAAGAGAAAAGTGCCTCAAACTTTCAAGATAAATGCATGTACCTGGGGATCTGCCCGCAAAATTGTTTGGAGAAGGAACAAATAATCAGGTGTATATCCAACCTGTGACAATTTAAAAATCATAATAAGATAAAAATCCAGTAAGAGCCATGGTCCATGTTATTTATAATGATAATACCAAAACTGACACAATAATAGTTTTCAGCAAAGATAATATTGCTGTTCAAAATGAGAGAATTTGAACAATTGTATCTCATTAAGATTCTAGTTCAAAGAAAAATAAAGTTGTGTTACCTGCTTTGAGTATATCAAAATCTTGTCAAATTCCCTTCTCTCAGCAAATGCTGCAACAACTTTGGGCGTTGCTCGAGCTTTGATGTATATTTTCAAAGCGAGGTCATTATCCACTGTCTGCATTGTATATATGTTTCATAATATTAGTATGACAGTATAACTCGGAAGAAAATCAAGCGGCAGCAGACTCAACAACGACATTGTTGAGTAAAAGTTGAAGAGCTGTCTAACATGATTCTCTCCTTTCTCTTTTTAGGTTAGCTAAGATCTGTTTCAGACCTTCACAAGATCTCCAAGCTCTTCACTACATTCTAGCTTGTCCTCTGCTAGCCAATTCTCCAAAAGATTCTTTTTGTTCTGATTTACAACTAAACGTGACAGTTCTAATGATTCATAAGCATTGAGTTTTCCCTTAGTTAAAAGAGTTCCAAAATACTGCAATAGAGGTGGGGTTTGCCCAGCTTGCACAGGAACACTCTGCAAAGAATAAATAATGTGTGTAAATTAGATCCTGATACAAAGATTACATACTATATAGTCTTGTAAAGGAAGCACAATGTATCCAAAGGTAATCTAAAGGTGACACTGAGAAGCACAAAACTATAAAGAATATATATGTATATAAAGTTTATAAACTGACACATGAATAAAATATCAGAATGCTATACCTGAAATTTAGCAACAGTATCAGGAGTACGGAGTATTCCCATTGGAGATTCCGCGGCAAGCTCTGCAGCCTCCTTATACTTTGTCTGAGAAAACAACTCTTGGAACCGCTGGACAACCTGAGCACGACAACCATATATTGTAGTTTCAAGATGTCACAAAGTACAAACAGAAAACAATTGTGTATTCATATTTTGTGAACACCCACAAAGACTTAAATTACTGAAATGCACCATAGAACTTCCCAGAAAAAGGTTGTTTTCAGAGTGAATATAAGAATGATCCAGTTTCTACATATCACTACATACTCAGCATAAGGGGGAAAGACAAGCACCCAAAAAAACACCCACACTATCGTTATATACTGATTTCCTTCTTCAACACCACAAGAAGTATTGACAACAACTAAGATAAACGTGCCAATTTGAGAAATTTATGACAAAAACCAACTGCAATCGTTACCAGGTCCTCAGCACCAGGAAGGTTTCCTCTTTTCGCAAGACTCACTGCAAGCCCCAAATTGTTTAACTGCAAAATCCCCAAACAATAAATTAAAGACCCAACACTTTCTTTTCTCCAATAGTCAAAAGCACAAAATGATTCAAAAGCATACCTGACCACTAACAAATGGTACAATTGTTTGTTCATTTATAGTGGCAAGTAAGACCTGGCCTCTCCTATTGATTGCATAAAAACCCCCAACAGTTGAAGCTTCAGCTGTCAAAAATATAGGATCTGGACTGATTCGATTTCTATAAACTGCAGTTGCTGTCTCTAGGTCATATACAAATAAAAGTCCAAGCTTTGTGACAACATATATCAACCCATACTTTTCCGATATCTGAAATCAAGAAGAGAAAAAAAAAGAATGTAGTTTGATTGATAGGTAAAATATATGGGATAAATCAAAGTAATAACAGCCAAAAGTAAGACCTGCATTGATACTGGAAAGTCATCAGCAAAATCAGGAGGAAAGAATAAATCTGCTTGCTTCTTAGTATATGATGGTTTTCCTGATGACAATTCACAGTAAATTAGTTCCAGAAATTAATCCTAAATCAGAGTAAAGCATGTCACAGATGCATAAGACTACAAAAGGATTATGACACAGAATATATAGAAAAGCTAGCCAACAATAAATGTTAGATCTGTGTGATGTGCAGTAATATATTCTCATATATTTTAAAAGGAATCCGGTGAAGAAGCAGTGTACCGGGCTGGGCACCAAGCTCAATTACATGCATCTTTGATGTAACCTGTCCAGCATTGGAGGACTTTGAGGCAAAACAAATAAGAATTGAAGGATGCTCATTCCCTGGAACCTGCATGTAACAGAAAAGTTAGTAAGGATTAAATATAGCACAGTAGTAAACTGCATATCTTTAAGCCAAGAGAAACTGAGAAAGAAGTATGGCACCGCACTTTAAATGTGGCAAACGATGCAGCATGTGCTTCAAGAGCCTGACTACGTTTCTGTTCCACAGAAAAAAGCTGCATGTTTCCTTTGACAAGTTGTGGCCTCTGCAATCATTTTGGCAGAAGAAATATGTTAAACTGTTAAAGATGTCATTAAATCTGGTAAACCGTAATTAGCTCCAGTCGTTAAATTATAATTAATGAAATAAAAGTAAATAAATAAAATGACAAAAATCTTCTTTTCAATAAAATAATTACATACTCCCAAGTATTAGTAAAATAAAAAGGATAAAATGCTGAATTATAATGAGTGCAACTAGAACATCTTATCTAATCCCGGCTCCCATGAATTGAAAACAGCACAACATTTTGACCACTCTTCTAAATCTTTTTAGCAACTCCGCCGTGTAAGTTTATCTTACATTGCCGGTCCCAAGCCCGGATAAAGGAGGAGGGGGAGGGCGTCAGGTAGTCGACAGCCGGCACTCCATGATCACGTCGAATCCTTATGAAAATGAATCCAGAACGAAATCGCGCTAAAGCTAGGGCGTCACCCGTAAGTGGCGCGTTGTGTGGCCCGAGCACAGTGATAAGTGAGCAAGGGTCGCTGTATCTCCATCGGCACCCGGATGCAGTGTTAAATGAGCAAGGGGGCTATAGAAACTTCTTTTCGAACGACTCCACTCAAAGTTGTTTGGGAGCATATGCTCCTATCAACTTTACACGGGACACACAAAAGAAGTACTTTGATCCTATTAGACGGGGAAGGGTGAAGAAGCTAGGATAGAAGGGTAGAGTTCAAGAGAGCAAAATGCGTTTAGGAACGTGGAATATAGGAACCTTGACGGGAAAATCTATGGAAGTAGTAGAAGTTATGGTGAGGAGAAGGATAAATATTATGTGCCTACAAGAAACTAAGTGGGTTGGGCGTAAGGCAAAGGATCTAGAAAACTCAGGGTTTAAACTATGGTATTCGGGCACAAATAGAACGAGAAACGGTGTTGGCATCATCATGGACAAGACCTTGACACAAGATGTTGTAGATGTCAAGAGGGTAGGAGATAGAATCATGGCAATCAAGATTGTAATAGGACAAGAACTTATCAATGTGATTAGTGCGTACGCACCTCAAGTAGGGTTGGATACGAGTTCGAAGGAGAATTTTTGGGAAGACCTTGGAGACTTGGTGCAAGGAATTGCTCAGACGGAGAAGTTATTTATAGGAGGAGATTTAAATGGACACGTGGGCAGGGAGACAGGCAACTATGGAGGTTTTCATGGTGGCCATGGTTTTGGGGAGAGAAACGAGGATGGGGAAGCTATCTTGGATTTTGCAATGGCATATGATCTCTTCTTAGCCAACACCTTCTTTAAGAAGCGGGAAGAACATGTGATCACCTACAAGAGTGGGTCGTCAAAAACACAAATAGATTTTCTTCTAATGAGGAAAAGGGATCGTATAACTTGTAAGGATTGCAAAGTTATACCAGGAGAGAGCGTGGCTAATCAACATCGCTTGTTGGTGATGGATGTACATATCAAAAGAGTGAGAAAAAAGAACAAGACTTGGAAGTGCCCAAGGACTAGATGGTGGAATCTAAAAGAAGAAAAACAAGCCATTTTCAAAGAGAAAATAACCACCCAGTGTGTGTGGGATAGAGAGGGGGAAGCTAACCAAATGTGGGATTCCATGGCTAGTTGTATCCGAAAAGTAGCAAAAGAGGTGTTAGGAGAGTCCAAGGGCTTTGCCCCACACCAAAAGGAATCTTGGTGGTGGAATGAGGAGGTACAAACAAAGGTGAAGGCTAAGAAGGAATGTTGTAAAGCCTTATACAAGGATAGGACCGATGAAAATGGTGAAAGGTATAGAAAAGCGAAGCAAGAGGCGAAGAAAGCTGTGAGAGAAGCTAAGTTAGCGGCTTATGACGATATGTATAAACGACTAGATACCAAAGAAGGAGAGTTGGATATCTATAAACTAGCTAGAGCAAGGGAAAAGAAGACAAGGGACCTAAATCAAGTGAGGTGCATCAAGGATGAGGATGGAAAGGTTCTTGCTACAGAGAACGCGGTTAAAGACAGATGGAAAGGTTATTTTCATAATCTTTTCAATGAAGGACATAAAAGGAGTGCTTCTTTAGGGGAGTTGAGTAACTCAGAAGAGTGTAGAAACTACTCTTTTTATCGTAGAATCCGGAAGGAAGAAGTGGTTGTAGCTTTGAAGAAGATGAAGCATAGAAAAGCAGTAGGCCCAGACGATATACCAATCGAAGTGTGGAAAGTTTTGGGAGAGACGGGTATAACATGGCTCACTGACCTTTTCAATAGGATTTTGAAAACGAAGAAGATGCCAAATGAGTGGCGAACGAGCACTTTGGTGCCTATCTACAAGAATAAGGGCGATGTACAAAATTGCATGAACTATAGAGGTATTAAGCTAATGAGTCATACAATGAAGCTCTGGGAGAGAGTCATTGAGCATAGATTGAGGCAAGAGACACGGGTTTCGGACAACCAATTCGGGTTCATGCCAGGGCGCTCAACCATGGAGGCAATCTATCTCTTACGAAGATTGATGGAAAGATATAGAGATGGGAAAAAGGATTTACACATGGTCTTTATAGATTTGGAAAAAGCATATGATAGGGTCCCAAGAGACATTCTTTGGAGGATTTTAGAGAAGAAAGGAGTACGAGTAACATATATCCAAGCTATACAGGATATGTATGAAGGAGCAAAGACTGCCGTAAGAACTCATGAAGGACAAACCGAAAGCTTTCCCATAACTGTAGGATTACATCAAGGCTCATCCTTAAGTCCTTACCTTTTTGCGTTGGTAATGGATGAGTTAACAGGACATATTCAAGATGATATTCCTTGGTGTATGCTTTTCGCAGACGATATAGTGTTGATAGATGAAACTCAAGAAGGGGTAAATGCAAAGCTTAACCTTTGGAGAGAAGTGTTGGAATCTAAAGGTCTTCGCCTAAGCCGATCAAAGACAGAATATATGGAGTGCAAGTTCAGTGCAAATGGAGGCCAAAACGAGTTAGGGGTGAGGATCGGAGATCAAGAAATACCAAAGAGCGACCGTTTTCGTTACCTAGGATCTATCTTGCAAAAGAACGGAGAATTAGATGGAGATCTCAACCATAGAATACAAGCTGGATGGATGAAGTGGAAGAGTGCATCCGGCGTGTTGTGTGACCGCCGTATGCCACTGAAGCTCAAGGGAAAATTTTATAGGACGGCAATAAGGCCGGCGATGCTGTATGGCACAAAATGTTGGGCGGTGAAGCATCAACACGTACACAAAATGGGTGTAGCGGAGATGAGGATGCTTCGTTGGATGTGTGGGCACACGAGAAAGGATAAGATTAGGAATGAGGATATCCGGGGTAAAGTAGGAGTAGCCGAAATTGAAGGAAAGATGAGAGAAAATCGGTTACGGTGGTTTGGACATGTGCAAAGAAGGCCTACTGACGCTCCGATTAGAAGATGCGACTATGGGACAGAGGTTCAGGGTCGAAGGGGTAGAGGAAGACCCAGGAAAACTTTGAGAGAGACCCTAAGAAAAGACTTAGAGTACTTGGATCTAACGGAGGACATGACACAGGACAGAACACAATGGCGTTCTAAGATTCATATAGCCGATCCCACTCAGTGACTTGGATTTTCCAAGTCTCCAACCGAGAAGTTGTCCTCGCTCGGGAAATTAAGGGAACACTACCTCAACCTACATGCTCCACTCACAAAGCTTCAACATACAAGCTTCAACAAAAGAAAATTCAAAGAACTTAGCGAAGAAGGCTTTGGTGATTTAACACAATACGTTGAAATGAAGGGAAGCTTATTTATTGATATCCCCGATAAATTACAAATATGTACATATACTTGAGTCAAAATAAACAAACAAGAGGGAGCCTTCACAAAGGTTGCTTAGGAGAAGTCTCGGCAGTCGGTAGAGCCCCAGAAAGAGAAGGCACCAGAGGGGGATCATTCGGAGCCTCAGTACTGGACAGAACCCTAGAAGGAGGAGGCATCAGAGGTTGATCATTTGGAGCTTCATTACGCGGTACAGCCCCAGAAGACGAAGGCAATAAATGCCTTTGGAACAAACCCACAAATCTCTGATGATCAAGTAAAACCTGACCATCAGATTCCTTCATCTGGTCAAGCTTCCTCTTCATGTTTGTAGCATAGTCATGTGCGAGCCGGTGCAACTGTTTATTCTCATGCTTGAGCCCTCTAATCTCCTGCTTGAGACTCATCACTTCAGCCGCCAATGATTCAACTTGGCGGGTTCGAGCAAATAGGCGTTGGGCCATATTAGACACAGAACCTGCACACTGAACACTAAGAGCCAGAGAATCCTTAACAGCCAACTCATCAGACCGTTTGGAAAGTAGTCTGTTATCTTTGGGAGTGAGAAGGTTCCTGGCCACTACCGCAGCGGTCATATCATTCTTCATCACGGAATCCCCAACGGTAAGAGGACCAGTAGGGGAGACGAAGGATGGGCGCCATATGTTGTCTGGAGAAGGCGGGGCTGCCTCTTCAACAAGGTTCAAGTCAAAACGACGGTCGGAGGGGCCAGACATTTTCAAAGGTGTAGAAAAGAGAAGAGGTCGGACAAATCAAGATCTTAGAAGTGCAAGAATGGAGCTTCTACTGGTGGATATTCAAGTGTGCTTTGGAACTTAATGTCAGCCTCTATAAAAATCTGCACTCGACGAAGCTTCAGAAATCGAAGAGGCGTTTGCTTTCTCAAAAGCTGGGCTGCTCAGAGACCACGAGGGTCGATCTCAGAAATCGAAGAGGCGTTTGCTTTCTCAAAAGCTGGGCTGCTCAAAGACCACGAAGGCCGATCTCAGAAATCGAAGAGGTTTGCTTTCTCAAAAGCTGGGCTGCTCAGAGACCACGAGGGCCGATCTCAGAAATCGAAGAGGTTTGCTTTCTCAAAAGCTGGGCTGCTCAGAGACCACGAGGGCCGATCTCAGAAATCGAAGAGGTTTGCTTTCTCAAAAGTTGGGCTGCTCAGAGACCACGAGGGTCGATCTCAGAAATCGAAGAGGCACCTACTTTTCCAGCCTTGTCAGCACCTGTCACACGCACACTCAGCTTTGCGGAAATTATGGGCATTCTGTCGAAGATTTCTGGCGAAGTAGAAAGCACATGAATCGTACTGTTCAATCACCCACTTCCCACACGCAACAGTAGCTCATGGGTACCACATATAACTTTGCCAAAGTCCTCTGACAAAGTTGAGACTACTTTTCCAGCCTTGTCAGCACCTGTCACACGCACACTCAGCTTTGCGGAAATTATGGGCATTCTGTCGAAGATTTCTGGCGAAGTAGAAAGCACATGAATCGTACTGTTCAATCACCCACTTCCCACACGCAACAGTAGCTCATGGGTACCACATATAACTTTGCCAAAGTTCTCTGACAAAGTCGAGACACGTGAAGCTTGCAACTCTCACTACATCGCTCTGACCAAGAAGGGTAAAAGAATAGCAAAGAAACAACACTAACAAAGTTTAGACACATAAATTTTGACGGCCTAGCTACCATATTATTACCCACAAGGGTAAAGGAACAGTACCACTGCTGGATAATTGGAAAGTCCCGGTGTGTCAACCTCTGTGCTTCATGGCAAGGTAGACTAGCAAACATGCCCAACCTTTACTCACATTCGAGAAAACACTCCCAACAAGATTGCTTGCCCCAAAATCGAAGAGGCATCGCCCTCCGAATCTCGAGAGCCAGACTCCCAACATGATTACTTTCTCAAAAATCGAAGAGAGGGTAAAGGAACAGTACCACTGCTGGATAATTTGAAAGTCCCTGTGTGTCATCCTTTGTGCTTCATGGCAAGGTAGACTAGCAAACATGCCCAACCTTTACTCACATTCGAGAAAACACCCCCAACAAGATTGCTTGCTCCAAAATCGAAGAGGCACCGCCCTCCGAATCTCGAGAGCCAGACTCCTAACATGATTACTTTCTCAAAAATCGAAGAGAGGGTAAAGGAACAGTACCACTGCTGGATAATTGGAAAGTCCCTGTGTGTCAACCTCTGTGCTTCGTGGCAAGGTAGACTAGCAAACATGCCCAACCTTTACTCATATTCGAGAAAACACTCCCAACTCCCAACATGATTACTTTCTCAAAAATCGAAGACACCGCTCTCCGAATCTCGAGAGCCAGACCCCCAGCATGATTGCTTTCTCAAAAATCGAAGAGGCATCGTTCTCCGAATCTCGAGAGCCAGATCCCCGACAGGATTGCTTGTTCGAAAACCGAAGAGGCACCACTTTCCCAACTTCAAGAGCCGGATCTCCTTGGATAAAGCTTGTCTGTAATCTTCACACGCAACATCAGCTTTCCAGATACCACAGACCACTTTTTCAAAGTGCTCTGACAGAGTTAAAACTTGTGAAGTTGGCAGCTCCCACTACCGTGCTATGACCAAGCAGGGTAAAGGAATAGCATTATTACTTGATGTTAGGGAGACTCCTATATATGTCGACCTCCATTCCCAACGGACAGGCAGACCTACAAAAATGCTCAACCCTTCCTCTTATCTGAGAGGGCACTCCCAACGAAGCCTTTCGAAATATTCAGCTTTCTTTCCCCCCGATAATACCTCTGTAAACAAGCTATACTAGAGCAAGAATATCTCATATCATCAGGGTTAAAAGCAAGAGTATCCCATATCATGCTTTTTCCCTGTCTTTTCCTTTGGCCTTGTTCTTACCTGCAAGACAAGGAGAAAGAGAGCAATCAGTCAGCACTTGGAATCAAGCTTCCAACCAGGAACTGACTGCCTGGAACCCCTTACCCTGGCATTGCTCTCGAGTACTCATCTTCAACATCTTATGCTTCCAAGGAAGATACCGCATCTGCCTGAGGAACAGATAGGGCAAGTGAAAAGGATACAAGGAAGCATGTGGAGACAAGCGTAACAGCACACGTGCCGATACATCCACTACTCTGTCAAAAGCAAAAGTATCCCATATCAGCAGGGTGGAACGTACTCTAGATTTGATGGACTTGTTTTGACCCTCAAATTCTTCAGTCGGCCTTATACTTTGGAGGAAACCAGAAAACCCTCCAGCCCGGTTCAAGAATAAGCCTGTGGAAAGTTACTTCTTCAAAAGCAAAAGTATCCCATATCATCTCTTCTCATTTTTCTTCTCTTTATCCTTCATGCTGCCTGCAAGATAGGGAGAATGTGAACAATCAGCCGGAGCTCTGATTGCTTACCTTGTCTGTTACCTCTTTCAGCAGATCCCCTAGCTCGGCGACTTGGGGGACTCCTACTACATGGTTTGTATCGCGCTTGACCAAGCCTGAAACTACAAGTAAGCTTCAAGTGACATTGATACATTACCTTGTGCATCTCCACCAGTTACAGATACCACCCCTGGATGGAGGAAGAGTACTTCCAGAGAAGATTCCACATCTACCTATGAGACAGATAAGGAAAGTCAAGCCGATACCACACTCCGGGACTTAGAAGTTTCGTGGTTACGAGATCATTCTCCCACAATATTTCCTAATGTCATTTGTACTAAATCATTCACTTGTACTCCCTAAAGGAGAGCTTGAACCTATGTACTTGTGTAAACCCTTCACAATTAATGAGAACTCCTCTATTCCGTGGACGTAGCCAATCTGGGTGAATCACGTACATCTTGTGTTTGCTTTCCTATCTCTATCCATTTATATACTTATCCACACTAATGACCGGAGCAATCTAGCGAAGATCACAAAAAGTGACCGTTTTCGCTACCTAGGATCTATCTTGCAAGAGAACGGAGAATTAGATGGAGATCTCAACCATAGAATACAAGTTGGATGGATGAAGTGTAAGAGTGTATCCGGCGTGTTGTGTGATCGTCGTAGGCCACTGAAGCTCAAGGGAAAATTTTATAGGACGGCAATAAGGCCAACGATGTTGTATGGCACAGAATGTTGGGCGGTGAAGCATCAACACGTACACAAAATGGGTGTAGCGGAGATGAGGATGCTTCGTGGGATGTATGGGCACACGAGAAAGGATAAGATTGGGAATGAGGATATCCAAGGTAAAGTAGGAGTAGCCAAAATTGAAGGAAATATGAAAGAAAATCGGTTCCGGTGGTTTGGACATGTGCAAAGAAGGCCTACTGACGCTCCGGTTCGAAAATGTGACTACGGGACAGAAGTTCAGGGCCGAAGGGGTAGAGGAAGACCTAGGAAAACTTTGGAAGAGACCCTAAGAAAAGACTTGATTACTTGGATCTAACGGAGGACATGACACAAAACCGAGCGCAATGGCGTTCTAGGATTCATATAGCCGACCCCACTTAGTGGGAAAAGGCTTTGTTGTTGTTGTTGTTCTAAATCTTTTTAGCAACTTCACAAGTAAGTAAACATTAAAAAGAAAATAGCAATAATGGGTAATGTCCAAACATATTAACCATCTAATGAAAAAATTATTTTCATACAGTTATGTACAATTATAGAGGCGCCAGTTCACACACTTCAGATTTTGAGAATTCATCGACAGGATTACAGAGACAAAAGCAGTACAAAGGCAAAAAAGGGAAACAAGATAATCACTCACCTCTGCTGAACCAGGAGCAATTCCAATTAAGACCAACCACTTTTCCGAAGGATCACAACGGTAGTTGATTATTTGATTGTTTGCCAAATTAGCTGTCCGCTCAAAGACCTTTGTAGGCTCGGAATCACCTAAAAGTCAAATATATATAAAACATGTGCAAAAAATATAAGAATAAAAAGCTCTGTGGAGAGATGAGATAATGCGAAGAAAACAAAATAAAAGAAACCAGATTCAAGGATATGTAAAGACGACTTACCTTCAATTAACCAATGATATACTGAGGTCTGAGTGACTAGACCTAGCATCTTTGGAGTGATCCACTTCCAAAAGACAACCTACAAAGAACAAAACAATGAGCAAACAGAAACATTAGGATTAAAACCAGTTAGTAAATCAAATCTATAAGAAAAGATTTTAAACGTTCACAAGATCACATTCAACGTTGTGAATGCCAAAAAAGGGCAAGATCATCACCTGCTCAGGCATTTGATGTGATTTCATCTTTGCTTTCATTTCAATGTTAAAGATTTGTAAATGGTCCTGAGCAGTTCCTTGGACTTGAGCTACACATTAAATTCAGCCATCGATCAGCGAGGCAATCACCACAACAAATAATTAAGAAAATAAATTAAACAACTCAACACAAACAGTGTCAGTTTGAATTCCACAGAAATAAATTTCAAATAATCCTTCATATATGCAGTAACCAATCATTTCTGACGATCAACAAATGGTGCATGTGAATAATAGCAATGACACAGTTGCGATATACCTTCACAGTGGTAACTCAAGCTGAAAATGCATTACTGCACATTGGAATTGCATCAATACATTGATTTCAAGTATTCAAATTTTACCTTTTAGAGCAAGAATTCTGGAATTGGGATTCATCAAAGCCGAGTCGGCGGTAATGGGTCGACGCAACGGCTGCATGGGCATGTTCATATCGATGATAACGACGCTATTCTGCGGTGATGTCTCCCTAACACAAATGTACTTATCCGATTCCATAGTCACATGCGTAAACGTAATGAATTGGGGATTGATCCCAATACTAGGCAGCTGAAAAACCACACAAAATACAAATCAACAATCACATTATTGCACTCGATCACTCAAACACAATGCCAAAAATCCAACAAAACAAAATACAGAAAATTGCACAAATAATACATAATTCGCAAATGGGTCACTGGGAAACAGAGTGAAAATGCAGTTTCCTAAAGGATCTGGATCGATCCGATGAAGCATTGGATCAAATGAGGAAACCCCAGAAACGGTTCGATGAAATAAGGATCGAGATGAAGGTGGCATTACCGTGAGGGCCTCTTTCATGGTCATGGGGGCGTTACCGGCGGCCATGGTGCCTGGGTCGGGGCTTCGATAAGAGGACCCGATAAGCGGAGAAGAATGTGGCACAGCAGAAGCTTCTGTTTGTGGATTTGCAGAGGGGAGAGAGAGAGAGAGAGAGAGAGAGAGAGAGAGAGAGAGTCTGTGTGGATCTTGTAGTATGGGAATGTATACAGAAGAGGAGGAGCTATAGTATGCGTTTCTTCACGCGCAAAATTTGTGAATCGATTGCTGAGTGGGGTTGTACGTTGTGAACGTGATGGGTTAGTCGAATGCACTTGTCAACGTACAAGGATTGCACGTAAGTCGAAGCATTTTGATGAAAAAGCAGAAATATTTCTAATTTTAGAAGTCACCATGCGTTTTTTATGAATTTGGATCCTCCCGGGACACAACTAATAAGAAATTTGAACCGTTCAATAGAGAGAATGAGATATTCGGGTCCTTAGTTGTGTGAGGTGACCAGCATAATGAGTTCATGAAAACCGTTGAATTTAATTTGAGTGATACAGATTTTATGTTTCATGAGCTCCAGACAGTGAGATTCGGATAAAATCTATACATAATACGTAGAATAATGTGTACTTATCATATTGTGTAACAATTTTATCTCATTGTATGTTTGTTTTATGCATAATAGTTTAGAAATCTTAAACACTTTGTAGCTAAGAAACCCCACAAAAGGTTTTTTTTTTCTTTTTTTTTTTTTTTTTTTTTTTTTTTTTTTGTGTTCCTTGAGTAATTTTGTCAAACCATACAAAGTTGTAAGGGATATTACTGTTTTAATTACTAACAAAGCGAGAGAAGATAGTTTAAACTCGAGACGTAATAGATTGAAAGTGATATCTTATTTATTATTAAATTGAGATATTTTGAAAAATAAAAAATTATAACCATAAAGTAAAAACAATAATGTAAGTTAGACTAGTTGATCTAAGTAGCCAGTTCACTTTTTTAACTCGAATTAGAGTAGCGTTTCCCAAAGAGTAGTTTAAAATGTTGCAAATTTGTTCTTTTTTTTAAAAAAAAAAGAAAAATATTAATGGGGAGTTGGGCTTATTTTACATGCCGATTGGTTTATTGTATGGGCTTGCCTAGTAAAATAACTTGACCGATATGTGGGCACCCTTAGGCCATCTCCAACCGAAGGATCCAGAGGGCCAGAGGGCCGAAAATAGCTCTAAAATCGTCTCCAACCGAGGGCTAGGCCAGAGGGCTCGGGAATCTGGGAGGGCCCCACGGGATCGGAGAGGGCTGGAGGGCTGGAGGGCTGGCTGCTTTCGGCCAGCCAGCCAGCCCCGGGCTGGCTATTTTTTTTTTTAATGTTTCTTATTTCTGTCGGTTATAACCGACAGAAATAATATAATATATATTATTTCTGTCGGTTACAACCGACAGAAATAACATTTTGAATTCAAACTTCCAACGCCTAGCGCCACTAGCCGTTGTAAATCCTTTTTTTTTTTTTTATGAATTTAAACCTTTTTTTTTTTATGAATTTAAACCTTTTTTTTTTCTTTTTTTTTCTATAACTTCCTATAACTTCTATTTTACAAAATTTGTTTCAATTTTTTTTTAATTCTATTTTTTTCCTATAACTTATATTTTACAAAATTTGGTTCATATTTTTTTCATATAACTTCTATTTTACAAAATTTGTTTCATATTTTTTTTTTTAAATTCCATTTTTTCCTATAACTTCTATTTCACAAAATTTGTTTCATATTTTTTTTTAAATTCTAATTTTTTCCTATAACTTCCTAAGCCATTATACAACATTAAATTAAATTAAGTAACATGAAACAACATTAAACAATATGAAACAACATTAAATAACATTAACCGACATAAAAATTATACAACACTAACCAACATGATTTTTAAATAATATTAAGTTGTAGTTTTTAAATAATAAATTATGTTTGGCCCTATGGCCCTTTGGCCCTCGGTTGGAGACGGTTTTTTTTTACAGGGCTAAAACGAGCCCTCTGGCCCTCTGGCCCTCGGTTGGAGACGGAGGCAAATATGGCCCTGTACTGTTTATTAAAATATTAATATCTTGGAGAATCTTGGAGGGCCAGAGGGCTAAAACGAGCCCTCTGGCCAGCCATCGGTTGGAGATGGCCTTATTAGTTTAAGCTCGGGGTGGCCTTCTACTATCTCATTGGGCTAGTTGTTCTTTTCCTACTTTTCTATCATCAACTACGTTTAACGACACTTTACTGCATTGACAGAAAGCGATAATGTCTATATATTTTAGTGCAAGTTTGATCCCAATTAATCCTCCTCCCCTCCTTAACATTCAACACTTTAACCCACTAACGTAATCGCTTCTTAAAAAAAAAAGAAAACTATATTTCATTTTTATTTTAAAAGAAACAAACATAATTGTCACAGCAGTCCACCATAGAGATCAAAACTTGGAACTAATTTTAAGCTTTATATCCATTGCGTCGCGAGCATTTGGATGACAGTTTTTAAGGGCATCTCAGATTTTCAAAAAACAGAACCCAGCTCTTACATGAAGAATTTTTGAGTTTAAAGGTCAACTGACCCACCTTGCCCCAAGGTGGATTCCCCCGGCATATATCAACGCTAAATTAAGGACAAAAGAAAGTGTCAAGATCGTTTCCATTAGATTGTAGTGTTTGTTTGTTGGTGAATTATCAAATGCAATTATACTCAATTTGGTGCATTAGTTTAGTGTTTGTTGGTGAATTATCAAATGCAATTATACTCAATTTGGTGCATTAGTTTAGTGTTTGGTGAAGAGTCAAGAAACATTCATGAGAAACTTTTTCATGACCAATTAAACGATCAACCTCAATAACCCACCAAATATCTCAGATGTCAACAAACAGTTATAGTCCCTATCGAATTGTTTACGAAACCACGTGGTTTGTGTTGCAAATTGCAGTGCATAATCTTCTCATTTCCCCACTTGTTTCTTCTTCGCCAGGCCTACTTCCATCCATAATTTCGATATTTTAGCAAATCTCTCGTCCCTATCAACATTTGATAGTATAACCCCGCTCCAATTTGCAACAACTTGCAAACTCAACTCGTCCCAATTGCACTCGCACTAGTCCACAAGAAATAAATTATGATGAAATATGACATTTTTTCAGATCACAACGAACTAGTTACGAACGTACATTGATATCTCTTATTTACCAGTAAAAATGATCCATTTAACGTAATACTTTATATTTCTGATTTATTTAATAAAGTGCGTCAAACTTTTGATTCGTTTAACGTATTAAGTTTAACAACGATTAAACTTTGTTCAATCATCACATTCACATGCATATCTCCATGCCAAGATAATGAAACATAAACAATATAACAAATAAATAGAATTCGTAATTTATTCAAGAATATCCCAATAAAATATAAAAATAATAATAATACTTTGCTTCCGCACAAATTACACAAGCTTTGACGTGACCTTTTTCCAACTCCTAACCTTTCCACCGCCAAATGTTCCCTTTTCGAACCGCTGGCGCCAACCGCGCACCACCCACTGTAGTTAACACCTCTCTCCACTGAACCACCGCCACTTAGGTTGTCTAATTCCAATTCTACCCCTCCACAATTACAATATTCCTCACTCGTCCCTTCTTCCTCACAAGAGTTCGCGCCACCTGAATATTCCCTCACCACCGTCCATCCGTCCGATTCCCAATTCGCCCCTGCCTCCGTCGCCAATTTACCAATCCGGTTCCTGGCAGAAACCTCGCACTCCTCCTCGTCCTCGCCATCGACGTCGTCGGTTTGATCACCGAACTCGGAGTTAACCCAGTCGAGCACGGACCGTGGCGACGAATAGGCGACTGCATTAAGCGACGCGGAAGCCACAAATGGGTGCTGCAGCAGCTGATCGCAGCTCCACCGCTCCTTCGGGTCCCTACTCAGACACTTGCCTAGAAAATCGCGGCCCGTTTCCGACAACTGGGTCGGGAACCGGGGCAATTCACCCGACAACCCGATCCGAGCCAGCGTCTCCATCCCGCGATCCTCCCACGCGGGCTTTCCGGTCACCATCTCGATAATCGTGCAGCCCAACGACCATACGTCGGACTCCGGCCCCTGATATTCCCCGTTAATGACCTCCGGCGCCATCCAAAGCGGACTTCCTCGCGGCGTGATTCTATTCGTCCACGTGTCATCCGACAAGACAATCGCCGAGCCGAAATCGGCGAGCTTGGCTTGGTTAATCGCGGGGCCCACCAGGACATTCCTCCCCTTGACGTCGCAGTGAACAATGCCCTTGGAGTGAACGTGCTTCAGCGCCGAAACGACGCACCAAACGCGCGACCGCAGCGTCGTTTCGTCCACGTCGGCGTCCACGGATGTGCCACCTGGCAAGTACTCCAAGTGGAGATTACGAAACGACGTCGCAGATTCGCACGAAACGTCGTCGCGGAGGTAACTCACGACGTGCGGCGAGGAGAGCGACCGGAGAATTCGAATTTCGTTCTCCAGCGCCTCCAGCTGGCCGGGAAGACACGCGGCTTGATCGACCGACTTGACGGCGAAGACACGACCGTCCGATTTGCTGACCCCGATGCTGACGGTGCCGAACGACCCTCTTCCTATGCATTTTCCTCGTACCCAAGAAACCGTGTCGTGAGAATGTTGAGTGTTTGAGTTCATTTTTCCCATGTCGGAATTTTTATTGCGTGTTTTCTTTTGTGTTTTCGATTTGAGTCCAACCGGATATTTATATGTGCGGGAGATCCTAACGAAAGTTCGTATATACCTTTTTTATTTTTTATTTTTTATTTTTTAATTTGTCGGAAAAGATAAAAGGAGAATTTTTTTGTGAGGGTGACATGGAAATTGCAAATGGATAAACAGGGGAAAGGCGCGTGTGTGATGACGTCAGCGAGGCATCTTTGCCCCTTGGTTTGTGTTTACGTAGGGAATGGATAGTGGGGGTGGGGGTGGGGGTGGATACTTGGTTTGGGAGGTTTATCCTTATCCAAGTAACCGAATTTGTGTTTCGATCTTGGACCGTCGATTTGGCACCTCTTCACTTGCCCAAGTGTTTATGGTCCAATTGTATAGGTCGTATGTGAATGTCTCGAAGCTAATTCATGTGGTGAAACTTGATCATGAAGTTTTGTCGGTTACCAATCATATTTAATTAATATTATAATTTTTGTTTGACTTTCGTTTAAAAGCTGCATGTAAGGTTTACAGGCACGAGTAATATAAGTAGCTGAAATGATATATTTTATCATGTTCAAATCTTGGAGCGAAATTTTGTTAAAATTTTAATTTTGGTTAAAATCGTACGTAACATATGCAAACATGAGCAACATAAGTAGATGAAATGATATATTTTATAATCCATCGGAACATTATGTTCAATTGTGGAGCTTAACCTTTCAAAAATTTCATTTTGAATTAGTGATCGATCTGTTTAGAAAAATTGATGTTAAGCGTTTTAACGTTCTTGTATAGTTGCAAATTATTGCTTGGCAACGTAAGGAAGTGTATCATTCTTAAGACATCCATTTGACCAAAAGATGACGTGTGCTATGACACCAATATTCAAATTCGACATGTGGTTGTCATGGGTTACCAGTTACCGCGCCATCCGCCAACTTATTTTTGTTTTTGTGAAGGAAAAAGAAAATAGAAAAATAGAGTGCAGGATGATGGGGTGGTAGTAGAAGGCATTGTGGTTAGGTGGGCAACAAGATCTGGACCCTTTGATTCGTTGACTTAAACTATATTCTCACGGTCTTACTGTTGCTACTCCATTGGATATTAAATATATAACTACTAATACTTTATTTTTGGTGAGTCTCCATGAATACTGTTGCGGACATACCATAGCCAATATTTTAAAAGGTTCGTCTCAGGGCGCGCCTAGGCGTTATGTGAGGCTGGCTTTGAAGGTTGCCGTCTTTGTTTTGAGGGAGTGGACGGAAGGTGACGGAAAGCGTTGCTGGAGCCGCCTAGACACGCCTCAGGGGATTTTTTTTATTTTTTATTTTTACTCCCAAACCCAAAATTTGGATAAGGTTTTAACTGCTTTATATCTCTTCCTTGTACTATCATCTCTCTCTCTAGAGCTTTTAGTTAGTGGGCCCGCTTTTGGTGACGTGGTGGGAAAGGGTAGGTCCACGTTGGCGGGATAACTTTGGACGGCGCCAAGGAAGGGAGATGCTTGTAGGTGGCTTTGTTTTTTGGCAAGTGAGAAAAGAAGGTGAGTGAGGAGTCTGGCGACGACGTGTCGCTGTTGCAGTCCATGTAAAATAAAATATTTTGGATTAAAATAATGTGAAATTGGTTGTGGTGAGTGATAAATTGGCATCAAAACCAGCTATATCCATATCAAATCGTATCTTGTGAAAAGGCTGAGGGGAAGGGAACCCATAACATGAAATATCAAACACATTTTGTCGCTTCTGGTACTTTCACATGTTTTCTCTTCCTAACTTGTTGGCAAAAGCAGTTTGGGACTACAATATCTATTGAAAATTGAAGAAAAATGGCTTGTTGACATTAAAGTTTGTATCGAACGAGACTAAGATTGCAGCAATCAGTTTCGCTTCTTTATGTGTAAGTAGGATCAACCCATCATAACAAGGTTACTTTTCTCTTTTCAAAGAGTTTTATTCGTTGAAGGTTTGCAGTTCAATTGATTAACAACATTTTTCTTATGTAAATAAGTTAGATCATCTCTTTTTCTTTCATTATCGGTTTTCAGATTTATTCGCGCGCGATTCAAATTTTGCAACACGTGTTTTGTTTTAACCGACACATCGTCATTCATCCTCGGCATGGAAAATATTGTTAGTTAACGATGATTTATATCTTTGACTGTACGCAAGATTCTCTATTCCGCTGTATATGAAAGGAGAGCATGAGGACCAAAATAGTAGGCAAGAATAAAGAACTTAGCAATTGACAGGTATAGCGAAGCTTCAAAAAACAAGTAATGGAACAACGAAGAAGTCTGCGTACGGAGTTGGGTGTTAACTTTTCTTTGGGAATTTAGATTAACTTAATGATGAAGAGATGCAGCAAGGAGCAAGAAGTTTCGAGAGCCATCTTTTTTTGTGTCACATGTGATATGTCAAAAGCTAATATCATTAAGTTAATGGAGGCAGATTTTCTACCTTACCACTTCCCGTGCCCTCTTATACTTTTTTGTTTGTGTGGTCACGGTTAAGTCACGTTAATATTTTATATTACTATTCTTTTTTGTCTTGTTACATTTATAAAAAAATAATATAAAATATTAACGTAACTTAACTGTGACTACCCAAAATAAAAGGGTGCAAAAGAGCATGGGGAAGTAGGAGGACAGAGCGTCTAAGTTAATCTCCTCTTACATTTAGGTTGATGGGTTCTCGGCCACGTGTTCAAGACCAAAGTTTGGTTCAATGTAAAAGTTGGTACAAGCTTTTAAGCAAAGCAGAAGGAGGTGTCCCTAATTGTACGGACAATTAAAAGTGGGCAAAATTGGATTAAAAGGGCTAATGTGCATGGTATCTACTTAATTGTCACATAAAAACAGTTTGTCATCTGGATTAGCAAACTAAGTAGGTAAAATTAAATTGTTAATTTTTATTTGTAACATCTACTTTCAAGGTTTTATCATTTAGTTTTGACGTGATACTAGAGAGATTAAAATTTTAAATCAATTTTTATAGACTACATGATGTAGCGGTTGATAGTTAGATTTCTTCTATAGATGATTAAAAAAGGAGCCAAAACATCAACCGTCATTTCATGTAATTTACAAAAGATTATCTAAAGATTTTGTCTTCTTAGAATTTTATCATCTTCATCCACATGGAATATTGTACTAATAAAAAGATGTGAAGCCCAATCTGACTATTCATGGAATTGTAGATAACATTTGTCTACTTTAAGAGAGTAAACAAAATTTACAAACTCAATTAGTTATACCACTAGAGTTAATTTTTGTCTGTGAAATAGATTTGCATACTCAACTGCCTATACCACTACAGATGTTGTAAAAAGGCAAAGACAAAAACTAAAAGAGAGGGTAAGAATGTAAAGGTGAGTAGATAAACTTCAATTTTTGGGAGATACCTTAAGGGGAAAGATAAACATGCATGAGCCAATAACATTGTCCTTTTCGCTTAATGATGTATATGCCTATGTGTAAAATTTCTCAAAAGTGTCCAACCAAAACCATGTATGCACCTCCTTGTGCATTGAATTGGAATATTAACCTATGGTTTTCGTTTATATAAATGTTTTTTGCTTAGTTATTAATTAAAGGGCATTCTCTAATAAAAAGATGTGAAGCCCGATCTAACTATTCATGGAACTATAGATAACATTTGTCAATTTTGAGAGAGTAGACAAAATTTGCAAACTCAATTGGCTATACCACTAGAGTTAATTTTTGTCTGCAAAATAGATTTGCCTACTGAACTGCCTATAATGCTTTAAAAGGCAAGGCAAACACCAAAAGATTGGGTAAGAACGTAAAGGTAAGTAGATGAACTTCAATTTTTGGGAGATACCTTAAGGGGAAGGGAGTTTTAACGAAAAGCCCGCGGTACTATTCACTTTAACAAAAAACCACGTTTTACACTAAAAAGTCAAACCTGGTACCATTCACTTCACCCTTTATTTTGTCCTTATCGTTAAAACTCAAATTTTTCAAGACATTTTCATTAGTTTTCCTTAAGGGGAAAGATAAACATGCATGAGTCAATAACATTGTCCTTTTCGCTTAATGATGTATATGCCTATGTGTAAAATTTCTCAAAAGTGTCCAACCAAAACCATGTATGCACCTCCTTGTACATTGAATTGGAATATTAACCTATGGTTTTCATTTATATAAATGTTTTAAACGAAACCCTTTATTTGCTTAGTTATTAATTAAAGGGCATTCTCTAAAAAATAAAATCAAATTGACGATCGTTAGTAATTCATGTAATGAAAAAACAACAAATTTGATAATAATTAAGATTAGCATGATAGACCGTACATTGAATACCAAACAATTTTCGATTTGATTTATTGTTTTTTTTTTCCACATATGATCTGCATTGATACCTAGCAAAGAAGGAATAATTTTGATTGTGGCATGTGTACGGTAAAAATTCGTTAATTATGACATGGTACACAAAGAGATACACCTCAGAAGTGCACCTAAGTAATGTTTCAAAAGAAAAAAAAATAGGGGGGAACTGTAAGATAATAAGCGTTTTCTACACCCTCGTTATCCTTCAGTAGTGTGGCTCCATCATTGTAGAATTATAGAACGTATTTAATAAAATTAAGGCTAAATAACCAAAATGATCCCTGAGATTTGTATAATTCATCACTTTGGTCCCTAACATTTCAAATTGATAAAAGTGGTCCCTGAGATTGTCCACCATCCATCATTTTGATCCTTCCGTTAAAAACTCCGTTAAGTGTCCCGGAGCTCTTGGCCGGAAGTTTGGGTAATTTTCAAAGCTTCGTAACTCAATCGTTTCTTAACCAAATTCAACCCATAATATATCAAAATAAAGATAGGAAAGTGTAGAATAAGATTATTCCTATTTGGAAGCCCAATGGATGCTAGAGATGGCCGGAAAATAGCCTCAAAGTTGACTGGTCCGAGAGAAAACTGAAAAACTCGTCGGAAACTGGGTAAACTTTAAACGTTCATAACTTCTTCAATACTCAACGAAATCAAGTGATTCAAAAACAAAAATCAAGTGATTCTCAATGAGACGAAGAGAATGGTACATTTTTAGATGGCTAAATCACCGTGGCTTGGCCGGAAAACGGCTCAAAAGTGGCTAACTTAAGATTAAGACAGCCACTTTTGAGCCGTTCTTTGGCAAAATCACGGCGAGTTAGCTGTCAAAAAAGATACCATTCTCTTTGTCTCGTTGAGAATCACTTGATTTTCATTTTTGAATCACTTGATTTCGTTGAGTATTGAAGAAGTTATGAAAGCTTAAAGTTTACCCAGTTTCCAACGAGTTTTTCAGTTTTCCCTCAGACCAGTCAATTTTGAGGCTATTTTCCGGCCATATCCGGCGTCCATTGGGCTTCCAAATAGGTATAATCTCATTTTACATTTTCCTATCTTCATTTTGATATATTATGGGTCGAATTTGATTAAGAAACGATTGAGTTACGAAGCTTTGAAAATTGTCCAAATTTTCGGCCAAGAGCTCCGGGACACTTAACGGAGTTTTTAACGGAATGACCAAAATGATGGATGGTGGACAATCTCAGGGACCACTTTTATCGATTTGAAATGTTAGGGACCAAAGTGATGAGTTATGCAAATCTCAATGACCATTTTGGCTATTTAGCCTAAAATTAATTGTCAAAAAGCTAAAAAACTCCAATTACCTTTGAAACCATAGTTTGTTAAACTTAAGTATTCTACAACTCAAACACATTTTTTTTCTTATAACTACACGACATTTCAATTTTACAACTTTTCGAACAAAAAAAAGTCAATAATTTTGAATGCTCATATCTCTCTTGTATGGGATGAATCTTATTGAGTGAAACCTACTCCGGTAGAACGGTATCTAAGTGTTAGTTTTCCCTCGCTATTACTCAAACAAAAATGAAATGTATGCTTGTGTATTCGCCCATAGGTCAAAATCTCGGTCGCAAAAGAAATTCATTTTCTTTATGTAACCACTATGAGAATCATGAATTCCAAGCGGATCATTTATGAGGAAGATGATAGACTTCAAGAGAATGATTCAGAGTTAGATAAGTTTAGTATAGAAGGTGCCCCTTTCGTTCCACCTAGAGGAAAGCATCCTCGTCAGCAGCCGAGACCCTTGTAGGTAGACCTGGCATTTTGGACCCAACCCGTTAACCCGACATGACCCGACCCGACCCGTTAATATTAATATTTGGGTGGATGCTTAACCGGTCGGGTCATTAACAGGTGCATGTTAACAACCCGTTAAATAACAGGTCACTTTGGGTCAACCCGTTAGCACCCGTTAATTAAGGATATTTTAGTAATTTCAGTAAAGTCTAAACAACAAAAAATAAACTCTATGAAAAATAATAATAATAATAATTGTTAATGGGTGAAATGGGTGACCTATTAGATTAATGGGTTGGGTTCAGGTGATCCGTTAGCTTAACGGATCGGGTTCGGATGACCCGTTAGCTTAACGGGTCGGATTCAACTTGACATAAACCCAATAAACCCGACCCGTGTATAGGTCTACTCGTAGGTATTATTTAGAATTTTAAACTTTATTGTTTAAGATTATACAGTCTAGCTATTGTAGCTGGAAATGTTACATATTAATTATAGCCTATGATTAATTATATAATTGTAATCAGAAAACGTGGGTTTGTTTTTTAAATTGTTGATTGAGTGGTTTATAAGTTCATATACTAGGTTTGGTTTAAGTTTGTTCAGACGGTTCGAACCTATGTCGTAGAAGATGAAGACAAAAGAACAAAAGTTGATCGGAGGGCCGACAATCCAACATGCATGAACCCAAAAACGATTCCATCTTTTGCGGCTGACAAACAATCCTCAACTCTTCCTCTTCTTTGGTCATTTGATAATGTCGTCTTTACATTTGTGTGGACTGAACTTGCCACCCTCCACAACTAAATAGAGACCGAGTGCTGCTAGAGTTGTGTCACAACATTCCTCAAAGATTCAAATAAACGTTTTAAAGACACAAACTAAATATTATAGGCTTAATTATACTAATGCCCCCTTAACTATATCTCGTGTCTCATTTTATTATTCGAAATTCAAATAAACTCAGTTTGTGTGGTTTGCATGACAAGACATTATGTTAACTATAAAACTTTTTCATTAGAATTGATGATGTGACACATACACGAAGGGTATTTTCTTCATTACCACAACATAGATAGTATGAACCAATGAATGATCCCCACGTAGATCAAAAAACCAGAGTAAGTCAGTTTCAGACTTTTAGTTGACAAGGTGAGAGACGGATTATAGTTCAAATATCATCGAAATATAACTAAGCCTTAATTATGTGAGATTATGTGAGTGGTGAGTACTTAGAGTTCATGCATTAGTTTCCTTTCTAGATCTGAAGCAAGTACATGACATGATTTGACTGCACAAGAGCCATATACAACTCATGTAATTAGGCGTTGTTGGTGGAATTTGATTGATAAATTAGACATGATGTTTGGTACAACAATATAACATGGTGATTAGTACCAGTGACAGTAGTACTGAAAAGTCCAAAGGCAGCCAACATGGGATTTTTCTAGGAGAGGGTACACCATAAATGATTGAGAACATGCGATGTGGGTGGACTCAAAGCCATTTGGTCGGATTCATGTGCTGTTGTTATCACAGAGATCCACTCCAGAGTCCTAGTGTCCGGAGTCCAAAAATTTGACAATCCAAATTACTTAAATTGAATTCGACGATCCTTATTAACTCATTATGTTGGTCCACCTCATACAAACCAAATGCTCCGATCTCTTTTTCACACAAACCAAAGGTCTGGATTTCATGATTCTTAGGCTCCAGACATTAAAGTTCGGGGAGGATCAAGATTCCTATTTTTTAGGTCAGTTTTAGGGCAAAGGGGTCCTATTGACAACGGATCATGTTTGTTTGTGTGTTCCTCGTGTTATCTCATTGGTTTCCTTGGTTGTTAGTTATCTGATTAAGATAATTAGGCAAAGATATTATGCAGCATACAGGCGGTCACTCACAACACGCAGCGAGGAGAGAGACCGGAGAATTCAAATTTTGTTCTCCAGCGCCCCCAGCTGGCCGGGAAGACATGCGGCTTGATCGACTGACTTGACGGCAAAGACATGACAGCCCAATTGTTGACCCCGATGCTGACGGTGCCGAGCGACCCTCTTCCTATGCATCTTCCTCGTGTTGGAAATTTAAATAGTTTGAGTAGACATTTCATTGTCCCACATTGGCCATTCCCAAAAGTTTTTATCATTTTATAAGGTTTTGTCCTTTATAGAAAGTGATTGGAGTAATAGGCTTAGAGACTAAAATTGGGCTCATCCTTGGGGCTGGGCTTTGGGGTGCATTAATTAATTGGTAATTAATATATAATTAATTATAAATAATATATAATTAATTATCAAAAGATGGGCTCTAATAATTAAATTATTTAATTAATTATTTTTCGGATTTAATTAATTATTTTTTAAAATTCGAATTTGAAGTCTGAGAGTTCTTTCTGAACACAGAGCAAAGCACCCCTTGAAGAGAAGTCTCCCAACAGTCACACCCCATTCTCATACATGTTGCAAACAGACATCCATCTGCTATATATACATCCATCTGCATGGCATTTAGGAGACAGAAAATAATCAACTTCATCTTCTACATTCCTAAACCTTCTTACTGAGAGAACCACACTAAATTCGCCAGAAGTTAAATTTTCCGGTGCTGGAATTTTAACTTGATCGTTGAATCCTGATGAAGCAGACGTCCGTAGAACTACAAGCACAGAGTAGGGACGAAATTTCTGTTTCAAGGACATTGCGGTACGCAAGCCTCGATCTTCAAGTTGTTTGTTTTTATAATTCGTATTCTAGTTTATATTCTGTTAATTCCTATTGCATTTATTATTTATTAGCATATATAAATTATCACAGATTGTTGACATACATCCAACACTTCGTACCCAAGAAACCGTGTCGTGAGAATGTTGAGAGTTTGAGTTCATTTTTCCCATGTCGGAATTTCTTTGCTGTTTTCTTTTGTGTTTTCGATTTGGGTCCAACCGGGTATTTATAAGTGCGGGAGATCCAAACGAAAGTTCGTATATACCTTTTTTATTTTTTAGTTTGTGGGAAAAGATAAAAGGAGAATGTTTTTTGTGAGGGTGACATGGAAATTGCGAATGGATAAACAGGGGAAAGGCGCGTGTATGATGACGTCGGTGAGGCATCTTTGCCCCTTTGGTTTGTGTCCGTTCATCGTATATCATTCAGTCAAAAATTACTTAAAATTTAAAATTCAAATATATATAGTACCTAACGAAAACTGACCGCATGATATACGATGGATGAACACAAATGCAGCATCCCTAAAAAAAATCCGGCCAGGATCCTTTTCGGTGGGGAAGATACTTGGGTCGGGAGGTTTAGCCTTATCCAAATGACCGAATTTGTGTTTCGATCTTGGACCGTCGATTCGGCACCTCTTCACTTGTCCAAGTGTTTAAGGTCCAATTGTTATAGGTCGTATGTGGATGTCTCGTCGCTAATTCATGTGGTGAAATTTGATCATGAAGTGGTGTCGGTTACCAATCATAGTTAATATTGTAATTTTTGTTTGATTTTCGTTTAAAAGTTGCATGTGAGGTTTACAGACACGAGCAACATAAGTAGATGAAATGATATATTTTATCATGTATCAGAATATCATGTCCAAATTTTGGAACGAAATTTTGTTAGAAATTTGATTCTGGTTAAAATTGTACATAACACTCACAAACATGAACAACATAAGCAGATGAAATGATATATTTTATAATCGGTCGGAACATTATGTGCAATCTTGGAGCTTAACGTTGTCAAAAATTTCATTTTGATTAAAATCAGTGACTGATCTGCTTAGAAAAATTGATATTATGCGTTTTAACGTTCTTTCGCAGTTACAAATTATTGGTTGACAACGTAAGGGAGTGTATCATTCTTAAGACATCCATTTGACCAAAAGGCGACGTGTGCTATGACACCAATATTCAATTTCGACATGTGGTTGACATGGGTTAATACTTACCACGCCTTGCCGCCAACTTACTTTTGTTTTTGTGAAGGAAAAAGAAAATAGAAAAATAGAGTGCAGGATGATGGGGTGGTAGAAGGCATTGTTGTTCGGTGGGCAACAAGATCTGGACCCTTTGATTCGTTGACTAAAACTATATTCTCACGGTCTTACTCTTGCTACTCCATTGGATATTAAATATTTAACTACTAATACTTTATTTTTGGTGAGTCTGCATGAATACTGATGCGGACGTGCCACACCATATAACGATTAATTAAATAATTCCTTATTTTTTGAATATTAGAGAGGTGGAAAAATTGGTTGCCAAATATATTTGGAGCGGGTGGGAGCTCTACCCCTCATGTAGAGGGGAAAAAGATAGGGATCCTAGTGATTATATGATCTCATCCGTTCATTGTACATCGTGCGATTATAAATTATTTTAAAATTAAATATAAATAGTACATAACGAAAATTGACCGCACTATATATGATGAACAGATGAAATCATAGAATCCCTAAGATCATTTTTCATGTAGAGGCACAACAGCTTTTAGTTGGTGGGGCTGCCTTGTGGTGACGTGGCGGGAAAGGGTAGGTCCACGTTGGATGGAGAACTTTGGATGGCGCCAGGGTAGGGAGATGCTTGTGGATGGCCTTTTGTTTTTTGGCAAGCGAGAAAAGAAGGTGAGTGAGGACTGAGGAGTCTGGCGACGACGTGTCGTTGTTGCTGTCCATGTAGGATAAAATATTTTGGATTAAAATAATGTGAAATTGGTTGTGGTGGTGAGTGACAAATTGGCATCAAAACCAGCTATCCATATCAAATCGTATCTTGTGAAAAGGATGAGGGGAAGGGAACCCATAACATGAAATATCAAACACATTTTGTGGCTTCTGGCACTTTCACATGTTTTCTCTTCCTAACTTGTTGGCAAAAGCATTTTGGGACTACTATATCTATTAAAAACTGAAGAAGAAGATCTTGTTGACATCAAAGATTGTTCCAAATGAGATTAAGATTGCGGTAATCAGGGTCGACTCACCATAAAAATGTTACTTTTCCCTTTTCAAAGAGTTTTATTAGTTAAAAATTTGCAGTTTAGTTGATTACCAATATGTCTCACATAAAGAAGTTAGATCATCTCTTTTTATCTCGTTATCGATTTTTAGTTTTATTCTTTGTTCAAATTTTGCAACATGTGTTTTGTTTTAACTGACACATCGTCATTAATCTTCGGCATAAAAAATATTATTAGTTAATAACGATTTATATATATGACTGTATGCAAGATTATCTCTTTCGCTGTATTTGTAAGGAGAGCATGAGGGCCAAAATACTAGGTAAGAACAAAGAATTTAGCAATTGACAGGTACAGGGAAGCTTCAAAAACCGAGTAATGGAACAACGAAGAAGTCTGCGTACGGAGTTGGGTGTTAACTTTTCTTTGGGAATTTAGATTAACTTAATGATGAAGAGAAGCAGCAAGTACCAGAAGTTTCGAGAGCCATCTTTTTTTGTGTCACATGTGACAAGTCAAAAGCTAATATCATTAAGTTAATCTCCTCTTACATTTAGGTTTATGGGTTTTCGGCCACGTGTTCTAGACCAAAGTTTGGTTCAATGTAAAAGTTGGTAGAAGCTTTTCAGCAAAGGAGAAGGAGGTGTCCCTAATGGTACGGACAATTAAAAGTAGGCAAAATTGGATTAGAAAGGCTAATGTGCATTGATATCTACTTAATTGTCTCGTAAAACAGTTTGTCACTCGGATTAGCAAATTAAGTAGGCAAAATTAATTTTTATTAATTTTATTTATAACGGTTTTAACATTTAATTTTGGCATGATGCTAGAGAGATTATATTTTTAGGTTTTTTTCCGTAGACTAAATAGTATGGAGGCTGATAGTTAGACTTCTTCTTTAGATGATTAAAAAAGTTCCAAAACATCAACTGTCACTTCATGTGATTTACAAAAGATTGTCTAAAAATTTGGTCTTCTTATAATTTTCACTAGTTTTATCATCTTCGTCCACATGAAATATTGTACTAATAAAAAGACGTGAAGCCCGATTTGACTATTCATGGAACTATAGATAACAATTGTCAATTTTGAGAGAGTAGACAAAATTTGCAAACTTAATTGGCTATACCACTAGAGTTAATTTTTGTCTGCAAAATAGATTTGCCTACTAAACTGCCTATAACGCTTTAAAAAGGCAAAGCAAACACCAAAAGATTGGGTAAGAACGTAAAGGTAAGTAGATGAACTTCAATTTTTGGGAGATACCTTAAGGGGAAGAGAGTTTTAACGAAAAACCCTCGGTACTATTCACTTTAATGAAAAATCACATTTTTACACTAAAAAGTCAAACTTGGTATCATTCACTTCACCCTTTATTTTGTCATTATCGTTAAAACTCAAAGTTTTCAAGCCATTTTCATTAGTTTTGCTTAAGGGGAAAGATAAACATGCATGAGTCAATAACATTGTCCTTTTCGCTTCATGATATATGTTTGTACCATACTTGACCAATCCTGAAACTACTGAGCACCGGTCAACGTTATACCGTCAAGGACCCAAAAAAGTTTCCCTCCAACCAGAAGGCCAATTACAGCGCGACACGTGTCGACATCAGAAGCCAATCATAGCGTGACACGTGTCAACGTCAGAAGCCAATCACAACACGACACGTGTCAATGTCAGAATGAAACTAGAAACTCTCTTCTATAAATAGAGATCATTCTCTCACAATATTTCCTAATGTCATTTGTACTAAATCATTCACTTGTACTCACTAAAGGAGAGCATGAACCTATGTACTTGTGTAAACCCTTCACAATTAATGAGAACTCCTCTACTCCGTGGACGTAGCCAATCTGGGTGAACCACGTACATCTTGTGTTTACTTCCTTGTCTCTATCCATTTACGTGTTTATCCACACTAGTGACCGGAGCAATCTAGCGAAGGTCATAAACTTAACATTTTCTGTTGTACCAAAATCCTCACTGATTTTGTGCATCAACAATATATATGCCAATGTGTAAAATTTCTCAAAACTGTCCAACCAAAACCATATATGCACCTCCTTGTACATTGAATTGGAATATTAACCTATGGTTTTCATTTATATAAATGTTTTATACGAAACCCTTTATTTGCTTAGTTATTAATTAAAGGTCATTCTCTGAAAAAATAAAATCAAATTGACGATCGTTAGTAATTCATATGTGCTGAAAAAACAACAGTTTTGATAATAATTAAGATTAGCATGATAGACCGTACATTAAATACCAAACAATTTTCGATTTGATTTATTGTTTTTTTTTTCACATATAATCTTCATTGATACCTAGCAAAGAAGGAATAATTTTGATTGTGGCATGTGTACGGTAAAAATTCGTTAATTATGACATGCTACATGAGGAGATACACCTCAGAAGTGCACCTAAGTAATGTTTTACAAGCAAAAATAGGGGGAACTGTAAGATAATAAGTGTTTTCTACACCCTCGTTATCCTTTAGTAGTGTGGCTCCGTCATTGTAGAATTATAGAACGTATTTAATTAAATTAACTCTCGAAAAGCTAAAAAACTCCAATGACCTTTGAAACCGTAGTTTGTTAAACTTAAGTATTCTACAACTCGAACACATTTTTTTTTTCTTATAACTACACGACATTTCGATTTTACAATTTTTCGAACAAAATAAAAAGTCAGTAATTTTGAATGCTCACATCTCTTTGGTCTGCGACAAATCTTATGGAAAGAAACCTGCTCCGGTAGAATGGTATCTATGTGTTAGCCCTCGCTATTACTCAAACAAAAATGAAATGTATGGTTGTGTATTCGCCCTTAAGTTAAAACCTCGGATGCAAAATAAATTCACTTTCTTTATGTACCCACTTATGAGAATCATGAATTCCTGACGGATCATTTATGATGAAGATGATAGACTTCAAGAGAATGATTCAGAGTTAGATAGGTTTAGTATAGAAGGTGTCCATTTCGTTCCGTCTAAAGAAAAGCACCCACGGGAGCGGCCGAGACCCTCGTAGGTATTATTTAGAATTTTAAACTTTATTGTTTAAGATTATACGGTCTAGCTATTGTAGCTGTAAGTGTTAAATATTAATTATAGCCTATGATTAATTATATAATTGTAATCAGAAAAACGTGGGTTTGTTTTTTAAATTGTTGGTTGAGTGGTCTATAAGTTGATATACTAGGTTTAGTTTAAGTTTGTTCCGACGGTTCTAAACTATGTCGTAGAAGATGAAGACAAGAGAACAAACGTTGATCGGAGGGCCGACAACACAACATGCATGAACCCAAAAACGATTCCATCTTCTGCGGCTGACAGACAATCCTCAACTCTTCCTCTTCTTTAGTCATTTGATAATGTCGTCTTTATATTTGTGTGTACTGAACTTGACAGCCTCCACAAGTAAATAGAGACCGAGTACTGCTAGCATTCGTCAAAGATCCAAATAAACATTTTAAAGACATGAACTAACTATTATAGGCTTAATTATACTTATGCCCCCTTAACTATATCTCGTGTCTGATTTTATTATTCAAAATTCAAATAAACTCAGTTTGTGTGGTTCGTAAGAAGAGACATTCTGTTAATTATAAAACTTTTTTTATTGGAATAAATGATGTGACACATTCACGTTAATGATCCCCACGTAGATCAAGAAACCAGAGTAAGTATTGGATGTCATCAGTCATCATTGAAAGTAGGGTTAAAATATTAGAAAGTTTTTGTCTAGTGGTGTTGTTACTTTCGGTTCCCCCCTCACTTACTGTTTTTTATTCTTTGCTTTCGGCTCTTCATGCTGTAAAGCAAAAGCAAGATATTAGATTAAGTTTTAGAGGGATTGCATGTCATCATGATGTTGGCTTAGCTGCCATCTTCCCTGCTCTCTTCTTCACGTTTCTTCTTCCTTATATGCTGCAACTTGTAACAATTTTAGTCATGAAATAAATATATAAAACTTCAATATGGTATCAGAGCAGGAAAAATAACCTGCTTCTGCATTTCTTCTAGCTGATCGTATTCCATCTCCGACATGGCGGAAGAACATTCTTATTCGTTTGGAGATGAAAATCCCCAGCCTTCCTCCTCAACCGTGTCTGAGGTGGATGTAAATCCAAATCAAAGATTAAGCTCGGTCTTGTTAAATGAGTTTAATTACTTACCTTGGTCGAGAGCAGTGAGTCTTGCCCTAGGTGGAAGATCCAAGCTAGGGTTCATAAATGGAAGCATCGAAGTCCCAGATGTTTCCTCACCAACTTATGAAATCTGGCTTTGCAAGGATCAGCTAGTTATGTCATGGCTCCTAAATTCCATGGAACGTAAACTAGCTGAAATATTCAGTTATTTTGAATCATCATTCAAGCTATGGGAGACAGTCAAGGAGATGTATGGCAGCCAGAACAATGCTGCACGTGTGTTTCAATTGAAGAAGGACATTTCCAACCTACAACAAGAAGGAAAACCTTTTGTTCAACTTCTGGGCAGCATGAAGAGCATATGGAATGAGCTGGAAATGTATCGGCCTCATACAACTGAGGCGTCTTTGCTACTAAAAAGGGCAGAAGAAGACAAGATATTCCAACTCTTGTCAAGCCTCGATTCAGGATACGAAGACCTACGAAGCCACATACTCATGAACCCCGATCTACCTTCCTTCACCAGCGTATGTGCAACAATCCAACGTGAAGAAGTACGAAGGAAAGTCATGAACATTGGCACAAAGACCGGTGTAACTGAAGCAAGGGCTTATCTAGCCAACGAAAGAAAATACAAAGTGAAGAATCCACACTTAAAGTGTCAACACTGCAACTATACTGGTCACGTTAAGGAGACATGCTGGATTTTACATCCAGAATTAAAGCCAGAGTTCATGAAGGATAACAAGGGCTCACAAAGACTGAACCATGCACCACACAGAGCCAACAATGCAACTGCCTCAACATCTCATGGTTCTGATGCACTCAAGAATTTCACTGCAAATCCAGCTGCACTCATAAATGAGTTTGCAGTGTATCTTCAAAGCAAGAAAGAGGTTGGCTTTGAAGATGGAAATTCAATAGCTTTGCTAGGCAAGTTCGCTGGATTTCTGACAGACACACAACACATGACCCGAGATGACATGCAAGGTATCATGACTGCTTTCAAAACTGCTCTTAATGTAAATATGATGCATGATTTGTGGATTGTTGATTCGGGTGCCACAGATCATATGACCAACCATGTTTCTAAGTTTCACAAGTTTGAAAATTTTTCAAAACCTTCTCAAGTCTCAACTGCCAATGGTGAGAGTTCTAAGGTTTTAGGGAAGGGAAATATCAACTTAATGTCGGACAAAATTGAGTCAGTAGCCTTATTTGTTCCTTCTTTTCCATTTCAACTTTTATCTGTGGGAAAAATCACTAATACCTTAAATTGTTTAGCCATTTTCTCCCCTCACAATGTCATTTTTCAGGATTGCCTCACCAAGAAGACGATTGGTGAAGGGTTTTACCTTGATGGCCTCTATTACATATCAAAAAGCAGTCCCAGAGGATTTCAAGCCAAGTCCAGTCCATCCCAAGATAGTCAATTGTGGCATCAACGTTTAGCTCATCCTGCCCAACCTGTTTTGTCATCCTTGTTTCCAAACTTAGGAAATGATTTAATTTTGTGTGAAACATGTCATTTGTCTAAAGCCACCAGATTACCTTTTACCTCATCCTTATCTAGGACTAGTAAAGTTTTCGAACTAGTTCACTCAGATGTATGGGGACCAACGTTTGAATCTTTTGATGGTTATAAGTATTATGTAACGTTTGTTGATGATTTCTCTAGAGCCACCTGGTTATACCTTTTAAAGTCTAAGAGTGAAGTGATTGAAGTTTTTAAGGATTTTCACAATCTTGTTAAGAATCATTTTTCCTCTCAAATTCAAACCTTAAGATCTGACAATGGCACCAAATATATGTCCCATATCATGTCATTATATTTGAGCAAGCACGGTATCATGCATCAAACAAGTTGTGTCGGCACACCTCAACAAAATGGTGTAGCTGAAAGAAAAAATCGTGACATACTGGAAAAAACGAGAGCATTAATGTTACAAATGAACGTACCAAAGAGATTTTGGTCACAAGGAGTCATGGCGGCTGTGTACATCATCAATAGATTTCCTAGCCGAGTCTTGGGGTTTAAATCTCCACTTGAAGTCATGAAAGGAAGAAAAATCGACCTTTCACATCTTAGAGTCTTTGGTTGTGTCTGTTTTGTTCATATACAGTCACACCATCGAGATAAATTGGACCCTAGAGCTCTCAAATGTATTTTTCTTGGTTATTCATCAACACAAAAAGGATATAAGTGCTATGATCCTCAACTAAGAAAAATAATTGTATCTAAAGATGTTCGATTTCATGAAGCTAACCCTTTTTTCAGCAAATCACATGAAGCCACAAGTCAGGGGGAGTGCATCTTAGACCTAATTCCTCTACCAAGAATCTGTACTCAAGATGTTTTAAATGACAGAGGTGCTAACCATGACCACATTGATGAATCTTCTACACCTCTCATTGAAGTCAATAATGAAGGTACACATCCTGATAGTTCTATGCATGATGATGACAACGGCAACCAAGAAAATCCTCAAGGTGTGGATGAAAATTTGAACGAGGATGAGATAAACCTCCCAGAACCTCGACGCAATCCTCGGCGTGATAGACAACCTCCCACAAGGTTTCAAGATTTTGTCACATATAAACCGAGGCATCCAATTTCAAATTGCGTGTCGTATCAAAAGGTAACTCCATCTCATGCTGCCTTTCTTAACAATATTTCAAGTCACAGTGAGCCTCAAAACTTTTATGAGGCTAATAACCAAGTTGTGTGGAAAGAAGCAATGAGAGATGAACTCAAAGCACTAGACCAACACAAAACCTGGAGCATCACCAAACTTCCACAAGGAAAAAAGGCAGTGGGCTGCAAGTGGATCTATAAGATCAAGTTTAATTCTGATGGTTCGATTGAGAGGCATAAAGCCAGGCTGGTGGCTCGAGGATTCACTCAAACATTTGAGGTGGATTACAAGGAAACATTTGCTCCTGTTGCAAAAATGAACTCAGTAAGGGTTCTATTGTCTGTTGCGGTCAATAAAGGTTGGTCTATGTACCAAATGGACGTGAAGAACACCTTTCTACATGGTGATCTTGAAGAAGAAGTCTATATGAGATTGCCACCAGGACACCCTCAAAGCCAAGAGCCTAATTTGGTGTGTAAGTTACATAAGTCAATTTATGGATTGAAGCAATCGCCACGTGCTTGGTATGCAAAACTAAGTACCGTTCTTCATAGCATTGGTTTCAAAAGGAGTAATGCAGATTCATCATTATTTGTTCGCACAAGAGCTGCGAGCAAATTAGTTGTGTTAATATATGTGGATGACTTAATAATTACAGGTGATAATGCTGCTGAAATCACCACACTCAAACAGTCACTTCAACAAAAATTTGCAGTCAAAGATCTTGGGGTGTTGAAGTATTTCCTTGGAATTGAAATGGCATCTTCTTACAAGGGACTATTTCTTAATCAACGAAAATACGTCATGGACCTACTTAAAGATGCTAATATGAGTGATGCTAAGCCTGCACTTACCCCTCTTGATAGCAAGCTCAAGCTTGACTTGGGAGGCACGTCACTCTCGGATATCAGCTTATATCAGAGGCTTGTCGGCAAGCTGATCTACCTAACGATCACCAGACCAGACATCTCATATTCAGTAAGTATCGCCAGTCAGTTCATGCACTCTCCCACCATCGAGCATCTGAACCTTGTCAAAAGGATCTTACGTTACTTAAAAGGGTCTGTTGGTCGTGGCATCCTCATGGCAAAGAATGACAACACTCAAATCATGGGGTACTGTGATGCTGATTGGGCAGGAAACGCAATCGATCGCAAGTCCACCACGGGTTACTGTACCTTTGTTGGTGGAAACTTGGTCACGTGGAAGAGCAAGAAACAAACTGTCATCGCAAGATCAAGTGCTGAAGCTGAATATCGTGCAATGGCCTCAACCGCGTGTGAGCTGATATGGCTAAAAGGACTTTTATGTGACTTAGGAGTGTTCACAACTCAACCAATGACATTATTTTGTGACAACCAGGCTGCCATGCACATAGCATCAAACCCCGTCTTTCACGAGAGGACGAAGCATATTGAAGTCGATTGTCACTATATCCGTGAACAAGTACAGTCGCAGGTGATTCAGACGCATTACGTAAAAAGCTTCGATCAGCTGGCTGATATATTCACTAAACCTCTGGCTTCCCATCAGTTTCAAAGGCTCCTCTCCAAGCTTGGATCCATCAACCTACTGGATCCAGCTTGAGGGGGAGTATTGGATGTCATCAGTCATCATTGAAAGTAGGGTTAAAATATTAGAAAGTTTTTGTCTAGTGGTGTTGTTACTTTCGGTTCCCCCCTCACTTACTGTTTTTTTATTCTTTGCTTTCGGCTCTTCATGCTGTAAAGCAAAAGCAGGATATTAGATTAAGTTTTAGAGGGATTGCATGTCATCATGATGTTGGCTTAGCTGCCATCTTCCCTGCTCTCTTCTTCACGTTTCTTCTTCCTTATATGCTGCAACTTGTAACAATTTTAGTCATGAAATAAATATATAAAACTTCAATAGTAAGTCAATTTCAGACTTTCAGTTGAAAAAAAATAAGAGACAAATTATAGTTCAGATATCATCGAAATATAACTAAACCTTAATTATGTGAGATTATGTGAGTGGCGAGTACTTAGAGTTCATGGATTAGTTTCCTATCTAGATCTGAAGCAAGTACATGACATGATCTGGCTGCAAAAGAGCCATATACAACTCATGTAATTAGGCGTTGTTTGTGGAATTTGATTGATAAATTAGACATGATGTTTGGTACAACAACATAACATGGTGATTAGTACCAGTGACAGTAGTACTGAAAAGTCCGGAGGCAGCCAACCTGGGATTTTTCTGGGAGAGGGTACACCATAAATGATTGAGAACATGCGGTGTGGGTGGACTCAAAGCCATTTGGTCGGATTCATGTGCTGTTGTTATCACAGAGATCCACTCCGAATTTTAGTGTTCGGAGTCCAAAGATTTGACAATCCAGATTACTTAAATTGAATTAGACGGTCCTCATTAACTTATTTTGCTGGTCCACCTCATACAAACCAAGAGCTCCGATCTCTTTTTCACACAAACCAAAGGCCTGGATTTCATGATCCTTAGGCCTCGGACAGTAAAGTTCGGGGAGGATCAAAATTCCTATTTTTTAGGTCAGTTTTAGGGCAAAGGGGGTCCTATTGACAACTGATCATGTTTGTTAGTGCGTTCTTCGTGTTATCTCATTGGTTTCTTTGGTTGTTAGTTATCCGATTAAGATAAGTATGCAAAGATATTATGCAGCATACCAAATCTTCGAATGCCAACCACATAATTTAACATGGGGGCAGAGTAGTAGGCAGGAAGGTGGATCGTTATGTACATCTCATCTTATGTTTTTATGAAAGAGTTGGCAGATGAATTTATTTGTAGTGGTTAAATTTTATGGTGTGACATACCCGTGTAGTGTTTGTTCAAATAAAATGGCAACATCCGACTTATTGGAAGCGTTTCATCTTGATGGCCGTCTCTCTAACACAAGTGAATAGTATCATGATTGACTTTTTTGTATAAAAATGTTGTTTTTCGTTAAAGTTCCCTAAAATATGTGATGCAATTACTTATAAGTACATTTGTGCAGCAGTCGTACCTATATGATAGAAAATGATTCCATGATCTTGATTCTATCTTACTTTGGATCGCAAGTCCCAAATTTATAAATGAATAGACATTTATAGACGGAGTCCACATCTATTAGAAAAATAATGACAAAATGTGGTACAAATAACATTATTCAAATGTAATACCATAAAAAAAAACTAACGAAAAGTCCAAAAAAACTTATCTTTTAATGAAAAACCCTTTTTAAAGGTATAATGAATAGTATCAGAGAAAGATATAAATATGATTTTTCGTTAAAAATAAACAGTATCGGAAGTATTTTGTTAAAACTTCCTACGATAAATGCACTACTGGACCACTACTGGACCATAATGCTACTACGGCAATGAGTGTGTTCTATATAAACTGCCCCCGTTTTTTTTATGTTTTTTTAAGTTTGTCTAAGTTGACTCCTCGTTTAAGAGGGTGGTTGAGAGGGTGCTACGGTGGAAGATGCTACTAAGAGATTAGAAAGGTGGGGAAGGGGAGGGTGGTGGTTGGAGGTGGCGGGTTGAGCGGACTTGGCGTGGTTTGGTTGGTAAGCGTAGTTTAGGTCCATTAGGGAGAAGACTGAGTGGGGGCTCGAGCAGGCAAGTGTTAAAGAGTCGGATTTGGTTTTTCCTTAATATAGGTACACTCTAGAAAATTTACGAAGACGATCGTTTACAAATTTCAAATCAACTATTGACGATACAGGTGACTCTCTAGTTGAAAGATTTGAGACGATGTGTGCATTTGATTGTGGTTAGAGGTCGACTAAAATTCCTTTAACCTTTCCGGATGATTCTCTAGTTAAAAGATTTGAGACGATGTGTGCATTTGACTGTGGTTTGGGGTGGACTGATATGCCTTTAACCTTTCCGGGCCAACTACAGCTAGTCCAACCCTTCGAGGTGCGGGTTACCACACGCTTCGACAAAAAAAAAAAAATTCTAAACACAAAACAAAATCTAAACACAGACAAAATCTTAAGCACAAACCGTTGTACCGAACCAACAGGGAGAAGAGGTCAGGGAGCAACAAAAGTTGGTAACATTCTAATGTGCAAGTCGTATTATTCTAAAAGAATGAATTAATCAACATCTTGAACTAAGTCAAGTTATACAAAGAATTAAAGAATAAGGCTGCAACAATTATACAAATCAATGACTAAGCGCCATTTATCTTCTATTGGTGTTAAACAAATTGCAGATAAAATGGTTAAATAATATAGCATAGACATGGATACTCTGAAGTCCAAACACCTTGATCTTTCTGACGGACCACCTCTTGTTAAGCCGAAAATCATAAGTAGCGTCTCAATTGGACTACCATCACGCTAATATCGTCGAAAGAGCCTCGGGATGTAGATAGTTCTATCAGCTTTTTGCAAGCCACCAACGGCTGCCCGTCAGCGCCTAAGCATGAAGGACGTACGATATCCACTGCTTCTTGGTTGCTAACCTGGAACGAAGGAATAAAATCCGATTTAGTTGATGTGGAACTAATTGATCTAAATAGTATGTATGGAACTCTATTGATTTAAATGCAAAATTATGATAACGGGATTACTAAATACCTTATCCCATAATCCGTCTGAGGCCATAATTAAGAACTCGTGTTCGGGTTTGATTCTGAGCACTTTGGTCTCTGGCTCTGGAGTTACATATTGTTTAAGGTGCCTATCGCCAATTCCTCTCGATACAGCTAGAGATCCCTGAATTCTCCAAACACCGTGGTATAAATCGACATATCCACCCTACAGAAAGAAATTCATTACAACCATCAATCACAATCCGAATAAGGTTTAACTTGAATCTGAAGTAACCTCAATGTATAACATTTTGGACAAAAGAAACGTAGTGCTTACCAAGTTATCAATTCTGGCTTTCTCGTCTTCCCTTGATGGCCGATGATCAGATGTGAGTGCTTCGGCAGCGCCTCCACTGCTCAAGACAGCACGGCAATCGCCAGCATTGGACACAACAAGGTTACCGTTCCTGATCAAAGCCGTCACGCAGCATGATCCACCACGGAAATCCTCCTTGAGAAAATCAGAGTCGGTATTCAGATAACCATGCTTGACTGCTTCCTCAATTTCATCACCACCCCTCCTCGCAACTTCATCTAAAATGTTCTTTGACAAGTTCTCTGCCGCAAACTCAGCAGCTTTTGCACCTCCATGCCCATCGAATATACCGAAAATCGCCTGCAGAAACAAAAGCTTCAGCATATCGAATTCCAATTCTCAAGCCGCTAATTCGACTAACTAAAATCAATAAAGTCCCGAAACCTGAAGCACGATTGTGCTCTAATAGATCAAAATATTATATATTTTCCTCAAATTCCATCATTTCAGAAAAGGTTTTTAAAATTTCCATCAATTCAGACCCTAGAACAACTCAAACATACAACATAAATTAAAAATTAACTACATTGGTTATGGTTCATATAAAAACCCCAACTTGATTTCTCACAATTCTACATAAAGCTTTCAAATTTTCCAAAATTCTACATAAAGCATTCAAATTTCTCAAAATTCAGCTCAATAACTAAAACAAATTAATCACAATTAAAACAAATTAAGAAAAACAAGAGAGCAACTTTAGAATTACCTGTTTGGAATCACCTTCAAGATTAAGACTAGCTGAGTAGCGATCCTCCAAAGCCTCTCTCCTCCCTCTCTTGCAACACACGTAGTAGTGTCCTTCTCTATCTGACTCCACCACCTCTCGCCTCCCCGCCGTTAACGGCGTCGGCGGAGCAGTCCCGTATCCCGAGGACACCACTGGAATACAAAGCTTCGCCGGCCTCTTCCTCTTCAGCTGCGACACTGGAGACCCCGGACCCGAGCACGACAACCCGCTCTGCGGCTTAGGGATCCGAATCCGAAACGGCGAAGACGGCGAAGATGGAGACGAACACGAAGCCAATCCCGCCGGTGATGACGCCGAAGTCAGGGTTTCTGGAGCCGGAGCGATCATGGAGGATTTGTTGCAGAACAGAGACGACGGCGGGGAAAACACCGGAGAGTTAGCCAGTGCGACGGAGCACGACATATCGTTTCTCCTTTTCGGCTTTGTTTTTCCGGTTAAAAAATTGTGCCGTTTGTTCTTTTTTTCTTCTTCTTCCTTTTACGATTTTTCTGCGTTTTGTTTTGGATGAAGAGAAAAAATGGAGAGAATTTTGGAATATATAGGGCTCCTCGGAGTGGGGTCCAGTCATTTTCCGTGTTTGTGGGGCCCTCCATGGCTATATTTAAACACTGTTTTGACCAGTGATTTGGGTCACTGTTTTTTAAATGTCGGTTTTACCCCTCATTGGATTTGCTTTGACTTTTAGTCATTACTTGAGATTGGACGTCGACGAACTCCCAGTAATTTTCTTCTAAAATTTAGTGAGAAGGTTGGATTTGTTATTAATTACGTTCGATGCTTGTTAACATGTTATTTTAATTTAATTTATTTTTATTAATATTAGAATTATATTTTATTAAACAAATGAATACTACCAACTAGTTATTATGTACATTTTACAGTAGCGAGGAGTACTTAATTAAAATTTTAGAGCGTCGACAATAGTTTGTTAGCTCCACTCTATGAGTTATACCACTAATTTTTCTATCTTGTTCTTTTGGTGACAATAGTTTATTTTTAATGTTAAAACAATTTATTTTATTTTATTTCAACAAGACTATGAGTTTGTTTGGAAATATTATTAAAATGTCTAAAAGAGTTTTAAAAAAGATGTTTTTTTGTTTCAAAATGCATTTGAAATGCTTTTTGCAAGAATCACCCGTTATATACTTCTTTCAAATTTATTTACACTTTACTAAGAATTGGTTTCAAAAACGTTTTCAGTCATTTTAAAAGCACTTTCAAACGATCTCTATACGTATTGAAAGTCAAATTAAATTAATATTATCCAAGCAGATTATGGTTCTAGATTACTGGATATAACAACATCAAAACCTAACCAAATTGAATATATTCAAAGCAATTTGTTTATAGATATTGTTATAGTTGGTTATTTTCGTCTAATTTTACAAGCATTTTACTGTTGAGTGGCGTTTAACCCTGCAGGGGCAAAACCGTCCGATCGTAACCGGGTGCCCCGCTACAAATCGGATGAGGGCCCGCGTGCCGGTGTGAAAAAAAATAAAAAAGTAAGAGATATTTAAGGGGTCAAACACGTTATTTAATTTCAATACGGTGTTTGACACCTTAATAACTAAGCTAAATGCTGTCATGTAGTTGTACAGCCGCCCAGTGTGGGCCCCCACGCTCTCCCTCTCTCCCCTCATTGCTGGTTTTATGAGCTTCTGCGAAGTTACCGTTGTGAACGCATCCTCGTACGTACAATATTGCATCGTGTTTCGGATTCTAATAATTCTTAAATTATGTTTGTTTATCGTATATTGTACAATTAATTTTCGTCAAATACTATTTATATTTAATTTTACATAAAAATATTAAAATAATTTTTAACCGCATGATATATGATGAACGAATACGATTTAAGGATCCCTAGATGCTTACAAAAAGAATCCAGAGAAAATCAGAAAGGAGCAGACTGGGATGTGAATGAGACACGATCGTTGGGAAACTGAAACGATGCCACCGCATAGTTTGAAAATCTTAATTTGTTGCATAACCCAATCGAATTGCTCCACGTAACCCAATCGAATTGCTCCACGTATTGTTCTTAAAAAAATGCACTCTTTCTTGCTGGACTAAAACACTCAATTACAACTCGTTGACTCTTTAAGACTAAGCAAACCGTTCACATTCTTCATTATAGAATATAGATCTTTGAAATTTTTCATGTTACTTCACATTCCCGGCATGTTCTTGATTTTTTTTTTATATTCTTATCTACACTAAAATTTTGCACGGTAGGACGGAAAAAATTTATGAAATATCAATATATTGAATTTATATAGGAATCATACTCTTATATTTGGTCAAAATTTTTTGAGTATATGATACCAATACATTGAACTCATGAGTTCAATATATTAAACTTATGAGTATAATACTAATATATTGAACTCAACCTAATGTAGCAGTTGTCGATGTAAATTTCCGCCGTCTCTAGCTTTGACAAAAATGCACCTGCAAAACAATCAACACCTTTTATCAAGGACCTAAGCCTCACGCGCCCACGAGGTGGGAGTTAGGCTAATGGATCTCCGATGCCTAAATTAGTTTCTTTGAGAAGAGTAAAGTGTTTAGGGCTTTTTGGGGTAGCAAAAGGTTAACGAAATTTGGTGGAATATGAGGTATATATAGGGAAGTGGCTGGCCATGGAGTTAGGGTTTTACCATACTTATTGCGGCATCCTATTGGCCAAGATTTTATGGATAAATATTCTCAAGATATTAAATAGGAAATAATCTCGTAAGATAATAGAGTAATTATCTCTAATTGATTTAAATATGGATTATTTATTTGAATGAAGTCACTATTTAATTAGAAATGTATTCAAGATATGATTTGGGTAATTAATCATTATCTTTAATGGTTTGACTTTTCTTTGCCAATGGCAGGTGAGCTGTGGGTAGTCATATTAATCTACAAGGACCTTCAGGGGTGCGAACGTGTGAGCTGCGCGTGGAAGTATGTGGGAAGCATGTCCATTGAATGAGGGCACTCTTGTTTTTCTTGGGCAAAAGTCTACGTGTCGCCTCCAGAGTATTTGAGATTATTTTAGACTCCACAAATGCCCCACACTTGCTAGGATGCTTGTAGGAAAAAGGCAGTAGGTGTAGAAATCCTAAGCTGCATAGGCTTGTAGAGTTGTTTCCCAATTTGAACTAGATCTCATTTCTTGATTTAGAGATAGACTTTTTTTAGGAAAAGGAAACCAATTGCCTCAATACCTATTTAATTCAGCCTTAAATAAATTTGGAGAACAATTATAATTCCAACAAATAAGAGAGAAGCCAGAAGAAATTTGTTCCCCCTCCTCTAACTTTATTCTTCTCTTGCCTTTGCAAAAAGTCGTCTCTAGTTGTTGTTCTTTTCTTTGCTGCACTAAGGTAAGAAAAAATTTAAAATTTTCCTTCTCTTTGAATTTTTTGGGAATCTAGAGACTTGAAAAATTGTCGTGCGTACAAGTTGTCGTCGAAGTGGGGAGGAGCTGACTGGGATGTGACTGAGACACGACCGTTGGGATACTGGGCGCGATTACTAACGGTCAACATGTCGAACCTTAAAATTCCGGTTTTACACTTGTTTCTGGTGTGGTTTTATTCGCCACGGGGCCACCGCGCACTTTGAAAATCTTGATTTGCAGCATAACCCAATCAAATTGCTACACGTATTGTTCTAAATACACTCTTTGTCGCTGGACTACAACACTCAATTACAACTCGTTGACAATTTTCTCTTTCAAACTAAGCAAACCGTTCACATTCTTCATTATAGAATTATAGATCTTTGAAAATTTTCATGTTACATCACATTCCCGGAACGTTCTTGATATTTTTTTTAATTATTATCTACACTGAAATTTTGCACCGTAGAACAGAAAAAGTTTATGAAATATCAATAAATTGAATTTATATAAGAATCACTCTAATATTTGGTCAAAAAATTTGAGCATATGATACCAATACATTGAACTCATGAGTTTAGTTTATTAAACTCATGAGTGTAATACTAATATATTGAACTCAGATTAGTGTAGCAGTAGTGTTATCAATATCAAGCTCAGATTGCCTGATTCTTATATATAGGTATCACGCTTGTTCAAATTACTGTGGAATGCCTAAAAAGTGGAAGAGTGGCCTAAGCCCCACTAAGGGTTAGGCATAATTGTTTAGTTTGAATACAACTAGATTGTGATGTGTTCTTTGTGATTAGGTGTGGATGATTTTATTATGCTGGACTTTGACCCGGTGATAATATGATTTCACAAATGCATTTTAACATCGGGATGTCATCTTACTCGCATTAAGTTGTAGTAGGCCGTAACTTAATATTGAGTTCACTATGGGCTTGTTTCAAAGTGCCCTATAAAATTACTGAAAACGCTTTTGGAGATATAAGCATAAGTTTCAAAAATATTTTAATCATAAGTGTTTTTGATCATTTTAATACACTTCTAAACGATGTAAGTTGCGCTCGCATTGATGAGTACGAGAGATAAAAAAGGCCTTGCACCGTGTCTGCTTTTGGTTAATATGCAGGCCCAAGACCAAACAAACTTAAACAAATTTTCTTTTATAGTCTTTTTTTTTTTTTGGAGCATTTTTGCTCACCACCATTTAGTGTGGTGTATGCTCACCACCCTAGTTATCACCGTTAAATGAATTTAAATTTCGAGATTCGTGTAGTAGATAAGCACAAATCTCAATATTTAAACCCATCTAACGGTGATAAATAGGATGGTGAGTATACACCACACTAAATGGTGGTGAGCAAAAATGCTCCCTATTTTATATAATTGTCATCTGATAGTTAGATACAATTCATGTGAGATAGTAATGGTATTAAATAAATATACAACTATTGTAGTCAAAATAAAAAAATAAAAAAATCATTTCTTTAACGGTTGCTTTATTAACACCTCACATATGGTAAAAACACACCACAATCAAAATTTTCTTCCATTATACCAAATTTACCCTTCTTCGATTAAACCTCCATTAAACAAAACCCCCAAATTTCCACAAACACAGAGTCCACCAGCACACATTAGCTAGGAATGAACTCCTAACACAGTTTTGAGAAACCTGCAGAATAAGCTCCATGGAAAACGGTGTCGAGGCAACTATGATTTTTCTCCGGCGCATGTTTAAGTTACACATCCAAATAAAAGCCATTAGATCTCGTTAACTTTTGATCTAATGGCTCTTAGTTTAGTAATTTAAATATGCGGACCCAACACTCTTGTTCAAATATGTACTTTTAACCAATGTTCGTTCTTAATTTCATTTAAAAAGTTACGTTTATTCCTCTCCAATGGCGGTTTGTATGCGTATTTATCTTACTTTCTTGATTTGTCTTCTTTAATCTTGTGATGTTATTCTATTTTGCAAGTTTAGACCTTTAGAATCGACTTTAGAGTGGTTAGGTTTTATGTCCCCTGTTTTTCCATGACAAAAAAATAATTATGCTTCTCTCCTCCTATCAACCAGCAAATGATCACGATTAACCTACACCACAGTTCTAAAAGAACACTGTTTGCATTAAAACTGCAGTAATTTTAATGAAAATCTGGGTATTTTATCTTTTTTGGTTTGATTTAGAATAAAATGTTCGACAGAGGTAAAAGGTAAAGAAAAATAAAGTTGTATAAAAACAAAAGAAAGGGAGCGGAAGGTTGGATTTAGTCCTCCGACGTCCAAATACCACACAGAAATCGTGGCATTAGATAGCTAGGAGAACATCTTTCTCGGCTCATAATTCTGCCTTAAGCACAAATTAAATAAATTTGGAGAAAAATCATAATTCCAACAAATAAGAGAGAAGCCAAAGGAAATTTGTTCCCCCTCTCCTAACTTTCTTCTTCTCTTGCCTTTGCAAAAAATTGTCTCTAGTTGATGTTCTTCTCCTTGCTGCACTAAGGTAAGAAAAAATTTAAATTTTTCCTTCTCTTTGATTTTTTTTGGGAATCTTGGGACTTGAAAATTTGTCGTGCGTACAATGTTGTCGTCGAAGTGGGGAGGAGCTGACTGGGATGTGACTGAGACACGACCGTTGGGAAACTGGGCGCGATTACTAACGGTCAACATGTCGAACCTTAAAATTCCGGTTTTACACTTGTTTCTGGTGTGGTTTTATTTGCCACGGGGCCACCGCGCACTTTGAAAATCTTGATTTGTAGCATAACCCAATCAAATTGCTACACGCATTGTTCTAAATACACTCTTTGTCGCTGGACTAAAACAACTCAATTACAACTCGTTGACAATTTTCTCTTTCAAACTAAGCAAACCGTTCACATTCTTCATTATAGAATTATAGATCTTTGAAAATTTTCATGTTACATCACATTCCCGGCATGTTCTTGATATTTTTTTTTTTATAATTATTATCTACACTGAAATTTTGCACGGTAGGACGGAAAAAGTTTATGAAATATTAATATATTGAATTTATATAGGAATCACTCTTATATTTGGTCAAAAAATTTGAGTATATGATACCAATACATTGAACTCATGGGTTCAATATATTAAACCCATGATTGTAATACTAATATATTGAACTCAGATTAGTGTAGCAGTAGTGTTATCAATATCAAACTCAGATTGCCTGATTCCTATATATAAGTATCACACTTACTCAAATTACTGTGGAATGCCTAAAAAGTGTGAGAGTGGCCTAAACCCCACTAAGGGTTAGGCATAATTGTTTAGTTTGAATACCACTAGATTGTGATGTGTTCTTTGTGATTAGGTGTGGACGATTTTATTATGCTGGACTTTGACCCGGTGATAATATGATTTCACAAATGCATTTTAACATCGGGATGTCATCTTACTCGCATTAAGTTGTAATAGGCCGTAACTTAATGTTGAGTTCACTATGGGCTTGTTTCAAAGTGCCCCATAAAATTACTGGAAACGCTTTTAGAGATATAAGCATAAGTTTCAAAAATATTTTAATCATAAGTGTTTTTGATCATTTTAATACACTTCTAAACTATGTAAGTTGCGTTCTCATTGATGTGTCCGAGAGATAAAAAAGGCCTTGCACCTGCTTTTGGTTAATATGCAGGCCCAAGACCAAACAAACTTAAACAAATTTTCTTTTATAGTCTATTTTTTTCTCCTACGTGCCACTTTAACCAATAAAAGAGACTATCTATTAGTCTGGACTATGAAGACAAGTGTTTTTTATTTTAAAGCGTTAATAAAAAATAAAAAAGATTAGCTACAATACTTACATATATTTTATATAATTGCCATCTGATAGTTAGATACAATTCATGTGAGATAGTAATGGTATTAAATAAATATACAACTATTGTAGTCAAAATAAAAAAATAAAAAAATCATTTCTTTAACGGTTGCTTTATTAACACCTCACATATGGTAAAAACACACCACAATCAAAATTTTCCTCCATTATACCAAATTTACCCTTCTTTGATTAAACCTCCATTAAACAAAACCCCCAGATTTCCACAAACACAGAGTCCACCAGTACACATTAGCTAGGAATGAACTCCTAACACAGTTTTGAGAAACCTATAAGCTCCTTGGAAAACGGTGTCGAGGCAACTATGATTTTTCTCCGGCGCATGTTTAAGTTACACATCCAAATAAAAGCCATTAGATCTCGTTAACTTTTGATCTAACGGCTCTTAGTTTAGTAATTTAAATATGCAGACCCAACACTCTTGTTCAAATATGTACTTTTAACCAATGTTCGTTCGTAATTTCATTTAAAAAGTTATTCCTCTCCAATGGTGGTTTGTATGTATTGAATTTTGATGTATATTTGCTTGATGAAACAATTACAAGATGAAACATATATATAGGGAAGAAAAAGATCATAAGCCTAATTTTGCCTAACTTACCTATCTTGCTTGACTAACCTAACTTGCCTAACTTTGAACAAGAAACCTAACTTGCCTAACTTTGAACAAGAAAGTTGACTAGCCTAATTTCACTAGTCATCCAACACCATTATTCCAACATGTTTATTTCATGCATTTTAACACTCCCCCTCAAGTTGGAGTGTGGATGTCAATGACACCCAACTTGCTAATTAAGACCTCAAATTGTGCCGAGCTTAGTGGTTTGGTGAACAAGTATGCAGGTTGATTCGAGGTCCGTATGTAAGCTGTTTGCACCATTCCCATTTGAATCTTCTCACGTACTAAGTGACAGTCTATCTCTATATGCTTCGTTCGTTCATGAAACACTGGGTTCGAAGCAATGTGCATGGCAGCTTGATTATCACAAAACATTGTGACTGGTTGTGCATGATTTACTTGCAAGTCCTTCAAAATGTTTCTTAGCCATATAACTTCACAACAAGTAGTAGCCATAGAACGGTATTCTGCCTCTGCACTAGAACGAGATATTGTGCTTTGTTTCTTCGTTTTCCAAGATATCGGTGCTTGTCCAAGGAAGATACAATAACCGGTTATTGACCTTCTAGTGTCTTTACACCGAGCCCAATCAGCATCACAAAAAGCTTGTAATTGTAGTGAACCTGTAGAAGGCAAAAGAATTCCCTGTCCAGGAGATTGTTTGATGTACCTGAGAACCTTATGCACCGCTTCAAGGTGTGGTTGTCGTGGCTTGTCCATGAATTGGCTCAACATATTAACCACATAAGTCAGGTCAGGCCGCGTGATGGTTAAGTAAATCAGCCTCCCTACAAGTCGCCTGTATGAAGAAGGATCATGCAGGAGCGTCCCATCAGTTTGTGTAAGGGACAGGTTTGGTTCCATTGGTAATCGTGAGGGCTTCGCACCAAGGAACCCAGCATCTTCTAGTATTTCCAACGCATATTTGCGTTGGCACAAGGCAATCCCTTGTTTAGATCTTGCAACTTCTATCCCCAAAAAGTATTTGAGTTTTCCCAAATCCTTTAGTTTAAAATGTTGGGAAAGGAAGAGTTTAGTCTCTTCAATTTCTCTCAAATTGTTACCTGCAAGTATCACGTCATCAACATACACAAGTAATGCTATGAAACTGCCTTGACGGTTTCGGACGAACAATGAGTAATCTGACCATGATTGATGAAAACCAGCAGTCTTGAGAGCACTAGACAACTTGATAAACCATTGTCTCGAGGCCTGTTTTAAACCATAAATGGATTTGTGTAATTTGCATACTCGTGTCTCCCCCTTTCGTCCGAACCCAGGAGGCAAGGACATATAAACCTCCTCGTATAAGTCACCATGCAAAAATGCGTTGTTCACATCAAGTTGATGAAGATGCCAGCCTCGTATGGAGGCAATACTCAGGAGGACGCGGACGGTGGTGAGCTTGGCAACTGGAGCAAAAGTTTCCCGATAATCAAGCCCCTCAATTTGACTGTAGCCTTTAGCAACGAGACGAGCTTTGTAGCGTTCAACACTGCCGTCAGGTTTAAGCTTTACCTTATAGATCCATTTGCAACCGATGGGATGTTTGTGAGGTGGTAAGGGCACAAGAGTCCAAGTGCGATTGTCATGAAGGGCAACAATCTCTTTTTGCATGGCGTCACGCCATTTTGGATCCTGAACAGCCTGCGAAAAACTGGTGGGTTCTTTGATAATGGTGAGGGTGGTGAGAAAGGTTTTGTGAGTGGGGGATACATGGTCATAAGATAAATAACAAGATATGGGGTGAGATGTACCTGATGACTGGACCATGCTTGTGGAAGATGTGGGAGCAACACGGGAAGGGAGGGCCACCTCAACATGAAAGTCCTGCAAAAATGTGGAAGTTTTGGTCGGTCGACTGCTACGACGGAGTGAAGGTGGTTGGTCTGGTGATGGAGTGGTTGGAGGTGGGGAAGAGTGTAGGGTATGTGAAGGTGGTGATAAGGTATCTGGTGGTGGAGTTGTAGGAGGTAAAGGAGATGAGAGTGGTGTGATGTTGGCAAGTGTGGGAGAGGTGATGTTTATTTCTTCGGGTGCAAGGCTTGAGGGCGACTCAATGGGAGAGGTCAAGTCAAACGTGATGGGTGAGGGTGTAATGTTTGATGGAGATGGGGCAGCGGAAGTGGTATGATTTTGGAATGGAAAATGATCTTCAAAAAAAACATCCCTAGAAACAAAAGTCTTATTGTGTTTTATATCAAACAATTTATAACCCTTTTGACCATAAGGATACCCAAGAAAAATGCATTGGATTGCACGAGGGTCGAATTTAGAGGGCCTTTGGGCGTGTGTAGAAGCAAAACATAAACTACCGAAAACCTTTAAATGGGAATAGTTAGGTGCTTTGTGAAACAGTTTTTCGTAAGGTGTTTTACCTTGGAGAAGTGGAGTGGGTGTTCTATTGATGAGGTAGGCTGAGGTTAAGATTGCATCCCCCCAAAAACGTTTTGGCAAACAAGCTTGAAAGAGCAAAGCCCGAGCAACATTGAGCAAATGCCGGTGTTTACGTTCGGCAACACCATTTTGTTGTGGTGTGTTGACACAACTAGATTGATGTATGATGCCTTTGAGAGCATAAAATTGCTCAAGCTTAAACTCAGGGCCATTGTCACTTCGTATGATTTGAACTTTGGTATTGAATTGAGTCTCAATCATTTGAATGAATCCAACTAAAATGTCTTTTGTGTCAGATTTATGTTTCATCAAATAAACCCAAGTGCTTCTAGTGTAGTCATCTACGATGGTAAGGAAATACTTGGCACCTGAAATAGAAGCAACTTGATAACCACCCCAAATATCAATATGCAATAATTCAAAACATGATTTGGTAGAAATAGAGCTCAAAGGGAAGGGTGATCTTGTTTGTTTGGCCAATGGGCAAATTAAACATTTTTCCAAATCACAAGCCTTATTGTTAAATAAAGGTAATAACGAAGTGGCTTTATGAGATGGGTGTCCTAGGCGTTGGTGCCAAAGCTTTGGTGAGACGGTTTGAATATTGTTGCATGTTCCTTTCTTTGATGGGTCGAGGTAATAAAGTCCATCCCTTTCAGTTCCTGTCCCAATCATCTTCCCCGAGCGAAGGTCCTGAATGACACAAAATTGGGTGAAGAAAATGGTGACATATAAGGAATCATAGGCTAGTTTACTGATAGATATTAAATTCAACCTAAAGAACGGCACACATAGGACATTTTCAAGGATAAGATTATGAGAGAAAACAACTTGTCCAATGTGAGTGACTTTGGCAACGGAACCATTTGGCAGTTCAACTGTATGATTTTCAACAGCTCGTGAGTGTGTAAGGAGACTAGGACTGCAAACTATGTGATCCGTGGCACCACTGTCCAGGATCCAAATGCTTTTGGTTCCTTTACATGAAAAAGAGAAGGCTTTACCTGAAAGTTCTTCATGACTATGAGGATTACTGACTTGATTGGCAAATGATGATTTGTTCTTGTTCAACATCTGAAGGATTTGCTTGCAGTCCTCCTGAGAGAACGGGAAATTAGGCACTGTCTCTTGCTTGTTACTTTGTGAAACTTGATTCCCCTTTGAAGAAAAAAGACGATTGGATTCGGTCTCTGTGGCTGCTTTCCGTTTTCGACAGAAATCGAAGGTGTGGCCTTTCCATCCGCAAAAAGTGCACTTGAGATGTGCACGACAATTTTTGGTGATGTGATTGGTTTTATTGCACTTTCCACATCGCATCTCCTTGTCTTCAGGTGTAGGTTCTCGCGAGAGATTCTTCACTGCAAAGACAACAGTTTCTAGTTGTGTGATTTTCCCATTGGAAACCTCTGCCTGGCGTTCATGTCGAAGGACCAACGCATATGCCTTGTTCACCGTAGGCAGTGGTTCGAGAAGAAGAGTATTGCTTCGAACCGTAGCATACGATTCGTTCAGTCCCATAAGGAACTTCATGGTTTTCTGAGTTTCAACATATGAGTTCATCTCATTCTTTGTTCCACAACTGCATGCTGGAATGGAACACAAAGTATCACGTTCATCCCATAAACTTTTAAGTTTAGTGAAGTAAGAACTTACACTCATATTGCTTTGGACGCAATCATGGATCTCATTCTTAACATGGAACAGCTGAACTACATTCACATGTGAGAACCTCAACTGCAGATCGGTCCACATTTGTCGAGCATCCTTGTAGTTGATGACACTCCCTGAAATCTCCTTTGACATGGAGCCTAGTAGCCATGTCTTGACCAAGTTGTTGCAGCGATTCCATTGCTGCAGCTCCTCAAAATTATCCTTACTTGGTTTGTTGATCGTCCCATCAACAAAACCAAGTTTGTTCTTGACCGTTAAGGCCATACTCATGGATTGAACCCATGCGTTGTAGTTGTCTTCCACCAATGGTTGTGGTACGAGGATTGCACCAGGTTGATCCGAGTGGTGGAGATAGAGCGGGTGGTTGGGATTTTCCCATTTTGAATGAGAGGCCATGCCTAGAATGGTTGACCTCATGGCTGCTTTAGAGCTGTGTTTTGTGGTTTTTCCCAGATCACAGCTCTGATACCATATTGAATTTTGATGTATATTTGCTTGATGAAACAATTACAAGATGAAACATATATATAGGGAAGAAAAAGATCATAAGCCTAATTTTGCCTAACTTACCTATCTTGCTTGACTAACCTAACTTGCCTAACTTTGAACAAGAAACCTAACTTGCCTAACTTTGAACAAGAAAGTTGACTAGCCTAATTTCACTAGTCATCCAACACCATTATTCCAACATGTTTATTTCATGCATTTTAACAGTATGCATATTTATCTTACTTTCTTGATTTTTCTTCTTTAATCTTCTGATGTTATTCTGTTTTGCAAGTTTAGACCTTTAGAATCGACTTTAGAGTGGTTAGGTTTTATGTCCCCCGATTTTCCATGACAAAAAAATAATTATGCTTCTCTCCTCCTATCAACCAGTAAATGATCACGATTAACCTACACCACGGTTCTAAAAGAACACTGTTTGCATTAAAACTGCAGTAATTTTAATGAAAATCTGGGTATTTTATCTTTTTTGGTTTGATTTAGAATATAATCTTCGATAGAGGTAAAAGGTAAAGAAAAATAAAGTTGTATAAAAACAAAAGAAAGGGAGCTGAAGGTTGGATTTAGTCCTCCGACGTCCAAATACCACACAGAAATCGTGGCATTAGATAGCTAGGAGAACATCTTTCTCGGCTCTTCTCAAAGCATAACACGCACCCAGTTCGAATGTTAAGTGCATGTTGAATACGAAATTCAAAGCCTTTTTTTCATTGAAAAAAAAAAGATTGAAAATTTATGAACGGGTTATTGGAAGCATAGGTGCTCCAGCGTTCTGAATCTCCCCAAATTCGCAGTTTTGAGGGAGAGATTTGTAAAAAAAGGTGAAAGCAACACAATTTCAATGAAAATTATGAAAAAAATACAGAAAAAGTTAAGAGAGAAGGAAGGAAGGTTTGAAATTTGGGATTGGAGGAAGCGGCTGCTCTGATGCCCGAATATATAGGGTACCAAGGGAGAAGAGCTCGGGGGGAGTTTATAGATCAACGGTTCAGATTCTTTTCATCCCTTTTACCTTGCCCTAGTTTACTGTTTACCCAACAAGATTCTCTCCGAATCTTTTTAGTGAGGATTATGTAGATATGTGAATTGTGTGCGTTTATCGTACATCGTACAGTTAGTTTTTATCAGGTATTGTTTGTGTTTAATTTTAAATAAAATTATTTAAAATTATTTATGATCGCACAATGTATGATGAACGGACACGATTCATAGATCTTCGAAATCCTCACAATGAGGATCCAGCGAAGTTCCGGATTCCTAGTTTACTCTAGGCCAAGGTTGGCAAGTACGTGATTTCATATTTCCCCACCAAACTTTGGGTCCTTCTTACTTTGGTCCTTCAACATTTTGCCTAGTCTCAAGTTTGGCCACCAACGTTTCACTTTTGACTAACCGATTATGGTTACAAAAGTGATTTTGGTTACAAAAGTTGACAAAAAATCACACACGATTATTCATTCAAGAGCATTTCAATAACCTACTTATGTCTAGTTGTAGGGATTTATGCTGAAAAACGAAAAAATAAGACGGTTTGGAAAACTCTTGACAAAAACACAAATTGAAATTCCAACAATGTCCCGGAATATGAAACTTTAATTGCTAGATCTTTATTTAAAAAGATTAAAAAATCAAGACCTAACAGTTAAAAAGCTTAGAGTATCTTATTCTCCGAAGCACCACACAATTTTTGGAAACGCTTGGCCAACTTTCTTGATCACTAAGGGCGCCTTTTTGCATTTAAAGGCGTCCCAAAATGAAAAAAAACAACACAAAGTGCTTGAAAAGTTTCTGCCAGTTTCAACCTTGAACGTGCAACAACACAAACATTAAGCTAGCTCTCGGCCAAACTGACATGGAGGACAAAGCGATGGGGAAAACAAATAAATAACAAAGCTTTCGAGGAGTGGAAAGCAAAACGAATCACATCATCTAACGACAAATCAACTGTAAAACTATCTGCTATATTAACAGAAATTTAAGTCTAAAACACAAGAAAATGGTGTAGGACATGCACAATTACTCTCACAAAATCAACACTTCACAAGTCAAATCTTAATACGGAGTGTAGCACACGGTGGTGCAGCTGCATTCAAATCATCGCTCAGTCATCGATCCGAACACTCCAGGTCGACGCTACATCCAGTCCTCACCATAGACGCCTGACACTAAATCAGAATGACAAGTTAAAGCTAGTTTACAATCTTTCAGTTCAACTGAAATCAGTCTGTAAACATCCGAGAAGCAGAAAGAACAATAACTTGTATGGAGATGTCCATTAGGGAACTTCTTATTTTTTGTTAATGAAAATTTGTTTTCTTATTTTTGGAAGCCTAAACGCCGTCCTAAAGGTTTTGAGTATAATCTAGGACCTTCAGTCGATGCCTCGGACAAATGCTTGGGTATTTTCTACTAACTAAAAAGACAACCCTGCAAAATTAGTCTGTCTTTTAGGAATTTCATAAGCGACTTCACCTTCCATGGTTCTGTCTGTATGTTTCTTAATTGCCCGAAAAGTGCATGTGAAAGAAGTCTAAAAATACTTGAGTAAACCTCAGAACTGTTTTAGCATAACATTGAAACAATTCCTGGACAGTAATGGAAAGTGATATAAATCAAAATGTTCAGATGGTTACCTTCAAGCATCTCGTCATGTGTAAAATTTGTAGTGAAAATTCACAAAGAAGTCTAATAATCTATTCAAAGTAAAACACAATTAGAACAACTAATTCAAGAATTTTTGAAGCTGCCCATTATGAAAGAGGGTAGAGTTCTTCTATCCAAAATAGATACGTAAACTCGAGAAGTTCAATGTCACAAAGGAGGTTGAACCAAGAGCCGTAAACCGATTCACTTTTAGATGGCATTCAAATCCCACATGTATCTATTGGATCGTGATACCATCACATCCAATGACATCATAGCCAAGTACAGAGTCCGAAGTCTAATAGAACATAATGATAAGATGCTACCACCTAATGATATCTGACAAGAGACAAAGGTTAGAATGTTACCTCTTCCCGAACTCCATTAAATATCGTGACCCATTGTAACACAGGAACCACAGCAACACAACGACCAAAATATCTGTCAAGATTAAGGAACTGACAAATGCAATATAACAGCAGAAAGGAAGGCAGAGAAATCCAAATTAAATTTGAAAAAGAATGGTGGGATATATGGTAAAAATATTGAATCCTCATAGTATTACTTCCACAACAAGCATTTTGCAGCTATTATCAAGATTCATAACAATGCACCAGACGCTGATGACCAAAAACACAAATTTCTACTGTACTTATATATGACAGTATGGTAGAAACAATCAAACAATCTAAAAGTTTGAGTCGGTTCTTAGCATATGGTGATCTAAGAAACTGCCAACGAGGAGGCACTTTTCCAAATCATAACGGCAAGAAGAATTTCATATAAGCTAGAAAAATGCTAAGGGCCCAATTGATTACCGTTTCGTTTTTTTGTTTTCACTTTTTGTACTTGAGATATGAGGGAAAAGAGGGATGAAGAAGTTTGTTGAGAGAGAGGTGAAGAAACAAAGAAGAAAAAAATGAAAACCAAATCTAGAAAGTGCACCCAACTTGAAATGGTTTTTCGTTTTCATATTGTTCTACACCTCTCCCACCATATTCCCTACACTCTTCTATATCCCTCATTTCTCCCATGTATTTCCCTCTATATCTAACACAAAAATGAAAACTAGAAACTAAAAACAAAATAGTTACCAAACATTCCAAATTGTATACCTTAAATGTACCCAATCGAGGAAATAAGTTCACTCATGAAAGTATGCAAACTCATGTGCTCTCTAAACCAAAACGAGACAAATATCCGACATACGGAAGCGAAGATAAGGTAAAACACAGGATACTGAAGAGATAACGCTCCCACCAATCCAACATATAGAGCCCAAATGTCACATTGTAAAGATAGATCTTTCGTTGAACCCAATTCATAACTCCAGAATCTACAAACAATAAGCACAAGATTAGTGCCGGACTAAGATGTCCCAGATAAAAAACAAGTCAACAAAACCATATCCAAAGATTAAAAAAAAAAACATGAGTAAATAAGCACAGGAAAATAAAAATCAATTCACAGAAATTCCAGCACTAAATAATCTAGTAGGATGGAGTGGACTGTAAAGCTTAGAGCTTGGCTGTGATCTTGCCCATCTATATACATACATATACATATATATATATATATATATATGTTTATATTTGATTGGATTCCTACAGAACTTTATTGAGAAACCAACAAATGGGTATGTAAAAAAATTGGGATTGTGCACAAGATTTATTCTAAGCTAAAGAAAGGACCCTAAAAAAATCAGTGTGAAGGGATTGGCAGATTCAGTTCAGTGCAAGTTTCAAATTTGTATTTCAACATTTGTTCTTCAAAAGAACACTAACCAAACATATCAAATCCTACAAATTTTCTATCTTATTCCAAAATTTTCTCACCAACCAAACAGAGGAATGACTTACCGTTTTCAGAGAACGAAAGAATGAGTTCGGAGGAACTGGCCGGAGACGAGGAGGAGAGAGAGAGAGAGAGAGAGAGAGAGATTTTTTAGATGGCAACAAGTAAGACCGAGTCAAAACAAAAGAAAAACTTGTTCGGCCCAATTTGAAGCCCACATCGTCCATTAGACAATGAGGCTTTTGAGGCCCATTATTATTCAATTCATACTTGGGTTGTATTTGTCAAATATGGTAAAGCTTTTTAGAGATGACTTTCCCTTGGGCTTGGGCCTTTTAGCCCGTTTAGAGTAGTTTATCGACAATCTCACATATTATGTGCCAAATAGATCGAAGAGTAATTGAATTAAGGGAGCTTTAACGAAAAAACTTCTAGTACTGTTCACTTTAACGAAAAATCACATTTTTACACTAAAAAATCAATCATGGTATTATTCACTTTACCCTTTATTTTGTCTTTATCGTTAAAACTTAGTTTTCCTTAAATTAAAGGTCCCGCTTGGTTTTTTGTGGGAAAGATTTTTCACCGAGCCCCAAATTATTGGTGTATGATGTCTTTTTTTTTTTTTTTTTTTTTGAAGTGATTGGTGTATAATGTCTAGTTTGCTGTTTCCATGCTTGTTTGGAAGAATTTATACTATGACAAATGTTAAGGGAACTCTCTCAAAGTGGAACTTTTCATAAACTTTCCGTTACTTCACAGTTTAATGTCAATTCTTGTGCCAACATTATAAAACATTATGCAAAAAAATATGAGGTAGTAGAGAGTCCAGAAAATCTCATTTTTAAGAGTCTCTCTATAATTTTGTTTTATGCCTCTTGATTTGGTAGTGTATTAATTTAAGATACGGCTTTAGTTCTTGATATTCGAGTTGAGTTTTGGATACTTTGCCTGTCCTTTGTACGCATATTTTCCAATAATAGAAAAAGTGAATTATGTATTAGAGCACTTTCACCAAACCATTTTTGTTAGAGAATGCTAGTAACCTTTGCACTAATCTTCGCATTTGGACATTCTTAATTTAACAACTGTCATTCGTCATTTGTTCACACAAAAACCAAGACGTTTAATGCTTTGGGAATTGTTTTTTTTATTTTCCATCTTTAATTTCTAGCAAAAAAACGTTAAAAGTTTTAATTTTTGTGTAAATGGTGATGAGGTCCAAATACAAATGTTTGTGTGTTGCTTGCACTCCCCTTGGGCTTAAGCCGAAATGAACTAGAAACAAAATCTACCCCAAAAGCCATTCCCAACCGCCCAAACTTGCCAAGGTAAGAGATGGATCCCGCTAAAACCATTTTCAATGTCTTTGTGGCTTGAAAATCCCTCAAACATATCCTCGATTTCTTTCTCCCTCGTTGTAAAGGGCCTTTTCTTCCACACATCAAGGGCACATCAACCTATTGCAAAGAACCATAGTAGCAATTTCTCTTTTGAACATTTTGCTTTTTGGATTTTTATCACAAACTGTCTTTAAAAATGACTTAATTTCCTATTTTGGTCTCTCAATTTTAAAATTGATCAATATCGTCCTTGAAAATTGACTATCATACATCATTTTGGTCATTCCGTTAAGATTCTGTTAATTTGTTGACGTGGCACACATATGAAGTTTACAAATCCAATAAAATGGTGTCATGTTGAAATATAATTTAAAACTATAGGCAAAAGTGATTTAAAACAATCAGAAAACTTAAATAAATGGATTAAAACTAACTCAGCTTTAAAAAAACTAAAATCGAAAGGTTGAACAGATGCGCTCTTCACCTCCTCATGTCAATGATACTAACACATGCGCTCTTCACCTCCTCATGTCAATGAGACAAAACAAAGTGTAAAAAATAAATTAAGATTATGTAAAATACAAGTAGCATAGCTAATATCAAAACAAAAACATCCCCGAGAGTAAATAATTATAATAATAATTGTCATTTAGAAAAGAAAAAACAGATAATTTATTCATTAGCAAGAACAAATGCCAATAGTTTTAACAGGTAATTTATTCATTAGCAAGAACAAATGTCAATATTATCATCATCACCATCATTGTCATAACTTTTTTGTAAGAGAAATGCTAAGGAGACTCTTAAAAGTAAGACTTTTCATGAACTCTCTGCTATGTTATGTTTTTTCCACAATATTTTATAATCTTAGTACGGAAATTGACATTAAACTTTGAGGTAGCAAAAATTCTACGAAGAATCTTACTTTTAGAGAACCTCCTTAGCATTTATCTTTTCGTATTGGAGAAGTTAGTAGACTGAAGAGATGCTAAATTGGTCATGAGCTGCTTATCTTATCTTATATTATTTTTCTCTCTGATTAATAATTAATACCCAACACTCATCTCCTTCACGCCTTCCATTCCCCTCTGCTTTTCCTCTGGGATTCCATGATAGCAAAATGCTAAACAAGTCGTGCACCACGCTAACCTTCAAAAATTAAGAGATCCTAATCAAGGTGCTATATTTTATGAATTTAGTCGTCACTTGTATCCTTGTAGAAATAGAAGCCAAACACAAAAATGTGAAAACCCTTTTTACACTTTTTCTTATAATTAAGACTCAAAACAAACGATAAGAATATGTGTTAATCAAGTGATGAATCGCTCAATTTGTCCTCGTCATACACTTTGATTCGATTCCCAATATAATTTAAGGATCTCTTACGACATTTTCAAAGCTTAATTAGATAGAAATTTGGCAGATTTTTTTAATGGGAGTCTTAACGAAACATTCATTGTACTATTCACTTTTAACGTTAAGGATATTTTTACTTTAAAAAATCACTCAGAGTACTATTCACTTACAACACATTTTTATCATTTTAATTAAAATTCAAAATTTTCAAGCATTTTTCATTAATTTTTTTAATTAAATAAATGCCTACGAATCTTACTGTTTCCCTCAGACTCTCTTGCATATAAACAAACTGCAAACTCATATTCAGTGTTTGATTAGGTTTAGGGTTACGCTGTTGACTTATTTCTTAGAGCATCGATCTCCAACAATTTGTTAAATTTTTGTTAGTTTAGCGGGTGAATAGTATAGAAAAATTACTTGGCTAGTCCTTTTAATTTTTTTTATCTCCCAAAGTACTCTCTATTTTAACAAGCTTTGAATATTTTATTATTAATCATTTCAAAAGAAAAAACTCAACATACTCATTTTCTAAAACCATCTTCTTACTCTTTCTTTTCTCCTTGGCTCACGGGTCCATCCTGGAATTTTGTTATATCTTTAACATTTAACATTTAAACAGTGAATATAAACTCAAAGAACAATTGTTCACTTTGCTATTATATAGAGTCCTTTATAGAGTCTATTGGAGATGATTTTTATGAATTTGGCTCTTTAAACTAGCTTCTGGTCTTATAGAGTCTCTTGTAGATGCTTTAACAGTTTACACTCGTTTAGTCATTAAATAAAGGGTAATGTTAGAGCGATTAAATTTTTAAATCAAAATTGTAAACTAAATGATATGGTGGTTGATAATTTTATTATTACTTAAATATTGATTAACGTGTTATTTCTTATTGGTTACACATCATTTAGTTTGTAAATTTGGTTTAAAATTTTGATCATCCTAACATTATCCTTAAATAAAATTGTGTCAAACCTTTCGGTCGTTATCAGCCGATTAAGGCTGATTTACATTATTGACTTACTTGTTTAACTGTTTAAGCTCGTTTGGAGAATCAGTCTTTGTTTAACATTACGTCTGAGTTCTCGTTCGCGATAAGACAAAACTCTTGCCACAAATAATTCCAACTGCGCCATATGTCACTGGTCATCAATAAAACACGCAACTTAATCGTGTTGCCGCACGCCATGGCAAGTTGTGAGTATACTTATAGATGAAATTGGAAATTAAGCCTAGCAAGTTAGCTAGCTATTGCTCCAATTAAATATAAGACAGTTTAGTCTTTATGCATTGTGATGACTTTCTTCGAGCTTACCTAGCTATTAAACAAAGCTAAATCAGACTCCACTTTCTGGACGGTTATCAGCAACCGGTGGTTACATTATCAATCGTTTTCACTCACAAAGTGTTGCAAATTGCAATAATTGAGAATTAGGGTTTCGTTTTCAACAAATTGGTCCCCATACATACCAGTGAGAGAGAAATGAAGTGAGACTCCATGGATTCACTTTTACCTTATATTTTTTGCATAATGTTTAATAATGTTGGCATGAGAATTAATTTTAAGAGTACTGCTTGGCTACTCAAAGATGAGTAAGAGCTCATACCAAAAACTCTTCATGCCTGATTTAAAAAATTTTGTGCTTATAATCGAAACTGTTTATATTATACATTACTTTGTAAAGATCATCTCTATAAAAAAAAAAGAATTAAAATTAAGGTCGTTAAGTCGATCAACTGTAGCAAATAGATAGACGGTTTGTAATGCTTTTACCATTTATGTCCATTTGTTCTAATACAATTCAATGGCTAAACAACCTTAGTTTTAATTGATTGTTTGCATGATCTTTATAATATGAATGGTGATCTAGTAATAAACACAAAGGTTTATGAATCAGAAATGAAGAGTTTTGAGTAGGAACTCCTATTCATTATTTGAGTAACCAAATATTATTCTAACTTTAAACTGTAGATGATAAAGAGTCTATGAAAATCCTCACTTTTAAGAGAGTCTCTTGGTGAGATTATACTACTATTGCTAAATTGTCAAACTACAGCAGCGGATTCCTCACGCCACATATCTTGTACACGAATCATTGTTTACTATCAACTAGCTATAGTATATAGGAACATTATTGAGTGTTAAGCAGTACATGCATACGTGATTTGACCAAAAAAATTCCGTAGCTAGGTATGTAACAAAGTATTTGTTTAATAATAATGGTCCCATAAGTGTATTTGGCTTTACTTGGAATGGAGAAGTTTCTAATGGATCAACAAAGACGGTGAGAAATTAAACTCTTTCGTCCAATAAATTTGTGGTTTAACTAGTTAAATATTTATTTGTGCACATGAATCAGAACTGTGTTCAATTTTCTTTCCGTAAATCACATGAAAACAAATTAATAACGGCCCTTTTTTTTTTCAACTCAAGGGCATGGTTTTTTTCCTTGAGTTAATAATAATCAAGATGAACCATGACTATAAACAAGTAAGAGAATCTGTACCTGTATTATAAAAAGTGATCAGCATTGTGTTTAAACACATGATTCTTTGCAGTTAGGAGTACAATTAAGAAAAATCTTCCTTGTCTGCCATAATTGAGCATGAAAATTGGGTAAAGATATTTAGGAATATTTGCACTAATTTGGGACATGATTAACACGAGAGATCACACTTCTCACCTTTTGTTCATATTATTCAAACCTTTCTGTTGCATTCTTTGCTGCGATTTCTTAATTATATAAAGAATCCATTAAAGTACTTAAGATTATATTATTCTTTGTTTACAAAAGATTATATTATTCTTTGTTTACCAATTATAGGTGTAGATCCCAGAATGGGATCCGCTCTGGACCTTAGTGTTTGGAGCCTAAAGATCAACTAATTTGGGTCATACAAATTGAATCCAACGGTCTTCATTAACTCATTTTTCTGGCCCACCACACACATACCAACATCTTTGATTTTTTTAATATACCAATCAACGGCCAAATGGATTGATCTTTAGACTCCGAACACTAAGGTCCGGAGGGTATCCAATTTCGTAGATCCCTTCCATAAAACTAAGAGTTTAAAGTTTAAACCTGTCTAATCAAAGCAATAGCACATGCCTTTTTAAAATTTTGATAACATCTTGAGTAAAAGATTTTGGCAATGAAAATCAAGCAGGTGACAGTAGGCTAATTACCAAGATAACCAAGTTGATTAGATTGGATCTATACATACATATATGGTTTTCAAGGAAATTCACCGTATTATGACACATGTTAGTTATAACACATATATCTGTAACATGTGTTAAGATGGATACGAAGAAAACTTCTCTCTAATTTGATGTGTCGGATTATTTAATTTCTTGGACAATAGTACATACATATATATGTATGTATTTACACTTGCTTGTCATTTCTTCCTTTACTTGCATTTATTACAACAATATCTCCAGGAACCTGGAATTGAATGCGGTTACACTTGATTTTTAGATCATCTCTAATCATTGTGTAAAAAATTAAAAATTTTAATTCATAAATTTTATGTTTTAACCTAGAAATAGTTTTTCTGCGTCAACCCTTTTGGGTTAAATTTTTAGCCCAAAATTATTAAAGAATAAATTTAGGATAATTTTTTTTCTTAAAGTAACTTAAAAAACACAATTATGTAGACTATCTTAATTTAATTTTATGAACATTTTAAACTAAACATATTTATATTCCTATAAATATTGAAAAATCAGCTAAACTGACATTATGAAACTCGTGGAACATTATGAAAGAATATGAAACACATTAAAGAAATTTTCTTTTTAATTATTTTATTTGTTAGATTTAAACTTGGACAGTTAGGTCTTTTTTTTTTTTACCGTTAAATTTGATCATATTAGATTTTAACTATTAGATTCCTTGAATTTATAAATATAAAACTAAAAAAAATACACCTATATATAGTGGGCCAACACATTAACTGGGAGGAATTCTGGCCTAAATTTGCCTCTTTTTTGGGTAAAACTTATATTTGGCTCAATAGTTAGAGCAAGTTAGAATAAGTTTGGAATCTAAAACTTGAGTTTACTCTAAGAATTGGAGTAAGTCTAACATATAACTGCCTGCAGATTTCAGAAAGATATAAGTGTGAATAATTGGAACTTCTATCACATGATCACAGATGGATAGTCCTGATCTTATGACATGGCCTATTTATTCCCATCCTGGCATTTCCCGACAAAACGGGACAATTCTACAAGTACCAGCGGTCCTTGCCCATCAGTATATAAATTATTAATTAACAGCTTACTCCGCCTTCATGATATGGCTCACAATAAGAAAATTTTCGGGTGTATCATATCATCAAGTAACATATTGATGATGTGTATCGAATTCATTAAAATTAGTATAACACGAGAGTATTGATATCTCCATTTAAAGTTTAAGAGCCAGCCTGTAGAGAGATAAGAAGTGAGAGAGAGACCGTGACACCATTCGTAGATTTAGGGTTTATATATTAATAACAATGATAACAAACATTTTATAATTTGAGTAAATTCGATGTAAGACATCACATATCAAATACACAATAATTTGTTCAAAGGAAGAAATCAATGAGATATACTTGCCATATGTGTCTTTTTCCTTTTTGTCTACCACTAGGAACAGGATAAGGCCTATTATATGTACTTTATCTAGTAGATGATTGTGATCCTCTTTGTCTGCATTTATTTGTGTTCAGAGTATAAATTTCACGTTCAAGAAAAAAAAAACTTTACATGTGCTTATATGTAATTAGATTACTCCTCATATTAATAATTGATCTTATAATGGAACCTTAGATTTTTTTATGGTATCAGAGCATGTTGTCCCTCGTGTGAAACCCAACGGTCACGTGCACGTCATCCCACTTAAAAATTTGTCACACGTGAAGGGACGTGTTAAGAGTATCAATTCCACATCGGAGAAAAGAGAACATTTGCATGTGCTTATAGGTATTTGACCTACTCCATCCCAATTGGGTTTATATATTGTGGAACCTCAACTTTCTTCAATTTGCTTCTCTCCTCTTCTTACTTTCTCCCCTCTTTCCGGGTTTATTTTTATGTTTAGGCATATATATAGGTCTACCAAGCAATGTTTGGGGTGTATCTCAAAGAGTGAGGATCCTCGCCGGATCTTTTTTGAGAGGATCCTGAGAATTCTCAAATCACATCCGCTCATCGTACGATCAGAAATTATATTAAGACCCATATGCTGTTGTGTCAATCCATTCCTGCATGCAATACAATTGTTCGGCCAAGTTGTATGATGGGGCTTACAATTTCTGAAAATAACGTTTGTTGTTTTGCCATCACTCTCTGATTCTTTTACTAAAGATCCTCTAGCCAGTGTAATCTAATTGGGATTTGATTGCAAATTTTGACAACACAATTATGTAATAAAAAATACAGAGAAAAGGATAAAACAGCAAACCCTAAGAGATCACTAAAATACAGAGAAAATATGGTTGCCCAAGAAAAAATATCACTAAATTAAACTGGGGAAACGTTCAGCGATCTAGATTTGGTGTGTGATCGATGTTGTCATGGTGATCGTTATGTGGTACATATAATATAATAGAGCATAGTTATATTAAGTTTATGTTAATGACGATTGATGATGATGTTAAATAATATTAACACCAACAATTATAACAACAACAATAATAATATGAAACAGCAACATCACCAATACGATATCAACAAAGTTCATGCAAACATATTGTTTACATATTTTAAATTGTACATTACAAACCATATGATGCAAATATATATTCTTTGATTCATGAAAGAGCATTATGCATTATCGCCATGTGCGCAACCACAATTTATCAATCTTATCTCAACCCTTTTGTGAATTATTGGTGGACGAACACATGAAATGTATGGATAATATCTGACCATATTAGTTGTTACATGGTGCAGTATTTCATGGGTTATAATATGAATGAGTGACGTATGTTCAACTTTTAGAGTACATTAATAAGAAATGAAACTTTACTTATTATAGTTTGGCTGTAACAATAACATTGCGTGGTGATATGCACCTAGGGAAGCAATCATATGGTTATACACTTTGGAACGGATTTGATCTTCACCGATTTTCATCTCCCCTAACAATTTACTATTTAACCAGTGAACTTAAGATTGGTTATATTATAGCCATGGCTGTGACAGGAGGAAGAGCAAGATGATAAAAGAAAATTTGAGAAATATTCTGTCATTTTCAACCAAAACGTATATTCGGAAAATTTCCAACTGCCAACGACAGAAAAATATAATATTTATATTTATTATATTGTATATAAGCATGAAGGACGTACATATGTTACAAAACGTTAGTGAGTGAAAAGAGATTCGAAGAAATGAAAACACCCGGAGCCGTTTATATATGCAGAATATGTATAACTCTTTAGTACTCTGTAAAGGCCAGCATTGAAGCAGACAGTGAAAGCTGATCAAGCATGGCTTATCCATTTATCCAAAAGCCACAGATCATCTCTAGCGAAAGCTTAATTGCCCTATACTATTTTAACACATGAGGCTTAGCCTTTCTTTTTCTTCTAATAATCTAAAGCATAAAAATAAAACTAAAACTAGCACTTTAAAAATCTTTTTATGCACTTCTCACAATCGTACGTATTTATCGAGTTTATATATAGAAAATTTGAAGTGCACAATTAGAATTTTGGAGTGCCTATAACAGTGTCCTAAAAATATTAAATTTAAATGATTTCATTCATAGTGTAAACTCCATTTATACATATATCACAAAATATGGATTTCAATGATTAGGATTCCTTTAAAAGTATTAAAAGTTCATTTTGGTTTAATTACAATATTTGTAGAACATGGAATCTGATCTAGGGTTTTAATTATTCCATGGGAGCTAATATATTTATACCTTTCTAAGCCTCTCAATTGTCAAACACCAATATTTATTCTGACTATCAGATTAAAAAATTAACAAATGACGGACATGATTAAACATACATGAGTGCGTAAAAGGTACAAATGTGTGTATTTATCATTTCACTTCATAAAATTAGCCTAATAAACAATCTCTACTTCTCTACTTTAATAGAAGAAGAGAGATTATATTCACTTCCCACTTTACTTCTCCCACACTTTTTTAATTTTTTTAATATTTTCTACACACCATTAACACTTGATAGAAAAATATTAAAAAATTAAAAAGATGTGGGAAAAGTAATTTAAGGTGTGTGAATATAATCTCCCTAGAAGAAATACTTTCACATTAATATTGCAACAACGTTGTTAGATAATAACTTAGAAAAATTAAGGGTTACTCAGTCTACAACCTATAAACATTACTTGTAAAAGCTTAAACTGATACAATGAGGGACCAACGCTTAATTAGTTTATGTTATAACAAAATTTCGAGCCAATTAATATAATCACTTGTTAGTGAAGGTGTTTGGGCCCAAAAATATTGTTTTGGGCCTAGTTTAGATCTTTCTCGGCCCAGTGTTGGATAGGCTGAGTTTAGAATCCTTCTCGGCCCAGAAATCGTATACAGGTGTCATTGGGAGATAATCAGCCCATGGGCCGCACGGTCGAAGTTGGCCATATCCTATCGGAAATTGGGAATGTGGACGAATCCTGTTATGAGAACGAATTTCGACAAGATCAGGATGCTAGGATTGAATATGGTCTGATAACGAGTTATGTTCAAAGTCCTGGTAAGAATATGATTGGTCGAGATAAAGTTAGATCATGAGAAGGAGTTTTAATCCGGGATTGATTGGGATTCAATACAGGTTGGCTGCTATAAATAGGGAGGGAAGACATCGAAACAAGGCCCTCCAATTCAACACATAAATTGCCCTGTGCATTCTCTCGCTCTACGCGAAACCTCTCAACAACCTTGAGATTTTTGTTTTTCCTCTTTTCGCCGACGCACCTTCAGTTTGGATAAACAACACTGTGAAGGCAACCGGCGAACATCTTCAGTTTAGATAAACAACATTGTTGCCGTAGAATCAGCCGACCGTGGAGTATCTTCAGTTTGGATAAACAGCACTGCGACATGGCCGACTCGTTACCCATCAAAGTCTCGGTCGAGAAGGATTTTTGAATCCTTATCGGCAAAGGTCATCTCGTTAACCTTCTCGACAAACCGAGGTGTTACGAGTTATTATACTCGGCACGTTGAACGCCGAGTCGTTTATGATTGGTTATTCGCAAGTAGGTTTTAGAGTTCAGCATTCTGACGGCCGAACCACTTTCACAATCAAGACGTATATTCGTTTTGAATATTTGTGTCCTTATTATACTCTGGTGTCAATTCAGCGTGCTTATACTCTTACGAATATAATCACAGTGACCGAATCCGGCGCCAACGATTTGTGAACTTTGCAGAACTAGTAGCTTTGTCTTCAAACTCTAGAACCTGAAGGCCGAGGCGTGTTCCTTCCTCGGCCGCAGTCGCACGATCGAGAAGTCAACCGCACACCCAACGCAACATCAACAAATTTTACTCCTCGGCCGACGAGTTGGCACGCCCCGCATACAACTGAAGGACGTAGTTAGCTTACTAATTACTCGACCTACGCGCCACGTAGGTTTAGTAGTTTTTAGGGTCAACAGAAGGGCTTGGTTCAAGTGTTAATCCAGACATGAGGTACTTGCAGGTACATAATGCCCCCTACGCAAGCAATGAGGGCTTGGTTCATGCCATAATATATTTGAGTTTTAATTTGAAGGAAGGCATGTAGCCGTATATTCGGATCAAATAAACCATCTTAGAAATATATTTTATTTTTGTTGGTGGGGAAGAAATAGAAAATTGAAGTTTCCAAAAGAAACGACGTTTGCATATGTGCGATAGGTTTTCACTCGTCAGTGATCTGTCTTATATACCCATGCATGCAAGCATGACATGTGAACGCATACCTAAAATGTACTATTTGTTTTTCTTTGGACAAATTAAGGTCCTATCCCTCATTTTTCTGTTCGCTGATTGAAACCTTATTCTTTTTACCACAATAAGTGACCTAGTAGTAAGGGCACAAATTGCGGCTTCCAAATAAACAAACAATGTGGGAGGTCCCGAGTTCGATACTCCGAGCTGATGAATTTGCTTGACTATGGCCATGGATAGCGTGAAATTCCCCATAGCTCTTTGAGCCTAAAAGATGTGGATAATCATGGCTTGCCACTAGTTGTCCAATTTTGAAAAAAAAAAAAAAAAATCTTATTCCTTTGATATTTATCTGTCATTATTTTAATTATAACATATTTACATGTTAGCATATTTAAATTTTCAAATATATTCATTTAGTGCTAAAATTTAATACGTAGTATATTTATGTTTATGCTTAAAATGTGTGCATATATACATGCCTATTTTTAATTTGTCGCCATGTTCAATTTGCAACGATTTTTTTTTTTACCAATTTTCTTTCTAATTTTAATTTGAACCCATATATTTAATTATTTCTGTGCCCATACTTATAAATTTTTATTTGTACTCATAATTTTTTTTAATCTTTTATTTGTATCCATAATTTATTTATAATATACTATTTTTTTTATAAAAAAAGGTACCACTTTTTTATGTAAAAATGTTCCAATTTTTTCATATAAATATACCCATTTTTTAATATAAAATGTACTCATTTTTAATGTAAAATCTATTCACTTTTTTTTACTATAATGCGCCCATATTTTATTCAGTCAAAGTATTAAAAATAATAAAGTTTCAGTCTAAAACATTGGTCAAATAGAGAACGGAACCAAAATTTCCTTTCTTTTGATGCTAATTTATTAGAATTTAGGATAATGCATTCGTTCAAATGGACAACAAAAATTGAGTGAAAACATGATTTTAATAAAGTACTTAAAATAAAATAGATTAAGTTCCAACATATCTTAAAATTTTCATTGGTGGGCAATTACCATCAGGAAACAAATTATGTCATATTTTACCCTTACATTGGAGATGGAGAGATTATTGAATGTAGGATTTATTGATGTAATGTCAGGGTAGGTTCAATTTCATTCGGTTTTATTTTATGTCAAAACCAAAAACTAAATCGAAATTACTATTTGGTTCGGTTCGTTTCGATTTGGTTTTCTTCAATTTTATTTTAGTTCAACTCCTTTTCGGTTTGATATTTTTTTGTCAGTTCGATTCCGTTTCAGTTCGAATTTGATTGGTTTGTATAATTGTGTGACGGATGTGTATAATATATAGAATGGGGGCGCAAGGTCTCAATCAGTACCAAGGTAATAAAACAAAAAGAATATCATCCTACACACATTTGATCCCTTGGAAAACAAAGTGTTCGGCCATCATGTACCACTACAATCTTTAATCTTATACCACCACCTTCATTATCACCATCATTGTAGTCATCGTTGCTGCCACCACAATCACCGCCACAACCACCACAACCACAATCACCACCACTGTCATGAAAACCACAACAACCTCCACCACTATTGTTGCCATCACGGCCGCCATAATCGTTACCCTTCCCCTACCACCACTGCTACCTTTGCACCCCAACCACCACACCCCACTATTGACACTGCCATTATACGCCCACCATTTTAGTTGTCATCGCCACCACCATCATCATCACCGTCGCCACCACCTGCAACTACTACCAACAATCTTACACTTCCGCTGAGATCACCAATATCAGTGTTGTCGCTGCCACTGCCAATGATGTTGCTACCACCACCACTTTCTGCCACCACTACTAACTTTGCACTCCAACCACCACCACTTTCTGCCACCACTACTAACTTTGCACTCCAACCACCACATTCTATTATTGGAACCACCACCATAGTCGTTACCACCACTACTGCCATCACCCTCACTACCATGTTCATTTTTGTCATTACATACAATTTTATTACTTACTTTAAAATTTACCTAACACTTTTACACTGTTTTAATACTCACAATACTTTAAAAAATACTGTTTATCAAACATTAAATTGCTATATTTTACAATAATTATTATTAAAGCACAACATAAACAATTTTTTTTAAAAGCATAGCAATCTCAAACTGACCCTTAGAATTTCTACCTCTTCGAACATTCACACAACCCATTTGCTTTGACAGGAACCGACCCACCCACAAACTTACTATTATCAAATAACAAAGGTGGAAATTTGAGAGCCCTTTTCTTAATCCAAACCGAAAGCTCGAAACTTTCTATTATTTTATGCCACACCGAACCACTGAAACCGAACCAACAGATTTCAGGTCAGTTTGGTTTTCTAAGTCGGTTCGAGTTTTTCTCGCTTTGTTTTTTTCCCGGCTTTGATATGGTGTTCGGTTCGATTTTCCGGTTTTTAGAACCCACTCTTAATCTCATATCACTTGAATTTAAGGCACATCATATTATTATTACATCTTAATTTTGATAGATTTATCTCGCGGCTTTTCAATGCCCTGCAACAAATCCCAGAGTGGTAGATATTCTTTATCTATTTTTTTTGTTGATTAGTCTAACTATCTATAGATTTCTCCAGAAATAGTATTGCTCATATCTAGTTAATTATCTCCGAATTATTGGTTGGTAATAGGTATAAAAATGGCTATTTGACGAACTTGTTCAAGTGGGGATTCGTTAATTTCCCATGTGGTTTATCCGGATGAGGTTTTATCTGAGCCACACCTTTTGGCATGCTGCTGTCCGTTATACTCTTGGGGTTGAGCAATGAAATTATATTTTACAGTAAAAAACAGAGGTGGGGATTAGTTTCCAGACCCGGCCATGGTGCGTACATTGATTGAGAGAGGAAGAAGGAAACCCTAGGTCCCCATGCATGCATGATGAATTGGTAGGAACCACATGCACTAATTGCTCATGATATCTTTGCTAATCATGGAACTAATTACATATGCATACAAATTTGCCACCGATGAAATTAACTTTTTTTTGTCTGTCTTGTCACTCACTTCTTCTCACATAGTGATGGTAAACATGATTGTAAATTGTCTTTTCCTTCGTAGCTTAATTAGGTTAAGCATTAACTTTCTGTTTTACGTTAATGTCATGGTCTTGGTCCCGAAAAGTAACGACACCACATATTTGTTGCCACTCTTAATTATTAATTCTATATAGAATTGTATAATGCATGCTTAGCTAGGCATGAAAGATAGATTATATTAAGAATTTACAGTACGATTTACCAATTATCTTCATGAAGTAAGAAGGAAAAAAAAAGAAAAAAAAAAAGAACCTTATATCCTACGAACTTTAGTGGATGAATTTAAACAAAAATATACACCCGTTCTTGAGAACTGGGCGAGAGCTTTATAGGAGATAATTTGGAGAATATGAGTGAATGCTATTACGTCGGCATATATTAAAATGAATAGATTCATAATTGATGTAGGATTAGACTGGGTGAATTCCTACGAGGAAAAGTAAAGAAAAGAAAGGGATTTAAAATTGATAAGACAAAAAGAACGCAGTTTCCCAAAAAAAAAAAAAGACAAAAAGAACACGTAAGGAGTCTACATTTGGTGTCTGAGTTCTGTTTCGGGGCATAATACATTCTCGAATAGAGCACGACGTTCCGGTTCAAACTCATTGTTTTGCTGTGATCTATGATGGATTTAAGCTATTCGAGGTCGTTAGGCTTATAAAACTACATTTTAAAGTTTGTAATAAAAATCAAACATTTTATTTGTCGTCTAATTAATGTCCTTTTGTTTTCATTTAATTTTCAGATGCCTTTGAGTTACTCCAGGGTGTTATAATCAGCTTACTTAAGTCATTGGCGGCCCCCTATTGTAATCTTTCAATCAATTAATCAAAACACAAACTTTGAGATTTCTCTCAAAATAATTTGTCTTTCAAAGATTTATGCTTGTAATCCTTTTAAGTTTCGCGCTAGTAATCTATGAATCATTTAATTGATAAAATAATGATGGAATTAAGTATTAATACGAAGATAGATCACATTAAAGTCTAGATTTGAACACCATACTGAAGATCATTTGTCACATAATTGGGGGAACCCTGTGTTCCATGCCAATACAAAGAGTAAGAGGAAAATTTACAATGGAAATAAAAGGAAAAAATTTAGTTTTTTTCTTTTGATATACTATAAGATATAAAGTATAGGTAAAGTACTAGGGTTTAGCAGTGTCAGTTTACTTTTTTAAAAGATTTTAAAAGACGTTAGATCCCAGTCGGACGATGGGCAGAAGCCTAGCACGTAGGTGTACAGAAGGGAGCCTAGGCAAGTTTTTTTAATTTAACTTATAAATAAATGTTCACTCATACTTAAAAAAATACATAATTGTATTGGCTACATAAATTGGAAAGTAAAATGACATATAAATTATAAAGTATTAGAATATATTCAAAACATAGGAACAAACATATAATCATTGTTCATCTAAGTATCCAACAACTCTTTTGTAATTTATTTCTATTTTTTGAATTTCATGACTTAGGCGGTTCTAGGCAAGCACATAGGCAAATTTAGGCGTCATTTTTTATTTCTTAAATGCTTAGAGATTAATTTTGACGGTGGCCAGCCGTCTAGCCTAGGCAAGGGCCTAGACGATGCTAGGCGGAGACCTTTTAAACACTTGTTGTTTTCCTTAAACTTCAATTTACAAGTTTTTATTAATTAAATTCAATTTACATAATGAGTTAACTAAATTATGGAATTTGTAGCAACTGTGGATTGTCTTAACAATATTCAGCATAAATTATCTATTGTTTGTCAAAAAGTAAAAAATTTGTGAATTTTGTTTGAGAAGAGTAATAATGTTAATGAATTAAATAATTAGTTATTAAGGAAAGAAGAATCGGTATACATTAAACCCCACTAAAATGCAAAACATGATTATTATCTGCGGCACTATCAACAAAAATTTATGAAATTTGTAACAGATAGTTGCAACATATTATTATTATTATTTATTTATTTTCCTTTTACTCATGAATCATAATCTACATGGCATGACATGGAAGGCATGGGTCAAACGGATAAGCTATTGGATATTCTACACAAACTTTGCCCTCTCTTTTTGAGTGGTTCCTCGCATAGCCAATATGTTAATAAAAGAGGTTTCTGGATTTTCAATACAAAACACCAAGTGTCATAAGTAAATAGAGACTTAAAAAAATAATTTTCTGACACTTAATGCATTTCTGACTTTGAAAATATGGATTTGAATCCTATTCAGATTTAAATTGTGGAATCTTAAGAATTCTCACATCTTAACTATTCATTATACATTGTATGGTTAGAAATTATTTAATTTTTTAATTAAAAAATTAAATACAAATTATACATGACGAAAACTGACTGCACGATGAAGATGCTAAAATTCCTAAAAAAAAAATCCAAAGAGAGTCGAAAATATCAATCAAAAGCACGTCAGCAAGGTATATGAGTCCAGTGGAACCGAGTATCCTAGTAATATACACGTGGACGGTTGAAAAATGCAGTACAATGATGTTGACTTGCGGTAAAACGTAAAACGATAAAAAGCTAACTTCAAAGTTCAGAAATGGATAAGCCTGACCGTGAAAAACTTAAAAAAGTAGACAAAGAGCGTATCACGTGTCACCACGTGGCGATCAAATAGAGGACATCTTCGGTGGGTCCGGGGGTGTATAATTCGAGCCAGTGGAGGACGGTAAACACTAAACACTAGAACAAAACCCCGAAAAATGATGGAAACGTCGCCGCTTAGGTGTTTGGTCGGGACCCACCAGACCCCAGAGGTTCCCTATAAATACGGAGCCTGAGACGCGGAAGAACATACTCCTTCTCCTTCAAGCAAGAACAACATCCGAAATATCGGTATTTTTTGTGACGTGTTTGCGCAACACCGCAGGAAAAATCTCGTGCGTGTTGTTGCCTCCTAGTTCCCCTGCCACCTTTCCTTTTTTTCTTCTTTTTCCTTCTGCTTTCACCTTCCTCGGTTGCATCAAAAGCCAAACACATCCTTAGCTTTTGTTTCTGTGTTCCTTTTTTGGAGTTGATCACTCACAATGTGTGGAATTCTTGCTGTTCTTGGTTGCTCTGATGACTCGCAGGCCAAGAGGGTCCGAGTTCTTGAGCTTTCGCGCAGGCAATTTCCTAATTCCTTTCTTCTTTCTTTCTTTCTTTATTTTAATTTTTCCGGTGGTTTTCAAGGTTATAATTCTTAATTATTGGTTGAATTAAGTTAAGTACCACTTGCATGTCTCTTGATTCCTTTCATTTTCTGTACAAGCGTTATTGGGAGCAGGATTTGAACATGAGAAACTTACCTATATCTCGAATATAAAGGTCGACGATGCGTATCTTAAAAAATGACGCACTTACGTGTGTTTTTAACTTTATTGCATAATAATATGTAATTGGCTTAAGATGCGGCTGCCTGTCTATAAAAATTCTTATCTGGTTGTCGGGTAAAATATTGTTGAACATCCGAGTTACAAACCCTTCATGCATTTAGATTTTAACACAGAGAACTTTAACGAAAAACTCTCAGTACTGTTCATTTTAACAAAAAAAAAATCATATTTTTACACTAAAAAGTCAATCATGGTACTATTTATTTTACCCCTCTATTTTGTCATTATCTTTCAAACTCAACATTTTCAAGTCATTTTCATTAATTTTCTTTTTAATATATACTTCTTATGGAAGCTCGAAGCCAACATGTTGACTTTTATTTGTACCACAAAGTCAAAAGTTAAAAATGGACTAATACCTTTAAATTTTTGTATTTAGCTAATTAGCACTTGCATACATCTAGATTGTTCACATATGATAATTCTGGTGTGCGATTCATCTGGGTTTTACTCAGAGCCAAGATCTGTTGACGTTTTGTTGTATTATAAAAACGAACAAGTAACATGGCGACCTTTTTGTTGCACATTCTGTTATTTTTCAACAAGCATCACAATAATATGATCATAAATATGGTAATTGGTTTTGGTTACGCCAAGAAATTAGTGTTTGGTCAAAATCAAACGTTTGATTCCGACCCTTTTTGTGACTTTGGAGTGGTCGCAAAATTCAGGCTTCCTTTCATGTATTAGGTTGTGGGGGTCCAAAATGATTAGAATTTGTGTCCATTTTTTTAAAACAAGACAAAAAAAAAAAATGATCGGCAATTGAAATCACATAGTTTAATTATGTAATTATTTTTTTCTCAAAAAAAAAAAGAAGTAATTATTTATTAAATTTTATCTTTTTTTGTTTGTTTGATAGATTGAAGCATCGTGGACCTGACTGGAGTGGGCTGTACCAGCATGGAGATTGTTTCTTGGCTCATCAGAGGTTGGCCATCATTGACCCTGCCTCTGGTGATCAACCTCTCTACAACGAAGACAAGTCAATTGTTGTCACGGTAAAGTCACGTCATATAATCCTTGTTTTTGTGGGGTTTAATTATGTTGAATATTCGAAAATTGGATAAATTTTTCATTGCTGATACAAGGGTTTTATTTATTTATTTATTTTAAAATCATAGGTGAATGGAGAGATTTACAACCATGAAGAGCTGAGGAGCCGTCTGCCGAATCACAAGTTCCGAACCGGCAGCGATTGTGATGTCATTGCCCATCTGGTATGTCACCTTACTATATTTCTATGGTTTTGAGCTTTATGATTGATTTTTCGGATGATATAAGTCATTTTCGTGTATTTGAAATTTCGATTTCTTATTAATTATCGGGTTGATCAAGGCGATTGGATGTTGAGTGTGCTGATGGACATACAGTTCTTGGTTAGCATCACCAGTGTTTAATATTTTTTCTTCTTCATTTGTTTGCGTAGTATGAAGAGTATGGGGAGAATTTCGTTGATATGCTGGACGGCATGTTTTCGTTTGTGCTGCTGGATACCCGCGACAACAGCTTCATCGTTGCTCGTGATGCTGTCGGAATCACTTCCCTCTATATCGGCTGGAGTCTTGATGGTAACGTCTTGTTTTAGCTTGCTTGTTTTTCTCTGCAATTATTCCTTCGGTTTTGACATCAACGTGTGCTATTTTTTTTTAATCCAGGCTCGGTTTGGATATCATCGGAACTGAAAGGGTTGAATGATGATTGCGAACACTTTGAGAGCTTTCCACCCGGTCATCTGTACTCGAGTAAAGAAGGTGAACTTAAGAGGTGGTACAACCCTACTTGGTTCTCGGAGACCATTCCATCAGGGCCATATGATCCGCTTGTTCTGAGGCGCGCCTTTGAAACTGTAAGAATTCATCACTTGAGTTACTCCTATTTCGCATGGATGTCGGAATTTGTTTGGAACTATAGCTTATGGGCCGAGTGTATTACATGCAGGCTGTGATCAAAAGGCTAATGACTGATGTGCCTTTCGGAGTTCTTCTCTCCGGAGGTCTGGATTCATCTTTGGTCGCGTCTATCACTGCTCGTCACTTGGCAGGCACAAAGGCGGCCAAGCAGTGGGGTGCACAGCTCCATTCCTTCTGTGTTGGACTCGAGGTGAGAAATCTAAAATATTTAAGAAACGTTCACTATGTATCTCATGAGAACTTATAGATTCCTAAACAAGTCTGTCCATATGCTGAGCAGGGCTCACCCGATCTGAAGGCTGCAAAAGAAGTTGCAGATTATCTGGGAACCGTTCACCACGAGTTTCATTTTACAGTTCAGGTACCAATATAAAAAACCTGTCTAAGCTAATGAGTTTGCTCCTCTCTTTATCGGAGCCAAAACCTTGAATTATTTTCCTTTGGGATGTGATAGGATGGAATTGACGCGATCGAAGATGTCATATACCACATAGAAACATATGATGTTACCACTATCCGAGCAAGTACCCCTATGTTTCTCATGTCGCGTAAGATCAAGTCCTTGGGGGTTAAGATGGTGATTTCTGGCGAGGGATCTGATGAAATTTTCGGTGGATACTTGTACTTCCACAAGGCACCCAACAAAGAAGAGTTCCACCGCGAAACCTGCAGAAAGGTACTGGATTGTTTCTTTATTTACATCGAAAATAGGTGGTTATCGTAGAGTTTGAATGGAAAGGAAATAACCGTGGAGTTGTTCTTTTTGCTGCATGCAGATCAAGGCACTGCACATGTATGATTGCCTCAGGGCAAACAAATCAACATCTGCCTGGGGCTTAGAAGCCCGAGTCCCATTCTTGGACAAGGATTTTATCAAAGTTGCAATGGATATTGATCCCGAGTTTAAAATGGTGAGACATAAGAATATATATATTGGGATTGCTTCGGTTTGCAGTGTAACAGAACTTTTATCGTTACTGATCACTTGACTTTTCAATGTATATGTGAATAAATTACAGATCAAAAAGGACCAAGGAAGAATTGAGAAATGGGTCCTCCGAAAGGCGTTTGACGATGAGGAGCAACCTTACTTGCCAAAGGTATACCCTTTTGTTTCTTTCTTTCGTTTAAGTGTTGCTGAGAAGTTGACATCCATAACACTAACTCGTGAACTTACAAACCCTGTTCAATGCGTGCAGCACATTCTGTATAGGCAGAAGGAGCAGTTCAGCGACGGGGTTGGCTATAGTTGGATTGACGGCCTCAAATCCCATGCTGCTCTCCATGTACACATCTATCCAATTTGTTTTACGCTTCTCTTTTACATTTGTTGGTAGTAATCTAGAAGATGTTATTAGATTGACTTGCCTGATGATCGATGCTAAACTTATACTTTCAGGTCACTGATAAGATGATGATGAATGCTGAACGCATCTTCCCCCACAACACTCCGAATACAAAGGAGGCCTACTACTACCGAATGATTTTTGAAAGGTTCTTCCCACAGGTGAATATACCGAACGATTTGATTGTTTATGTTCTTTTTCTTCAACTCTAAAAACCTAACAAACTCTTGTCCATGAGATTTAATACCACTCTAGACCAGATGTTAGCATAGAGACCTAACTCACTATACTTATAATCCGGTAATGCAGAACTCGGCCAGGAACACGGTGCCTGGAGGACCGAGTGTAGCCTGCAGCACAGCCACAGCTGTGGCATGGGATGCTGAATGGTCCAAAAATCTTGACCCATCTGGCAGGGCTATATTTGAAGTGCACCAACAAGCTTATGACAAGCAGGGTGCACCGTTGACTAGCGGAATTCCAGAGATCATCGACAATGTACCTCAGATGAAAGCGAGCACCGTGGGGGTTGCGATCCGCAGTTAGTAATGCCCGAAGGAGGATCCGAACCCTCAAGTTTTAAGGAGGGTGGTAATCAGTGATTACTAATCACAGAATTAAGAGGCTTTGCGATGTCTTTTCGATGTAAAAAATGTAATGGGGGCTTCTATGTAAAGTTGAAAGCAAAAGGCCACAGTGGTTTCCAATGGATGTTTGTGTGGTCATATGTTGTAGTATTCTTAAGTGTGTTGTCTAATATTGTTGTGGAGATGTTTTAAAGGTTAGAAGAACCTCTGTATGCAAAGCAAAAGGCCACAGTGGTTTCCAATGGATGTTTATGTGGTCATATGTTGTAGTATTCTTAAGTGTGTTGTCTAATGTTGTTGTGGAGTGTTTTAAAGGTTAGAAGAACCTCTATGTATGTTTCCTTTTGGTTTCAGTCCTCTTTGTCTCTCACTTTGAATAATAAGAAATGAACCTGCATATGTTATGGTGTCTTTCTTCTTTTTTCGTCCAAATTGGAGAGGTTGATAAAAAAAGCTGGTGAATTCGAGGCCAGTAATTTGGTTGGATAAACAAACGTATTATGAATGGGGAAATGATATCCGCACTTCTCAGTCATTTAAAAGTACTTTTTAAATAAGTCTTAAATCTCAACCGTTATTGTCAAAAACAATGTGTGGGGAAGAATTTCCGAACATTCTAATTACTTGCGTTTGATTCTTCATGATAATAAAGCGGGCTATTCAGGGCCAAAAGTACAGACATTTTTCGAAGGCCCAATTAAGATTATGAATGGATGGTAGCAAAAAATGTCAAAAATGATAAAAAAAAGATTGTGGCTGCTGGGATATAGCCAAAAGTAGAGACATTTTTCGAAGGCCCAATTAAGATTATGAATGGATGGTAGCAAAAAATGTCAAAAATGATAAAAAAAGATTGTGGCTGCTGGGATTCGAGCCCAGGTCTCCACGGCCACAACGTGGAATTCTTACCACTAAACTACAGCCACTTTATGTCTGATTGAGCTTATAATTTCTATTACTATTTCTCACGAGTTATTGCAAATTTACAATACATGAACATCGTCGTTCAACTATATTATAAATATTAATACTCTCTACTCTACTAATTAATAAAACACTCATTGTCAACCAAAATCTTATGAAATTATCAGTTTAATTATCTAATTAAAATAGAACACGAATAAGAAATGTAATTTCACACAATCAAATTTTACTTTTTTTTTTCAAAACCCCACCTACATGTAATCCTAACATATCTCTAATTAAAAAAAAAAAAAAACTTCCCACTTCCACACTCTCTCCCTCTCTCCTACTATTTCAAAAACAAAAATAAAAAATTTTCTCACTGCCCATATACTAGTATGTATATTAATCCACCAAATAATGGTGCAACGGTCATAATAAAAAAAACAAATCCCAAAAGAGAAGGTGAAATTTTGTGTGTAGGAAATATTGTCAACCTCAAATAATAAAGTCCAGGAAATATGTAATAGAGAGATTGTAATCTAAAGATGTTAGGTTCATAAGACCTCTCTCTATCTCTCTCTCTCATACACATATCCTGAATGTTTCTGATTGTATGACCAATTAAGCATTGACAATTCGCTAAAGATCAATGCATACTATGTCTTCCACTTGAGAGAGTGGTTAGTCTCGAGTCATTAGTGTGAAAGACACCAATACAAGTATGTAGGTGCTCAATAGAAAATGAGTTCACTAAAGGGGTCAAACTAGAGTTCTAATATGGAAGTCTTTACTTACATGTCAAATAAGAAACTCTAAAGTTACAATAATGCAATTAATCTTTAGACTTCATACAATTGTCCTACTTATGGAGACGTTTTTGATCATTTGATGATGTGTCATGATTTTTGAGTTTGTTCAACGCATTGTTGAGGTCTTAGACTTATTCGTAGATGCATGTGACAATGAATATCTATATTCGATAAAGAACGAAAATACTCTAAGATATGATTCTGAAATCTCACACAAGAGTATTGAATATAATCAAGAGGGTGTCCTAAATAATATTCAATATGAATCATATAAACTTTAAAATTCACATTAGAGGCTTGGCATAAACTAAACTTGTGCTTTCATATATATGGAGAAGAAAACCTCACTTCAATAAAGGCAAAGATTCCAAAGCCAACTGAGTCATTCACATTATGATAGCCAATTGTGAAATGCCTCCAAATTTCTAATACAAATTAACCCTGGAAACCTTAAATGAACTTTAACTTTAGCAGTAAATGATCACAAGTTTCCTTTCCGGTTAAAGTAAATAGGATTTTTTTTTTTCTGCCATGCAGCTGCCACAAAAGGACATGGATCATCTACTAAAAGTATACTCTGAGAATGACATCTTTGAAGGTAGTTGTTAGTATTCTAAAATAGTTCTTGCAATAAACATTTTTAACTACTTTTTTTTTAAATTTTTTTTTTATGATTTTCATAGAATGCTAACAACAACTCTATTCACTAGAACTTCAATGGAGAAGAAGCCAAAGAGGGTCACAATTTCACCTAAAAGTTTTTGTCATAAACCCAAATTCATGAGGATGAAGGTGATACTTTGGATGTTCATGTTGCATGAGGCTTGTACCTATATTTTCCAAAAAGCAAAGTAAGCATTGGAAGAATGATGTTCTCATAGAAAGGTGCAGTGCCTAATGGGGAGATAAAAAATCCAACTTTGAGGCGCCTAACATAACATCACACAAAAAGATAGGCTCTCATAGACATTAGACACCAAGTTGAGATGACCTCACCCCACATTGCCTGCCTCCCTCAGCACACAACCTTGGCCAGTTGGTCCCAACTTGAACTCCATGAAATCTCAACAAGAAGTAATTATTATACGAGTTGTAATGTGACATACTCGGGTGCATTGAATTCACTCAAATTGAAGATAGTATAACATTATTAATAGTAGCAAATTCATGAATTCATTTTTTACGCTTGATAGATGAAAGAGCTCTCAACCCCTTTAAGACCATTTTTAAGAAAGAGAAATGATTTATGCCCACCTATTCTCCTTGGTATAGTCAATCAAAAGACCGTAAATAAATCGATTCTCCTCTTTTTTCTTGGATTCATACATAGGCATACATTGCCTTTCTACCTTACACCAATGTATAATATGTTGTGGCTTTTAAGCGACTCATATACACAAATTAAATTGTATAGAATTCTTCAAGATATATTTACCCGTTAATTTTAGCAATGTATGTCTATACACTGATATTTGAACGACTAGATTGAAACTATCAAAATTTAGTCATGAAATTCAATACAATAGTTCATCCCTTACACTATAGAATTTTAACATAATATTAATGTACTCTAAGATTTTCTCATAAAAATACCATATTCAACAAGACCCATGATGATTTGTGGACAAAACCACTTGCATTCCAATGACAAAGCAAATAGTGTCAGTTCAACTTCAGGGGTCCAAATAAAAATCTCACAAATCCACCGTCACCAATCCATCTCAATTTTTATCTCACGTGTGAGAGTGAACCCTACCTCTCACATGCACACAACAAATCCAAATTCCTCTTACCATTTTTATATATAAGGCCCATTTGCAGTTGCAGAACCAAGATCTCAACTATTATTCTTAAATTTACATTACATTACTTATCCTCTCTCTCTCTCTCTCTCTCTCTCTCTCTCTAGTTCCTCTTTTCAGCTAGCTTTTGCTTTTTCTTTATTACCCAATAATCTGTAATGGCTCTTTTCTGCTCCCAATCTGCTGCTTCATGCTTAACTATTCTGTGCCTAGTTCTTGTTCAATGCCACTCTGCCATAATATACAGCATGAGGAACCACCACCACAACTTCCACCCTCACAGAACAGCTCCAATGTTCCAAACCAACCAATCCAGTTGCGCATTGTTTGCAGGCAATTGGGTCCAAGACGACTCCTACCCAATGTACCAATCCTCTGAGTGCCCCTTAATCATCGACCCAGAATTCAACTGCCAAATGTACGGCCGCCCGGACTCCGATTACCTCAAGTACAGATGGAGACCCCTCAATTGTGAGCTCCCAAGGTAACCAAAAGTGCTTTCAAAATGTGATTTTTTTCATATGGGTTTGTGCTGGTTTTTAGATTTTGAGCTTCCATGGTTAGCAAAAGCACTGCAGAAGTGATTTTGCGAAATGGGGTTTTGCTGGTTTTGATTTGAGCTCCGAAGGTTTAGCAAAAGCACTTCAAAAGTGATTTTGTGAAATGGGGTTTTGCTGATTTTGATTTGAGCTCCGAAGGTTTAGCAAAAGCACTTCAAAAGTGATTTTGTGACATGGGTTTGTGCTGGTTTTTTGATTGTGAGCTCCCATTGTAAGCAAAAGCACTTTGAAAAGTGATTTTGTGAAATGGGTTTTTGTGAGTTTAGGATTTTGTTTACATTGTGGTGACTTTTGGTGTAGCTGCTTGTTCTTGGTAGGTTCGATGGGGCTGAGTTTCTACTCAAAATGAAGGGGAAAACAGTGATGTTTGTAGGGGATTCACTTGGGAAGAATCAATGGGAGTCTTTGGTTTGTCTCATTTACTCTGCAAATCCACAAACCCAGACTCAAATGGTCAAAGGAGTTCCACTTTCAACATTCAGTTTCCTGGTGAGTCTCTGATTAATTTACTTTGCTTCTTTCTGGGCTTTGGTACCTTGTTTTCTTGAAGCAATTAGATTCAAATTCAATGCCAAAATGTCTTTTTACGAGGAAAATTTTAAACTACTCCAATTTGCGGAAAAATGAAATTCAAATTTGAGTGCGAGAGGCGAACAAATTGCCCTAATCAACTTTCCATATCACATAAATGTGCATCAAGGCATTTTCATACACTATTATTGTTGTAGGAACAAAAAGATTGCAAGTTCATTTAATAAATGAACAAATTACTTTCCCAATTTTTGACAATGATTTGAAATGTTAGTCCAAAAGAATCACATCGGGAAACTGTATGAGGGACCCTTTGGGTCAGTTAGTGAAGACAGCAGGATAGCACCAACATGTTCTTTGTCCCAAAAAAGTCACGAGCTAGGAAATGATAGCATCATTTCGTTTCAATCCAAACAGGATCTTATTGGGTTTTGCTACTATAATGCAGGACTACGGTGTGACACTGCAATTTTACAAAGCTCCGTACCTGGTCGACGTAGAAATTTATCAAGGGAAGAGAGTTCTGAAGCTTGAGGACATTTCGGAGAACGGCAAGGCGTGGCGGAATGCCGACGTTCTGTCGTTTAACACCGGTCATTGGTGGAGCCACGACGGAGGTCTCCAAGGGTGAGCAATTCCTGTGTTTTGTTTAGCTTATGGTAGTTTTGTGCAATGGTAAGTTTAGGTCAAATTCATAGTCACATACAGAGTCAAGCATTTGGTAAAGTGGGGTAGAAATAGTGAAAATGACTTCTAGAGTATAGGGTTGTCCAAAATGTTTTTGACATGTTCCAAAGCACTTCCAATTGCTTTTGGCTTGTCACTTGGTGTTTTAAACCTATTACCTGTAGCGAGTTATATAAATTTGAGATACTAAAGTGGTGGTGTACTCGTTTAATGTAAGTTATTTTCGGAGAATTGGTTTGAAATTTAAGATCATTGTGTTTGTGTTGGACTTTGAAAACGTGTAGGTGGGATTACATGGAGTCAGGAGGGAAATATTACAAAGATATGGACCGTTTGGCTGCTTTGGAGAAAGGGATGAAAACATGGGCTAATTGGGTTGATTCCAACATCGACACCTCACGGACCCGAGTTTTCTTCCTCTCCATTTCTCCCACACACTTCGAGTGAGTCTCTCTTTCCTCCCCTTTCTCTCTCCTTCCCACCAATAATTGTGTTTGGTGGAAATTCCAATTTCCAATTTTTCAGGGTTCATAATTTATATGTTGGAATTTGCTAGGCACTGCTAGCTTCAAGCACCAAAAATTTGCTCCATTTTTTTTTATTATCTTTTTGGGTTGCTAAATGTTAACTTGATTCCTACCTTCTATTTAAGAGAAAATTTTCAGTGTGCCGGGAACAGACTCACGGTCTGATACACCAAGTGTCATAATTCATTTGGTGTAGCGGGCCGTGGTCTTGCACACTGAAAATCTCTCTGTATTTAGGTCGGTACACTAGCCATAGATGGTGGGGTCTAATAACTGCACAAAGATATTTTGAAGATATTGTAGTGTTACAGTTCCTATCCGATTCTCATCTTGGTCTTGGAATTTAGCTTTATAATTCTATTATCCTTAAAAGTTAAACCATGTCACTTTGGTCCTTCTGTAAAAAATTATTTACTTTTCAATCAAAATTTATAGGAACAAATAACAGACTTTCGACGGAAGGACTAAAGTGAGAATCGGGTAATTTAGTGACCATGGATTGTGTGTTTATGCTTAGAACATGACATGGATTTTTGTACATGGTAAACTTGACCAACATGCTAAATTGACAGCCCAAATGAATGGAATGGTGGTGCAACTCCTAGAACCACCAAGAATTGCTATGGAGAAACATCACCTATGAAAACGAGCGGAGTAACTTATCCCGGGACAACTTATCCAGACCAAATGAGAGTGATGGACAGTGTGATCCGGGACATGAGAAATCCTCCATCTTTGCTGGACATCACAATGCTTTCAGAGCTGAGAAAAGACGGGCACCCATCAATCTACAGTGGAGAATTAAGCCCTCAGCAGAGAGCCAATCCTGACCGTTCAGCAGATTGCAGCCATTGGTGCCTTCCTGGACTGCCAGACACTTGGAACCAACTCTTTTACACAACTTTGCTCTTCTGATTTTTATTTTATTTGCAATCTAGTTAATTAACATGTTATTTAGGTTTTATTTTATGTTGTGATACATTTATGATGAGAGAGTGCGAAATTTGCAGCTCTATCTTGTAAAAGTGATGCAAATACATTGTTAGTGTTAGTGGAGAGATTTTTCAGTGCGTCGGGAATACGGCCTGATACACTAAGTGTAGTAATACAATTGGTTGAAAATTTGAAAAGAAATGTTTCTAACTAATTGTATTAATACATTCGTATACCAAGCTATGCTCTTGACACATTGAAAAATTTAAAATGAGGTTCTTATTTCCTCATTATTTTTTAAATTATAGAATTCTTTAACGTTTTTATTATTTTTATGTTTCTCTTGGACGATTTTTTTTTTCTCTCTTTACTCATTTTCATCCCATTTTCATTAGTTCTAATTTAGGTTCAAAGCAATTTCATTGAAGTCCTCTTTCATGACATTATAAGTTCTAAAATATATTTTGCAGGAGCATATTTCTACGACAGTTTAGCTAAGTTGATTAAAGTAATGTGTTCTTTAATCTCGATGAATTTTTTTAACCAACTCTATATTTTAGCTCTTGACAATCGTCCATTACATAAAGTGGTGGATCAATTTCAATTCGAAAGATCCACCACTGACTATTGTTGGTTCAGTTATCAGTATGGACCTATCAGGTCGATGCTCAAGCTGAACCTAACCTTAATTTACCCATTATATTGTGATCAGTATGGGCTTGTTGTGGAACATGGATAATAGGTTATGGACTTTTTCTTATGTATGAGCTCAATAAAGTAAATGAATACATCATACAAATCTTTAGTAGGTTAGGTTGCAGTTAGATGCCATACATGATTTTAGACTGGACAAATGGTTTTCGCACATTATTATCTTTCTTCGTTTGCACACTTATATGGCTTGACTCTCCTTTGATCTCTTTTGACTCTCAATGCCAAGAATAAACAGGGGAGATAAGTGGTTTGCGAAAATTACTTCCCTACTGTATATTGTAGCTATTGAAACAAATTTTTACTTTCAAATGAATTGTATTCTTTATGTCACGCTCTCACTCAAAAAAAAAAAAAAAAACCCTCAAATTCCCAATTTGGGGTTAATCACATCCTATTACGGAATCAGTTTTAAAATGATAAGATGATATTACGCATTTAATTCACCCACTGATTAAGTAAATATCTGCTAATTTTTTTTTGTGATAATTAAAGAAAATCAAGAATATTCTCATAATATGTCAGGGCATATTCGTCTTTCTGCCCTCTCTTCAACTAGTCTGTAAGGAGGGCTATTAGATAGGAAAAAACATTTTGTAAAACTTTCCACTAGTAAATCTCTCTCTAGTTTGCCACTTGGTACTATGGTCTACTGGTATTCATCTTCATTTGTAAGTGAGAGGTCTTAGGTTCGATTCTTACCAAATGTGAGTTTGAACCATATTATTGCTAGCTCATTATGAGGCTGAGCCACCCCCTTCCCTTAGTTTAGATAATGTTTTTGGTTCAAAAAAAAAAAAAAAAAAAATCTCTCTCTAGTTTAGCCTCTAGGGTTATCACCGTAAACCGAAACCCTTGGAGTTGGAGTTGTGAAGTTAGGTATAACTACGTCAATTTGGTCCTGGTACAGCTACACAAGGTATGTAGGCATCTAACTGGTTAGATACAACCGAATCCTCCTCAAGGTGGCGTTCTTGTTCATGATTCATGCAAAAGTTTGTAAAAAAGAGACAGCAATTTGAAATTCGTTAATTCTGTTAAGTATGTCCTTTAACATGTTCCATATTTATTGCTTCAATTTCCAACAAATTTGATTGAGAATGAAATTGACATTATGCTTGCTTGTTATATTGTAGTATTTTGTGAGGAGTAATACTAGGGAGTATTTTGTGAGGAGTAATACTAGGGAGACCAAATTTTTTAAACCAAATGATGTGGTTGTAAATGATTGGATTATTAACCAAGGGTTGGTTAATATGCTTATTTCTTCGGGAGTCTTAATGAAACACTCCTAGTACTATTCACTTTTAACGTTAAGAGCATTTTTACCATGAAAAGTCACTCCTAATACTATTCACTTACAACAATATTTTGTTTTTTTAATTAAAACTAAGGTTTTTGAGGACTTTTTGTTAATTTTCCTTATTTCTTATTGGTGACATACTATTTCGTTTAGAAATTTGATCTCCTTAACATTATCCTTTTGTTAGCGATCAACATGTATTATATATACAAGTTGTCAAACTGACCAAGGTGTAGCTACATATTCAATTCTAGTATAATAACTAATTTGTAGGGGAGAATTTTTTAAGTAAGGTGTCTTATGAGAGTAGCTTTTGTGCGACTGGCACAGATTGTGAGATCAAAATATATGAAAAGGCTATAGTTTGTATGACATGTAATAATGATGATGTGACCAGGTGCCCCTACCGAAGTTTTTCTTTATGGTTTTTCTTCCTTTAATGGCCTTATGCAATTATCATCCGCCGCTAATACTAGCTCTATGCAACTGCGGCGGGTTAAATACTAGACACTGCACTGCTGATCACATTATATTCTAATCATGTAGCGTGAGGCGACGTAGCATAACTTGGATTCGTTTGGCTGATATCCTCCTCCGCTTGTACCGCTTGTAGTACTCATGAGATATTTTCTCGCAGTTGGCATCCTCGAAGCAAGAAAACTCTCGACTGCTCTCACCCACGCGCGGTCTACTTTCATTACCGGCAGCATTGCTGGTGAAATATACCACTGTCAATAGTTCAGCATTTTCTTCAAGTAACTTGGAGATCAAGTAAGCTAAAATTAATGGTAGGCATGCTATGGGGTGAATTTCCAAATTATATTCCGTAATGGGCCAAATTATATACTAATCGTATGACGTATCGAAACTGCTTTAACCACAATCTACTAGGTCATGATTTTGTCTTAACGAGCATTAATACCGTATGTCTTCTAGTTTCCATTTCAACATTCTAAATATTAAGTAGTGAGATGTGGACATACTTTACTCCTTGGTAAATAATTCTTCCATCCTCAGTTTGTTCTTCTTGATACAGTTCAGTATCGTAACTGGAGCTATCAAAATCAGCATTGTCACGACTTCCACAGATATCACCGTAAAGATCAAGCCGAGTTCCTGCAAAATGCCATATAAGAGAGTGGACACCAGTTAGTCTGGTAATGGTGGATTTCATTTTGTTTGGGTGAAAAGGGGAAAAAAGCTGAACAACATTACAGATACTTTCTCTAATGGCCTTGCTTCGGCTGGAGCGTTCTTCATTAACAGTTTCTGACACATAATGGTACCCTCAAAATCAAGGAAAGTATAATCCAGAAACTTTAGCCTTTCGGAAGGTGTCATCTTTGAGAACCAAAATGAAGTCGTCCATGTGTTTAGCACACTAGGGACAGCGGGCAAAACCAATCTCTCCTCCCCTAATTCCATAAGCAACTGACAAAAACATGAAGGCAATTATGAGAAACTACACTACAGAAGTGAAAACACGCACACACAGAGGGTGACAACAAACTGCAGGAACACTCAATACGTTACCTTTTCAAGTTCATCCATTAATAAATGACACATTCCAAGTCGACGATATTGAAATCTGGTAGCCACAAGAGGAACTTCTGCCACTTTGTCTCCAAAAATCCTTTTGAACAAGAAACTACCAGTTTAGGAACAATCTAATCCGCAACAAAGCTCACCAATTCTTAACTGGCAGCGAACTGAAAACCTCACCTTACAGTAGCCACAGTGATTAATTCGTCATATCTCTCCAAAAGCACAGTATAGAACCCTTGGAAGTTCAGGCGATTAAGATGTGACCTGCAAAATTCCACAAACAGGTCTCCAAAAGTGAAATAACAATTTCATGTAACTATCACTAAACAAAAAATTTAACAGTGAACACAATTTTTTAGGGGAGAATAAACAGCCTCATGTGCTAAGCTCAAGTATTAGCAGTATTTTAGCAAGGCACGCAAAAGAAATTTTGACAATGACAGTATAAATATCACACCTCCGGCTGAAGATGACATCTTCTACAAGATCTCTCCCAGTAAGAGGTTCCTTAACAGGCAGAAAACACTCATGAACCACATCAAGAGCAATATTGAGCCTGCTGTCCGTCAAGGCATCATCAATATCATGTTCATCCGTAGCATGAGTATCACACTTATTTAACTTCAACAGTGACCAAGATAGGTTGTCATCACCCACTGGAATTTGTTTTCCTAAAAGCTCATCGAGGCTGAAAAATATCTGAAAACTTGAAACAGTCAATCCAACGTTACATGGAGAGAAAAGCGAAATAGACAAGTAGCTCGGGATGGAAAGTTATAATAAATAAGATCCATAATTCACCCTAAAACATCTGACAGAAAAACATGAGACTGAACTTATTTAGAATAGTTTAACTTTTAATTGAATTTAGACAGGGTAAAAACGATGCTTCTGAATTTTTTGCAGATCAGGCTAGGAAACAAGCAACTAAAGAGTAAACTACAAAACATCGATGGCATTTTGAGATACCTTTTTACAGCTTTTGCTGCAAAACCAGTTTCCTTTTGGATCACTTACGTTTTCATTTGCGCCTCTTTTTCTCAGGCACCCTTTGTGATCTACATCAAATAGTGGAAAACTAAAATTACGAACTTTTTGAAGTCTTGACCACAGACACAAAGTTCACAGGCATGCAATTGCTATAACAGATGAAACAAATAACAATCATCCTACATTTATGCTCGCATTGACCACAGGTGAGAACAGAACTATCATCCATGATAGACTCTGACTCTTTCTTTCTCTTGTTTGAAGTTCATATGGCCACAAATTTCACAACGGCAAGATGAACAGAACCAGTCACCTTCTGGAACAGCCTGCAGAAGCAAAAACATTTAAGACCAAGAAAAGAAGTCAAGAATCTCAATCATTTCTGACAAAAGGGTAAGAAAGACGAAGTGAGACAATTCACAAAGTATCAAAAATACTCAAGGAAAACAATCTACCTTCAAGCCAAGGCATTTCTTGTGAAATGATGATGGACATTGATCACATAAAATTAGGTCACCACCAATGTGACACACAGTACAAATGTAATCATTCTCGCCTTGATGCCAATTACCCTTCATCCTATCACATGGTTGTTTCCAGAAGTTCCGCTCCCTTCTTCCATGCATAATTTGCACCTGGCAATCCAAAAGAGACCTACCATCTTCCAGAAAAATATTGGCGTAAGGTATGTGGTTACTAATGCCAGCGTGATGCCCAGAGGAACTAAGAGTATACACCTCTTTTCAACAGCTGCAGCTGATCCCCTCGCGAGTTATCTTCCCTTCTTTCATTGGATGACTATCCCTTGTGCTCCGATAATTTACTTTTTCCCTTGGAGAAACCATGTTAGTCTATCAACCAAGATAAAACAGTGCGAGGATTGTTGTGCGAGGAATTCGCTTCCTGCACCTGTTTGCTTGACCTAAGCACACGAGTTGGCTGACTACCACCCAGTTCATCTCTTGACCCATTCAAATCAAACATTTCATAAATGGCGAAACGAACCGAAAGAAGCCATAGATAGTCAAATAATGAGTAACATACTTGCATTAAAGGCAAGGTAGCCACAATCAGTTTGGAGAATTTGACATGAACCCAAAAGCTAATACAAAAAAAGAAAAAAGCTTTGGCATTGAACCCAGAAATTAATTTAAAAAAAACACAGCAAAAACAAACCAACAGAGGCAAAACATATTTCCCAAAAGAGACCAGCAAAATTTTAAAAAAACCAACCCAAATATAGAAAAAAACAAAAACACACCCGAACTTTGATTTGGATGCTCAGCCGTTTGAGGTAATGCTTTGGTCCCCAGATCGGACCACATCACTTACAGTCTTCTTCTTCACAAAAAACAAAATGAGTCAGATAAAATAAGGATTCACGGTGTCGGCGGCGGCGGCGGCGGCTGGGCGGCATGAGACGGTCGCCTGCAAAGTAGTGAATGTTGCAGAAAATCAAAGGGAAACAACCCATTTTACAGAAAATCAGTGCAATTGGCAGCCATGCATGCCTCTTCGAGCCCAAAACGTTCAACAAAATCTACTTGCTTGATTTCATCAGTTGTGAAAATTTTGAAAACCCCATAACAAATAAGCCAGAAAATTAAAAAAATCCAAAAACAGACGAGAATCACAGCCCAAAAACTCGAACTTCTGAAAAATCCAGAAAGATAAAAGCTGGAAAAAGGCGGCATTACCTCAACTTTGGCATTAACGAGAAGCTTTCGTGGATTCTGAGTCCTACGTTTTCGTTTTTTGGGCTCTTCGAGCTCCATGACCGCCATTGAAGAGCCAGAGAGAGAACAGAGGGTTGAGAGAGAGTGAGACTCTCCTTCTTTCTCACTCTACTGGGCTTATTTCTCTCTCTCTCTCTCTCTCTCTCCCTCGTATTGCTTTGGCAGCAAGTAACAGGCTCAGAACTAGTCTACTAGAGACTGAGACTTTGATGCTCTGCCGCTGCAACCACTGTAAATATCTCTGCTCTCGCTTCTGTTTTCCTCCACGTCAGCTCCGCATGTGCGGGTTTCTGACGTGGCGCCATCCCATTTGTTAAACCGGTCTATCTGTTTTGTACCCGTTATTCTCCAGCAGACCAATGTCGATAAAGATGGATGATCAGGTGCGGGTGGGAGGGTGTGACCTTGGACCGTCAAATTTGGACCGTTGATGTTGGGTGTTAGGGTTAGGGATTCTCGCCGTGAGTTTGGGGACGTTGGATTTTGCATCGATTAAGGGGTGAGGGAAAAGGAAACAAAAAAGGAAAGGCATTGACTCGACTGGGAATGATTTAAGAGTAATGTTATTCATACCATATTTTTATACCACATTTTTATACCACCTTAGATGACATCTGATATGGACAGCTACATCATTTGAAAAATTTGTAAAACCCAAGGAAAAGAAGGAAAAAGACTCCTTGTATACCACAATCATCATTTAATTAATTAGTTTTTCTTCATTATTAGTTTATTAAATAATGAACTGAATTTAAAAATCTGATTAATTCAAATGATGTGTTGTCCACATCAAATGCCACCTAAGGTGGTATGAAAATATGGTACAAAAACATGATATGAATATCAATGTATGGCAATGGGGACATAATTGTTTATAAAAGTAACAAATACAGTTGTTCATGTTTGACTTACATAGATGGGGATAAATTATTGTATTTGGGTTGAGTTTAATACCTAATTAGTGATTGATGGATTGTGTAATCTAGGGGTGGGTATGGGTCTGGCCAGGTATTGCAAATCTGATCATTGGAACAGGACCTAACCCGGTCCATTTCAAACGGATTGGTTCATGACGGGTCCACGGGTCCTCTTACCTTTTTTTTTCTCGGTTTTGATCGTCTCCCGGACTTGCTCATCGTCCAGATCTTCGACATCAAGACCTTTATTCGCTACCGCGCCGTTTCCAAGCAATTCAACTCGCTCGTCCCCCACACAGACACGCTCATCCTAATCGTCGACCGTGTCATTTCCTTCGATTCAGACTCCGACTCGAAAAGCGACGACATTTCGCACCTCCTCGTTGCCTTCCTCAATAGTGTCCTAAATCTCGAGCTTGATAGGACGACCATCGATGCTGACCATTCGAGCTCCGAACTCGACACCGATGGTAAGATCATGCACAGGCTGGAACCTCTTATCCATGAATTGCAACAGCAAGCAAGATTTTTTAACACCTACAAATCCAAACCCAAAACCCAATTGTTTTAAAACCTCAATTCTCAAACCAAATAAACAAAAAAAAATAAAAAATAAAAATCAGAAAGCTATGGATTGGAGGAATTGAGACCTGTGTCGCCGGTGATGATGTACTTGAAGAGGTAGTCGTAAGACTCCATCCTCAAATCGCTCAAGGACCTTGTCTCGACCAAGCCCATCCCGCTTTCATAATTCGCTCGTTCCACCGCATTCGAAACCTCTCGATCGAGCTCTTGTCTGGCGATCTCCGGTTTGGGAGGGAGCAAAAACCGGCGAAGCTGCGTAGATCAGAGACAGAGGCGTCCACAGAGAGAGAGAGAGAGAGAGAGACTGGGGGATAGAGAGATCGAGATGGATAAGATTGAGAATCGACAGATTCGAAAAGGAGGACCAAGGAGAGGAAAGTCTTCAAGAAGGTGTGAGAAAATAGGAAAGGAATGGGAAAATGTTACAAAGGGGCCGGTCTGAGTACCCGTTTTTATACTTCTGGAATCGGCCTGCCCCGCCCCGTTTCTCTTATTAAAATTTTGGAACCGGCCCGTACCCACCCCAACCCGCAATTTCTATACCCGTTTGCCGTAATCTACACGATTGTGTACATTTAAGCAAAATGATTTGTTTCCCAATAATTTACTACTTCAACTTGACATGTTAATGTACTGCCTCTATCCAATTTCGTGAACTAAAGCCCTGACTACTATTTTGATGGTTCTCAATCATAGTCCCATAAAAAAATTTTTATGGGACTATGATTAAAATCCGTAAAAAAAATAGTTTTTATTTTTATTTTTATTAGAATTTGCTTTCTTCTAACGGCTACGAGTGCGGAGAGAAGTAGATTGCAACAGTAGTAGGATTAAGGGGTGGTTTGGGAGTGAGGTGCTTAAAAAAAAAACACCCATGAAAAAAATCTGTGAGGGTTTTAGGTGTTTGGTAAACTGAAAAAAAAATGGCTTATTTTGGAAGCTACTGTGAGAATAAGCTGAAATCAAAGGAAAAAGCTGAAGCTGCTATTTGCAGCTTTGGAAAACTGGTTTTTTTTTCAAAGCACACGGAGTTACAATGCTCTTTCAATGAAAATACCTACTATCAGATTGATTTTTTATCAAAAGCACCTTTACAAAAAAGTTTACCAAACACTCTGCTGATTTATTTCATAGCCGCTTATTCTCACAGCACAGCCGCTTATTCTCACAACAGTTTTTTTTCAAAGCACAGCAATACCAAACCAGCCCTAAGAGTTGCCCAAAAAATAAATGTTGCAAGTGTAAAGCAAATAAGAAACATGCATCAAGGCAAATATAGGAATTGCATGAAGAATCTATGTTTCCTCATTCTGAGTGCACGAAATGCTTAATTTACATCTGATAAAAAATTCGTATGTACTTGTTGTATTGTACTATCACAAGTATTATTATCAAATCAACCCACAAAATATATCGCATAACTTAATTTGGCATCTACACCAAATATATCAGGTAATTTATTCGTACTTCTTAATTTTGATTAGTATAAATATACTCATTTTTTTTTAATAATACATCTATACTTTCTTTAAGTTTTTTTTAATATGAATGCATAGAATGTCAGCTGCGTATCTAGTTTAGTTTAGGCATTTAGAAGATGTAAAGATCAACATTCCGATTGGATCTTGTAATCAAGAGGAAATTATATATATTTATGTGTTTAAATCACATAATATGAAAATACACCAAAAATAATTTTCTTTTTACAAAACTGAGTTTAAGAGGTATTTATAAATTTTTCTTTACTATGACGATATATTTACAATAAAGGGTGGGAGATTTGAATTTAATGATTTTTATTCGTCACTAAGAGTTCGCATATGTACAAGACTTAGAGTACAAGTTAAGATACCTCAGCTTACGAGTCGACTCTTGAGTAGCAGAGTGAGATCTGGCAAACAGTTGTATGATGACCAGGATTGTTGCACACAATACTGAAAGTGGGAGAGGAGATCGGAGGTGGACTCGGGAGACGAGGAAGACCAGTAGGTGGTTTGTTACCGATTACAACGGCTTTCTCCTCGACTAAAACCCCCATGACAACCATTTCCACCACGACCATGAGAAGAATTGGTGTTGCAGCCTATTTTACTCAAGGGTGCAGTGTGGCAAAAAGAGAGAGAGAGTTGAAGAATTTCTGTCATATGAATTTTCTATCACCTGTGCCTCAAGGATTTATTGCTTACAAGTAATACAATCCTAAATTAATAAGATCTACCAGTATTCTAATTACAATCTCCACTTATAAGTGAAAGGTATTTACTTAATCAAACACCCTAAAAATTCTAAGAATATTTCATTTTGGGTTTTTATATTCGCACCTAGGCCTGACAATTCCTGACACGACCCGATAACCCGACACGACACGACACGAAATTAACAGGTGTTCGGGTCGACACGATAACGAAACGGGTCGTTATCGGGTAACCCGATAAGCACCTGTTAAGATAACGGGTTTGTTCGGGTATACACGTGGGTAACACGATAAGCAGAATATTAATTTAAAAATTTATAACCCTAAATAAAATACTATAATAATTATATATATATATATTAATTTAACAATTTTATACCCCTAAAAACTATAATAATTATATATATATATATATATTAAATTAACTATAATAATTATATATATATATATATTAAATTTTATACCCCTAAAAACTATAATAATTATACATACAAAATAAATAGATTTAAATCTACTTAATAAATAAATATATATATACACACACACACCATTGAACTTCATGGGATACGAATTATACGAAACTAATTTCAACGATCCAACCGTCAAACATGTTTGTATATACTTCGAGATCTCATACGCCAAAAATTGCAAAAAACAAACATTCAGAGAGCAAGTAACGGGACAAAACTTTTTGACGGTTATAAACGAAAAATCACGATTTAACGGTCATTTTAACTCCGATTTTGATGATTTTTTAAAACCACACTCCTTTACCCTATATGAATACAATGATTCAATTCGATCTTCAATTTAAAATATTTACACTAGTGGATACCACAAAATCTTATGTTATACTTAATAAAAGTATGAATAAACTCTTAAGTATTAGTGAATCTATTGTTTTGATGGGATACTCATTCTACAAAACTAGTTTCAATGATCCAACCGTCAAACATGTTTGTATATACTTCGAGATCGCATACGCCAAAAATTGCAAAAAACAAACATTCAGAGATCAAGTAATGGGACAAAGGTTTTCAACGGTTATAAACGAAAAATCACGATTTAACGGTTATTTTAACTCCGATTTTGATGATTTTTTACAAATACACTCCTTGACCCTATATGAATACAAGTAATGAATTCGATCTTCAATTAAAAATATTTACACTAGTGGATACCACAAAATCTTATGTTATACTTAATAAAAGTATGAATAAACTATTAAGTATTAGTGAATCTATTATTTTGATGGGATACTCATTCTACGAAACTAGTTTCAAAGATCCAACCGTCAAATATGTTTGTATATACTTCGAGATCGCATACGTCAAAAATTACAAAAAACAAACATTCAGAGATCAATTAACGGGACAAAACTTTTCGACGGTTATAAAAAGCAAAATCACGATTTAACGGTCATTTTAACTCTGATTTTGATGATTTTTTGCAGCTACACTCCTTAACCTTATATGAATACAATGATTGAATTCGATCTTCAATTTAAAATATTTACACTAGTGGATACCACAAAATCTTATGTTATACTTAATAAAAGTATGAATAAACTCTTAAGTATTAGTGAATCTATTGTTTTGATGGGATACTCATTCTACGAAACTAGTTTCAATGATCCAACCGTCAAACATGTTTTTATATATTTCGAGATCGCATACGCAAAAAATTGCAAAAAACAAACATTCAGAGAGCAAGTAACGGGACAAAACTTTTCGACGGTTATAAACGAAAAATCACGATTTAACGGTTAATTTAACTCCGATTTTGATGATTTTTTACAACTACACTCCTTGACCTTATATGAATACAATGATTGAATTCGATCTTCAATTTAAAATATTTACACTAGTGGATACCACAAAATCTTATGTTATACTTAATAAAAGTATGAATAAACTCTTAAGTATTAGTGAATCTATTGTTTTAATGGGATACTCATTCTATGAAACTAGTTTCAATGATCCAACCGTCAAACATGTTTGCATATATTTCGAGATCGCATACGCCAAAAATTGCAAAAAAAAAACATTTAGAGAGCAAGTAACGAGACAAAACTTTTCGACGGTTATAAACGAAAAATCACGATTAAACGGTTAATTTAACTCCGATTTTGATGATTTTTTACAACTACACTCCTTGACCTATATGAATACAATGATTGAATTCGATCTTCAATTTAAAATATTTACACTAGTAGATACCACAAAATCTTATGTTATACTTAATAAAAGTATGAATAAACTATTAAGTATTAGTGAATCTATTGTTTTGATAGGATACTCATTCTACGAAACTAGTTTCAAAGATCCAACCGTCAAACATGTTTCTATATACTTCGAGATCGCATACGTCAAAAATTACAAAAAAAAAACATTCAGAGATCAAGTAACAGGACAAAACTTTTCGACGGTTATAAAAAGAAAAATCACGATTTAACGGTCATTTTAACTCTGATTTTGATGATTTTTTGCAGCTACACTCCTTGACCTTATATGAATACAATGATTGAATTTGATCTTCAATTTAAAATATTTACACTAGTGGAAACCACAAAATCTTATATTATACTTAATAAAAGTATGAATAAACTATTACGTATTAGTGAATCTATTGTTTTGATGGGATACTCATTCTACAAAACTAGTTTCAAAGATCTAACCGTCAAACATGTTTCTATATACTTCAAGATCGCATACGTAAAAAATTATAAAAAACAAACATTCAGAGATCAAGTAACGGGACAAAACTTTTCGACGGTTATAAATGAAAAATCACGATTTAACGGTCATTTTAACTCCGATTTTGATGTTTTTTTACAACCACACTCCTTGACCCTATATGAATACAATGATTGAATTCGATCTTCAATTTAAAATATTTACACTAGTGGATACCACAAAATCTTATACTATACTTAATAAAAGTATGAATAAACTATTAAGTATTAGTGAATCTATTGTTTTGATGGGATACTCATTCTACGAAACTAGTTTCAATGATCCAACCGTCAAACATGTTTATATATACTTCGAGATTGCATACGCCAAAAATTGCAAAAAAACAAACATTCAGAGATCAAGTAACGGGACAAAACTTTTCGACAATTATAAACGAAAAATCACGATTTAACGGTCATTTTAACTCCGATTTTGATGATTTTTTACAACTACACTCCTTGACCTTATATGAATACAATGATTGAATTCGATCTTCAATTTAAAATATTTACACTAGTGGAAACCACAAAATCTTATGTTATACTTAATAAAAGTATGAATAAACTCTTTAGTATTAGTGAATCTATTGTTTTGATGGGATACTCATTCTACGAAAGTAGTTTCAATGATCCAACCGTCAAACATGTTTGTATATATTTCGAGATCGCATACGCCAAAAATTGCAAAAAACAAACATTCAGAGAGCACGTAACGGGACAAAACTTTTCGACGGTTATAAACGAAAAATCGTGCGGTTAATTTAACTCCGATTTTGATGAGTTTTTACAACTACACTCCTTGACCTTATATGAATACAATGATTGAATTCGATCTTCAATTTAAAATATTTACACTAGTGGATACCACAAAATCTTATGTTTATACTTAATAAAAGTATGGTATAGTACTATTGTTTTATTTTTTTTCATAATTATTTTGGTAAACTTCTCATAATTTGAATGATTTTTAATGTTTGGTTTTTCTATGCTTAGTTTATGCAGAAGATAGTTATGACGTGGAAAACCTTACTGAAAACATCATCAACATAACTCTTGAAATAGATCAAGCCAAAGTTCCAATGCAATTTCATGATGATTGATGTAAATCGAGGATTTTGTAAATTGAGGTTTAAACTTTTGAGAAAGATTTCACAACCTTGAAAACAAAAACTGTTTCATTTTGCATATCCTTGCACATTTAAAATTTGTAATAGATTAGTAGTGTATGTATTATTTTTTTATTAGGCTTTTATTTTCGAGTGTAGATGTAGTACTTAAACGACAAATGTGTTTTAATGTTTTGAAGTAATATTTATGTGGCAATGTGTGGTATGTGCAAATTTAAGAAAAAAAATATATTTTTCTTAACGGGTCATAACGGGTCGGGTCACTTTACCCGTTGGGTAAAGTGACACGACCTGTTAAGGACCCGTTAAGATAACGGGTGTGACACGACACGACCCGTTAAGATAACAGGTGTTACACGAAAACGACACGAACACGACTGACACGACCCGTTTGCCAGGCCTATTCGCACCTCACATTAAAATTTAATATTAAATAACTTATTTATCCTACTATGCAATGATAATTTTGACCTTATTAGGTTAAAAAAAAATCTATCACCACTACAAAAGGGCCTTATTGTGTTGGTGGTTGGTGTCGTTTTTATAAAATATAGTGGCGCTTAAGACATTCCGACACCTACTTTACATGCTGTCGAAATTACTATCGCTTATAACCGACATAAACTGTTAATGTCACTTATAACCGACATATATTTTAATATTTTTTAATAGTGGTGTCGCTTTTAACCGACATAAAGACTGGTGTCGCTTTTTTCCGACACTAATAATAGTTTTTAAATATTTTCAAAGCTAGTGTCGGTTGTAGCCAACATAAGTTTTAATTTTTATTAAATATTTTTAAACCCAGTGTCGCTTGTAATCGACATAAAGTTAGCGTCGGTTAAAAGAAGACTGGTATCGCTTATACCCGACACTATAGAAAGTTATTAAATATTTTCAAAGCCTGTGTCGCTTGTAGCCGAACTAGATTTTAAATTTTTTTAAATATTTTGAAACCCGATGTCGATTATAGGCGACAGATTGGTGGCCTTTATATACCCTCTAGAATATGCCTGACAAACAGGTCATGTCGTGTCACACCCGTTATCTTAACGGGTCCTTAACAGATCGGGTCACTTTACCCAACGGGTAAAGTTACTCGACCTGTTAAGAAATTGTTTTCCCCTTAAATTTGCACATAAGATTTTGTGGTATCCACTAGTGTAAATATTTTAAATTGAAGATCGAGTATATTCATATATGAGCAAGGAGTGTAGCTGTAAAAAATCATCAAAATCGGAGTTAAAATAACCGTTAAATCGTGATTTTTCGTTGATAACCGTCGAGACGTTTTGTCCCGTTACTTGATCTCCGAATGTTTGTTTTTGCAATTTTTGGTGTATGCGATCTCGATGTATATACAAAGATGTTTGACGGTTAGATCGTTGAAACTAGTTTTGTAGAATGTGTATCCCATCAAAACAATAGATTCACTAACACTTAAGAGTTTATTCATACTTTCATTAAGTATAACATAAGATTTTGTGGTATCCACTAATGTAAATATTTTAAATTGAAGATCGAATTCATTCATTGTATTCATATAGGATCAAGGAGCGTAGCTGTAAAAAATCAGCACACTTGGAGTTAAAATAACCGTTAAATAGTGATTTTTCGTTGATAACCGTCGAAACGTTTTTTCCCATTACTTGATCTCTGAATGTTTGGCGTATGCGATCTTGAAGCATATACAAAAAAGTTTGACGGTTGGATCGTTGAAATTAGTTTCGTATAATGCGTATCCCATCAAAACAATAGATTCACTAACACTTATAATTTATTTATACTTTCATAAAGTATAACATAAGATTTTGTGATATCCACTAGTGTAAATATTTTAAATTGAATATCCAGTTCATTCATTGTATTCATATAGGGTCAAGGAGTGTAAAATCGGAGTTAAAATAACAGTTAAATCGTGATTTTTCGTTGATAACCGTCGAAATGTTTTGTCCCGTTACTGGTTGCAATTTTTGGTGTATGCGATCTCGAAGTATATAAAAACATGTTTGACAGTTGAATTGTTGAAACTAGCTTTGTAGAATGCGTATCCCATCAAAACAATAGATTCACTAACACTTAGGAGTTTATTCATACTTTCATTAAGTGTAACATAAGATTTTGTGGTATCCACTAATTTAAATATTTTAAATTGAAAATCGAATTCATTCATTGTATTCATATAGGATCAAGGAGTGTAGCTGTAAAAAATCATCAAAATCGGAGTTAAATAACCGTTAAATCGTGATTTTTTGTTGATAACCGTCGAAACGTTTTGTCCCGTTACTTGATCTCTGAATGTTTGTTTTTTGCGATTTTTGGCGTATGCGATCTTGAAGCATATACAAACATGTTTGACGATTGGATCGTTGAAACTAGTTTCGTAGAATGCGTATCCCATCAAAACAATAGATTCACTAACACTTAAAAGTTTATTCATACTTTCATTAAGTATAACATAAGATTTTGTGGTATCTACTAATATAAATATTTTAAATTGAATATCAAATTCATTCATTGTATTCATATAGGATCAAGGAGTGTAGATATAAAAAAATCATCAAAATCGGAGTTAAAATAACCGTTAAATCGTGATTTTTCGTTGATAACCGTTGAAACGTTTTGTCTCGTTACTTGATCTCCGAATGTTTGTTTTTTGCGATTTTTGGTGTATGCGATCTCGAAGTATATACAAACAAGTTTGACGGTTGGATCATTAAAATTAGTTTCGTACAATGCGTATCTCATCAAAACAATAGATTCACTAACACTTAAGAGTTTAATTATACTTTCATTAAATATAACATAAGATTTTGTGGTATCCATGTAAATATTTTAAATTGAAGATTGAATTCATTCATTGTATTTATATAGGATCAAAGAGTGTAGCTGTAAAAAAATCATCAAAATTGGAGTTAAAATAACCGTTAAATCATGATTTTTCGTTGATAACTGTCGAAACGTTTTGTCTCGTTACTTGATCTCTGAATATTTGTTTTTTGCGATTTTTGGCGTATGCAATCTCGAAGCATATACAAACAAGTTTGACGATTAGATCGTTGAAATTAGTTTCGTATAATGCGTATCTCATCTAAACAATAGATTCACTAACACTTAGAGTTTATTTATACCTTCATAAAGTATAACATAAGATTTTGTGGTATCCACTAGTGAAATATTTTAAATTGAAGATCGAATTCATTCATTGTATTTATATAGGATCAAAGAGTGTAGATGTAAAAAATCATCAAAATTGGAGTTAAAATAACCGTTAAATCGTGATTTTTCGTTGATAACTGTCGAAACGTTTTGTCTCGTTACTTGATCTCTGAATGTTTGTTTTTTGGGATTTTTGGCATATGCGATCTCGAAGCATATACAAACAAGTTTGACAGTTAGATCGTTTAAATTAGTTTCGTATAATGCGTATCCCATCAAAACAATAGATTCACTAACACTTAGAGTTTATTTATACTTTCATAAAGTATAACATAAGATTTTGTGGTATCCACTAGTGTAAATATTTTAAATTGAAGATCGAATTAATTCATTATATTCATATAAGGTCAAGGAGTGTAGCTATAAAAAAATCATCAAAATTGGAGTTAAAATAATCATTAAATCATGATTTTTCGTTGATTTTGTGGTTTAATTAAAATATTTTGGGCGGCAATTTTCCCTTTTTTTTGCACGGGGAAATGGATTTTTTTTTATTTTTTTGGTAATCTGCATAGGGAAATGGATTGGACAAGCTTTTTCAGTCATTGTCAGAGTTGGCGTCGGTTTTAATCGACGCAACCTCTGATTATGTCGACGCAAAATTGCCCTTATTTCAACGCCACACAAATCTGTCAGACTAACGTTGGTTTTATCTGATGCAATGTGATCCTATTTCGACGCCAGACCTTTCAGTCAAAAGTGTGTCAGACCTTTCAGTCAAAAGTGTGTCAGGCTGCGTGTATCTAGGTCGTGTCAAACTTAGTGTCGGTTTGAACCAACGCAAAGTCCTAATATTTCGACGCAACTTATAGCCACTGTCAATTTGTCAGATATGGTGTCGGTTTTGACCGACGTAAGATGTTATAGCTACTGTCGGTATTAACCGACGCTAAATTTTTATCCATATTTAAACCTCGTCTTTCCCATTACTTATATGCTTATGTTTCTCTCTTACATTTCTCTCTCTCGTTTACAGGTGATGTTGAAGAATGAAGCTTTTCCTCAGGGAATAATACTGGAGAATTAGAAGTTCGTCAAGACCAAAAGCAGCAAGAAAACCACTTGCATCGCTCCAACTCTGGCGGTGCTTCTGGTGCCAAAAGTAACAGTAATGGCTCTGTCACTCATCAGCAACCGCAACAGCCGCCACTTAAGAAGAAAAGAAACCATTGTTGCTAATTATACTTATATTTATGCTACTTAGTTAATTATGTTATAAAAGTTTTGTATTTGTGTGATTAGATCCTAGCGCAGAAGTTAATGCACTATCACCAACAACCCTAATGGCAACGAATCGATTTGTGTGTGAAATCTGCAACAAAGGGTTTCAAAGGATTCAAAACATTCAACTACATCGTCGAGGCCATAACCTTCCATGGAAGCTCCGGCAAAGAACCACCACTGAGGTTAGGAAAAGGGTCTACATATGTCCCGAGCCGACGTGTGTTCACCACAACCCAGCTCGGGCCCTAAGAGATCTCACCGACATTAAGAAGCACTTCAGCCAGAAACATGGGGAGAAAAAATGGAAATGTGACAAGTGCTCCAAGAAATATGCAGTGCAGTCAAATTGGAAGGCGCATCAAAAGACTTGCGGCACAAGGGAGTATAAATGTGACTGTGGAACCATCTTTTCTGAGGAACTTCATATGGTGTCTTATGCATCTTCTTCAACTTCTACTTCTAATTCCTCCAGGAGATCATCCAGGAGTTCTGTAACAATGCTGATGACTGAGAACAGTGAATTAAGAATGAATTGGGACAATTGTTATTGTTATTAGTTTTTATTAATGTTTGCTTTGGCCTATATATGAAATATGATTGGAATTATTTATATATATTTTTTATTATTATTAACGAAAAATGGAGAAACAGTTTGTATTATGCTTTATTTTAATATATATGGTGTCGCTTATGGACAACAACATCATAAATATTATATTTATCGAAATGTAGGTAATGTCGGTTAGGACCGACAGTAGATTGATTATTTTATTTGTTTACTGTTATGTAATGTCAGCTACGACCGACAATAAGTGTAATATTTTATTGTTTAATTGTTACTTAATGTCGGTTAGTAGCGCCATCATGTCAAAATTTAATGTCGCTTATAAGCGACGTAATCTACGATGTCGCTTTTAAGCGACACTGTTGTTCTTTTTATTTTATATTACTTTGCTTCGTGATGACGGATTAAGGGGTCTAAGTGACGTCAATACCCTTTCCGTGACGGTAGTATTAGTGTCGCTAACCCAATTTGACATTGCATTATTTAATGTCGGATTTTTACCAAATAGCCGACAGTAATTGGTGTTTCTTGTCGGTTTTTGACCGCCGGTGATAGTCCCTTTTGTAGTAGTGTATACACACCCCAAATCACTTTTAACGTATTATTTATCTTCTTCAACTATCAAAACCCCTTCGACCCTCTATTGTTAAACAAAACTCTAACTAATGAAACTACGAAATCGATGTTTCAGAAGTTTCACATGAGGTACGACTTCATATTTTTTATTGTTTTAGTGATTTTGACGACATCGATAATTATTTAATCTTGCTTTTGATGCGTTGTTCAAGTTTCTATGTTCGTATTCATCTTTTAAGGATCACATGTTTTACATGAAGAATTGAACACCTAAAATTACCACCAAATATTAAAAACAGACGACATGAGTTTTAATGATGGAATAAAGAACAACCCACATATGCTTTAAATCTCAAGCGACATCTTTTGTCAAAATTTCAATCGGCATTTTTTGTCCAAATTTCAATCGGCATTTTTTGTCCAAATTAAAAACTTGATAAGATTTGAGAAATATGGGTGTATATATAGAAAATATGGGGTGCATGTAGAAAATGTAAGGTGTATATTAAGAATGTGGGGTGTGAGGGTATTATGAGGAAGTATGTGGGGGTATATTAAGATAATTTTTAATTGAAAAAGCAAATGTGGGGTGTATTAAGTATGTGAGGTTTATTCAGCAATTTGTAGAGTGTTAATATAATAAGCCTTTTATTTTTGTTTTCTTTGGTTATCACAAAGATAATTAAGAGGTATTTACTTAAATCAAACACCCTAATTTGAGTGGGTTTAAATGGGAGTTATGATTTATTTAATTGAATAAACAAATTCTACAATCAAAAAAATATTAAACGACAGTCATTGTACTTAGTATGTCGAAATTAACTTAAATTGCAACAATTCAAACTATATCTAGACTGAGACTTCATCCAAACTACAAGGACTAAAGTCATACTTTTACCAAAACCCTATACAAAACTTAAGTTAATTAGACCATTAACGAATCCCACAAGTCCAAAGTAAATGAACAGAAAAGAACTGGTTTGGATTAGAGCAAAACTAAAAGTACAAAACAAATTAAACAAAATAAAATGTTAAAAAACAAACGTGGTGCCCTTATATCCCACATTGTTCCATCTGTATAGCTCACAAGCATACTGTCATAGCCCATTTAACATCATCAATTAACAGACCCTCTTCACTAAGCTTGGAACCTCTCAAGCCCGACCTTATACCCAACACTCTTTATATCTTGCTGCACTTCGTTCTGAAAATCCCTATAAGTAAAGGGCTTATAGTTTGAGCTCCGAATCACACTGCCTTCTCCCGGAAACACAAAATAGCAGATTGAAACTCTCTCTTTGCTTCTGTTCACCTTCACTCTGTGCTTCACACTCTTGTACTTGTCATCGCTTATCGCCTAAAACCAAAGCACAAATTGCGTCAACAAACACATCAATCAAATAAGAGTTGTGCTACAGTTAGTCGCCTACACGCATGTGTGATTTTCGACCAAAAGTGAAGCTTACGTCTCATTTACGGTCAGAAATCTCTCACACGTGCATAACCAACCGAACTCAACAAATACCTAGGGAGTTAATCATGTTTAATCATATATATGACCTGCATCATGTCTCCGAGGTTGACAATCAGTGTGTTGGGAATTGGGTTAACACTGAACCACTCATTGTCTTTGAGAACTTCGAGTCCACCGACTTCATCTTGATTTAGTATCGAGAGCACAGAGCTGTCAGTGTGCACGTCCATGCCCCATGCAGATGCAGAGCTGGAGTTGGAGCAATGTGGTGGGTAGCGATAGACACGTACAATGCCAGTAGAATTTGATAAATGGGATTTGGATTCTATTGGATCCAATCCAAGGTTTATTACCATAGCGTCAAATATAGTTGTCGCTAGCCTAGCTAGGTGCTTCCCATATTCTTCTAGCACAAGGCTTTTGAGGCACAAAGAAGTAATACTCTTTGTTTAACAAGTTTATGTATAAACAATAGAAAAATATTTGGCTCCTTACATGTAAAAAATTATCTATCGTTTCAAACCAGCAATTATATACGACTATTTCTTTTCATGTGTCAAACTGTAATTCACTGTTAAAAACAAATTTCTTAGATGATTTCTATAGTCTTCTAGCACAAGACTTATGAGATGAAATATATATTATTTGTTACAAAAATTAAACTAGCTAGCTCTTTACATATAATTATTTATTTTTCCTTCTGCATGAAGCACATTTACTTTTGTATATGTGTGACATTACAATCTAGAGTTACGGAGGAATAATAGATTCTAGAGAAATAACTGCTCAATCGTAACAGCAACACAATGTTCTAATGAAAATAAGAGCAATCAACCAAAAGAAAAAGATACAAAACCTTTTTTTAAGGGTAAAACCATGCTTCTCATATTTTCTTATTCTAGGCAGTTTTCTTATCTTTCTTCAAAACGTTATAATATTCTTATATGTAAGAAGTCATTTGTACGTACATACACCTATCAATGCAAATACAATAAAAACAAAATTGAATTGGGTCAAAATTTCCAAACCATACTTTACAACCAATGAAAAGAAAGATACCTGAAAGAAGCAATTATGGGATTGTCAATTTGAAAACTGAGTTGAGCTAGAGGGACGTTGAGTCCTTCAACCCAGTTGATATTCTGGAGGGTACTACTACCCTTTGTTGATAAGGCCGCCCCAGATGGAGTAAGGGCAGGGGTACCCCAGAAGTAGGACAGAGGGTTGGTGATAAGGCTCTGTTTGGACTCAAACGGCAGGGAAAAAACCATTTTGGCATGCTCCCGAAGTTGGGTCAAAAGGGTTGGAGGAACTCCATGATTGACCAAACGAAAAATTCCCCAAAACTCGCATGCCTCGCCAAGTTTCAGGCTCTGGAGATCCACCACAGGAATCGGATCCTCCGAATCATGAACCGGGTTGACTTGGCCGTCCAAATCAACGGCCTGGGTTGAATCTGGAAGTGAACGAAACGGTGGAGGGTAGGATTCAGAAGCCATTTTTTTCTCAGAACAACGGAGGTCATCGTCTTCTTGTTGGGCAGGAGGCTGCTTATTAATTATCATAGCAATTTGGAAAAAAAAAAAAATTATCATAGCAAACTGGCACACTGAAAAATATTCCAACCAAAGAATGAATGGGACGGCAACCTTTTTTAGCGAGACAAAGGTCCATTTGTTTATTCTTCAAGTGGGACCAGAATGTTGTTTGTTTAAAAAAAGTTTCAATGTTTCGAGATCACAACTCAATACACTTAGTGTATTATGACACTTATTAGATCGTGTCCTGCATGTCAAACAATTTCTCCTTTTTAAAGAGATTTTTTTAGTCCGCTGGGATTATAACTCATTATACTAAATATGTTATAACACTTAGTGTATCGTGTTGTGTCTCTGCATACTAATTTTTTATTTATTTATTTTTTCTTCTGAATATTATGGTGCCGACACGGGACCTGTGGTCCATTCTCCAACCCTAGGCAAAATCTAGGGAAAAAGAGAGAATGATGGATTGGAAAGGTTGCTCCTAAATCGGTCATACGTCTGTTTGTGCACATGTGCTATTTTTGGAGTAGGATCCTCTTCTTTTTCTAACTTCTTTAATTCCCTTCTTTCACACTTTCTATTTTATTTTTCATTTTTCATAAAAAAAAATAAAAGATGTTGATATGATTTAATTATAACCGTTTAAATAAGAGAAAAATATTTAACAAGATGTTGATGGGATGTAGGAAGGTTTGAATAGTTAGATTACAATTGTCAAAATTTAGTCATACAAATCAAGCCATTAATTAAACTGGTGCATGGAAGAATGTTACAAAACTTAATGCTTATGTTGTTTGAAATTTATTGTTGATCAAGATGATTTTTAGCCTTATATATTTAATTTGACAACGTAAGTTCGTTGAAAAAATCACAAATGGTCAAATATATTATTTCGTTTATGTTCGATTCTAAGATCAACTTTAAACTAATATATTTTTTCATGTTCTTTTTTATCCTTATCTGTTTTTTTATTACTTTGTCCTCACTTTGTTTTTTTGATAGCCTATAAACTCAACAATTTTATCCTTATTTGAATGTTTAACCATAAGGCCCTAATTGCAGCTGATGAGTTGGCTATTTAAAATAAGAAGTTTGAACGAAAAGGCCACGGTATTATTCTTTAACGAAAAACCACATTTTTATTAAAAAGTCAAACCTGATACTATTCACTTTACCCTTTATTTTGTTCTTATCATTAAAACTCAAAATTTTCAAGCTATTTTCATTAGTTTTCTTTTTAAAATATCATTTTATTTATTCATTTTAGGATAATATTCACATCTTTTAGGAATTTCTCCCATGCATTTTCTCCGGATAAATTTTTATAATTAGAACGGTTCAATTTCTTAATCTTTATCTGAACATTATCCCAATAAAAGTTATTTGAATCACCAATTATTTATGCATCCAAACGTAGAACTACTTATTTGCAAAATCATTCTTAATATTTCATTTACCTATTTATTTTCTCTTATATGTAAAACTAATGACAACACTTAACACTAATGTACTTATACAACTAATACAACTCATGTACCAAAAACTAATGAAATTACACATAATTTGCATATCTACAAACCAATGAGTGCCTATAATACGATATTGTATTGAATTTTAAAATCCAGACTTGTAGCTGCCAAACTACTTGTAGCATAACCAAGGGTTAGGCCAGGTCTCGTTAACAAATCGAAATGGGTAGTGGTGGTAGTGCTTATATCAAGTTCACCCATTTTAGAGGGCAAGAACAAGGTAAGGGTAAGGGCACTGAAATTGTCATTACTCTTCACTCTAAACAGTAATTGCCTTTGTCAATTGATGGATTTATGAAAATTTAAAATAAACTATGTTTCGCTAGCTACTGAAAAAGGAACAACATGTGCTACTAAAAAATCAATTATAAATTGATACGTGTCTGAATAATTGAAGTTAAAAAACTATAATTGGACACTTGCCCATTTATGATTAGGCATGATTCATTAAAAATTAGATGCTTGAAAGGGTTAAGTTTTTTAAAGTAATCGTTCAAATAGTAGTTCAAATCGAATAGTACTCTCGACTGTTTTACTGAAACTATATTTATACGTCCTCAAATTTTTGCCATGTTTTATCGGACCCACGACCGATCGTTAAAAGTATTAAAAGTTGCCCTAAGACAATATCACGTGCTTTTATTTTTACACTCATAATTTTTCTTTAAAAAAAAAAAAAACTCTTAATGTGGCTTTCGCATTCTTTATACCCCTTACCAATAGTAAAAGAAAAATTTACAACTCATTATTTGCCAAAGAAAAACAGAGATTTTTTAGTGTGATAGATGTTAGACTTTATATATCTTATAAATAACTAAAAATACTAACCTGAAAAAATCTATAAATTATTCTCAATTGATAAAATACTCGAAGTCAACATGGCATGTAGGAAAGATGAACCATCTTTGATAGAACCATGCAGAATAGGATCAACCATGGACTTCTCCTTCGGTGGAAATTGTATTGGAATCATGTGGAATAATATGTTAGTTGACCAAGGACTTCTGCACACTCAACACTCCTTTATACTCGAACTAATGGGGCGTTCATATGAGTTTCTGTGTGTTGTGAGCAGGGACCTTGGCTTTGTATTTATATGGACTTAACCCTAATGAATCTTCCCATAATAATGTCATTAGGATTCCTTACAGTCCAAGGATAATTGATACACCAAATCTCATTCCAAATAGGATAGAATTAGGAGCCTTTATTCCCCAAGGAAATCCGGAATATATTAACTTTACTTAGGGTACAAGCTATAGCTATTAACTAAATCCTAGTCTTATTTATATTCCAAGCAATCCTTGAATTAAGTGTGTAGACCAATTAGTCATTGGATTATGATCCAATGTCCAACATTCTCCCACAAAGTCAAACGGTTAATTCATAAAAGATCTTTAAAGGATTTATAAGCAAGATTACTTTATTGGCCACTGAATTTAGTTACTTTCACATGTTCTGTCAAATGGAGTTTACTTATCTAGAACTATCAGAGACTATGAACTTAGTAGCATCCATGAGCTCTTAGAATCATTGAAATAAGCTCTTCATTCACATGAAACATACGTCACATATTTGGTAATTAAGTGAATCAAAACCTGAATTGAAAGCATCAATTCATTCACTTATTGGTCATCCTTATCAATCTTTATAAGATTGCCTTATGATTCCCATGAAGCTCATTAACTACAGAACCAGCTTACTTTTGTGTCTAACAAAAATAGATGACACAACTTTTTTGCAGTTTAAGACGTTCGCTGCTACTTTATGTGTTCTAAACTACAAAACCTAAGTACAAAACTCAATCATCCTAGTACTTAGAACGCAACTAAAATTACACCTTTGCTACTTTATAGAATTCACAACATAAACTAAAGATTAAATCCATACCTTAATGCAATTGTTAATCATGTATGGCATGAGTGTTATAACATGAGAATACTGTCATACATGCATACAAATTCGAAAATCAACAGTGGGACAATCATAGGATTGAAAACTGGACAATCCTAATAAAATCTAGACAATTTCAATCTAGCATGCATCTTTTTTCCACAAACTCGACATTAAAATTCTAGGGAGAAACATGCAAATATAAAACTAAGTTTCATACTCAAAACTTTACAAACATATATTAGCATAAGAACAACTCCCACGGATCTTTAGAACTTAGCATGTGTGACTTAGATTCAATGTGAAGCCCAATTATTTGTTTATCAATTCTCCCACTTGGGCAAACACTCATTGCATTTGTTACTCTAAAAAGCATATAGGTAAAAATATATATTTTTTATTTGTACTAGTATAGAATTTCTCAAAATATATTAGTAAAGTAGTATACTATACCAAAAACCAAGATTCCAACTTGAGGAACTACATAATTAATGTATAATTGATTTGTCCCAAAATCACATAGACGATACGAAAGAAATTAAATTTTATAAAACAGAATATGAAATTGTTCTAGAGCTAAAAGATAGCTCAAAATTTTCAACATATAAGAAAACAATGAAAACTCCAGTCTCGACTTTCAACTGAGTACATGTTACTAATAAAATCACCATAAATAGGGTACACCACCAATGAGCACGAAATTTTCCAGTCTATAAGTAGACATATATATGAACAACATATCCAAATTTCAAGTCATTTTGAGGTCATTCAATCATTCGTTTGTTAAACTTAATTGAAGCGATGAAAACTGCCAGACTAGACTTTCAACTGAGCACGGGTTACTAATAAAATCCCTATAAATAAATTACACAACCCAAAATCACGAACTTTTGCAGTCTAAAAATAGAAATATATGTGAAGAACTTATTCAAATTTCAAGTCATTTGGTGGTCAATAGCTCAGTCATCGTATTCCAGCAGAAATTTTTTTGTGCATCTATGTCAACTTGATAAAACCACCAAAAATTCAATTCTTCATGTATTTTCGTAATTTTGGTGTCCAAAGAAGCTTTAAGAAGTCTACTTCAACATATAGCTTTATCATGAATAAATCTTGAACCATAAACATATGCAAATAAATAACAAAGCAGCAGATTTCAATGCGTACCTTAGGCAATTGTGATTATCCTTCAGGTGTTCAACGACATATGCTCCATTTAATTTTGAGAAGAGAAGACAGCACATAACAAACATTAAATCACATAACCAATCTTGAAGAAATCCAAAACTTTTAACAAGACAAACATACCACCATCTCTGAATACATTGCAATATGCGACTTTTGAACTGAATTAAGGCAAATTTAATCAAACATGTATCTGGATCCAAAAATTAATTTAAACCAATGAAGATTACATTTGGTCGAGAAGCCTTAAGACCAAAACAAATTCTATGTCATGCTTTATCGATCCCAATATGGGATGTAAGGGGGCTCATAGAAAAACATTCAAAACTTTAAACACAGAACTATCATGACTTTAAATTCACAAATTCACAAATACCTCATAAACTTTACAACTGAAACAACTCGCACCTTTGTTTGGTTGAAGCTTAATCAGTTTTTGGTGTTAAAATATAAATCATGTGAGCAAAATATAGACATGAAAACTATCCACCTTTGTTTGACAATTAGTTATCACAGGTTTCACCTAATCTATACTTTACACTAAGCCATTATTAATCGAACAATAAGACTAGTCACACCTTTGTTTGGGGATATAGTCATATTGTTATGACTACTAATGCAATTTGATCAACTAAACTTTGAATTTTTAGCAGCCTTTGAATCAATGGAACGGATTTGTTGTGTCCCATTCACCCAAAAACATTGATCTTATGATAACTTTTAGCATGTCTTAAAAGATCGTACCCAGTGCACAAGGCTCCCGCTTTACGCAGGGTCTGGGAGAGGTGAATGTCGACTAGCCTTACCCCTATTTATGGAGAGGCTACTCCCAAGTCTCGAACCCGAGACCTACCGCTCATGGGCGAAGGCACTTGCCATTGCACCAAGTGCGACCTCTAACTTTTAGCATGTCTTAATAATAAAAATTTCAATCGAAGAGCATGCTTATGTAGCAAAGTTAGAGAAAACATACAATTTTCCGGTTTTAATTAGACCTAATATTTTAAAATATGTGAAACTAATTTCATCTTGGATCTTAACCATGCATTAGTTTCATATATGCATGATAAGAAAAATAGCTTGCTATAGAATTGAAAAACCTGAAAGCAATTCTAGCATGACTTTTGCAAAATATTAGGCAACCAAATATTGATATATATGAATGATTTTTCCAGTTTTAGTTATTTATATCAATTATTCGGTTTGATCATATATATTAAATTGAGAACGTTAACTAGTCCAAATAGAGATTGAGCATGCAGTAGCATATCAACATATTGTGAGAAGATACTAGTTTTATAAAACAAATTGCAAACAAAATCTGGGTAGCAGTGAGCTTGAAGACCAAATTAAATCCTAATATATGTCTTATTTAAGATATAACTCATGAGCTAAATACGATATATTCTTTGATTTTGTAAGGTACCTTTTTAACATGCATTTAGTCATATGTTTCAACTAGCATGCTATTACAACAATAATAGATATTCATGAAACAAATGTGATTTAGACATGTTGTAAGGATGTACTTACATTTAAACTTATGAATTCACATACTTTGCGACAATAGTTGTCTCATACACTGTTTCAAGACCATCACATATGTGATATACACAATCCTGTAGGCTTCATGATAAGAGATGTCCTCTAATGTTCTTAACTAGGTTGTTCCCTCTTTTAGCCAATTTCAGCAGCAATATATATCTATGGTATTCAATCAATAATATAGTCTGCATATTATTGTCTCAATAGTTAATTGATATCATAATACCAAAACATGGGCTATAACATAAGCAATATACATATTCAAGGTCATGAAGGGGTGGTTTGGGAGTAAGGTGATTAAAAAAAAAACACCCATGAAAAAAAGCTGCGAGGGTTTTAGGTGTTTGGTAAATTGAAAAAAAAGGGCTTATTTTGGAAGCTGATGTGAGAATAAGCTGAAATCAAAGGAAAAAGTTGAAGCTGCTATTTGCAGCTTTGGAAAACTAGCTTTTTTTCAAAGCACAAGGAGCTACAGTGCTCCTTTAATGAAAAGACCCACTATCAGACTGCTTTTTTTTTTCCAAAAGCACTTTTACAAAAAAGTTTACCAAACACTCTGCTGATTTATTTCACAGGCCGCTTATTCTCACAGCACAACTGCTTATTCTCACAGCAGTTTTTTTTCAAAGCACAGCAATACCAAACCAGCCCGAAGTATCATTAGTTAAAGCTGAAAACTAAGCCATACATGGCTATGAACTTTTAAATTAAAATCCATTGAAATGGACATGGATTAAACATATGCATACCTCATCGAATGCATTCCAGACTTATCATGCCTGAAAAATAATGTATATCACTGAAGACAAACATGAGATTTACATATGTGCATATGAAATGCAAGGCTGCAAGTACCACTGATAGCATATAACATAAACTTTATGAATTACAGGTCATCAAAATGACTTTAAATTACCACTTTCATGCTGTCAGATTTTTCGTATATTTATACACATATCAAGACTTACCATGTATGTGAACTAACTAAGAACCTGCAATACAATTTACATTAGTAGTACCGAGAATCTCTAGAAAGTAATTTATCATAAACTTGAACAAGGAAACCAAGTCAAAACCATATGTTTAAGCAAATTGTGGGTTGCCACATATTCTTAATGATTATTAACATCCTTAAATTCTCCATGTTTCCAAAAATTATGCAATAACCTTGAATAATTATAAAACTAAAAAGGCTGTGTACTTTTCCTTTTTCTGGGAATACAAGCATGATAAAATAAATGTTAGTCCATCATATAAGGTAGTATATGCGACTATGCCATATGCCATTCCCAAGAATTTTATCAACATTCAAACTAAGAACTGAAAGTCAAAACCGAACCTTATATATATATATATATATATATATATGCCTATTTACATTCCCAAAGTTCTCTATGTCAACAAAAAATAAAAAAGAAAAATTAATAGTTAAGAACCATGTTTATCCCTTTTTCAGAAATATGTATGTGGCAAAAAAGGGTTTGTCATGATGCTATATATATACATATGCCAACCTCAAGAAGCTCTCGTTCATGACAATTATATATACTTAATGCCTTTTTTAGAAATATTTAATTTTAACATCCCAAATTATATATGCACAACCACATAGGAGACTTGATTAAGGTAGTTCTGATAAAGCTAATAAACATGTATAAGCCCAATAGGACAATGAAATCAAAATAAGATGCAATATCAATTAATAGGTTGTAATATTCCTTCAAGTCAAAGGACAAGTTTTAATATATAGCTATCTCAAATTTCAATATGAAATTTAGGTTAAAACACAATTCACATAGAAAACCAATTTCTCTTTGCCGTGAAACATGAGTATGGAAATTGAGCAAACTTAAAACATGTCATCGATTCAAGACATCAATCTTTAGGGTTTACCGAGTAGGTCTTTAGTTGTATTATGACCTGCTCTAATACCAACTGTTAGACTTTATATATTTTATAAACAATTAAAAACATTAACCAAAAAGAATCCATAAATTATGTTCAATTGATAGAGTACTTGAAATCAACATGGTATATAGGAAAGATGAACCATCTTTGATAGAATCGTGTGGAATAAGGTCAACCATGAACTTCTCCTTCGATGGAAATCATATTGGAATCATGCGGAATAATATGTTAGTTGACCAAAGTCTTCTGCATACTCAACACTCTTTTATACTCTAACTAATGGGGGCGTTCATATGAGTTTCTGTGTGTTGTGAGCAGGGACCTTAGCCTTGTATTTATATGAACTTAACCCTAATGAATCTTCCCATAATAATGTCTTTAGGATTTCTTTTTATTTTTTAAAGGGTAAAACCATGCTTCTCATCTTTTCTTATTCTAGGCAGTTTTCTTATCTTTCTTCAAAACGTTATAATATCCTTACATGTAAGAAGTTATTCGTAAATACATACACCTTTCAATGCAAATACAATAAAAACAACATTGAATTGGGTCAAAATTTCCAAACCATACTTTACAACCAATGAAAAGAAAGATACCTGAAAGAAGCAATATTATGGGATTATCAGTTTGAAATTGACTGAGTTGAGCTAGAGGGACGTTGAGTCCTTCAACCCAGTTGATATTCTGGAGGGTACTACTACCCTTTGTTGATAAGGCCGCCAGAGATGGAGTAAGGGCAGGGGTCCCAGAATTAGGACAGAGGGCTAGTGATAAGGCTCTGTTTGGACTCAAACGGCAGGGAAAAAATCCATTTTTGGCATGCTCCCGAAGTTGGGTCAAAAGGGTTGGAGGAACTCCATGATTGACCAAACGAAAAATTCCCCAAAACTCGCACGCCTCCCCAAGTTTCAGGCTCTGGAGATCCACCACAGGAATCGGATCCTCGGAACCATGAACCGGGTTGACTTGGTCATCCAAATCAACGGCCTGGGTTGAATCTGGAGATGAAGGAAACGGTGGAGGGTAGGATTCAGAAGCCATTTTTTTCTCAGAACAATGGAGGTCATCGTCTTCTTGTTGGGCAGGATGCTGCTTAATAATTATTATAGCAAACTGGCACACTGAAAAATCTTCTAGCCAAGAGAATGAATGGGACGGCAACCTTTTTTAGCGAGACAAAGGTCCATTTGTTTATTCTACAAGTGGGACCAGGATGTTGTTTGTTTCAAATATTTTCAGTATGTCGGGATTACAACTCAATATACTTATTGTATTATGTCATTTGTAGTATTTGATCGTGTCCCTGCATGCTAGAGGATATTTTTTCAGTCTATCAGGATTATAACTCATTACACACTTAGTGTATGGTGTTGTGTCTCGGCACGCTAATTTTTATTTTAATTTTATATATATATATATATATATATATATTTTTTTTTCTGAATATTACGGTGCCGACACGGGACCTCTGGTCCATTCTTCAACCCTAGGCAAAATCTATGAAAAAAGAGAGTGATAGATTGGAAAGGTGGCTCCTAAATTAGTCATAGGTATGTCTGTGCACATGTGCTATTTTTGGACTAAGATTTTCTTCAATCTTCTTCCATCCTCACCTCTCACACTTTCTATTTTATCTTTCTATTTTTATAAAAAATGAATACAAGATGTTCGACGTAGATTAACTGTAACCTTTCAAATAGAAAGGGAGGGAAGAGTGGATGGGGGAGGGGGGAAATGAGGGAGCGAATCATTCTCCAATATTTTTACCACTCAATGTTTAACAAGATGTTGATCGGATGCATGAAGGTTTGAATACTTCGATTATGATTGTCAAAATTTAGTGATACAAATCAAGCCATTAATTAAACTGGTGCATGGAAGAATGTTACAAAACTCAATGCTTATGTTGTTTGAAATTTATTGTTGATCAAGATGATTTTTAGCATTATATATTTAATTTAACAACGTAAGTTCGTTAAAAAAAATATCACAAATGGTCAAATATATTATTTCGTTTATATTCAATTCTAAGATCAACTTTAACCTAATACATTGTTTAAGACTAACCTATATGCACATGCTCGTATTCTTTTTTATCTTTATCTGTTTTTTTATCATTTTGTCCTCATATTTTTTTCTTTTTTATTGATTGCCTATAAACACAACAATTATATCATTATTTGAATGTTTAACCAAAAGGCCCTATTTGTACCTGATGAGTTGGCTTTTTAAAACATCATTTTATTTATTCATTTTAGGATAATATTCACATCTCTTAGAAATTTCTCCCACGCATTTTCCCCATATAAATTTTTATAATTAGAACAGTTCAATTTCTTAATCTTTATCTAAATATTATCCTAGTAAAAACTATTTGAATCAAAAATTATTTATGCTTCCAAACGTAGAAGAAGTTATTTGCAAAATCATCCTTAATATTTCATTTACCTATTTCTTTTCTCTTATATGTAAAACTAATGACAACACTTAACATTAATGTACTTATACAACTAATACAACTCATGTACCAAAAACTAATGAAATTACACATAATTTGCATATCTAGAAACCAATGAGAGTGCCTATAATACAATATTGTATTGAATTTTAAAATCCAGACTTGTAACTGCCAAACTACTTGTAGCATAACCTAGGGTTAGGCTTGGTCTCGTTAACAAATCGAAATGGGTAGTGGTGGTAGTGCTTAGATGAAGTTCACCCGTTTTAGGAGGGCAAGAACAAGGTAGCGGTAAGGGTAGTGAAATTGACATTACTTCTCACTCTAAACAGTAATTGTCTTTGTAAACTAATGGATCTACGAGAATTTAAAATGAACTATGTTTAGCTAGCTACTGAAAGAGGAGCAACATGTTTGCTAAAAAATCAATTACAAATTGACACGTGTCTGAATAATTGAAGTTAAAAACTATAATTGAACACTTATCCATTTGTGATTAGGCATGATTCATTTAAAATTAGATGCTTGAAAGGGTTAAGTTTTTGAAAGTAATCGTTCAAATAGAAGTTCAAATCGAATAGTACTCCATTTGGACTGTTTTACTGAAACTATATTTATATACGTCCTTCACAAATCTTTGCCACGTTTTATCGGACCAACGACCGATCGTTAAAGGTGTTGAAAGTTGACCTAAGACAGTATCACGTGCTTTTATTTTTACACTCCAAATTTTTCTTAAAAAAAAAAGAAAAAGAAAACTCTTATTGTGGCTTTCGCATTCTTTGTCCCCCTTACTAATAGTAAAAGAAAAACTTACAACTCGTTATTTGCCAAAGAAAAATGAGGGATTTTTTAGTGTGCTAGATGTTAGACTTTATATATTTCATAAACAACTAAACATACTAACCTCAAAGAATCCATAAATTATGCTCAATCGTTAAAGTACTCGAAGTCAACATAGCAGGTCGGAAAGATGAACCATCTTTGACAGAACCGTATGCAATAGGGTCAACCATGGACTTCTCCTTCGGTGGAAATCGTATTGGAATCCTGCAGAATAATTTGTTAGTTGACCAACGTCTTCTGCACACTCAAAACTCCATTATACTGAAACTAATGAGGCGTTCATATGAGTTTCTATGTGTTGTGAGCATGGGCCTTAGCATTCCAAACAATTCTTGAATTAACTGTGTAGACCTATTAGTCATTGGATTATGATCCAAAGTCCAACATTCTCCCACTAGGTCAAACATTTAATTCATAAAAGATCTTTAAAGGATTTACAAGTAAGATTACTTTATTGGCCAATGAATTTAGTCAACTAATAAGCTTCCTACATGTTCTGTCAAACGGAGTTTTCTTATCTAGAACTATCGGAGACTATGAACTTGGTAGCATCCATGAGCTCTTATAATCACTGAAATAAACTCTCCATTCACATGAAACATACGTCACAGATTTGGTAGTTAAGTGAATCAAAACCTTAATTGAAAGCATCAATTCATTCACTTATTGGTCCTCCCTATCAATCTTTATAAGATTGCCTTATGCTTCATATGATGCTCATAAACTACAAAACCAACTTACTTTTGTCTCTAAAAAAAATGGATGACACAACTCTTTTGCAGTTTAAGACGTTCGCTGCTACTTTATTTGTTTTGAACTACAAAACCTAAGTACAAAACTCAATCCTCCCAGTACTTAGAATGCAACTAAAAATACACTTTTGCTACTTTATGGAATTCACAACATAAACTAAAGATTAAATCCATACCTTAATGCAACTTGTAATTTTTGTTGCTTCCTTATTGTCATGAATCACAAACTAAACTAACTAACAGCTGCATAAAACCTTCACAGCTTAGTAAATCACGACAATCTTATATAAATGTGTAATTTCAACTTGGATCCTCATTCGACTAGTCATAACCGGCCACAATTTCAACTATATATAAAAGAACTGAAATTTAAACCCACATTCATAAATCAAACAAGTGAGGCACATATCAATATAATTAGCTAAACATCCCTTATGACATAAGCCACACATTTAAATTGTTCCTCCCACTAATCAATTATAACTAATATTGAATGTGAGTAGCAAATACAATAAATAGATAGACATATTCATTAAAAAAAACACGTTCTTGCACTTTGTACTTAATCATGTTGTACAACAATAAATATGTTAAGCCAAATTCATTTAGCAAGTATAACTTCATGTCAATTATTTCAGTCATTACTTCCAACTAGTATGTACCAAACAACTTAAAAAGCAATTGTCTTTACAAGAACTTAACCAAACAGTAGTTAATCATGTATGTCATGAGTGTTAAAACATGAGAATACTGTCATACATGCATACAAATTCGAAAATAAACAGTGGAACAATCCTAGGATTGAAAACTGGACAATCCTAATAAAATCTAGAAAAATTCAATTATAGCATGCATCTTTTTTCCACGAACTCGATTTTAAAATTCTAGGGAGAAACATGCAAATATAAAACTAAGTTTCATACTCAAAACTTTACAAACGTACGTTAGTATAAGAACAACTCTCACGGATCTTTAGAACTCATGTGTGACTTAGATTCAATGAGTGTGAAGCCCAATTATTTGTTTATCAATTCTCCCACTTGGGCAAACACCCATTGCATTTGTTACTCTGAAAAGCATATAGGTAAAAATATATTTTTATATGTACCAGTATAGAATTTCCCAAAATATATTAGTAAAGTAGTATACTATATCATAAACCAAGATTCTAACTTGAGGAACTACATAATTAACGTATAATTGATTTGTCCCAAAATCACATAGACTATACGAAAGACATTAAAATTTATAAAATAGAATATGAAATTGTTCTAGAGCTAAAAGATAGCTCAATTTTTTCAACATATAAGAAAACAATGAAAACTCAAGTCTGGACTTTCAACTGAGCACAAGTTACTAATAAAATCACCATACATAGAGTACACCACCAATAAGCACGCAAATTTCCAGTCTATAAGTAGATATATATATGAACAACATATCCAAATTTCATGTCAATTTCAGATCATTCAATCATTCGTTTGTTAAACTTAATTAAAACAATGAAAACTGTCAGACTAGACTTTCAATTGAGCACGGGTTACTAATAAAATCCCTATGAATAAATTACACAACCCAAAATCACGAAATTTTGCAGTCTAAAAATAGACATATATATGAAGAACTTATTCAAATTTCAAGTCATTTGGTGAACAATATCTCAGTCATTTGTTAATTTCCAAATGAGTATTCCAGCAGAAAACATTCTGTACATCTATGTCTACTTGATAAAACCACCAAAAATTCAATTCTTCATATATTTTTGTAATTTTGGTGTCCAAAGAAGCTTTAAGAAGTCTACTTCAACATATAGCTTTATCATGAATAAATCTTGAACCATAAAGATATGAAAATAAATAACATAGCAGTAGATTTCAATGTGTACCTTAGGCAATTGTGATTATCCTTTATGTGTTCAACAACATATGCTCCATTTAATTTTGAGAAGAGAAGACAACACATAACAAACATTAAATCACATAGCCAATCTTGAAGAAATCCAAAACTTTTAACAAGATAAACATACCACCATCTATGAATACACTACAATATGCCACTTTTGAACTGAATTAAGGAAAATTTAATCAAACGTGTATCTCGATCCAAAAATTAATTTAAACCAATGAAGATTACATTTGGTCGAGAAGCCTTAAGACCAAAACAAATTCTATGTCATGCATTATCGATCCCAATATGGAATTTAAGGGGGTTCATATGAAAAGCATTCAAAACTTTAAACATAGAACTATCATGACTTTAAATTCACAAATGAACAAATACCCTATAAATTTTACAACTGAAACAACTCGCACCTTTGTTTGGTTGAAGCTTAATCAGTTTTCAATGTTAAAATATAAATCATATGAGCAAAATATAGACATGAAAACTATCCATCTTTGTTTGGCAATTAATTATCACTTATCACAGGCTTCACATAATCTATACTTTACACTAAGCCACCACTAGTAATCGAACCAATAAGACTAGTCACACCTTTGTTTGGAGATACAGTTATATTGTTATGACTACTAATACAATTTGATGAACTAAACTTTGAATTTTTAGCAGCCTTTGAATCAATGGAACGGATTTGTTGTGTTCCATTCACCCAAGAACATCTCAAAAACATTGATCTTATGATAACTTTTAGCATGTCTTAATAATAAATATTTCAATTGAAGAGCATGCTTATTTAGCAAAGTTAGAGAAAACATACAATTTTCCGCTTTTCATATAGGGAAGTGTTATTGGTACTCCAAAAATCTCATTCTACACTCCTCACAAGTGTAGTTTTTTTTTCCTAATATAGAAAGTTTGAAGTGTAGAATGTGAATTTTTTAGTGCTAATAACAATTCCCTATATATATATGCCTATTTACATTCCCAAAGTTCTCTATGTCAACAAAAATTAAAAAAAGGAAAATTAATAGGTTAATAACCATGTTTACCACTTTTGCTGAAATATGTATGTGACAAAAAAGGATTTGTCATCATGCTATACATACATATGCCAGCCTCAAGAAGTTCTAGTTCATGACAATTATATATACTTAATGCCTTTTTCAGAAAATTTTAATTTTAAAATCCCAAATTATATATGCACAACCACATAGGAGACTTGATTAAGGTAGTTTTGATAAAGCTAATAAACATGTATAAACCCAATGGGACAATTAAATCGAAACAGTAGGCAATATCAATTAATAGGTTGTAATATTCCTTCAAGTCAAAAGACAAGTTTTAATATATAGTTATCTAAAATTTCAATATGAAATTTAGGTTAAAAAACAATTCACATAGAAAATCAATTTCTTTTTGCCGGGAAACATGAGTATGGAAATTGAGCAAAACTTAAAACTTGTCATCGATTCAAGACATTAATTTTTAGGGTTTACCAAGTAGGTCTTTAGTTGTATTATGACCTACTCTGATACTAATTGTTAGACTTTATATATTTTATAAACAACTAAAAACACTAACCTGAAAGAATCCATAAATTATGCTCAATTGATAAAGTACTAGAAGTCAACATGGCATGTAGGAAAGATGAACCATCTTTGACAGAACCGTGAGGAATCGGGTCAACCATGGACTTCTCCTTTGGTGAAAATCGTATTGGAATCCATAATATGTTAGTTGATCAAAGTCTTCTGCACACTCAAAACTCATTTATACTCGAACTAATAGGACGTTCATATAAATTGCTGTGTATGTATATAGACTTAATCCTAATGAATCTTCCCATAATAATGTCATTAGGATTCCTTTTTTTAAGGATAATACCATGCTTCTCATCTTTTCTTATTCTAGGCAGTTTTCTTATCTTTCTTCAAAACATTATAATATCCTTACATGTAAAAAGTCATTCGTAAGTACATACACCTTTCAATGCAAATACAATAAAAACAACATTGAATTGGGTCAAAATTTCCAAACCATACTTTACAACCAATGAAAAGAAAGATACCTGAAAGAAGCAATTATGGGATTGTCAGTTTGAAATTGACTGAGTTGAGCTAGAGGGACGTTGAGTCCTTCAACCCAGTTGATATTCTGGAGGGTACTACTACCCTTTGTTGATAAGGCCGCCCCAGATGGAGTAAGGGCAGGGGTATCCCAGAAGTAGGACAGAGGGCTAGTGATAAGGTTCTGTTCGGACTCAAACGGCAGGAAAAAAACCATTTTGGCATTCTCCCGAAGTTGGGTCAAAAGGGTTGGAGGAACTCCATGATTGACCAAACGAAAAATTCCCCAAAACTCGCATGCCTCCCCAAGTTTCAGGCTCTGGAGATCCACCACAGGAATCGGATCGTCCATATCATGAACCGGGTTGACTTGATCATCCAAATCAACGGCCTGGGTTGAATCTGGAAGTGAACGAAACGGTGGAGGGTAGGATTCAGAAGCCATTTTTTTCTCAGAACAATGGAGGTCATCGTCTTGCTGTTGGGCACGAGGCTGCTTATGAATTATTATATCAAACTGGTACAATAAATGAGACGGCAACCTTTTTAAGCGAGACAAAGGTCCATTTGTTTATTCTACAAGTGGGACCAGGATGTTGTTTCAAAAATTTTGCCTTGTGTCAGGATGACAACTCAATATACTTAGTGTATTATGACATTTGTTGTATTAGATTGTGTCCCTGCATGTTAGGTAATTTTTCTTTTTTAAAGAGATTTTTCAATCTAACCGGGTTATAACTTATTACACTAAATGTATTATAATATTTAGTGTATCGTATTGTGTCTCGAAATGCTATTTTTTTTATTTTTTGGTTTCTGAATATTATGGTGCCGACACGGAACCTGTGGTCCATTCTCCAACCCTAGGCAAAATCTATGAAAAAAAAGAGAGAATGATGGATTGGAAAGGTGGCTCCTAAATCAGTCATAGGTCTGTCTGTGTACATGTGCTATTTTTGAATTAGGATTCCCTTCTCTTATCTTTTTTTTCTATTTCATTCTCATCTCTCATATTTTTTATTTTCTTTTTCTTTTTTTATAAAAATTTAATATTAAAATATTAAAATAACTTAACTGTAATCGTTTAAATAAGAAAAGAAGGAATGAGGGAAAATAGAGAAGAGAATCCTTCTCCGCTATTTTTACCACTCAATGTTTAACAAGATGTTGATCGGATGCATGATGGTTTGATAGTTAGATTATGATTGTCAAAATTTAGTCATACAAATCAAGCCATTAATTAAAGGGAGTTCTAACGAAAAGCTCACGGTACTGTTCACTTTAAAGAAAAACCACATTTTTACACTAAAAAGTCAAATATGCTATTATTCACTTTACCATTTATTTTGTTCTTATCATTAAAACTTAAAATTTTCAAGCCATTTTCATTAGTCTTTCTTTAATTAAACTGGTGCATGGAAGAATGTTACAAAACTTAATGCTTATGTTGTTTGAAATTATTGTTGATCAAGATGATTTTAGGCATTGTATATTTAATTTGACAGCGTAAGTTCGTTAAAAAAAATCACAAATGGTCAAATATATTATTTCTTTTATATTCGATTCTAAGTATATTATTTCTTTTATATTCGATTCTAAGATCAACTTTAACCTAATACATTTTTTAAGACCAACCTATATGCACACGCTCATGTTCTTTTTTTATCTTTATTTGTTTTTTCTTTTTTATCATTTTGTCCTCACTATTTTTTTTACTTTTTTTTTTATAGCCTATAAATATTTGAATGTTTAACCATAAGAGCAAGTCTACCCATGGACATTGCTCGGGGGACAGGGGAGAGGAAAGGACCCGAGGCCCTGTGAACTTGCTCCAGCATTGAAGGAGCCCGAGCGGAGGTGAGGCCCAAGCTCCGGGCCTGTGAAGAGTTGACAGCTCGAGAGCCTGAGTGGGTGTGACGCCAGCGCTAGCGTCATACCCTTTTTTTATTTTTTTCTGTCAGGCGCGTGCACCCCACTCACGCGTGGGGGCGCTTCGCCCAACCATTTTTCAGAAAAGTCAGCCGACTTTTCATACACAAAAGTTACCGTTGGGAAGCCACGTGGCTTCCCACGGTCCGTTCGATCTCAACGGCTCTTTAATTTGGACCGTTGGATCTCAACGGTAAAAAAAATAAAAAAAATCTTATTTAATATCAACCGTTCGATCTGAGATCAACGGTCGATATTAGTATGCTTTATAAATAAATAAAAAATAGTTTTAAAATTAAGAAAAGTTACCGTTGTGACACATGGCACAATCTGGAGTGTTGGAATTCAATTTTTTTTTAAAATCCAACGGCAGAGATTAATTATTTGAATAAAAAAAAATTTAAAAATTGTAAAAAATCCGAAAAAATATCTGAATTTTTTTTAAAAAAATGTTTCTACTTTTCTATAAATACCTTCTCATTATCATCTACTTTACACCACAATTTCATATTTTCTCAACTACTTTCAATCACATTCCTATCTTTCTCTCAAAGTTTCAATCCAATTTTTTTCAACAAAATGACTACTGATGCAGGTACGAATTGGACGCTTCTTGAAGATGTTGCATTGTGTACTAGCTGGGTTGAAGTTACTCATAGTTCACATGTGGGTAATGAGATGCAGTTGCGAGAAATGTGGAGTCTTATTCATACTAATTATCTTGAAAAAATGGGTGGAAGTAGAACCAAAGAATCGATGTCTAATCGTTGGAAATTACTTAGCCAATCGTTTAGTATTTGGAGAGATGCCTTGGCACAAGCTAATAGTAATCTTCGAAGTGGGGAAAATTACACGGATCAGGTAACAATATATTATTTATTTGTTTGTACTATACCCAAATTTCCATTGTAATTATTTGTTTGTATTATTTATTTGTTACATACTTTAATTATAATTATTTGTTTGTATTATTTATTTGTTACATACTTTGATTATAAATTTTTGTTTGTATTATTTATTTGTTTCCTACTTTAATTATAATTATTTGTTTGTATTATTTATTTGTTACATACTTTGATTATAATTTTTTGTTTGTATTATTTATTTGTTTCCTACTTTAATTATAATGATTTGTTTGTGTTATTTATTTGTTACCTACTTTAATTATAATTATTTGTTTGTATTATTTATTTGTTACATACTTTAATTATAATTATTTGTTTGTATTATTCATTTGTTACCTACTTTAATTAGAATTTTTTGTTTGTATTATTTATTTGTTACCTACTTTAATTATATTTATTTGTTTGTATTATTTATTTGTTACCTACTTTGATCATAATTTTTTATTCTCCCCCATTGTGTAGCTAATTCAAGCACAAGCTTGGTATGGTGCCAAAACCAAAAGCAAAAATAAATCATTCAACCGGTGGGAATGTTGGAATATTGTCAAAGATTGTCCTAAATTCAGAGTTGTGCATGTCGGTCCAGAAGTTGTCATGAACAACACCCCGCTATACTCTACACCTGATAATGGCTCGCATGAAGATGATGCAGAACAAGTGCCCGAAACGCCCATCCCTGAACAAGTGTCGGGTTCGACCTGTTATCCAATTAGGCCTCAAGGTAAGAAGGCATCAAAGAGAAAAGGAAGTGCTTCCAAGCATGATTATGCAAAGTACATGGAAGAACTTACTCACCATAGTGAATTGACTTTGGCGCGGGAAATGGCGAAATTTGAGGCTGATAAGGCTAGAGAGGAGGTAAAAGCTGCAGCTGTTGAGAGAGAATTTCAAGCTAATCAGAGAGAAAAGAGAGCTACTTAGGCAAGAAAGGGAGCTGGTTAGAGAAGAAAGAATGGCTCAACGAGATCATGAGATTATGAACATGCCTGGAAGTCTCTAAATTCTAAATATTTTTGGAAGTCGGAGAAAGAGGATGTGGTGCGTAGGAGGCGTGCAAGAGAAGCGAGAGCAAGAGGAGATGGTCCTAGCACAACAAGAGAAGATCATCCTAGCTCCACAAATTGATTAAGTGATGATGATTAGAGTACTTTTTGTAATCGGAGCCCATAGTTTTCCAATCACCTTGGGTTGTAATTTATTATTTATTGAATTGAGTATTTTATGTTGTTTTGAATTTAGTATTTTATTTAAAGTGAGAATAAATTTATTTAATATGGTAATATATTTATACTATAAGAGAATCTTTATTCAAATGACATAAACACACCAAATAAAATTACATAAACACACCAAATAATAAAAACCTCACTAAATGAACTAAAATAAAACACACCAAATAAAATTACATAAACACACCAAATAATAAAAACCTCACTAAAATGAACTAAAATAAAACACACCAAATAAAATTACATAAACATACCAAATAATAAAAAACACACTAAATGAACTTAATTATCTTCAGCTTGTTTCAATGCCCACTGGTGCTCTATCAAGTCATTTTGCCGGGCATTGTGCATGTCTGGCATTTGAAATGCAGTGTATCGTTGAATGACCCTTTCATTGTAACGTCCATCCCTTTCTAATGGCTCATGTTGCACGGGCTTATCGGTGGCGTCATGAGCACGATATATACGTGTTCTTGAATTGTTCATTGTGTCTGCCTCATATTCATCAACGGCTTCATAATCATACTCATCTTCCACAATCATGTTGTGAAGAATGATTCACGTCATCATGATGGATCGAAGTGACTCTACATCAAACAATCTGGCAGCACCCCTGACGATCGCCCAGCGAGCTTGGAGGATACCGAAACAACGCTCCACATCATTCCTGCACCCCTCTTGACATCTTGCAAAGTGTTTTTCCCTTGCACTTCGTCGACGTGACACTGTTTTGACAAATGTTGACCACCTTGGGTAAATGCCGTCGGCTAGGTAGTATGGCCCGTCATACATACGTCTGTTGACCTCATACGTGACTTTTGGTGCTTTTCCTTGCAAGACATTGTTGAACACTGGGGATTGGACAATGACGTTGAGGTCATTTTGAGCTCCTAGAACCCTGAAAAAGGCGTGCCAAATCCATGTATCAAAAGATGCCACTGCCTCAAAAATGATACTTTTTGCTCATTTTCTGTCTCTATAAGCGCTTGCCATGCACTTGGATAGTTTTTCCAAGTCTAATGCATACAATCAATGCTCCCAATCATCCCAGGAAAACTTCGCATCTCGGCCTTCTTCAAAAGCCTTTCCAAGTCCATGTGAGTAGGTTTCCAGAGGTACTCTGCGGTGTAGATAGATTCGATTGCTCCGCAAAACCTCATCAGGGACTCAAGAATGGTTGATTTCCCTATCCTCGCTATCTCATCCACTTGGTCTGCAGCTGCTCCATACGTAAGCATCTGCAGCGCAACAATAATTTTTTGCTCGAGAATGAGACCCATAACACCACAAGCATCCTTCTTTTGCACAAAGTAAGAATCATGGTTGCAACAACAATCATGATTTTGTTGAACAAAAGTCGTTCCATTCTAAAATGACATTTGAAGTATGTATCAGTTAATGCACTATTATGGACAAAATAATCGTCCAACAACTTGTCACCTCGTTGTTGCCTGCTTCTATCAAGGTTTCTGGAACAAGTGGGCCTGCATATATGAGCCACAGCTTGGATGACTCGACGAGAATGTGAGTCTCTGGCCATTCTTGCTTCGTCATCTCTCCTTCTCCGCTCCTCATCCTCTTCCTTCTCATTTTAGGCTACATAGAGATTGAACATTCCTTCATATTGGTTAAACAATTCTTCCTCTTCTTGATCGATTTCCCACATCATGCTTGAAGAAGAAGACATTGTAAGTAGAAACTATGAATAATGATACAGATTTTGATTTGGTGAAGAATGAAGCAGAAACTATGAATAATGATAGAGATATTGAGAAAATTGGTGTGAGATTTAAAAGGATGGATGATGGATTATATGAAGGATTCTGAAATGATTAGGTTGTAGATAGTGCCATGTGGCATGCCGTCATTCGTTAAAAATCTGATCGAAATCTATCCTAAAAGATTCTGAAAAGATAACGACACGTGGCACGATGACATTGGATAAAAATCTTATCGAAATCCATCACCAATAATTATCTTTTCGGATAATGACACGTGGCGCAACGAGAACGATTTAAAATCTGATCGAAATCTATCCTCAAAGATTCTGAAAAGATAACGACACGTGGCACGATGATATTGGATAAAAATCTTATCAAAATCTATGACCATTAATAGTTTTGGGTAAATGACACATGACGCAACGAGAACGATTTAAAATATCTTATCCGAAATTACAAAAAAAATTATTTAGTATTATTTTGTAAAAAATAAATAAATAAATATTTTATTGCCTATTGCCAGGGCTATTCAAGTGCAAAGGTGGAGATACAAAAGGCATTTACTGTTTATTATGGCAGTTTCTGTTCACATGGTGGATTGAATAGTGGATTGTCTAGGGGGGAGGGCTCCAAGAGTAGAGTTGCTCTAAGGCCCTTTTTGTACCTGATGAGATGGCTATTTAAAACATCATTTTATTTATTCATTTTACGATAATATTCGCATCTCTTAGGAATTTCTCCCACGCATTTTCCTCGTATAAATTTTTATAATTAGAACGGTTCAATTTCTTAATCTTTATTTGAATATTATCCCAGTAAAAATTATTTGAATCGAAAATTATTTATGCATCCAAACGTAGAACAAGTTATTTGCAAAATCATTCTTAATATTTCATTTACCTATTTCTTTTCTCTTATATGCAAAACTAATGACAACACTTAATACTAATGTACTTATACAACTAATACAACTCATGTACCAAAAACTATAGAAATTACACATAATTTGCATTTCTATAAACCAATGAGAGTGCCTATAATACGATATTGTACTGAATTTTAAAATCCAGACTTGTAACTGCCAAACTACTTGTAGCATAACCTAGGGTTAGGCTTGGTCTTGTTAACAAATCAAAATGGGTAGTGGTGGTAGCGCTTAGATCAAGTTCACCCGTTTTAGGAGGGTAAGAACAAGGCAACGGTAAGGGCAGTGAAATTGATATTACTCCTCACTCTAAACAGTAATTATCTTTGTAAGCTGATGAATCTACGAGAATTTAAAATGAACTATGTTTCGCTAGCTATTGAAAGAGGAGCAACATGTGTTGCTAAAAAATCAATTATAAATTGACACGTGTCTAAATAATTGAAGTTAAAAACTATAATTAGACAATTATCCATTTGTCATTCGGCATGATTCATTTAAAATTAGATGCTTGAAAGGGTTAAGTTTTTTAAAGAAATCATTCAAATAGTAGTTCAAATTGAATAGTACTCCATTTGGACTGTTTTACTGAAACTATATTTTACGTCCTTCTCAAATCTTTGCCACGTTTTATCGGACCAAAAAATATTGAAAGTTGCCCTAAGACAATATCACGTGCTTTTATTTTGACACTCGTAATTTTTCTTAAAATAAAAATAAATAAATAAAACTCTTAATGTGGCTTTCGCATTCTTTGTCCCCCTTAGTAATAGTAAACGAAAAACTTACAACTCGTTATTTGCCAAAGAAAAATAAGAGATTTTTTTAGTGTGTTAAAAACACAACTCGATATATTAAATTGTTGGACATTTGAGAAAAAATTTCAACCATTTTATGACATTTGTATACCGGCCAGTGATCCCGGTACATTAAAAAATTTCTCAAAAAAAAGGGAGAGATTGAACAACACAATTGGAACCCAAAAACAAAACGCAAAGTGAGAGAGAGATATATTTAATACAGCAAAAATGAATTTGAATCACCCCGTTCTTCGCTTCAAATTGTCGACTTCTAAAGCCAATCCACCTATTGAAGGAGTGGTCGGATTTTTATTCCAAAATTAAGTTTTAATATTTAGAACCTAACCCATATCTGGTGAGTTACTGTGACCCATCACTGAAGTTATTATGACCCATACACGCTACAAAGCAAACTCCATAGCCTACCGACTTGCACGGATTGGGCTAACTCTAACCCAAAGTTGTGAATGGGATACCTCCCCTCCGAGTGTTATTATTGATTTGCAGAAGAATGTACTCTAAGGCATTGAAAACTCTTATGTAAACGCTTGGGTTTTACCATATGAATGAAATGAAACAAACTATCGTATTTTTCATAAAAAAAAAATAAAAAAATAAAAAAAACCATATCTGGTGAGTTGGTCGGTAGACCACTAAAATGCCCACCTCTACTGTTTACCACTGTGACTAAACGTTATATGCCCCAACTCTTCTTATCTGGTGAGTTGGTCGGTAGACCACTAAAATGCCCACCTCTACTGTTTACCACTGTGACTAAACGTTATATGCCCCAACTCTTCTTAAATGGATAGTGCCCTTTTTATATCATGGAGAATAATATGTAAATTTAACAAAAATTTCAGCATAATTTGTAGCGAACCACTAAAGCCCGTTTCTCTAAATTTAACAACCAATTCAAAGTGGGCACCTTTTTAGTGCCAACTTGAAACTCCGGATTGTTCTTGAAACATCAACAGCTTCTCTTTTCCTTTATTAACTGAAGGATAGCAAAACAGCGATCGGCTGAAGTTTTCCTTGAGTTCTTAACTCCCGATCCCGGCGCGAGTTAGCATCTCGGAGAAGTTAAAGATACCTGAACTTGCTTTCTGCGGCGCAGGTTAGCCTTCTGTGACAAACTCTTGTATGATATATGTATATTATCTTCGTTTTTTGTCAATTTATTTGATATGATTGGGTTCGTATAAAAAAGAAAACAATTGTTCTGTTTTTGGTTTTTTATTCAAATTTTTTTATTAGATTTTAGGGACTTTCAGGTGAATATTTTTTTAGACTTTTAGGCTGCTTTCTTTTTTTGATAAACGTTGCGTTCGATCTCTTAGTTTCTGAACTTTGTTGATTTCTTATCAGTTATCAAGCCTGATGATTGATGATTCTTGAACGAAAAGCCACAGCAAGGGAAACAAGCATTAAACAAAGGCAACCCCTAAAGTCTTCTGCAGCCACCCTAGTTTTTTTTTTTTTTTTTTTTTTTTTTTTTGAACATCCGCCACCCTAGTTTTCAGTAGCAGCAAGTCCTATCGCTGTCCTTCCTGCAGCAACATGCTGCTGCTCCTAGAAGCTACGGTCTTAGGGTCTTTAGGTGACTCCTTGATGTAAATCTCCTTAAATCAAGGAATGCTTTGTAATCAGTCAAAAGTCATATGTTTAGGCCTTAAATCAAGGAGAAGGTGGCGTGTATCTTCCCTTGTGTTTTTTTGCTTCATATAACGCCTCTTGCTGTAAACACAAAACATCAATTGGAAATATACCAAAACTCATTTTTCCACAATGATAGATGGTTCAAGTTTGTTTAATGCGCTCTCGTTAATTCCTGTATTCGTGTCACGAGTGTAAGGTTGGTGTTGGTGGAATCAATTATTGACAGTAAGACAACGCAACATGATAGGTAGACCGCTGTTTATGATCATATTGTATTAGATTAGACTGTTGGTGTCGGTTGAATGAATTTGTGAGTTTGACAATGCAGCATGGTAGATTGTTCTTATTTATGTCATGATAGATTAGATTGTGTTAGTGTCGGTTGATGGAAGGATTGACAGTCTGACAATGCGACCTGATGGATTGTCGTCATATTCGTGTTATTAGATTGTGTGACATGAATTATAAATTATCATGTTTTTGTTCGTTACAATCTTCATGTATTTGTTTCTTTAGGTGCAACTTTGATTGATGGGTCGTATTATTTAATATGTTATGTTTGCATAGAGCGGAGTGTTAGCAACGTTTAAATATTTTTCACTTAAGGTGGCTCACATATTAGTCATTAATATTTAGTTACTGATATTGGTAATTAGTTAAGATATGAATTAGTCAAACAACCCACTCCAAGCATGACTCTAGTTGATTACAATCCACTAAGAGCATGACTCTAGTTGACACATAAGAGGAGTGATTTTGACTCAGCGAATCCCTTGATGGTAGGGATTAGTGGAGTTAGTTTGTTTTCATGTGAGATTAAGAGGTATGTAGCCTAGCCTATATAAAGCCTTGCATTCCTTCTGAGAAAGGTACTCGAGTGGCAATAGGCTAGAAGTTCACTTAAACTAGAGTTATAGGAGCTTTCGATTATTTTGTGCCGCTAGAAACCTGTTGTTGGACAATCATGGCTGGATGTTAGTTTGAATTCTATTTACATGTTGCTCCGTTAAATGTGATCACCAAAACTAATAACATGTGATATCAGAGCCACCTTCAGTACATATTGTTCACAATTCAGTTTTCCTACTGCACGAAGTGATATTGTTTGATCGTGCTTAAGGGTTCAAACTTGTTTAATCTATTCCTATTACGAGTTATATTTCATTATTATATGGAACCTGTAAGTTGATGCCATATCCATGTATATTATAAGTTTTCATTTGAACTCAGTAAATTGATACATATATAATTGCTTCATGTTGATTTAAGATTAGCCACATCATCTTTAGTCTATAAAGTGTGTGCTTTAATCACTTAAGGAGTTTAGTTTTAAAAACATGAAATAAGGAATGAGGCATCTACAAATTACAGTAATCTAAATAACTACTCTACCAGCAGGAAGTAATTATTTAATATTAGTGAAAAGCAAAATGACAATCTAGACATATAAGTGTTAGTTTTTCTATTCCCACACGTATGGATTTTTGGTTTTGATGTCTTGATTACATAAAAGCATATGTAAATTCTTGTGTTATACAACCTCTGCCCACAGGAAGGTGTGAATTTACATTTCGAAAGCATGATTATTGTTTGTTTTTTCTTTGGTTTGCAGTTATCTCTTTTGATTCATCTCGTGTTCCAATGTTGTGTGGTGACAATTTTTATGATTGGAACGACAAAGTCCTGATAGCTTTGGGGTGCATGGATCTCGACCTGCTCTCTGTGGAGATGAACTACCCATGCCCATGGAATCAAGCACTCAAGAAGGCAAGGCTGCGTATGATCGTTGAGAGCGATCTAATCGCTTAAATTTGATGCTCATCAAATCCAATGTGAGCAAGAGCATTCAGAGTTCAATCCCAGAATGTGATAAGTTGACAGATTTCATGAAAGCCATTGAAGAACAGTATGTGAAATCTGATAAGTCACTTGCTAGCTCCTTGATGCAGAAACTTTCAAGCATGAAGCACAACAATTCCAAGAGTGCGTGTGCACATTATGGAAATGAGAGACATTGCAGCTCCATTAAAGTCTTTAGAGATAAAGATTTCTGAGTCACTCTTGGTTAATTTCATTCTCAATTCTCTCCACTTGAGTATGGACCAATCAAGATTTCCTATAATATACATAAGGAAAAGTGGTCTTCCAATGAACTTCTGACCATGTGTGTTCAAGAGGAAGAGAGATTGAAACTTGAGAAATTGAAATTTGCTCATTTGGTAATTAACGAGCATGAAGGTGCCAAGAAAGGTCCTAAGGTCAAGGGAAAGAAACTGATGAAGCATTTTGCCAACAAGGATGCATGCTTCTGTTAACGAAGTCAAGCCCACAACGACATTCCTGCTACTTGAGGAGTCTTCATCAGTTCAAACTCTTCTCTTTATTTGTTCCTAGTTGATAGGATTGTTGACTTTTTCAAATGTTTGTTGTAACTAAAGCTGCGCATGCAATTTGATCAGATTTGTAATTTTTGAATGGTCCTTGTATCTCGGGTTTTTCAAACCCTTTATGTAATCCTCAAGTCAATATAAATACATGCATCCCATCATTAACTGGGTATGCAATTGAAGTGAAACAAACTGAGTCTTTAAAGTTTTACATGGTATCAGAGCCCTACTATCTAACAACAAAAGATCTCTTCTTTTTTTTCCTCGCTTCCAATGGCTGACAACAATGGTACTTCCTCTCAACCTTCCATTACCGTCACTTCAAAGCTGCACCAAGATTGTTCAACACAATCTGTACTAACATTCGTGCTCCAACATTCTTCTTTCAGTGGTCAACAAAAGCGTGCTCCAAGATTGTTCAACACAATCTGTACTAACTCAGTGGTCAGCAAAAACGTGCTCCAACATTCTTCTTTCAGTGGTCAGCAAAAGCGTGCTCCAACAAAATTTTGATATTAAGGATATGGGTGAAGTCTCCTATGTCATAGAGATTCACAGAGATAGATCTCTACAAACATTAAGCCTATCTCAAAAGTCCTACATTGAAAAGGTTTTGGAAAGATTCAAGATTCAAGATTGTGCGCCTAGTATTGCACCCATTGTCAAAGGAGACAAGTTCAGTCTTAATCAATGTCCACAGAATGACTTGGAGCAAGAATAAATGAGGAATATACCCTATGCTTCAGTTGTTGGCAGTCTAAAGTACTCACAAGTATGTACAAGACCTGATATAGGATTCGCAGTTAAAATGTTGGGTAGATACCATAGTAATACAGGCTTGGAACATTGGAAGACTGCTAAGAAAGTCATGAGATATTTACAAGGAACCAAGGAATATAGGCTTACATACAAACACTCCAACTTCTTGGAAGTAGTTGGTTATTCAGACTTAAACTTCGCTGGCTGTGTAGACTTAAGTAAGTCTACTTAAGGATACATTTATCTCCTTGTTGGAGGAACTGTGTCTTGGTGGAGCGCCACGCAAACTTTAGTTGCTTCGTCTACCATGGAAGCATAATACATCGCTGATTTTGAAGCTTCTGCGCATGCGACTTAGTTGAGGAATTTTATCACCGGTTTTAAGATCGTTGATACTCGATAGTATTGCAAGTCCTTTGAAGATTTATTGTGATAATATGGCTGCAGTTTGTTTCGCAAAGAATAATAAAAGTGGAAGTTACAATAAGCATATCGACATCAAGTATTTGGTTGTTAGAAGACATGTTAGAAATGGTGACATTTCTATTGAACATATAAGCACTTAACAAATGATAGAAGACCCCATGACTAAAAGTTTGCTAGCAAATTTGTATAAGAGTCAAGTGGTAATATGGGAATCATTGAATCATCTCTGTAATTAATTGTTGAGCTTTGTATTTAAGTATTTTGAACTCAATAAAGTGTTTTTAATTTTGTGCACAATAAAGTTTTTCAATTCAATGGAATTGATAAAGAAGGACCAAGAATAACAAGTTAAAGTTGTTCTTAAAGGACTCAAATGGAGAGTTTCAGACATTGTAAGAAGGGAAAGGGTTTTGAGTCTTCACCGCAATGATTTATATTTGAAATGTTCTATTTGGGTTATGTTTCTTATCATTATTTGTCTGGGAAGTTTTGATCAACCTATCTGTTTATTCAGGTCTATATCATTTTTAATGTTAATACGTGGACCAAGTGGGAAAATGTTAGCAATGTTCAAATATTTTCACTTTAAGGTGGCCCACATATTAGTCATTAATATTTAGTTATTGATATTGGTAATTAGTTAAGATATGAATTAGTCAAACAACCCACTCCAAGCATGACTCTAGTTGATTATAATCCACTAAGAGCATGACTCTAGTTGACAAATAAGAGGAGAGATTTTGGCTTGCGAATCCCTTGATGGTGGGGATTAGTGGAGTCAGTTTGTTTTCACGTGAGATTAAGGGGTCGCTAGCCTAGCCTATATAAAGCCTTGCATTCCATCTGAGAAAGGTACTTGAGTGGCAATAGGCTAGAAGATCACTTAAACTAGAGTTATAGGAGCTTTCAATTTTGTTGTGCCGCTAGAAACTTGTTGGACAATCATGGCTGGAGGTTAGTTCGAATTCTATTTACATGTTGTTGCACTGAATGTGAACACCAAAACTGATGACACGGAGCTCTCTATATTTGTGGTTATGTGTTGGGCAATGGTTTTTATTCTATCTTTTTGCATCCCAATAAACTATCAATAATTGGTTTAGGTTCACAACATATAACGTAAATATGCCAAAATGTTTGGTTAGATTAGACAGTGACAAGAATATATTAGTCTTCATGTTTTTTATGTTAATTTTAAATTTAGTACTTTAATGCCTGAGCGTTGTCTTGTATCAATTCCAAGTCCAAATACTAGCACCATTCAACGTCTGTCTGACGTCTGCAGATCATTAAAAAGTGAGGGATGGCCAAACATCACCCTGATCTGATAATGTGCCGGAAACAACCGGGGATCGCCATCGGACTGCTATGCGAGAAGTGTGATGGCAAGTGTGGTCTGTGACTCCTACGTTCGTCCTTGCACGCTTGTGAGGGTTTGTGATGAATGCAACTACGGATTTTCCGGGTTCGCTAATGTTGTAGTGATTTGTATTTGGAGATTGTTAGATATACATTTGACTCCTTGATGTAATGAGATCAAATTATTGTAGTTTTAATTATCACTAATGCTCTATCTATATATGGCTACAGGTAGTGCATGAACCTAGTTTCGCATCTTCTCTCTGTTTTTGTTAATGTTACTTAGTACTGGTTTGGTACTGAGGTGATTTTACAAAAAATTGGTATAAAAAAAGCTGAGTTCAAAAATGTGTTTGATAAACATTTAAAAACAACTTATTTTCACAGTTTTGGCTTAAAAAAAGCTGAAAATGTGAAGCAACAAAAATGAGTTTATTCTCACAACCCCGAACTTCGATGAATGTCTATAGATACCTTAGGTGCTGACCCTCCAAACTTCAATGAATGTATATGGATACCTTGAGTGTTACCCTTTTGAAGATTAGAGTTGGCTTTATATTTGCCCTCCAACCGACTTCAGGACTACCAAAACCCGATGAATGTCCATGAATACCTTGGGTGCTGTCCCTTGCATACATTAACATGTCTGTAGTATGCATTTTCAAATGACTTCAGGCATACCAAGACTTAATGAAATGGCGATATGCATGTTATTTCTGGTATAAAAAAATATGCGCGCTGCGTGCGCTATTCTTACTAACCCCCATAATATTATTTTCTGAATCCGTCACTGTTCACAGCACAATAAAAACAGTTTTTTTTTTTTCAAAACACAACAATACCAAACTAGCCCTTAAAGTACCATAACAACCTATTATATCCAAAGTATTGGAGGGATGTCATGTGGTTGGGCATATAGGCCCGCTCAATAAGACATTGTTTGTTACTGTGTGGTCGAATTAACTGAAAAATAGGAAGAGTACGTGTTTGTAGAGATTCTGGTGTAACAAATATTTAATGGACAAATAATTTATTATTTGAATACATGACAATGATCAATACCATCAGTGATGCATAGTACATGGACTACAGTAGAGAGCGATACAATTAATGGCCACAAAGTAAATATACATGAGTACAACTTTTGAATGAGAAAAGGAAGCTGCCGTTGCTGCCTGCTTCCGTCTGGTCATCGCTTGGCTTCCTAATCTATTATATATAAAGAGAACACGAAAGGTGAGTAGTGTTTTGGTGTCATAATATTTTATCAAAATAATTGGACAAAAATACTCCAAAATAAAAAACTTCAAATGTATCCCAAAATAATGCATCAAATAAGAAAATGACATTTTCATCATTTTAATAGTATTTTTTAATAATTAATGATTTTGTGTTTTTTTTTTGTTTTTTTTAATTAGTACCTCATAATAGGCTAGCAATAATGTGATTCAATTTATCTATTTTTAAACACGTTCAAAATATCTTAAGAGGTGTATAATGCCGGTTATAAATTCACATGCGAATAATAATGTGATTAAATTAGTTGTCAAATGATTTTTTATTTGTAACAAACGATATTATCTATACTAAGAGGAAATGAAGTGGGCTTAGTCTCATAATTGGCTATCAATAATGTGATTCAATTAATTGTTTATTAAATATTATTCTCTCTATTTTAAACAAGTTCAAAACATCTTAACAGACCTGTAATGCTGGTTATAAAAAAAATCTTTTGCACACAGATAATAATGTGATTAAATTAGTTGTCAAATGGTTTTTTTTTAACAAACAATATTATCTACACTAAGGGGGAGGGGGTGGGCTTTGCCTCACAATGAGCTAACAATAATGTGATTCAATCAATTGTTTATTAAATGTTATTTTCTCTATTCTTAATGTAAATTCTATAAAGACTTATTTTATTATGTGAATTCAGCTGCTTTAATTAATTTATAAAGGGTTTCTTCTAGCATGATCTAAGATTATTCGTTTACTTCAAATATTTGACTTTTCTTTTAACATGATTTAAAACGTGTAAATCACGCGTAGCATGCCGTGATTCAAAAAATATCTTCTGCACGCGCATGCCCGTGTGCATGAAGGCTAGTCGGCTAGTCTGGTAATTAAAGGAGGGGATCGACATCATCACCGTTGACTTTTAAAAGTCAGCATCTTCAGAGGCACTCATCCAGGAGTCTGCCTTTGTTCATTCGTATGTGAACGTGACAACCATGATGGCATGATCTGTTAATGTCAACTTTTAATGCATAGCACGTAGAATAATACGTGACAAATGTTTAGGGTTTAGGGTTCATATATCTCTACTTATAAGATATATTAATAAAAATAATAAATATACGTATGATAATATGAGTGAAATAATACACATCATGATAAAGGATGCCGAAAAGTCTCTCCGTAGTAGTATTATTCAACCTATAAATGGAGCAAATATTTGGCCTCCGATGCTTCTTGTATATAATCATATCAGAGCCAACCACAGAGAGAGAGAGAGAGAGAGAGAGAGAGAGAGAGATGGGCTTTGGAGGTACTCAGCTGTGCTTGTGTCTCTTGCTTGCCTTCGCTGTAATATCTTCATCTGCTCGGAACACCATTCTATTTTCAGGTATGCCGCCGTATATGTCTCTCTCTACCTATATCTACTTCAACCACTTGTTGGCGTAAAACTTACCCGCAACGAGTCGAGTTTCATACCCTTCTTTCTGTGCATCGATCTTCATTGATCATGTGAAGAGAGAGGATATGAAACGCGTTGCAAGCAGGTCTTCTCCTACCGTCCTTCAACTGATGCATAAAAACAATCATTCCAAAGCCATTGAATTTGCTATTCTTTTCCAATCTTAACCATTGGAGGATTATTTTGTTGGAAATTAATTCTATAATACTCTGTATATTTTGTCTCGTTACGATATACAAATGAACCTTACTATTATTTAATATAAAGAATATAAATCTAGGAATAAATGATTCATTATTGATCAGCAAGCGTCAGGTATCCGTTGCCTGCGTTTTGGAATTGGGTTGGGGGGTGTTGAAGTGTGTGCAACACCAGCTGGGTTTGCGCATTCATAGTCGTATAGTCTCTTGACTCTCATCTCATGCATCCATATATATGTGTTTTGTCTCTTTTATATATTACTAGCAAGTGAGCGCGGGTTTCAAAATGATCTTAAACGTGTAAAAAGTAGGGCTTATATACATGAGAAAAATTGGGATGGTCGTACGCCATAGCCAGAGAGTTCTATTTACATTCATATATTACATGCAAAAAGTTGAGGATGTTAGTGTGTCATCCTTAGGGATTGTTTTTCAAAAGCTATGGTCCTATCCCAATGAGACTTTTACGTCTAAAACTATACAAAGCTCAAAAAGTAAGATTTGTTCTACTAAAGACACCCATATACGTAACTCCTCCATCTTGGATGACAACGATGAACTGAAAAAAAAAAAATTGACATAAGAATTGAATGACTCTAAATTGCATATATTTTGCTACCATACTAAATAAACTCTCTATTTTCCAGTTGGCCTCATCGACAACCCAAATGAAATATTTATATCTATATTATGCAATATTTATAAGATATAGTTCCGTGTTAGAGAAACTACTCATTGAAGATGGGAAAAAAATTGTTAAGATATAGTTCAGTCTATACCGAATCAATCTCAATTTGTCAGTGTTATACCTGCTCTCCATATAGAAGTTAGGTCTAATATAGTTGTTACCATCTCTTATGTTTCTTTGGTAAAAAAAAAAGTTATTTCATTCCAAAACCTTGAAAAACAACCTAAAAGCATCAGTATGACCTCAAGTGAAACTGGTGCCCTTTGTAATTATGTAGTTGGTATATAATTTCTCACCTCAGATTTGTATATTGACCTTATACTCACTTAAGCTTCAAAAAACATCCATCAGTCCTAAACCACACATTCAATGTACTTAAGTTTTTTAAAGCCTACAAATTGAAAATACAATGGAAAAAGAATGAATCTTGGTAAAAACGAAACTCCAAACTATTTTTGGAACTTAATCCTCTAAACTATGACCAACAGCCTTTGAGATTAAAATTTAGAAGACCAGGCAATACTGTTTCCACGTTCTGCCTCTGAGCTTAATTTATCAATAATCTAAGTTCAAAAATGGTAAAAGTGAGGAAACATACCTATCACCCTGCTCTCTGTGATCTATGAAATCCAAGTTCTGCTACGTGACCCTCTGCTTAGTCACTTCTAGAGGCAAACGCCCTGAAAAGGTTTAGAGTAGTAGCAGATTGGTAATAGGCTCTCATCAGCCTCTAGGCCTCTGAAGATCAAAAATACCATAAACTTAATCTTTACCAAAAGCTATAAAAATAAAAATAAAAACTTAAATAAAATATAACTCTCCCAATTTAGCCAAGAAATATTTGCCGCACCACTAAATATTTCGCAATTACCTCTGTACATAATCTTGTTGGGGTTTTACCTGTGTGCTTTCTTTTCTTTATTAATTTCCCTATCTCTCTCTCTCTTACTTCAAATCTTGCATCTCCAGAACAATCCCCAGAAGATAACTTTAATTTGCACAGAAATCTTTGAAATCTAAAGTAGAATAAATTGCTTACCTTCCGTAAATACAGTTATCCGAAACGACGCGGATGCACTGGTGGTAAGTCGGCGTGTGATGTCCAGCGATTAGCCGCCGGGGGGTTGTTACCATCCTTCAAGGCAACCATAATTTTCACATAAAATCACATAAAAAAAAAAGCCCCAAAACCTTAAGAAAAGATTAGGGGTTCTCAATTTCTTACCCAAATCCACAAATTTGAATCAAATCTCTGCTACCCAGCTTGAAATCCCTTTGAAATGACCTACACGAACACAGATCTTACATGCAGAACATTTTAGATGAAGTTGTGAGAAGGGTTGATGGAAATTGAGGAAACAACCAAATTCCAATCAAAGTTTAGACATGCATTCAGAAATTCACACCCATAAAAACGTTTCAAAGCTTACCGATGATGTTGGGGTGGAACCGTGAAAGAAGAGGCGGTCGGATTCAGATGTAAACTCCTGTAAAACCACCCTTCTCTTAAACCCCTGAAGACTAACTCTTACATCATTTATAGTGCAAAATTTGATGAATTAAATAACGATTGTCAAAATTTTAGAATTTTAAAGAATCAAAACATACCTAAGATTTGGTGATTGGATGACTGTGAGGGCCTCAAAAAATACAGGGAAGCTAGCGGACTCGCCGGAAAACCTCGCCGGAATCTAGGTAACGGATTGAGCTTCAATCTTTTTCAAACCTTCACCAAATCGTACATGAAAGCCACGAAATCTTGACCTAGAAAGTAAGAATGGGCTCAGACTTGAGTTCGTGAGGTCGAAGGGATGAGAATGGTGATTGTTTTGGGTGTACCTGGGTTCGTGGGTGGGGTTGGGGTTTTCGGGATGTTGAGAGAGCGAGAGGAAGAATGATGATCAGCAGAGAGAATAAGATTACAAAATAAATACGGACTGATTTCTTATCACACTGCCCAAAAACAATGAACGGTCCAGATTCAATCAGATTTAAATTAGACTAATATTGAAATTACAGACAAATAAGCGAGGGCAAAATCGGAAATTCACTGTGCTTATGAACAGTGATTCAGGCTTTTTTCTCTTTTAGTATAGATTGAATTTGTATATTTGCTAGTTGTGCTTATGGACACTGCTCACACACTAATTGAAACTTTGTTTAAACCATTTTCCCTAGATCCTTTCGTTGGAGAAGAACTTCCATATCCTCGTTTATTGTTCATTTATCATGTAGTGAGACATAAGGACAATTAATAAACTTCCATATCCTCGTTTGTTGTTCATTTATCATGTAGTGAGACATAAGGACAATTAATATTCTCATTTCCATCTCACGTGAAGTGAGAAATAAAGACAGGAGCCAAAGAAATGGGTGGAGAAGTCCTTAGACTAATAAGCAGTGTCAATTTTTCTCTTTGACCCTAAGATAGAGGGTATATAAGGATATGTATTGTTTTCTTTGATTCTTGATTAGCTAAGTGTGCTTTGTATGTTCACAATATAGGTCTCATAACGTTAGTGTTTATAAGGCAATATAAGTTTGACAATAAAAACATTATTTCGTAAATACTAATATACATATATCTTTTGTAATTAGTTTGTTAACAAGGTGTTTATTTATCGTTGTAATGTACTAAATATTATGCAATGGAGTCTAATTTTCTTCTTTCCTTTGTTGGTGCTTGGTTATATACTAAAGATGATGAGGTGGTGATGGCCATGGAGATGGAGGGTAGGTCTTTGAGGGTGACGACAAATGACTACAACGACCCAACTGCCAATCGTGGGCATGATCCCTCCCCCGCCTCCTCAAGAGTCAAATCCAAAGGAGGCGGCGGCCGGAAGGGCTAAAACTTTAAAATGTAATATATTGCTTGAAAAGGCTAATATATTGCCTCATACATAACGTGTTTTCATTTTTTTCCATTGAGTTCACCCAAGTTGTATCTCAAATAAAATTGTACTCAAAATATTCTTATTCTAACTTTTAGCTACATTAAATAAGCGATGACTGTAATCTATATTATCTGTTGACAAAAATTTTTTTGTTAATTAAAAAAGTGTGGAAAGACGATTTGGTCTAATTCCATAAAAATATCAGAAAAGAAAAATTATGGACATCAAGGTAGTTGCACCTAAAGAATTTTATGTTTATTTTTCTCTTCTTCAAAGCATCACACCCCACTCTATCTCTACCCAACGCCTCTCTTCTTAACTGCACAAACCTCTGCAAAACAAAACAAAACAAAGTTAGGCTAGTAGTTAATAATACTTACCTGTACACTGAGATTTTGTGCTCATAAGAAGAAAACATATGTAGAATAAGTACTCTAGCTTATCTCACTTTTAATTTGGGAAAGTGTATCAACTTTATTGTATTATTCACCATTTTTTCAATGTATCTTCAAAGTATTTTATGATCTGACATTTTTTTCATTAAATCTTATTCCTTATATTTTTTACTAGAGTGTAATAGATTAATGAGAGCTCGAAGTATAGCCGAAAATCTCGAAAACATGTAACATATTACAATTCAACGTGGTAATTTCCTGGTGTATGATGTTGAACTTGGAAATTTTGTATAGAGCATTTCTAAAGGAGATGTCAAAGTGTTTATCAGCAATAATAGTTAAAAAAGATAGCATTAATACTTTCCAACTAATAAATTAAATCTAATGTGACATAACATAAAATGACATCTCTACCCCTTACTGCCAAATTTGACAGCACTTTCAAATTCTTTTAATATATTATTAAATGCTTTCTATTAATTTTTTATTTGTTTAAAGCATTGCCTTTTTATTGTTCATTACCGATGCAATGTTTAAATATTTGTATACCTTTCAGTTCATTTTCTTTCATTACCAATAAAAAGAAAATAAATATGAATTTCTATTTTATGTTTAAAATTTGACATATAAAGTGCCACATAAGCTGTTAAATTTAAATTTTATGTTTAAATTTAGCATATCATTTAAAGATGAACTTAATGTATCAAAAACACTCTCCGATAAATCAAATCGTAAAATAATTGGTTGTTATTTAATGACACGTGTACTAGGCGGTGTTTTTGATATGCCAAAAAATTTCTCTTGAACTTGGTTGTTCTCCAAGTCTTTACGGATTTACCAAGGAAACGCTACAAACGGTACGGATAGAATTACAGCTTGTCCGAACGTTTCAGCCAAGCCAACTGTAACATGAATGTAACTGCCACGAGAACGAAGGCCACTGTTGACGTGTCAAGTTCGTAAAACGACCTGCCACAGATTCATCACAACCGCAGAAAACGACACCAAATTATTGGAACTTTCTCCACCTTCGTCAAGCTCACGTATATGTGCTGCAGAGCCACTTTCTACTCTTAACTTCCACTAAACGACGTCGTAACCCATCCGAACGCCATGTCTTGGTTCAGGAGCCTCATCCAAGTCTCAGCCACCACCGCCAGATCATCGGCCCGACCCAGAATTTCCGACCCGTTTTCCTACACTCTGCTCTCCCGCTTCAGCTCTGAGCCGGCTCGACCGAGTCCGATCCATGAGACTCCGGCTCCGACTCCGACCCCTCAACCGCCGACCTTTTACTCGGGTCTGGGCCCCACGATGCCCGGCGACAAGCCGAGGGTGGTGGTCCTGGGTTCGGGCTGGGCGGGGTGCCGGCTTATGAAAGGATTGGACACCGAGCAATACGACATCGTCTGCGTGTCGCCGAGGAACCACATGGTGTTCACGCCGCTGCTGGCGTCCACCTGCGTCGGAACTCTGGAGTTCCGGTCCGTAGCCGAGCCCATTGCGAGGATCCAACCCGCTATTTCGAGAGAAACCGGGTCGTATTTCTTCCTCTCCAATTGTATCGGCCTCGATCCTGATAAGCATGTGGTACGTCAATTTGTTCCTAGTTTTTTGTTCTTGAATAGTAAATAGTGAATTGGGTAGCTTTAGATTTACGGGATTAGTGACTTTCTTGGTAAAATTTTGAAACTTTTGGGTTAAGTTTGCAATGGGTAATCATTACTTAATTGAACTTTTGCTTTTCTGTACACTGTAATGAAAAATGTGGATCAAATAATTAGCTTCTGTGTTGTTAATCTTTGATAAAAAATATGATTTTTCAGCTGAAAGTGGCTTAATTTTAACTCATTATTTGATTCAAGTGCTACAAAGATTTGAGTTTTTTTTTTTTTTTTTGGGTGGAGAGAATATACAAAATGTTGGAGAATATTTGGATTTTAAGATTGCCTTACTTGCAAAAATGCTGGTTTGGGAAATGAAGGTGAAATGCGAGACGGTAACTGATGGAGCTGAACCCTTGAAGCCATGGAAGTTTGAAATTGCGTATGACAAATTGGTAATTGCTTTGGGAGCAATGCCAACCACTTTTGGCATACAAGGTGTACATGAACATGCAATTTTTCTTCGTGAAGTCTCTCATGCCCAGGAAATCCGTAGGAAGCTGCTTCTAAACTTGATGTTGTCGGATGTGCCTGGTATACTGCTGCAGTTGGATTTAATTACTAGAGAGCGACAATCACATGATATGAGATCTCATTGTGTATTTCGTTTGATTTTGGTTTGGAGGCAGGTGTTTCAGAGGAAGAGAAAAGCAGACTCCTACACTGTGTTGTTGTCGGAGGTGGTCCCACGGGAGTTGAGTTCAGCGGTGAACTTAGTGACTTTATTCAGAGAGATGTTCAGGAACGATATGCTCATGTGAAAAATTATATTCATGTTACCTTAATTGAGGTTTGTTCATTACCTCGCCTCGAGATTCAACCATGTTGAATACTCCTTAATGTCTTCTCTTTTGCAGAATTATTAGATAAAAATGTAGTCCATGCAACTGAGTAAGTAGATTTCTATATGGAGACTTAGTAACATTCTTGTCTTCATAGGCAAATGAGATATTATCATCATTTGATGATCGGCTGAGGCACTATGCTACGAAACAACTGACGAAGGTAAGAGATATTTTACTCATAACAGAACCTATTGCCCTGTTATTAGTCAAATGAGATCATCTCTGAGAATCGCTCTTATGCACATAATGGGAACTTCAAATCCTTACACCACCTGTTGTATTAAAGAACTAAGACTGGTTCGCAGAGATTATCTCCCACAAACTACAGTTGTTGATTGCTACAGTTTTCCCACTAATCCCTGGGTGTGTTCATTGCACATTTGATTGTTTCTCTCAGTCAGGAGTTCGTCTTGTCCGTGGGATCGTTAAGGATGTCAAGGATAAGAAAATAATTCTTAATGATGGCACAGAGGTTCCTTATGGTCTTTTGGTATGGTCTACCGGTGTTGGTCCATCACCTTTGGTGAACTCATTGCCGCTTACAAAGTCTCCTGGTGGAAGGTAATACTTTAATTTGTTTCTAATGAAATGAGTTTGTTCCTCCTTTCAACTACTGGAGTTTCTAACAAATCTAAGCTTATGGTATAGTATTGTTCTGATCTTCATCTTAGAACCTCATGAGTTTTCATAAATTTCGGTACCTTGTGGTGAACTTTTTACTTCACTTTTCGCCCCAAATTCAGTTTATATTGTTCCATTTCCTCCTCTACAACACAAATCTTTCATTTCAATACCATCTGTCTTTAATTGTTTTGAATGTCATATTTCTTTTCATATCATAAGGTTTCGGTATGATTTGGTCCATGTGTTCCCATTCTTGCTCCCTATTTCACTACCCAAATTGTTTAGTATGCTTTAGAATGACATATCCTGTTAGCATAATTTTTTATGAACCGTTTCTCTAATTGCAGGATTGGTGTTGACGAGTGGCTGCGTGTTCCTGACGTGCAGGATGTGTATTCAATTGGAGACTGTAGCGGTTTTGTTGAAAGTACCGGAAAACCAACTCTTCCTGCCTTGGCCCAGGTTAGGATTTGTTCGAATTATCTATTCTCGTAGAATCCCATCTCCCATGTGTGCAAAAGTCCATAAACTTTGTGTGATGGTAGGATTATACTATGAAGGTCTAGCCAACCGGCAAATTCAATGAAAGTATTTTCTTTTTAAAAGTTATTCGAGATTTTATGGTCTGCTGTTAAAGGGCAACTGAAATGATCTTTATGCATCTCTGTTTAAAATATATGAAGGTTGCAGAGAGGCAAGGAAAGTATTTGGCCAATTTACTGAACAAAATTGGCAAAGCTGGTGGAGGACGTGCCAACGCCGCAAGAGAGTATAAATACGAGGAACCATTTGTGTACAAGCATTTAGGAAGCATGGCGACTCTGGGGAGATACAAGGCTCTTGTGGACCTCAGACAGAGCAAGGTGAATTTCAAGCTACTTCGAAGCCTCTGCTCTCGCGCTTTAAGCTAAAGATAACTGACCTTATGTAACGCACATATTTGCAGGCGGGAAAAGGCGTATCTATGGCTGGGTTCTTCAGTTGGTTTGTTTGGCGCTCGGCATATTTAACCCGAGTCATAAGCTGGAGGAACAGATTCTATGTGGCGATCAATTGGCTTACAACATTCGTGTTTGGGCGCGATATAAGCAGAATCTAGATTTGACAAGGAAACGAAGAAACTTAGTAGCATGAATACTGCTACTAGGTGATGCTGGCGGCTGAGGCGAGACCAAGCTGCGGTGGCAATGATGATGTGGCGGCGGTGAGTGCTGTGATGGTTAACGATTAGATTCAATGGACGGTTGATGGTGGCGGTGGCGATTGAACCACTCCCGCGGTAAAATAAACAAATAAAATAAAGTACTAAGAGATGACGTAGATATGATAACGATTGCCATGTTTTGTGTCATATGACGTGGTGCTCTTATTCACTCTACTTACGTTCATTTCTAAGAACATATGGCTTTCGAACTACGGGGTTACACAAGATGTTCTTGCCGTTCAGATTTTATAGGTCATATTGTGACTGTTTATATGAATACTAATGTGATTTGGTTTCCTTTCGGATATCATTCTTGAAGTGCAGCGTTGTCATCACATCGTATTATCGTGCATTATCGTCCCGCGGTGTCAGTTTAAGTTCTTTACAAGTACGTACAGTTACAACTCGAGACACTACTGAATCTTTGTTTACATTGCAATTCTGTTGGCAATACAACCATCGTGTTCGGCTATTTCTTGATATGAAACGTAAACCGTCATCTCCCTTGAGTTAGAAGTTTTGAACAAAATAAAACACATGCATTACGTATCCAAAACACCTCCATAAACTCAAGAAAATTGAAATGCACGTTCAAGTTCCATTTCATTCGAGGCAGTTCCAGTATGCAGAGCAGAACTTAGAGCGAGCGAGTACACGATCAAGTACCCCAAAACCATACTAATACGTGCAAACCAGGAAGAATACGTATTTTGAGTAGATACGGAATATTCCGAATGAAACTATATTAACAGGCTTAATAGAGTTGAAATCGATTTTAAACCGAATCAATGACCGTCTCAGGACGCAAGCAGGCCCAGGTTATCGTTCATAACTTTGTATAACAGTGATGGGAAACAATTCATTACAACTCCTAGCTCGAAGCCTTTGAACCTACTAAGCACGTATGCGAGCCAGTATGCAAGCTTGAAACTCCAACCGCAAGCATTTGGACTTTACAAACCCAGCTACTAGACTAGGACCATAAAGCCGAGTCTGTGATTCTTGAACTACCCAACTTACTCGCAATGGCATCTCTTAGTTCAATCTCTCCCGGAAATCTTCCCTCCTTCAGCTTAGAGAAAACCTGCAACATACAAAAGAACAGAAGCTAGAACTCACGCGTATGCATCAATCAAAGACAAGCGTTATTATTGAAAAGGCCAAAAGCTGTTTTCACCAAAAGGAATTAAACGAATGGGAAATGATAATCTAGCTCCCCGCAAGAAGAAAAAGGGGTCTGCGCACCAATTCATCGTTGAGGTAAACTTCGAAAGCACCAGTGCCTTGGAGGAAGGACTGCAATGCATTGCCAAGAAGCCAAGTGGATGCAATGGTACCAAATCTATTTGCACGAAGAGAATAATACCAAGCAGGAGGTGTCGTAATCCCCAACATAGGAAATATCTGCTCGCCCGCCATTATAATCCCAAAAACTCCAACTTGAGCAACCGGAACCAGCTTGCTGACCAAACGCTTTGGAAGGGGCGGGGGATAGTTCGAAAGTTCAACATGGATTCCAGGAAAAGAAGCCTCCAACATCTTCGTCATTGTTACCGCATTCCCCCTACCAAATGCAAATTCTTTCGATAAGTAAATATAGCCCAACCCCGATGATCCAATCTAACATGTTCAGAGCAAAACAAGTAGAAAACCACATATTTCTCGGAGCACTAATTCGGAGCTAAAAGATAAATCAAGAGCATTTTACAGGGTTAACTGATAAACCCCAGGATCCGAATAACCAATTCAATTTCAAATGAATAGCTGTTCAAGTTGATCTTCTATTATCCCACATCATAATTCGACATAAAATTAAAACCCCAATTCAAGAAATCACAAAAGAAACAAGAGAATTACTTGTAAGAGCAAGAAGTGCAGAAGCTAATCTTGACCGTGCTGCCGACGCCGATGGCACCGAAAGCGCTTGGTTTCTGAAATCCGATCAAACAAAAGAATTACAGACGGGAATTAGAATACGATATAAATATGCAATCAATTGCAACAAAGATTGGGAATTTAAGAGGAATTCAAATTGAAATACCTGTGAGGGAAACTCTAGGGTTTCTTTGGCGACTGGAGGAGGTTGGTGTTGGTGTTGGTGTTGGAGGTGGGGATGGTGGTGGTGGGGAGGCTTGTGGGGCGGAGGAGGGGGCGGAGTGAAGAGGTTTAGGAGGTCCGTGCAGAAGAGGAAGAGCGGAAGCCCTAGCAGAACAAGCTGTGCTCGATCCATTGATGCAGTCTACAGAGACAGTAGAGAGAGAGAGAGTGTGTTGGAGACGAAAATGGTTGTTTTGACTCGACCGGCAGGTAGCAGATAATATTGTTTGGACCTCAACGATACTTTGGGCATAGTTCCATCCATGTAACCCAAATAAATTTGGGCTTCTGGCCCATAACTAGCACATCGATGGTCATTTTTCTCATTTTATACGAATATGAACAATAGTGGGGGAGATAATGATTTAAAGGTAGAAAAATAATAAACACACACCGTTTGTAACTTTGCACATTCCTGTTTAATTCAGTCCGTTGATTTCGTTTGATTTATTCAATCCGATGATCAAATAAAGAGAGGCGCATGAAGCTAAAAAGAGTGAAAATTACCTTCCTAAAGGTAAACACTCTTTACCTACTTGAGTTACAAGTGTCTTACTAGACAATCGCTTTCGTTGGAGAATTATATAGAAATTTTATGAAGGAATTTTGATATGTAAGAAGCTTGAAGTTCAGTTGGTTATGAGTATTCATTCCTTAAACAAAATCGCTTGCCTAACAAATAAAAAAAACATTGGTTTGGATACCCAAACAAGTTTACAAATACACCGAAATTAAACCTTTACAAGTTACATTTGATTTGATATAATAGAGAATTTAACCCTAAACCTATAAACTGAAGAAAAATAAATAAATAAAAAGAAAGGAGGACGAAGAGTATGACATCCATTGATAGCAAAGACAAAAAAAAACCAATAAAATCTTCGTAGATAGAACGATAAATACAACATTGCTTAAGTCATTGAGAATGCTCATGCATACAAGTCAAAATAACTTTTTTTTTTTTTTTTTTGTTTAGAAAACCTCGGCGGTACGAGGGAAATTTTATTGATAACGATAAAAAAATTACACCTAGTCAGGGGGGACATAAACCTAACCCCTCATAGTACAAGAAAAAATAAGAAAAAACATGTAAAAGAAAATGGGACATAAACCTAAACCCTCATGGTACAAGAAAAAAAGGAGAAAAAACAACATGCAAAAGAAGAAATTACCCATCAGCATCAGTAATCCTCGTCAAACATATCCCCACAGGACAATTTAAACTTGATGATCATCATGTGCTATGAGAAGATTATGCCTAGCGAGTCACCGCTTGATCGACATTGCTCCTTTAACAAATCATGTCCGGAGATCAACTGAAGATTTAAAAGAAAAGTAAGATAACAAATATAATGGCAGCGACAATTAATAATCTCATAAATAAATATCTACATAACAGTTCAATTACCTGGCCAAGGGTCCGTACTATGAAATATAATCCACTGTCCGCCAATTTCTATTTTCAGGATGCATTAGATTTGGAGTCCTCACTTCGGATAGAAAATGGATGTTTGAGATATGAGAAATCTTGGGCCATTCCTCTCCACTGCCTTGTTCGCAACGCTTTTCAAGGATTCTCGAGCATCTGTTGACGATAAGATTTTGTAGTGGTACTTTGCAAAGGAAGTCTGGCAGTGTCTTTAAATCAGGGCAGAAATAAATTTCTAAGTAAGAAAGGCATGGCATGATTGTAATTTCAGATTCTTCTTTCTTCCACCCTTCCACGCCTTCCCACTCTTCCCAGTTATCCATTCTGCGAAGGCGGAGTTCTTTCAGTTTTGGGAATAATGATGGCGATGATTTGAATGATGTTTGATCTTCTATTCCCAAAAATTCACCACCAACCTTTCTCACTCTCTGCATCCTAGCTATGGTCAGTATTTCAAGGGACGGAAGTTTCCCAAGAGGAGGCAAAAATTCACACTCTTCCCACCCTACAATGGTAACGATTCTCAAGTGGTTTAACGATGCCATCCAAATTGGCCAGGCGGTCCCAGTATGCCCAACAATGTCCAGAGCTTCCAAATCTTTGTGCGGTCGTAAGACATTCAATATTTCTACACTGCTTTTTGTCTGCCTGTAGTGCATATCTCTACAATCTATTCCGAGATGAAAAAGTTTCTTTTGATCCCACAATTGAGCTTTCTCAACCTCATTCACATCTTTTACATCCCCAGAAACCTGTACGACGAGACTACCCTGAAGGTTCAAGGTTCTCAGATCTTCAAATTGTAATGCTTCTTCCTTGTCACCGCAACACGCAACAAACTTATCCAGTGTCTGCAAACTTGTTAACCTCCCAATCCCTTTTGGTGAGTACTTGAGAGAAATACATCCTTCAATATAAAGATGTTTTAAGCTAATCAATTTTCTCATGTTATCAGGTAGTTCCGCAAGTGAGCGGCACCCAAAAAGGCGCAAGGTACACAAATTGTATAATTCACAAATAGCATCTGGTAATTTCTTCAAATTACCATTATCAGACAAATCAATATGCTTCAAATGTATCAATTGTCCAATCTCCTCTGGAAGTTCTTCGAAGTCATTACCATACACCCACTCACCACTCAAATTTAATGTCCTAAGACATTTCAATTTCAAAAGAAACTCTGAGCTTATTGTAGTTATTTCACAATTAAAAGTTGTGAGTGTGCGTAGATTTTTGCAATTGAAAGATGAGATAGCTGGTGAAAGTGGACCCTTGGGTACTAAAGCTAAGGTCAAATGGCGAACCCTATCACCCAATGCTGCTATTTCATTGGTAGCACCCTCACCCTCAATAATCAAGCATTCATTCTTGGTGAGAAATTGTAGAAAGTCATGCACAATATCATGCATTTTGCAACTTACAACTTTACCACTGCCACGATCTTTCTCAAAATCTTGGAAAAAAGAACGTGCTACCAAGTTATCAAAATATGTTTGACCAATCATTCCCTTATCTTTATTCCCTTTCGAATTAAGGTAATCTTGTGCCATCCAGAGATTAATCAAACAATCTCTGTCAAACTCATAATCTTTAGGAAAAACAACACAATATAATAGGCAACATTTAACTGTTGGGGTCAAATCATAATAACTTAGTAACAGTGGTTGGAAAACTTTTTGCTCGACATCTTCTAGATCCCATATTTTACTTCTCAAAACATCTTGCCATTCTCTCCGTGTTCTCTTGTTGCGCATCAGACTACCTAAAGTCTTTGCAGCAAGAGGCAAACCCTTACACTTCTTTACAATTTCACGACTAATATCTTCAAACTTATTGGACTCGTTGACTTCCTTACCATAAAAGGCCATGTGATTGAAGATTAACAAACAAAATTGTTCACCCAATTCTCCCATACTGATCATGTGACTTGTTGCTCTCATCATATCAGCAACCTCATGTTTTCTTGTTGTCACCAGTATTCTACTGCCTTTAGCACCGCTTTGAATCAATGCTGCCTCTAATTGCTCCCACTTTTCACGCTCTTCGGTCCATACATCATCAAGAACAAGGAGAAACCTTTTGCCCTCAATGAATTCAGACACGCGTTGCAAGACATGGTCCAACTCATTTGAACTTGAGGGGTCATTACCAATAATAGCTTTGGCAATCTTAATCTCCTCAAAAGGATCTGACACACAAACCCATATTCTTTTTTCAAAATGGGTTTTAACTTTGGGATCATTATATACTAGTTGTGCCAAAGTTGTTTTGCCCATTCCCCCCATCCCTACAATAGGGATGATAAGGGTTCCCCTCCCTTGTTCACTACTATCAGTCGACAACTTTGATATCAAAACATCTTTTTCGTTTTCTCGTCCAAAGATGTTAGATACATCGACGAAAGACGAAGTTATCCGTCGTTCAAGTCGTTGAGTGCCTTTCTCTATGTGAAACCCATACATTTTTCTTTGCTTATAAATCAAAGTTAAACTCTCATTCAGCTCTTTTATCCTAGCAGCAATGTCATGACGAATAAAGACCTGACTGACTTGGCCAAAACAAAAGCAACCAGAGGAAACAGAAAATCTGACCTTCTTTTCAGGAACAAGAGCAGCTGCACCTTCTCTTTCTTGCTTCTCAACCTGTTGCCTCAGAATCTCATAGTTCCACTCGTCCAGCACATCCACCATCTGGTAAGATATTTCCTTGAGCTTATCCAACCAGTTTCTCACGCTTTCCTCCTCCACTTGCCTTCGCTCTGCGTCCTGAAGCACAGCTTGAATAGCTTCGAGATTGCTAGTGAATTCTTGAACGTATTTCTTAACGTCCAAAACATTTTCCACCTTATCTTCTATGTAATGAAAAGTTGCTGAAGCCAACCGCTCTAGCAGCACGGAAACGATCGCATCAGCCATGTTTAGTGTTTGGAATCAACTGACAGTGGATTAGTGAAACAAGGAGGGAAGTATGTATGAAGAAGAAAGGCAGTATGGTTGTACAAATGCCTTTCCTCTACCAAGTTTATATTTTTCAAGGTAAACTCCAAGTCAAGACTCAATTATATTTGAATTCAACGAAAATTATTAGATGGGGACCCCATGTCTTGATACAAGAATCCAGCTCAAATTATAATACATTAAACTCAATTAGTGGAGAGATTGTTCAATGTATCTAGAAGACTGATTATATAAGTGGTGAGAAATTTTATTTTTTATATTATTAATTTTTTAACACAAAAATCTCACAACTTGTATAGAGGCATGTGGTGTACCACCCCGTGTTCCGGCCACATTGAAAAATCTCTCTAATTAATGAATTATAATATATTAACCTCAATTAGTATCATTAATTGAGTTTAATGTATTATAATTTACTTTTTGAAACCGATTTTGTCTGCTTTAGCCCCTAAAGAAATGTTAAATTTAAGGATATTTTGAAAATTTCACTTTTTATAAATTTAAGGGATTTTTATAGCTCAAAGCAGTAGAGTAAATTAATTGAAGTATTAATAAATGTGAAACATGTAGTTTTGAGAGTCTCCTTAGCAAATGGCTAATATAAAAACGATAACATTAAAAATAAAATAAAACAAATTACATAGTTTGCGATCATGTTAACATTTTCAAGCAACAACTAAGATTGCTGATAAACCAAGACCTATGCCTGCAAGTGGGTGATAAACATAAGCAAAGACATCGTAGTTAATGGTCATTATATTGCATTTGATCATTTGGTAATTTTATCAGTCATTGTTAGTGGTCTTTGATCTTTGTTTTGCAATTATAGCCTCTTTTTTTTGCAGACATTGTAGTTAAGCCAATTGGCTCAAAAAGTGTTCTGCATTCAAAATTTCTTCTAAACTCTAGTAAATTAGAGTTGTTTAGAATATTACAATGTGAAAAGAAGAAACTAGTCTATTACGTGTGTACACTCGCAACCGCAATCGCATTGTGTGGATCAAACCTTGCTCTGACATCTTCCGCAACTTGCCGCCGTCGTTGTCATCTTTTTGGTTTATCAAACCCTGTCATTTTTGTTATTTAAAGAACTTTAACGAAAAGTTCGGTGCTGTTTACTTTAACAAAAAATAATATTTTTACACTAAAAAGTTAATTTTGTTACTATTTATTTTACCTTTTATTTTGTCTTTATCGTTAAAACTCAAAATTTTTAAACCTTTTTCATTAGTTTTTCTTTTTATTTATCAAAGCCCTGTTGTCATCTTTCGGTTGCCCTTTCTTGTAAGGTGAAAGCTCTGTAATGAATTTCCAACATTTGTACCAAGTATTTTGGCTTTTTCTTTTTTTTGCTTTGACTCTTTTTACACGCCAAAGAAAGTAATAAAGAATTTAACTTTTTTTGTGTTTACATTCTCTAATATTTCTTTACCTTCTAAATTTATAAAAATATAAAAAAAATTATCAAACTATTTTTTATTCTACGACATTAGAGAGGGAAAAAAAAAAATTCAAACACGAAATTTGTGATGTGGCTACAGTATCAGTAATTTACACGTTTCAAACAAATCGTCACATTATAGATGCATATTGAAATATTATATACTAATTTATATATTTTTAATGGTTTGATAAATATATTATTATAACTTTATATTACATGATGTTTCTATCAAATGAAAAATTTGGAAACAATGACATTGTACCAAACTTGGAAGAAAATGCCACCTAAAACAACCGAAACCAATCAAGTCATAGTCACTTTTGGTTGCATACACCATATTAATTTTCAGAAAGAAAACTCATGTTAGATACTTACAACTTGCACTAATTGTATCTCAAAACTGGGACCCATTACTTCAATTATTCATCGAACAAATCACTTTCTAGCTCTTCTACCAAAAAAATCCAGGAGGATAATAGTAGGATCTTGGAGATTCTTCAATAATATTCATTTATTGTACATTGTGTGATCATAAATTATTTTAAAATTTTTATTTAAAATTAAATATAAACAGTACTTAACAAAAACTGATCGCACGATATACAATAAACGAATATGATTAAAATATTCCTAATATCCTCTGGAGGATCCTCTCTACAAAAAAAAAAAAAAAATCACTTTCCAGCTCTAAAACGATCTCACATTTCAAGTGGCCATCACAATCAACTCTAACTTGCCACGGTTGCCAGCTGTAAAAAAAAATCACAAAAAACAGAAAGGTAAAATAGAAATATTCCCATGCAAAAAGTTGTTGTACCTTTTCACGGCGGCGGTTATGTAAATTTTATCGTTGCTAATTTAACAAAATTCACTTTGGAACCATTTTGAGATATCAGATTTCTGTAACTCAAATGTTCAAGTTTAAGTGGATATAAAGATGCAGTGGTCCACGTTTTATAGAAGTAACTTGAAATAAATTTACCAAGTTGAACTAAATAAGGAAGCATATTTATTCGGGTTTTTATCACAAATGGTCTCTGAAATTGACTCACCTCATCAAGATGGTACTTGAAATTGAAAATCAATAAATGTAGTCCCTGAAATTGGGTGTCGCAAATCAATGTAGTCATTCCGTCATAATTCCGTTAAAAATTCTGTTATATGCTGATGTGACAAATGACGTGGCACACTTTATATTAAAAAACTAAAAAAAATATTATTAAAAACTAAAAAAAAAATCATTTAATATATATATTTCTTCTTCTTCTTCGGGTTGCAAGGGGTGGGGGAAAAGGGTTTTTTTTTTTTTCTCTTCTTCTTCGTCGGGTTGTAGGGGGTGGGGGAGAAGAGTTTTTTTTTTTCTTCTTCTTCGGTTCCAGGGGGTGGGGGAGAAGGTTTTTTTTTTTTTTTTTCTCTTTCTCTTCTTCGGGTTGCAGGGGCTGGGGGAGAAACGGACGGGGTGGAGTTTGACACACATGGGTTTTTTTTTAATAATTAATTATTATTTTAACATTTAAAAAATATTAAATGATTTTTTTTTAGTTTTTAATAATATTTTTTTTAGTTTTTTTAATATAAAGTGTGTCACGTCACTTGCCATCACATAATAGAATTTTTAACGGAGTTATGACGGAATAATTACATTGATTTGTGATACCCAATTTCAGGAACTACATTGATTGATTTTCAATTTCAGGGACCATCTTGATAGGGTGGGTCAATTTTAAGGATCATTTGTGATAAAAAAAACCTTATTTATTCACTACCCTTATCAATAGGATATGTTCACCACCTATTATGGTTTGCTATGTGTCCCTCTAACCAATCAAAATTAACTTTTTAAACAATTACTTTATTCCTTTTAGTTTTAATTTTTAAAACATATTTAAAATTTAAAACTAAACATAAAATAATTAAGAAACTTTAATATTGTGGCCCTACCCCTATCCATCTCACCCTCTTCTTCCCCACTCATCTGTCTCCACACCACCCCCCCCCCCCGCGTCCTCCTTCCTCCTTCCTCCTTCTACTAGGCTCCCGTTCGGCAAAGATTCGACGATGCTGATGATTGTTCAGTGCCGGCAAGGTGAAGACGTGAGATTGGCCTGGGGTGACAGTTCCTGCAGCGGCCAGGCCAACCCAGACAAAATTCAACCACTTCTGTAATTAAAATTTCTCAGATTAATCTTTGTTGAATTTTGGATGTGTATTTCATATCAAAACAATTACAAGATGAAACATTATATAGGAAAAGAAAGAGAACATAAGCCTAACTTGCCTAACTTACCTAACTTGCCTAATTTCCTAACTTGCCTAACTTGCCTAATTTACACAAAGAAGGTTGACTAGCCTAACTTCACTAGTCATCCAACATGTTTATTTCATGCATGCATTTTAACAAAAGATATGACTTGCATGCATTCCAACACTCCCCCTCAAGCTGGATCGAGGGGATTCCTTGAGCCAAGCTTGGACAGAATGCGCATGAACTGAACCGTAGGAAGAGGTTTAGTAAAAATAACGCTTTGCTTCTTGCTGCGCCATGTTACCAAATTCCCACTTGAAATGGCTTCGTGCCGCAAACAAACAGTAATGGCTTCGTGCCGCAAACAAACAAACTTGAAATGGCTTCGTGCCGCAAACAAAGAATAATGGCTGGCTTCGTGCCGCAAACAAAGAATAATGGCTTCGTGCCACAAACTTGAACAACGTTAGGTAGAGCTAAAGCATCCATCGAGCTCTCAGCTTCATAATGTTCTCTAGCCATCTTGGCTTAGAGTAAATGCTCTCCAGCCATCTTGGCTTAGAGTAAATGTTCTCCAGCCATCTTGGCTTAGAGTAAAAGAAACTTAGCGGAAACGATCAACAGAGCATCCATCGAGCACTCAGCTTCATAATGTTCTCCAGCCATCTTGGCTTAGAGTAAAAGAAACTTAGCGGAAACGATCAACAGAGCCACTTCGTCTAACCATGCTGAAATTCTCGCCTTACATGAAGCAAATCGGGAATGCTTTTGGTTGAGAGCAGTAGTGGGCCATATTCGAAGCTCCTGTGATCTTCATCCCGCCGTTAATGCCCCGACGACGATTTTTGAAGACAACGCAGCTTGCATCGAACAGCTCAAGAAGGGTTACATCAAAGGAGACAACACCAAGCATATTGCGCCGAAGTTCTTCTTTACACATCAACAACAAGAGCATCAGAAGATTGAAGTCACGCAAATCCGATCACAAGACAATCTGGCCGACCTCTTCACCAAATCACTACCGAAGGCGACGTTTCAGAAGCTTGTTCATGGAATTGGTATGCGTAAACTTTCTGAGTTGTAACTTTGCTATTTCTCTGTGGAATTATGTCAAACTCAGGGGGAGTATCTTCTAGATACTTGCTTGATCTTAATGTACTCTTTTTCCCTACGATTAGTAGCATTTTTCCCACTGGGTTTTTGCTACCTAACTAGGTTTTAACGAGGCACCCACCTTGGGCTGGTCATATCCCTGATGACGTCCTATAGACGTTTCTTTTGACTTTGCATTTCTCACGCATTTTTCCTTAGACTATGGATTTTGTCCCTACTTGGGTTTTTGCCATAGCCTTAGGGTTTTTTAGTAAGACTTACTACTTATGCAAGTTCCTACCTTATTGAGAATAAGCGTTGTTCCTTGGAATCAATGCCAACGAGTCGACTTCCTCAACTTCTGCATGATGCTGAATCTACCTTGAGTATTTACCCACTCAAGGGGGAGTGTTGTAAACATTCCTAGTTTAAGTATGATTGTGTAAATCCTAGATAAGATTTGATTCTAGTTATCCTTTCCTATTACAACTTGTATTACTTGGAGGAGAAGAAATATCTTCTCTCCCTTTACTACTATAAATAAAGGCACAATGTAGGAGGGATAACAACACACACATTCCCCTACAATTCTACAAACACACATCTCTCTCATCTCTCTCTCTGCCGCCGGCCCTAGTCCCTCTGTCAGATAAAATAGACCGCAACAAAAAAAGTAAAAACACCTAATTAATAGGTAACTAACCACTAGATCCAACCCATTAACCCATTTCTTAACAGCAAGACTTCAATAACCTGAAATAAACCCTAGCCACTGAACCCGTAAAGGGTCCTGCCCTACCTCTTGAGTGCTTAGACCACATCCATGGAGGTCACGGTCTTGCGGCTAGCATGCTCGGTGTATGTCACAACGCCTATGATCACGTTCTCCAAGAAGATCTTGAGCACGCCACGTGTCTCCTCGTAGATCAAGCCGCTGATACGCTTTACACCGCCTCTGCGAGCCAAACGGCGGATGGTCGACTTGGTGATGCCCTGGATGTTGTCGCAGAGAACCTTACAGTGACGTTTTGCTCTTCCCTTTCCTAGACCTTTGCCTCCTTTGCCAGGCCCAGACATTTTGTTTCAAGCTTGGATTTCTACGAAAACAGAGAAAATTAAGCTCGATAGGGATAAACGAAATACTAATTTCCCAATTTCCATTAGAAATACACTTCAGAATCGAGAAATAACAAAAAATTTTGGAAAATTCGAGTGGGTGAAGAGATGAAAAAAGTTCTGTAAGTTCCAAATTTCAATATAAATATGCAAATCTCATCATATATGGAGTTTTTGTTTCTGATCGCACATTTTCTCGGAACCAAACAGAAATTACAGATTCAAACAATCATATTCATATTGAAATAGAACAAGTACGGTGAACTGAACAACCAAATTTCGAGATTCAAATTTGAATTTGATTAAACAATTCACAATGAACACTAAAAATCCATCAAAAACCCTAAATTTTATTCCAATCAAATCTTTCGAAATTCCAAAATTTTCAAAAATCAAAGGAAAAAAAGAAGAGAGAAAACGAAATGGTTGAGGAATTGAGACGAACGCGAACCTGGATGGGAAACTGTTCATTACAACTATCCACAAAACATTCTATTGATGCATAATCTATCCACAACACATTCTATTGATGTGTCTTGTTTGTATAACAGTGACAATTCAATACAACTCCTAGCTCGAAGCCTTTGAACCTACTAAGCAAGTATGCGATGCAAGCTTGATACTCCAACCACAATCATTTGGACTTTCCAATCAAGCTGCTAGACTAGGACCATAAAGCCGAGTCTGTGATTCTTGAACTACCCAACTTACTCACAATGGCACTCTTAGTCTCTCCCGGAAATCTTCCCTCCTTCAGCTTAGAGAAAACCTGCAATATACAAGAGAACAGAAGCTAACAGTAAATCGTGTGCATCAATCAAAGACGAGCGTTATTGAAAAGGCCAAAAGCTGTTTTCACAAAAGGAATTAAACGAACAGGAAATGATAATCTAGCTCCCAGCAAGAAGAAAAAGGGGTTTGCGCACCAATTCATCGAGGTAAACTTCGAAAGCACCAGTGCCTTGGAGGAAGGACTGCAATGCATTGCCTAGAAGCCAAGTGGATGCAATGGTACCAAATCTATTTGCACGAAGAGAATAATACCAAGCAGGAGGTGTCGTAATCCCCAACATAGGAAATATCTGCTCGCCCGCCATTATAATCCCAAAAACTCCAACTTGAGCAACGGAACCAGCTTGCTGACCACACGCTTTGGAAGGGGCAGGGGACAGTTCGAAAGTTCAACATGAATTCCAGGAAACGCAGCCTCCAACATCTTCGTCATTGTTACCGCATTCCCCCTACCAAATGCAAATACTTTCGATAAGTAAATATAGCCCAACCCCGAGGATCCAATCTAACATGTTCAGAGCAAAACAAGTAGAAAACCACATATTTCTCGGAGCATTAATTCGGAGCTAACAGATAAATTAAGAGCATTTTACAGCTTAAAGGATAAACCCCAGGATCCGAATAATAATTCAGTTTTCTATTGAATAGCTGTTCAATTGATCTTCTATTATCCCACATCATAATTCGACATAAAATTAAAAACCCAATTCAAGAAATCACACAAGAAACAAGAGAATTACTTGTAAGAGCAAGAAGTGCAGAAGCTAATTGACCGTGCTGCCGTCGCCGATTGCCCCGAAAGCGGTTGGTTTCTGAAATCCGATCAAACCAAAGAATTACAGACGGAAATTAGAATACGATAAAAATATGGAATCAATTGCAACAAAGATTGGGAATTTAAGAGGAATTCAGATTGAAATATCTTTGGCAACTGGAGCAGGTTGGTGTTGGAGGTGGTGGTGGTGGTGGTGGTGGTGGGGAGGCTTGTTGGGTGGAGGAGGGGGCGGAGTGAAGAGGTTTAGGAGGTCGGTGCAGAAGGGGAAAAGCGGTAGCCCCACTAGAACAAGCTGTGCTCGATCCATTGATCCATTGATGCAGGTAGCGGATAATATTCTTTGGACCTCATGGAAAAATTGGGCTCAGTTCCTTGTGTGTAACCTAAACATATTTGGATTTTTTTTAAAGAAAACCTCGGCGTTATGAGGATATTTTGTTGATAACGAAAAAAAACATGCAAAAAAAGAAAAGACATAAACCTTACCACTTCTAGAAACGAAAACAAAAAAGATACAAGAAAGTGAAACAAACCCTCTAGCTTAAATCAAAACAAGCCTTGATAGTTGAAGAAATTACCCATCAGCATCAGTAATCCTCGGATTGCTCCTGATCAAAATAACGTCCAGAAATCATCTGAAGATTTAAAAGAAAAATAAGTAAACAATATAATGGCAGTGACAATTGATAATCTCATACATAAATATCTACATAATAGTTCAATTACCAGAAACAAAATCCAGGGTCCGCCAATTTCTATTTTCAGATGCAATAGATTTGGAGTCCTTATTTCGGATAGAAAATGGATGTTTGGGATATGAGAAATCTTGGGCCACTCCTCTCCACTGCCTTCTTCGCAACGCTTTTCAAGTATGCTCGAACATTCGTTGAAGATAAGATTCTGTAGTGGTACTTTGCAAAGGAAGTCGGGCAGTGTCTTTAAATCAAAGGAAAATTAATGAAAAGGGCTTGAAAATTTTGAGTTTTAATGATAAGGACAAAATAAAGGGTAAAGTGAATAGTACCATGATTGATTTTTTAGTGTAAAAATGTGGTTTTTCGTTAAAGTGAACAGTACCGGGTGCTTTTCATTAAAGTTCCCTTAAATCAAAGCAGAAATAAATTTCTAAGTAAGAAAGGCATGGCATGATTGTAATTTCAGATTCTTCTTTCTTCCACCCTTCCACGCCTTCCCACTCTTCCCATTTACGCATTCTGCGAAGGCGGAGTTGTTTCAATTTTGGGAATAATGATGGCGATGATTTGAATGATGTTTGATCTTCTATTCCCAAAAATTCACCACCAACCTTTCTCACTCTGCGCATCTCAGCTATGGTCAGTGTTTCAAGGGCCGGAAGTTTCCCAAGAGGAGGCAAAAATTCACTCTTCCCACCATACAATGGTAACGATTCTCAACTGGTTTAACGACGCCATCCAAATTGGCCAGGCGGTCCCAGCATGCGCAAGAATGTCCAAAGCTTCCAAATCTTTGTGCGGTCGTAAGACATTCAATATTTCTACACTGCTTTTTGTCTGCCTGTAGTGCATATCTCTACAATTTATTCCGAGATGAAAAAGTTTCTTTTGATCCCACAATTGAGCTTTCTCAACCTCGCTCACATCTTTTACATCCCCAGAAACCTTTACTACGAGACTACCCTGAAGTTTCAACGTTCTCAGATCTTCAAATTGTAATGCTTCTTCCTTGTCACCGCAACACACAACAAACGTATCCAGTGTCTGCAAACTTGTTAACCTCCCAATCCCTTTTGGTAAGTACTCGAGAAAACAACATCCTTCAATATAAAGATGTTTTAAGCTAATCAATTTTCCCATGTTATCAGGTAGTTTTCCAAGTGAGCCGCAACAAAAAAGGCGCAAGGTACGCAAATTGTATAATTCACAAATAGCATCCGGTAATTTCTTCAAACTATTATTCAGAGACAAATCAATATGCTTCAAATGTATCAATTGTCCAATCTCCTCTGGAAGTTCTTCGAAGCCATTACCATACACCAAGTCACCACTCAAATTTAATGTCCTAAGACATTTCAATTGCAAAATAAACTCTAAGCTTATTGTAGTTATATTCCATTTAAAAGTTGTGAGTGTGCGCATATTTTTGTAATTGGAAGATGAGATAGCTAGTGAAAGTGGACCTTTGGGTACTGAAGCTAAGGTCAAATGGCGAACCTTATCAACCAATACTGCTATTTCATTGGTAGCACTCTCACCCTCACCCTCAATAATCAAGCATTCATTCTTGGTGAGAAATTGTAGAAAGTCATGCACAATATCATGCATTTTGCAACTTACAACTTTACCACTACCACGATCTTTCTCAAAATCTTGGAAAAAAGAACGTGCTACTAAGTTATCAAAATATGCTTGGCCATCCAGAGAATTAAGATAATCTTGTGCCATCCAAAGATTAATCAAACAATCTCTGTCAAACTCATAATCTTTAGGAAAAATAGCATAATATAATAGGCAACATTTAACTTCTGGGGCCAAATCATAATAACTTAGTAACAGTGGTTGGAAAACTTCTTGCTCGACATCTTTTAGACCCCACATTTTACTGCTCAAAACATCTTGCCATTCTCTTCGTGTTGTCTTGTTGCGCATTAGACTACCTAAAGTTTGGGCAGCAAGAGGCAAACCTTTACACTTCTTTACAATTTCTTGACTAATATCTTCAAACTTATTGGACTCGTTGACTTCCTTACCATAAAAGGCCATGTGATTGAAGATTGATAAACAAAATTGTTCACTCAATTCTCCCATATTGATCATGTGACTTTTTGCTCTCATCATATCAGCAACCTCATGCTGTCTTGTTGTCACCACTATTCTACTGCCTTTAGCACCGCTTTGAATCAATGCTGCCTCTAATTGTTCCCACTTTTTACGGTCTCGAGTCCACACATCATCAAGGACAAGAAGAAACTTTTTGCCCTCAATGGATGCAGACACAGATCGCAAGACATCGTCCAACTCATTTGAACTTGGGGGATTATTACCAATAATAGCTTTGGCAATCTTAATCTCCTCAAAAGGATCTGACACACAAACCCATATTCTCTTTTCAAAATGGTTTTTAACTTTGGGATCATTATATACTAGTTGTGCCAAAGTTGTTTTGCCCATTCCTCCCAACACTACAATAGGGATGATAAGGGTTCCCGTCCCTTGTTCACTACTATCAGAAAACAACTTTGTTATCAAAACATCTTTTTCGTTTTCTCGTCCAAAGATGTAAGATACATCAACGAAAGACGAAGTTATCCGTCGTTCAAGTCGTTAAGTGCCTTTCTCTATGTGAAACCCATACCTTTTTCTTTGATTATAAATCAAAGTTAAACTCTCATTCAGCTCTTTTATCCTAGCAGCAATGTCATGACGAATAAAGACCTGACTGACTTGGCCAAAACAAAAGCAACCAGAGGAAACAGAATATTTGACCTTCTTTTCAGGAACAAGAGCAGCTGCGCCTTCTCTTTCTTGCTTCTCAACCTGTTGCCTCAGAATGTCATAGTTCCACTCGTCCAGCACATCCCCCATCTGGTAAGATATTTCCTTGAGGCTATCCAACCAGTTTCTCACGCTTTCGTCCTCCACTTGCCTTCGCTCTGCGTCCTGAAGCACAGCTTGAATAGCTTTGAGATTGATAGTGAATTCTTGAACGTATTTCTTAACGTTCAAAACATTTTCCACCTTATCTTCTATGTAATGAAAAGTTGCTGAAGCCAACCGCTCTAGCAGCACGGAAACGATCGCATCAGCCATGTTTAGTGTTTGGAATCAACTGACAGTGGATTAGCGACACAAGTAGGAAAGTACGTATGAAGAAGAAAGGCTAGATGGTTGTGCAAGTGCCTTTCCTTTACCAAGTATAGTTTTCAAGGCAAACTCCAAGTCAAGACTCAATTATATTTGAGTTCAACGAAAATTATTAGATGGGGACACCCTGTCCTGATACACGAATCCAGCTCAAATTATAATACATTAAAATCAATTAGTGGAGAAATTTTTTAGGATGCCCAGAACACAGAGTGGCACATCACGTGTTCTTAGATAAGTGGTGAGAAATTTTAGTTTTTATGTTATTAATTTTTTAATGATTAGGAAAACTAATGAAAAGGGCTTGAAAACTTTGAGTTTTAATGATAAGGACAAAATAAAGGGTAAAGTAAATAGTACCATGATCGACTTTTTAGTGTAAAAATATAATTTTTCGTTAAAATAAACCGGATACTTTTCGTTAAAGTTCTCTTTTATTTTATCAAACCCTGTCATCTTTTTATTTATCAACCCTTGTTGTCATCTTTCGGTTGCCCTTTCCTGTAAAGTGAAAACTTTGTACCGAGTGTTTTGTCTTTTTCTTTTTTAGCTTTGGCTCTTTCCTGTAACGAATCACTTTCCAGCTCTAAAGCGATCGAACCTTTCAAGTGGCCGACACAATCAACTCTAACTTGCCATTGTTGCCAGCTGACACCATGTTCATAAAAAAATAAAAAAATAAAAAAGACAAATCACAAAAAACAGAAAGGTGAAATAGAAATATGGGCAAGGATTATCTGCTCTTTTTTTGTTCATGTGCCATCGTGTGGTCACGGTTAAACCACGTTAACATTTTATATGTGACCACACAAACAAGAAGGCATGGGAGGGCACAGAAACAAAGAGGGCAATCCTTGTCCTAGAAATATTCCCATGCAAAAAAGTTGTTGTCCCTTTTCACAAGGGCGTAGATGCAAATCCTATCAGTGACTTTTTTTTTGGTCAAACTTATCAGTGACTAATTTAACAAAACACCTAATTGATACGTAATTAACCACTATACCCAACCCATTAACCCATTTCTTAACAGCAAGACTTCAAGAACACGAAAAAAAACCCTACCAACTGAACCTGTAGAGGGTCCTGCCCTGCCTCTTGAGCGCATAGGCCCCATTCGTGGAGGTCACGGTCTTGCGGCTAGCATGCTCAGTGTATGTCACAATGTCTATGATAACGTTCTCCAAGAAGATCTTGAGCACGCCACGTGTCTCCTCGTAGATCAAGCTGCTGATACGCTTCACACCGCCTCTGCGAGCCAAACAGTGAATGGGCGGCTTGGTGATGCCCTGGATGTTGTCGCAGAGAACCTTACAGTGACGTTTTGCCCCTCCCTTTTCCGAGACCCTTGGCTCCTTTGCCACGCCCAGTCATTTTGTTTCAAGCTTGGATTTCTGCGAAAAAGAGAAAATTAAGCTCGATAGGGATAAACGAAATACTAATTTCACAATTTCCATTAGAAATACACTTGAGAATTGAGAACTGATGAAAAATTTAGGAAAATTCGAGTGGGTGAAGAGATGAGAAAGTTTTGTAAATTCCAAATTTCAACATAAATATGCAAATCCCATTATATATGGAGTTTTCGTTTCTGATTGCACATTTTCTCGGAACCAAACAGAAATTCCAGATTCAAACAATCAAATTCATATTGAAATAGAACAAGTACGGTGAATTGAACATAATCTAACCGAACAACCAAATTTCGAGATTCAAATTTGAATTTGATTAAACAATTCGCAATGAACACTAAGAAATCCATTAAAAAAACCCTAAATTTTATTCCAATCAAATCTATCGAAATTCCAAAATTTTCAAAAATCAAATGGAAAAAATATAACTCAAAGAAAACGAAATGGTTGAGAAATTGAGACGAACGCGAACCTGGATGGGAAACTGTTCATTACAACTATCCACAAAACATTCTATTGATGTGTCTTGTGTTGTATAACAGTGACAATTCATCACAACTCCTAGCTCGAAGCCTTTGAACCTACTAACTAAGTATGCGATGCGAGCTTGAAACTCCAACTTGAGCAACCGGAACCAGCTTGCTGGCCTCAAGGAAACTTTGGGCTTCTGGCCCATAACTAGCACATTGATGGTCATTTTTCTCATTTTAGACGAATATGAACAATGGAGGGAGAGATAATGATTTAAAGGTAGGAAAATGATACACACACACCGTTTGTAGCTTCATACATCCCTGTTTAATTCAGTCCGTTCATTTTGTTTGATTTATTCAATATGACGATAAAAAAATGAGGTGCATGAAGCTAAAAAGAGTAAAAATTACCTTCTTAAAGGTAAACGCTCTTACCTACTTGAGTTACATGTGTCTTGCTAGACAATCGCTTTCTTTGGAGAATTATATAACAATTTTATGAAGGAATTTTGATATGTAAGAAGGTTGAAATTCAGTTGGTTAAGGTATTCATTCCTTAAACAAAATTGCTTGCCTAACAAATGAAAAAAAAAAACATTGGTTTGGATACCCAAACAAGTTTACAAATAAACCAAAATTAAACCTTTACAAGTTACATTTGATTTGATATAATAGAGAATTTAACACTAAAATTATAAACTGAAAAAAAAATTTTAAAAAAAAGAAAAAGAAAGAAAGGAGAACGAAGAGTATGACATCCATTGATAGCAAAGAGAGAAAAACCGATAAACTCTTCGTAGATAGAACGATAAATACAACATTACTTAAGCCGTTAAGAACGCTCGTGCATACAAAGTCAAAATTACTTTTATTATTATTTTTTTTTTTAGAAAACCTCGGCAGTACGAGAAATTTTTTATTGATAACGAAAAAAGAAATCACACCTAGTCAAAGGGAGACATAAACATAAACCCTCATAGTACAAGAAAAAAAGATAAAAAAACAACATGCAAAAGAAGGGAGGACATAAACCTAACCCTTCGTAGTACAATAAAAAAAAGGAGAAAAAACAACATGCAAAAGAAGGGGGCATAAACCTTACCCATCTAGAAACGAAAACAAAAAGAATACAAGAAAGTGAGACAAACCCAGAGCTTAAAGCAAATCATGGTTTGATAGTTGAAAATTACCCATTAGCATCAGTAATCCTCGGATTGCAGTAAGAAGATGTTGGGACTAAGTGCGGCATTGCTCCTGATCATACATATCCCCACAGGAGTACAGGACAATTTAAACTTGATGATCATCATGTGCCATAAGAAGATTATGCCTAGCGAGTCACCGCTTGATCGACATGGCTCCTTTAACAAATCATGTCCAGAGATCATATGAAGATTTAAAAGAAAAATAAGAAAACAAATATAATGGCAGTGACTATTAATAATCTCATACATAAATATCTACATAATAGTTCAATTACCAGAAGAAGTGGACGAGATTGGTATTTCAGGGTTCGTACTCTGAAATAAGCTCCAGGGTCCGCCAATTTCTAGTTTCAGGATGCATTAGGTTTGGAGCCCTCCGTTCGGATAGAAAATGGATGTTTGGGATCTGAGAAATCTTGGGCCACTCCTCTCCACTGCCTTCTTCGCGAAGCTTTTCAAGGATGCTCGAGCATCTGTTGACGATAAGATTCTGTAGTGATACTTTGCAAAGGAAGTCTGGCAGTGTCTTTAAGTTACGGCAGAAATAAATTTCTAAGTAAGAAAGGCATGGCATGATTGTAATTTCAGATTCTTCTTTCTTCCACCCTTCCACGCCTTCCCACTCTTCCCAGTTCCCCATTTTGCGTAGGCGGAGTTCTTTCAATTTTGGGAATAATGATGGCGATGATTTGAATGATGTTTGATCTCCTATTCCCAAAAATTCACCACCAACCTTTCTCACTCCTGGCATCCCATCTATGGTCAGTATTTCAAGGGACGGAAGTTTCCCAAGAGGAGGCAAAAGTTCACACTTTTCCCACCCAACAATGGTAACGATTCTCAAGTGGTTTAACGATGCCATCCAAATTGGCCAGGTGGTCCCAGTATGCCCAAGAATGTCCAAAGCTTCCAAATCTTTGTGCGGTCGTAAGACATTCAATATTTCTACATTGCTTTTTGTCTGCTTGTAGTGCACATCTCTACAATCTATTCCGAGATGAAAAAGTTGGTTTTGATCCCACAACTGAGCTTTCTCAACCTCCCTCACATCTTTTACATCCCCAGAAACCTGTACGACAAGACTACCCTGAAGTTTCAAGGTTCTCAGATCTTCAAATTGTAATGCTTCTTCCTTGTCATCGCAACACACAATATACGTATCCAGTGTCTGCAAACTTGATAACCTCCCAATCCCTTTTGGTAAGTACTCGAGAGAAAGACATCCTTCAATATAAAGATGTTTTAAGCTAATCAATTTTCCCATGTTATCAGGTAGTTCTTCGAGTGCGACGCAATAGAAAAGGCGCAAGGTACACAAATTGTACAATTCACAAATAGCATCCGGTAATTTCTCCAAACTACTATTATAAGACAAATCAATATGCTTCAAATGTATCAATTGTCCAATCTCCTCTGGGAGTTCTTTGACGTAAGTATAACCTATCCATTCACCACTCAAAATTAATGTCCTAAGACATTTCAATTGCAAAATAAAATCTGAGCTTATTGCAGTTATTTTTGATTTAAAAGTTGTGACTGTGCGTAGATTTTTGCAATTGGAAGATGAGATAGCTGGTGAAAGTGGACCCTCGGGTACTGAAGCTAAGGTCAAATGGCGAACCTTATCACCCAATACTGGTATTTCATTGGTGGCACCCTCACCCTCAATAATCAAGCATTCATCCTTGGTGAGAAAATGTAGAAAGTCATGCACAATATCATGCATTTTGCAACTTACGACTTTACCACTACCACGATCTTTCTCAAAATCTTGAAAAAAAGAGCGTGCTACTAAGTTATCAAAATATGTTTGACCAATCATTCCCTTATCTTTATTCCCTTTCGAATTAAGGTAATCTTGTGCCATCCAGAGATTAATCAAACAATCTCTGTCAAACTCATAATCTTTAGGAAAAACAGCACAATATAATAGGCAACATTTAATTGTTGGGGTCAAATCATAATAACTTAGTAACAGTGGTTGGAAAACTTTTTGCTCGACATCTTCTAGATCCCATATTTTACTGCTCAAAACATCTTTCCATTCTTTCCGTGTTCTCTTGTTGTGCATCAGACAACCTAAAGTCTTTGCAGCAAGAGGCAAACCCTTACACTTCTTTACAATTTCATGACTAATATCTTCAAACTTCTTGGACTCATCTACTTCCCTATCATAAAAGGCCATGTGATTGAAGATTGACAAACAAGACTGTTCACTCAATTCTCCCATACTGATCATGTGACTTGTTGCTCTCATCATATCAGCAACCTCATGTTTTCTTGTTGTCACCAATATTCTATTGCCTTTAGCACCACTTTGGATCAATGCTACCTCTAATTGCTCCCACTTTTCACGGTCTTGGGTCCACACATCATCAAGGACAAGGAGAAACCTTTTGCCCTCAATGAATTTAGACACACGCTGCAAGACATCGTCCAACTCATTTGAACTTGGGGGGTCATTACCAATAATAGCTGTGGCAATCTTAATCTCCTCGAAAGGATCTGACACACAAACCCATATTCTCTTTTCAAAATGGGTTTTAACTTTGGGATCATTATATACTAGTTGGGCCAAAGTTGTTTTGCCCATTCCTCCCATCCCTACAATAGGGATGATAAAGGTCCCCCTCCCTTGTTCACTACTATCAGTCAACAACTTTGTTATCAAAACATCTTTTTCGTTTTCTCGTCCAAAGATGTTAGATACATCAACGAAAGACGAAGTTATCCGTTGTTCAAGTCGTTGAGTGCCTTTCTCTATGTGAAACCCATACATTTTTCTTTGCTTATAAATCAAAGTTAAACTCTCATTCAGCTCTTTTATCCTAGCAGCAATGTCATCATGAAGAAAGACCTGACTGACTTGGCCAAAACAAAAGCAACCAGAGGAAACAGAAAATCTGACCTTCTTTTCAGGAACAAGAGCAGCTGCACCTTCTCTTTCTTGCTTCTCAACCTGTTGCCTCAGAATCTCATAGTTCCACTCATCCAGCACATCCCCCATCTGGTATGATATTTCCTTGAGGTTATCCAACCAGTTTCTCACGCTTTCGTCCTCCACTTGCCTTCGCTCAGCGTCCTGAAGCACAGCTTGAACAGCTTTGAGATTGCTAGTGAATTCTTGAACGTATTTCTTAACGTCCAAAACGTTTTTCACCTTATCTTCTATGTAATGAAAAGTTGCTGAAGCCAACCGCTCTAGCAGCACGGAAACGATCGCATCAGCCATGTTTAGTGTTTGGAATCAACTGACAGTGGATTAGTGAAACAAATAGGAAAGTTTATATGAAGAAGAAAGGCAGGATGGTTGTGCAAGTGTCCTTCCTCTACCAAGATCATAGTTTTCAAGGCAAAAGCCAAGTCAATTATATTACGTATCCTAACTTTGAATTCAACAAAAATTAGACGGGGACACGCTGTCTTGATACATGGATCCAGCTAACTGAGTTGAAAATTCTCCAAATTATAATATATTAAACCCAAATAGTCAAATTATAATGCATAAAAAAAATTCAAGTGACTATTTATTTCAAGTTTTAAGTTGAGTTTGTTTAACCATCAGAGTTGGACAACTAGAACAAATAATTAAGTAATGAGGTGTTGGTGGGTGACAATTACAAATAATTAGCCATCAGAGTTGGATTACGAGAACAAATTATAATGCAGTAGTATAGTTAATTAAGTAATGAGGGGTTCGTGGGTGACAATTACAAATAATTGAGCTTAACTGCTTAACCCAAGGATTAAATTTAAATTTAATGGAAAATAACAGCTTACTGTAATACGCCAAAGAGTGTTTCTTGAGCTTAATTACCATTTGACAATTAACAGTTTATTGACTTTTTAATTAAAGATAACTTTAGTTTGGAAAATACCTGCAAGAAGAATTCTCAGATTTCTCCGGAAGCTGGAAGTGATGATGGTGGTGAAAACCCTAGCAGAACAATCTGTGATCGATCCATTGCCGCACTCTACAGATATGAGAGAGAGAGAGAGAGAGAGAGACAGGGGAAGATGGAGGAAGATGGTTATTTGGACCTTTTGAGATATTGGTCTCAGCTCATTGTGTGTAGCCCAAATAATTTTGGGCTTGTAGAACAAATTAAAGATAACTTTAATTTTTTTTATTGTTTAATATTTTTTTTTAGTTTTATTTATGGTAGATATTATTATTTTCATTCAAATATATTTAAAAAAATAATAAACGTAACCACCCATAGTCCTAATATGTAGGTTTTCTTATGATTTTTTTTTAATTTTTGTTTTTTTGAAATTCTAATGGGAGAAGAGTAATTTGGATATTATGAAAGTTTCGCCTTTTTGCCTTCTCTCTTTATCTAATCTAAATTACATATTAATAAAACTTTTATTGTCAACCAAAACACAATAAAAATTACCATGCTAACCTTCTAATTAAAACTGAACATAAATAAAAATTATGAGCAATTCAATAATTACATGAAAACGAATTTTACTGTTTTTTACCTGAATCTCAAGGTAATAATAACAGTCTTATTTAAAAATTAAAATTAACTTAAAAGATTCGCATCTGCAATTGAAGTGATTGGCGCTGGGGATTTGGTGGGTATAGTTGGGGGCGATGAGAAGTGGGGATGTACGAGTGGGCAAGGAAGGGGAAGGTGGGGGAGGTGGCTTTGGTACAGTGTGAAAAATGTTGGAAGATGGAGAACAGAGAGCAGCATGGATCAGTCTCTTTTTCTTTTCTCTTTTTATTTTATTTTTATTTTTCAATTGCTATTCTTAGGCATGATAAATTTCAGTAAATTAAAAAACAAACTTAATTGCACACGCGTGCGAATTGATTGCTAGTGTACCTATTAACAAAACATTTTTTGTCAACCAAAAGATGAAAAAACAATTTGATTTTATATCACAAAATAAAATCATCGGTAGTAATGTAACTTCATACAAACCAAATCTTCTTGTTTTTTTTTTTTTTTCCCTCACCCACATAACATCATACCATATCTCTAAATTTAAAAAATAAAAATGCAACACATTATTCACGACTGACACTTCATATGAAAAACTTTAGGGGGGTGGTGAAGAAAAATATTTTGTGTTTTCTTGCGATTTCATCTACTCTTTGGCCTTGTTTGTTGTCTAAAATTAGCTTGGATAGGATAACTCACGGGACGAGGCAAACTAACAATCTTGTTTATTGTTTATTTGCTAGAAACTAAACAAATCACCAAATACAAGTATCCTTCTCAAGGTTTTAGGCAGATAATGCAATACAGAAAACAATTCATATCTGCCTTCCCAATTGAGCTAACCCCAAAAAAAGAAAAGTCAATTGGACTTGCCCTTGAGGCTTTTGAACAGCTTGGGGTCTGTCTGGTAGTATACAATGTCTCCGGTGTCACTAACATAGTGATCAATGCTCATGCTTGACAACAGATTATCAATCAAGTGAACCGGAAACGGCCCGGATTTCTTCGGCTCCCGGTAGTACTTCCCCAAAACCGGTTTAGCTGCCTCGGTCTGCAATATAATCATGTGAATGCAACCATTAGAATCAACAAGCAGGGCTAATATCTGTAAATTGTGAATAGAAGGTTAATTTGTTTTAAGTGGGGAAGAGCATGGAAAGTAACGTACTGCTTCCCTTAGGTGGTAGTGTGGGATTTGAGGGAAGAGATGATGGATAACATGAGTGCCGATGTCATGGTGGATGTTGTTGAACATTCCATAATCGCGATCAACGGTTGTGAGGCCTCCTCGTAGGTAACTCCATTCCTGCAGAATTAAAACCATGAGAGGAAATAGAGCTTCTTGATTAAGAGTCTTAATTGATTTAACCCTTCTGATACGATCTTCACTTGCAGCATGTATGATCAACGTAGTAGGGTTAATGTATCAGTTTTACCTTGCCGCGGTACCAAGGAAGTTTTTCGTCATAACCATGGTGATGCAAATATGTGACCATGTCCAACCACATTACGAAAATCTGCAAGCCGAAGTTGATGAGAATAAGGAAAAAAAAAAACTGTCTGCAGGTAAGTGCAACTTATCAGGAAGAAAAATTGGACTAACCCAGTAAGGGACACCATAAAGCTTGAGGATTTGGACAGGGCCTACGACAAATGACAGATAAACAAGCAGGGAAACCATCATAGTCAAGCAAGTAGTTGATGTTATCACATCTCTCCTTTCATTTGGGGCAAACAAGTCACTGTACGGATTGAAATGAGAACCTTGCTTTCCTGGACTTCTAGTCCACTGATAGCGAAAGGCAACCCAACCGAAAAAAGAGGCAAAATTTAGCTTCATGAACCATCAGAAACACACAATTTTGGACCTAAACATTACACGACACTCAGTTTTCTTCGCCTGCACTCCTCTTGTTTCTCGCCCTTGATTCTTCTTTGATTTCTTCAATCAATAGGCTCGAACAAAAGGGAGAAGTGCGGGGAGAAAAGGGGAGCGCGAAAATCACTCTTCAAAAAACGTATGAGCAATAAAAGATGGTTTTTTCTCACCAGATAGAAAGGATATGCAAAAATGGGGTAAGGCACACTGAATCTGAATTTCAGGGTACTTTCATCGAGACTCGAATAAATCTTCTCAGTCAACTATATCCAAAAAGATAACAACAAACATACAGGTTAATCAATTACTAATTGAAAATTAAGTAAAGCAGCATCAGCAGATTTAGATTCCAGAACTAATTATTTCTGTTGTGCAAAGTAAGAGCATTATGATTAATAATAGATGAAACAGTTTGAATTAAGAGAAGCACTTACAGGAACCCATGACTCATCGTTCTCAACATGTCCATGGTTCTGATGGTGAGTTCTGTGGCTAATTCTCCTGGAGAAATCACATGAAAATGTAAAAATTTAAATCAGATTAAAAAATCAACAACATTTTCAAAAGGAAAGGCTAAAAGGTCAAAAATAGAAAGAAATAACACGGTAGTGATTTTCACACTCTCGTTTTCTTGTGCACTCCTCTTGTTTCCATCACTTATTCTCTTTCGATTTATTCAATCCACAGGCTAGAACAAACGGGAGAAATGCAGGGGAGATAAAACTGGAGCACGAAAATCACTTCACGAAAAAAAATCATTTGAAGCAGGTTATGAAGCAAAGAGATATACGAGGAACCCACCATCCATTATAAGGTACAAGAATTGCAGAATGCAATATATGCCCCACAACACTGTTCAGAATTCTACTGTCTGAAAAGCTTCCATGGCCACTGTTCAATCCAAAAACCAACCACATTAGAAGCAAGCAGATGCAGAAAAATGTACAGAAAATGGAGGATAAAGTGAGTGAGTGAGTGAGGGAAAATTACCAATCATGTCCGAGAACAAAGACAGCCCAGAACATGGTTCCCTGAGCAGCCCAGTACAAAGGCCAAAGATACCAACTTTCCAAGTAAATGGCAGCAGCTGCCATTGCAGAAATCGCAAACAAATCCCTGAAAACATAGCTCAGAGACCTCCATGGATCCTTGATCCAGCAGTGTTGGGGAATGGCAGCTCGGATCTCAGCTATCTTGAATGGAGGAGGGGCACTTGGGTCGAAATCTGCTTCGTCATGGTGGTGGTTGTGGATCCCATTGACGCCATTGATGGGGTTGCTCTGCTGCTTCTGAGTCTGAGTTTCCACCATAGTAGCAAAAGTTGAATCCTTTGGTGGAGGAGGAGGAAACCACTGGTTCAAAATCTCTGTATCCACTGTAGAGCGGACAAGAGGGCTGCTACAGGAAGTGAGGTTAAGGTCAGAAAGTTTATATTTATAAGCCTAAGCACAGTGCAATGATGGGTGCACGAGGGTACACCGTACCATACACACTAGAGAAACTTACTACAGTATTTCATTGTGACAGTATTTCAGATTAATAAAATCCTCTTGTGTCGATATCTTAGGTCAATAGATAGCCCAAACGACTATTTTCTGAGTCCATTCTTTACATTTTGTACTTCATGCATGATAGTACATATATAATTGATTTGAAAAATTGGCACAATCATCATCCCATTGCATAGAAGAGAACCTTACTTACAACAAAGATGACCAAGTGAAAATATTCCAAGTTCATCACGATAGTACGAAATTGATTTAAGATACCGTTATAATGAGATGAAAGTTCTTCTTCATACGGACACAAAAATCTCTATGCTTAGATGAATAAGGTGCATCATTAATGAGCTGGATAACATGGTTGCATGATGAATGCACGGAGCGAGAGTACACCATTAATGAGCTGGATAATATGGTTGCATAATGAATGCACGGAGCGAGAGTACACTGTACCATTTAGAAAGAAAAAAACTATTTACAAAGAATATCATTGTGTAGTATCTAAAGTCAAACATGCATTGTTATACATTTTAACTTTACGTTATGATAATATGTGATTGGTCTAAAACATCTCGTTGCATGAAAGTCCTTCATCACGTAAGCATACACGTACAAGAAAGATCTCTACGCTTGGTCATGATGCACTCGTACATTTGTTTGTGATACGAAAAGAAAGAAAAGAAAGAAAAATCAAAAGATGGAGTAAAAGGGTGGTCATCATACTCATCACTCATTCCAGTCATCGAGAAATTTGCATGTCTTTTGGTCACAAGTTGTGGCCTTTCGGCTAAATCTTACCTCCAAAAATTGAACATGAGGCAGCCTGCCATGTGCAATTCTCCACCAAATCCTGAAGGCCAGCTGGGTTACTTGTCCATACTATGCCCACTACCCACTATAGCTTTGGTTTCTAGCTGTGGCCAATGAATGGACCAAGACCTTTCTACTAAGACTAACTTCAACCATTGTTTAAATTTTCCCTTCTATTTCTCCCATTTCATTTCAACCCTTGTTCTAAAATGGGGTTAAGTCTTAAAACTCAAAAAAAAAAAAAAAAAAAGGTCAGATTTAGGCCAAGATTAGTGGTGGAGCCCATATGTGAGAGTGGAAAACGGGATGTGAAGCCCATTTGCCCAAGATCCACGCTCAGACGTGCTAGCACACGTCAGCCCATCAACTGCCCATCACCAGTTGGAACCCACCCATGTGGGCATGTTCCCTCTTGTCGGCCGTAATAATGAGCCCAACGACTCTTTTTTTCTAATCCAATGGCCATAATTCAAATGGACCAACGGTCCAGATTTATATTTGTTTTGTTTTTTTATATATTTATAATTTTATTGAATCCAATGGTTGATATCTAATATGATAAAATTCAACGGTATAAAAAAAAGATCTAACTAATAACAGCTCTACTAGAATGCAGAAAACCTAGAAGAACATAAAGAAATACTAAGGAACAAATGAGAGAAAACAAGAGATAGAAATGAAATCTTGTGTATTGATGATTCTGAATGAATACAATTGCATTGCTGAGGTTGATGTATATATTCCCTCAAGACTTAGCAACCAAGCTACTATTCTAACTATATATCCGACTTCTAACAAACCTATCTAACAACCATGCTGACATGTCACTCCAATCACTATCCACTTATGCTGACATGGCACTCACCATTTCTGAATTACATTCAACATCCCCCCTTAATCTTAACTAGGATTTCCTAGTTTGAGATTGCGAAAATGTTTAACAAAAGAAGGACTATGTAACCCTTTTGTCAATATATCTGCGATTTGATCTTCTGTGGGAACATACAATACCTCCAAATCTCCTTGTTGTACTTGGTCCCTAACAAAGTGAAAATATGTGTCAAGGTGTTTGATATGTGAATGAAATACTAGATTGGCACTAAGTGTAATAGCTGACATGTTATCACAATGAATACTTGGTGGATGACATAAAAACACTCCCAGATCCTTTAGTATGTTTCTCACCCAAGCTATATCAGTTACAGTATGAGCTAAGGCTTTATACTCGGCTTTTGTTGAATTCCCAGACACTGATGTTTGCTTTTTAGACTGCCACGAGATATAATTATTGCCTAAAAATAGGACATAACCAGTGATTGATCTCCTTGTATTCAAGTCGGCTGCCCAATCATAATCTAAGGCATTTAATTGTGGAATTGTATCTGCATAATACATGATCCTAGTAGTCATCGTCCCTTGCAAGTAGCGTATAATTCTTTTCACAGCCCCAAAATGAATCTCAATTGGTGATGACATAAATTGACAAACTGTATTGACTGCATAAGCAATGTCTGGCCTGGTAAAGGTCAAATATTGCAATGAACCTATTATACTCCTATACAAAGTTGGATCTGTCAACAATGTACCTTCTGAAGTTAATAGTTGATGATGAGGTTTGCAAGGAGTTGGAGCTGGTTTACATGCCTTCATACCAGCTTTATGTATTAAATCTTTGATGTATTTTGATTGATTGACAAAGATGTCCCCATTATCTTTATACTGTATCTGTAGCCCCAAGAAATATGTGAGCTTACCCATGTTTTTTAAATCAAAGACTTCAAACAGCTCTTGTATCACACCTTGTATCTTCACAAAATTGGAACCATTTAGGATTATGTCATCAACATATAACAATAAAATGATTATATCAGACCCATCCTGTTTCACAAATAAACTAGTATCAGATGCAGAAGCACAGAATCCCAAAGCTCCCAGATAGGCTGTAAATTTCGAATTCCAAGCTCTTGGAGCTTGTTTTAAACCATACAATGATTGGACAAGTTTGCAGACATGTGTGGGATAAGAAACATCAACAAACCCCTGAGGTTGCTTCATGTATACCTCCTCTTGTATATCTCCATGAAGAAAGGTATTTTTAATGTCTATTTGTCTCAAATTCCAGTGATTAATAGCAACTAGGGCTAAGACAATTCTAACTGTAGTGTGTCTAACAACAAGGCTAAATGTGTCCATATAATCAATGCCATGTTTTTGAGAAAACCCCTGAGCAACAAGTCTTGCTTTATACCTTGAGATTGTACCATCTAGATTCTTCTTTACTTTATATACCCACTTACTGCCAATTATAGCTCTATCTTTTGGTAAAGGTACCAAAACCCCAGTGCCTTGAGCCCTCAATGAGTCATATTCATCTCGCATTGCGACCTGCCATTGACGTATTGTAGATGCTTTTCTAAATGAAGAAGGTTCTTGCACATCAGCTATCTCAGAGATAAATGAATAACCATCCGTGGTTGGATCTTCTTTAGTAATGTGTAAAGAATGAAGCTCAGGAAATGAAGCTACTAAAACAGCATAGTTCTTTTTCTCAATCACTCCATTTTTTAGCCTGGTAGTCATATAATGTGTATTGATCCTTGTGTCACACTGAACTGATTCACAATTAGGTGAGATAGGAAGAATTACCTCAAGCTGATTAGAGGAGTGGACATGCAACATGGATGTTGTACCAGAGTGATGACTTGGAGAAGTAGCTTGTACATTGTTGCAACCTGATTCAATCAACTGTGATTCATTGTTATGATGAATAATCCCATTACTATCTGAATTTCCAGAATTATAACTAATACTGGAACCAGGAGATTGAACTTCTCTTTCATTTGATCCTGAAAACTGACTTCTTTCATATATTGATACATTCATCCTTTCTTGAATCACATTATGAAAATTAGACAATTGTTGAGACCTTGCACTTGGTATATTAACATGCACTATCACAGGAGAAGATGACCTCTTTTGTGCATTATTGGAACCATTTATATCACAAAACTGCTTGAAAGGATATACCTCTTCATCATGAATTACACTTTTGGAAATGACAAATTTCTTTGTATTAATATTATAGCGCAATACTCCTTTGTATCCACTGGAAAAACCCAGAAAAACACACTGAAGTGATCTTGGTTGAAGCTTATTGTCATTAAAATGTCTAAGGAAAAGATATACTGCAGTTCCAAAAATCTTAAGAGAAGTAATATCAGGATGACACTTAAACAACATTTGATAAGGAGACCTCATATCCAAATTCTTGCAGGTCATTCTATTTATCAGAAGAGATGCATATGAACAACTATGGTACCAAAATTGAGTTGGTAACTTGGCATTTGCATCAAACTAATTGTTGTTTCCACAACATGTCTATGCTTTCTTTCAACTAGACCATTTTGTTGAGGTACATGTGGACAAGAAGTATGATGTACAATTCTTTTGCTTTCTAAAAACTTATGAAACATGTTGCTCATATACTCACCACCATCATCTGATTGAAAGTACTTGACATGTGCATGGAATTGAGTAACAATAAATGCATAGAATTTGCAAAATATTGGAAAAGCTTCTGATTTATTCAACATTGGGAAAATCCATACAAATCTGAAATAGTCATCAACAAAGCTTATGTATATCTAAAACCCTCAACAGACTTCATAGGTGTAGGTCCCCATACATCTGAATGTATCTTCTCAAATACTACATGTGATCTTTCTTGTTTTACAAGGAACGGTAACCTACTCATCTTGCCATGAAAACATGCAGTACATATGGATTGACTAGAATCTGAAGTAACAGACAACTGAGCAACATTCAACATCCTATTTAATATTTCCTCATAAGGATGACCCAACCGTTTATGCCATATTGAACTCTTTTTTTTCTTTCCAACAAAAGCAGTACTACTCCCAAGCTTTGCAACAAAAGACCTTGAAAACACATTAACAGGAATATGGAATAACTCCCCATCGTCACTCTTTCTGTGGTACAACACCATCCAAGTTGCCTTGTCTTGTATAAAGAAAACCAAATCATCATAAATGAACCAGCATCCATTATCTTTGCATAATTTCTTGATAGATAATAAATTCATTGCAATCTTTGGAACATGCAAAACATTATGTAAAACTAAAGTATGCTGAGGTGTTTTAAATATAGATAAGCCAATATTTGAAACTGGCTAACCTTATCCACTACCAACATTTATCTTTGCATCACCATTATAAGAAGTAATATTGTTTAAGACATCAAGATTTGATGTCATATGGTGAGTTGCACCTATATTAACCACCCATGTATCAGCAAATGCAAAATCATGAATATTCTGGACTCTATTTGCAGTAGTAGAACTCTGAGCAGTCATTCCATTAATTGAAGCAGGATGTGGAGCACCTTGATACGAAAAGTTATTCCTGTGAAAGCATTCTAAAGCAATATGTCCCTTCTTGCCACGTATTTGACAAACCACGAATCCTTTAGAAGGTTGACCACTATCAGTTCTGAAATAGCAATTAGGTGTTGTATGACCCCTTCTTGTACATATCTGCACTTAGGAGATATAGCAGACTTGTAATTAGTATTTCCAGTCCGGAGTTAACTTTCTTGCTTCCACTTGAGTAATTTTGAGACCCAAAATTTGATGTGATATAAACTGACACACAAATTAAACCCTTTTATTAACAATTGTAGTAAAGATATAAGTAGGGATCGTTCTAGACTGGGGATTAGGAGGGATTGCTAATTTATTTAAAACTGACTTAAAAACATAAAACTAGGTTTAAAAACACTTAACTAGACTCAAAGAACTCAAAACAAACTAAAACAACTCAAAACAACACAAAACAATCAAATAGACTCAAACTATACACTAGGAATTTCTTTGAACGAATTCTAACTTTAACTTGACTCAAAATACTAAAAGACACAAAATGGGACATATTCTAACTAAAAGAAACAACCAAGTAAAGGGGGATTGGGTTTTGGACGAAATTAAAGTAAAAACAAGCAGATTGTAAACTTAAACAAAGTTTGGACGAAATTGGGGTAAATGGATAGGTGATAAGCTAGCTAGAGAGTCATTCTCCACACATGACACATTTGCATACAAAATGATTTCCAGTTGCTTTTCCAATAAACCATGAACCTCAACGCCTCAGATTAACCGTGAACAGCACTAATTAACCCTCAGATTTTCCTTAAGTCATTGAATTGGATGGATAACGCATCGGCAACCAAATTATTCTTCAATAGTCCCCTACATGAACAACATAATAGAGATACAATAAAAAATCATTAAGCTTTGTGAAAATCATAAGCATTGACAAGGCATTCGTAACTATGAACAACATGATACTCCTGCCAGGAATCTACTTAACACGATTGTGACTAGCAACCTCCACTACTTATGAATATAAGTTAATAACGATTAGGTGAAATTCCCTTATATTCTAGCATCAAATTCATGCATGCAAACTAAGCGGGCCCTCTTAATCAACATACAAAAATAAGTTCTGAATCAAACAGTTAAGTAAATTGCATTCATGATTTATGAAATCACAACTGAAAGTAATCAATTCATATTACAAATATGTTCATGGCTTTGAATTCTCCTCATATTAGCAAAACAAAGATAATTAAACTTAAACATTAAAAACAAAGCTTGAATGGCAAGCACATCCAAGGGTCATCTTTCTTCTTCTTTGCTGCGGCACAAGGGTTGTGATGATGGATGAGTGGTGAATTGTGGTGATGGATGAATGTAGGTGAGTTATGGTGAAGGATGGATTGGTATTGTGGTGATCAGAACCCCCAAGTGGTGCGGCAAAGGGTTTTTTTATAGGGATGGGAAAGGCACAACCTAATTAATTTTTGTAAACAGGTTTGATCCCAAATCCACAAGGAAAAAGAGAAATAAATATCAGAATTTAAGAAGAAAGGGAGTGTGGGGTGCGGCACAACTTTGAGAAAAAGGGAAAGAAGATATGTGGCAGATTTTGGAAGAAAGGGTAAGGAGATATGCGGCTAGGACTAGGAGAAAAGGGGAAAGTCATACAATGCTAGGAAAAGGGTAAGAAAGGTGCGGCACAGATCAGGAATGAAATTAGGTCTTCTAGAATCATTTATTTAGTTTCCTAAAATAATTAGATATCCTTCTTGCAGCTGGAAATTAGGTGGTTTAGGGTTAGGAAAGGATTAGGACAAAATAAGGTAACTTTGACTAACATTCCTTCTTTCTTGCTTGCATCTTTAACTTCCTTTTCTTGAATTAATTTCTTTATAACTTCAGCATAATCCTAGCCTCTTTTGGTCTTCAATTTCGTCCATCCACCTTGCTCCATGCATGTGATATCCATTCCAAGCCCAAAACTGCTCCAAAAAACTCCAAAATGTACTTTCTTGCTACTTAGCCTTTTGGACCTACAAACACACGAAAATAGCTTAAAATACTAAGATAACTATGAACTAACAACATAAATGCAAGAAAACAAGTTAACTGAGTCGCATAAATATACTCCTATCATATCAGCATATGTAAAATCTTGAATATTTTGGACTCCATTTGCAGTAGTAGAACTCTGAGTAGTCATTCCATTAATTGAAGCAGGATGTGAAGCACCTTGATACGAAAAGTTATTCCTGTGAAAGCATTCTAAAGCAATATGTCCCTTCTTGCCACATATTTGACAAACCACAAATCCTCTAGAAGGTTGACTACTATCAGTTCTGAAATAGCAATTAGGTGTTGTATGACCCCTTCTTGTACATATATGGCACTCAGGAGATATAGCAGACTTGTAATTAGTATTTCCAGTCTAGAGTTAACTTTCTTGCTTCCATTGGAGTAATTTTGAGACCCATTGAACTAAGAACCTTTCCCATTATCATGAGAAAAGGTAGAACTAAATCTGTTTCTAGAGTTAAACCTGAAGTTGTTGCCTCCTCCATTGTTTCTTCTATTGTTAAAATTGTTATAACTTGGCATTTGATGAAAATTCTTGCCCTCATTATTTCCATAACCATATCCTCTATTAAAACTCCCATCTCCATAACCATCATTGAAATTATTTCCTTGTGACCTTTGTGAATTCGAGCTTTCACCCTTCTCATAGCTTTGGCACTGCCCCTGTGAATGTGAGGAATGCCCTTAAACAGACATTGCAGAAATAGACTGAGACAAACTATGTAATCTAGACTCAATGCTTGTGATCACTCATATATTTCATGCATTTATACCATCCATTTCTAAAGTTTTTGTGATGTTTTTGTGTTAAAATTGTGGCATTTTACCTTACCTTGTGTTAGTGTGCAGTTAAATTTGTTTTAGGATCAATTTCAAGCAAAATGGAGAAAAGGAAATAATAAAAATAAAAAACAAAAGAAATGGAAGTGGAGCTTGTCTCCACGGGTGGTGTCTTTAAAAATCATTTGCCTTATTGTTTAAGGCAATTGACAGCAAGAAAGAATAAAAGCAAGAGGGGACATGGCAAGTGGAGATTGGACTTGTCTTCCATAAAGCTTTTGTGGTGGGGAAAAAGAAAAGCATATAGCTGATTAGTGGGTTGAAGGGACAAGGATAGAGAGGAGAAAAGGAGAGACTGACAGAGAGGAGAGAGCACGGCAACAAGGAAAAACAGAAGAGGAAATAGGGAGGCACACAAACAGAGCAACACAGCAGAGAAGAAGAAGGGAGCACGGCAGAGAGGAAGTCAGGAGCAGAGGAGAGTAAAGGAATGGAGAGCTAGTCTTGTAAAAAAGGGTTGTCTCTTTCTTTGATTCTTCATGGATAATTTCTTATGTATTCAAATAATTATGTGTAACTAATTTATTTTGCTAGAGTGAGGCCATAAGCTGCAACATGAATACGTAGATTTATTTTTCAATTGCTTAAGTGTTGTTACATGCTTGCTTTGATATTTTCAATCACTGAATTAAACTATCTATGTACCTTGATGCTTGATCACCATTAGGATGCTTAGAAAAGTTATCGGATGCAATTTTGAACGAATGTCACGTTAAAATTGGTTGTGCTTCTTGTGATTGAGGATTGTACTCTCCTAAGGTAAATATCATGCTCTTAGGGATTACATGGTTTAACAAAAGGATTTTCACCAAGATTAATGAATCACTCATGTTTATATTTAATCCAAATGTCATGGATAAGTTGCATGTAGTGGTATGCGTTTTAGCTTGAATGTCACAAGTAAAACATACACAAGGAAAATCCAACCTTCAAAGCATGTGTGTTTTCAATTATTTAAGCAATTGGAAGAGCTACGTAGGAGTGTTGTTGGTAAAGGTTGAACTCTAGCATATTGTCAATCTATTTTTCTTCAATCATTTATTTTATCTTGAATTTTCTCATTTACTTGTTTTGTTTAGTTGAATCATTATTCCTATAAACCAATTCCCATTTTAGATATTTGTTTAAGTCACATCCAGTAGTATTTAGTTTCGTCAAATTAGTTTAGTTCTTAGAGTTAAATAAGTTAAATACACAAAAACTCGTAAATTGTTTATATCAGTCACTGAGGAGATCGACCTTGCTTGAGCCATTCTATACTACAAACACTTGTTCTCTTGCAAGAATTTTCTATGGTTTAACCCTTTATTTTACAAGTGGTAAAATCGCTATCAGCTTGCTTCAGCCCCTAGAAGTTGTGCAATAAAATTTGTTAGTGATATTGGTGTTTCTCGAGCCAGAATTATTGTCCTTAATCGTTTCAAATTCTGATAGTAACCCAGATAAAGCAGTAATGACCAAATCATTCTCAGTGACCTTCTCCTCTGCAACTACTAACTGATCTTTAATACCCTTCAACCGTAACAAATATTTATCCACAGAGTCAGATCCCTTCTGTATCATGTGAAATTCAGTCTTAAGCTGATTAATCTTGACTACAGACATAAATGCATAACGTTCTTGGAGACATTTCCATGCTTCATGAGAGGATTTGCAGCCAATAACATAGTCTATGGCTCCATCCGAAAGAGTAGCAATGAGCAAACTCAACAAAGATACATTAGTCTTAACCCATTCTTTGTAAGCCATAGAGACTTTCTTTGTCACTCCAGCTTCAGCAATGATACAAAACTTGGGCATACATTGTGATTCCCTATCAAAGAAATAAAAAAGATCATAACCTCGAAGAACATATTAGAACTGATAATTCCATTTGAAAAAATTATCAACTTCTAGCTTCACAGTTATCATACCCAAAAGACTCTTAATCTTGACAGTATTGAACGCCATATCTTCTTAAGAACATAGAATCTTGGCATACTTCAAGCAAGTATTAACCTTTGGTTTGTTGTAATCAATACACTTCTTGGCAATCGGCCTTTTCAAGTGCAGAAGTCTTAAACAATCAAGAACAAACTATTCAACAGAAAAGAATGGCTATCGGCACTTGTACTCCTTCAACAATCTATAGAAAACAAATTGCATTCAACACATTCTTGGCAATCAGCCTTTTTTGAGTGCACAAATCTCAAACAACCAAGAACTAATCAGGCAATAGAAAGGAATGGCTATAGACCTTTGTATTCATTCAACAATCTCGCAAAAAATGGATGTCAGCCTTAACAGAGAAACTTTCATACAAGAAACCACATCGAAGAAACAAATTTTCACTGCGGCATTTAAGCAAACAGATGGAGTGCAAAATTTAGTAACAAAACCTGAGACTTGAGTTCGTGATCGGAAAACCCTATCAGAGAAACTCCAGCAAATCACCAGTTACCAGAAAACCCCGGCGAACAAAAAGAAACCCTCAGCAATCACAGCGGAAGAACAGCCCCAAAAATCGAAACCTTCGACTCTGATACCATGATAACAGCTATACTAGAATGCAGAAAACCCAGAAGAACAGAAAGAAATGTTAAAGAACAAATGAGAGAAAACAAGAGAGATAAATGAAATCTTGTGTATTGATGGTTCTGAATGACTACAATTGCATTACTAAGGTTGATATATATATTCCCTCAAGACTTAGTAGCCAAGCTACTATTCTAACTATATAACCGACTCTAACAAACCTATCTAACAACCCTACTGACATGGCACTCCAATCACTATCCACTTATGTTGACATGGCACTCATCATTTCTGAATTACATTCAACACTAACAACCCAAATTTAAACCTAACGGCTAAAATAATTAAAAAAATTATTTAACTCAAAATTCACCAAAATTTAGTCGTTTTTCAATATTTATCGGAATCTAAATATTTTTAAAATGTTCATAAAATTAAATTAGGATAGTGTACATAATTTTTTTTTAAATTACTTAAAAAAAATTAGCCCAAATTTATTCCTTAATAACCTTGGGCTAAAAAATTTAGGTCAGAAGAGTTGGAGTAGAAAAACTGTTTCTGAGTTAAAACCTAAATTTTATGAGCTAAAAATTTTAGGTTTTACTCCTGGAGATGGTCTAAGAGCAACTCCACCGTTGCAAAGGCCCCCTAGGGCTATTCAGTATTTAATTCACCCAGTATACAGTAATTGCCCTTAATGAACAGTAACTGTCTTTTGCATCTCAACCCCTACACTGAATAGCCCTGGCAATAGGTAATAAAATATTAGTATTTTTTATTTATAAAATAATACAAAATAATTTAATTTGTAATTTGAGATAAGATTTTTAATCGTTCTCGTTGCGCCACGTGTCATTATCTGAAAAGACAATTATTGGTGATGGATTTCAATAAGATTTTTATCCGAAAAGATATTTTTTAAAATTTTTTATTCACATAATTAATCTCTGTTGTTGGATTAAAAAAGAATTGAATTCCAACACTCCATATTGTGCCACGTGGCACAACGGTAAGATTTCAGAATTTTAAATTGTTTTTTTTTAATTTATAAAGCCGAATAACGTGGACCGTTGATCTCAGATCTAACGACTGAAATTAAATAAGGTTTTAAATTTTTTTTATCGTTGGAAATCCAATAGTCCATAAAATGTTGTCGTTGAAATCCAACGAACATGGGGAAGCCACGTGGCCTCCCCAACAGAAACATTTCAGAAAAGCACCGCGAGCCCCACGTCTGAAACCTTGTCGGACGACGCGCACCCACGCTCACTTGAAGCGCACGCACCTGACACAAAAAAGAGAGAAAATGTGGCCGACGTTGCCCTGACGTTAGCCTTGCATCATACCCACTCCGGGCTCTCGGGCCAACGACTCCCCACAGGCCTCTCTCTCGGGCCCCCTTTCATCCACACGCCTTTGTGGGCTGGAGCATGCAGCTCGGGCCATTGGGTTGGTGGGGAAGCCTGTCCATCGAGCTATTTAGCACGGTGAAGGTGCTCTAAGGGATTCAGTACCAATGAGTAGCTACTTTCTCTAATCATGGAAGGTCAAGCTTTGCTTGATGGTTTATTGGATACTTGCTCCAGATGAGGTGGAAGGTGACTCAAAGATTCTCATTGATTCCATCTATGGTGTCTCAAAACCTTTCTCTCCAGTATTCAAAAGTCAGCTTGCCACTTTTCAGAACATATATTTTTCTGTATTTTTCATAAGGCAAATTTTGTTGCTGATGCATGCGATTGTAAAGATTGGTTAGATTGGTTAGATTTCTGCTATGCTTTCGTGGCACCCTAGGGACTTTTCTATGTAATTTGCTTTTTCTTATTAAAAAATATACAAGACTTCTAATACCATTCAAGCGCACTAAAAAATGGAAAGAGATCATCTCCGGATTTATGCATTCAACGCTCAAAGATCAAATGATCCGGGCATTTAAAATTTGATCCTACAGTAAAAAATTATTATAGCTTTTAAACGTTTTTACTAACTTCTCTGCTTTTAACCGTTGAATCAAATTTTAAAGGCTCAGATCATTTGATCCCTGAGCTTCTTATGCATAGATCCGGAGAGGATCTCTTTCCCTAAAACTAAAGCTACTGTTCAAACTATCTCAAAAGCAAGTTATCGCTAACACGTGTAATATTGTTTCAGTTCAGTTTTTTTAGGAACATTGCTATATTTTGTTATAATAGGCTAAAGCGGCAACATAAGTTTAAAGTAAGAAATGCATGTATGACAGTATGAGAATAACATCTCTAGCAAACCAACTAAACTATCTTGTTTAGCTACTTTAATTCAAAAATCACAAAAAATAATCTAAAACTAACTAACAATTTTTCTTGCTAAAATAACAAAAATATTACTGGCCTTGTTGAAAATGCTGGACTTATTCGAGAGAGTCCAAATGACAGTTTCGTACAGAAAATGCCATTTCATCCACTATTAAATAATAACAGGGACAAGCAAAAAATTTCTTAGAAGTGAGCAATGGGGTAATGGTGTCGGAAGAATCGCCCACATTTGAGCAATAGGGTTGGATGAATGCTTCACTACAACGTGGCTGTGTGGCTCTGGCAACATGTATCAATAAAGATAGAACATCGAGGTTTCACGATGTAGAAGAAAAGAGATAGAAAATTCAGAAGATATTTAGATCAGAATAAATATTGTCTATTACACTTTTCAAAAGAGGGGGTATGCGAAGTTGAATTTAAATCCTCTCCAGATTTTGCAGTCCAAAGTTGATGGACTGCATAATTTGAACCGTTCAAAAGAGGGAGAGAGAGAGATTAGACTTTTGGTTTTTGTGTGGACCAGCAAAATGGACTAATGAGACCATAAAATTTAAAATAAAAGATCTGAATTACTCGATTTGTCGGCTCCAAAATGCGAGATCCGGAGATAGATTTAGATTATGGGAACTTGGACATGCCTTCCTTCATCTTCAAGTATGTCTTTGGCAGCTTTGGTCTGCGGTTATGCCTATTTCTGAGACATTTTTACAGATTACACTTGTACCAATATGGTTGGAGACCCCATGCAACCGAAAGTGTGTTCTTATTTTTGTATTTTTTGAAACTATAAAACAAGTAAATTAAAATACATGAGTTTATCAGTCATGTAGTAACTTCATAAAGCCCAAAGAATTATTGGTCGGGTACGTAAACAGAGGCATTTTTTTAAAAAATATATTTTTACGGGTCATAGAAATTATTTCGCAATTTGAGTAGGTTAATCAAGGTTAGTGCCGGCTATGCCTGGCAATTCGTGACACGACCCGACAACCCGACACAATACGACACGAAATTAACAGGTGTTCGGGTCGACACGATAACGAATCAGGTGTTATCGGCTAACCTAATAAGCACCTGTTAAGATAATGGGTTGGTTCGGGTATATACATGGGTAACATGATACACGATAAGCAAAATATTAATTTTATAATTTTATAACCCTAAAAAAATACTATAATAATTATACCCCAAAATATTAACTAAAATAATTATACCCCAAAAATATTAACTAAAATAATTATAATAATTATATATACTATAATAATTATACCCCCAAAATATTAACTATAATAATTATATATATATATATATTAAGTTTTAAATTAAATTTTATACCCCTAAAAACTATAATAATTATACGTACAAAATAAATAGATTTAAATCTGCATAATAAATATATATATACACACACACACCATTGAATTTGATGGGATACACGAAACTAATTTCAACGATCCAATCGTTAAACTTGTTTGTATATGCTTCGAGATCAAATCAGCAAAAACTCGCAAAAAACAAACATTCAGAGATCAAGTAACGGGACAAAACTTTTCGACGGTTTTAAAACAAAAAATCACGATTTAACGGTTATTTTAACTCCGATTTTGATGATTTTTTACAGCTACACTCGTTGACCTTATATGAATACAATGAATGAATTCGATTTTCAATTTAAAATATGTACACTAGTGGATGAAAGTATAAATAAACTCTAAGTGTTAGTGAATCTATCGTTTTGATGAGATACGAATTCTATGAAACTAATTTCAACGATCCAACCGTCAAACTTGTTTTTATATGCTTCGAGATCGCATATACCAAAAATCACAAAAAACAAACATTCAAAGATCAAGTAATGAGACAAAACTTTTCGACGGTTATAAAACAAAAAATCACGATTTAACGGTTATTTTAATTCCAATTTTGATGATTTTTTACAACTACACTCCTTGACCCTATACAAATATAATGAATGAATTTGATCGTCAATTTAAAATATTTACACAAATGGATACCACAAAATCTTATGTTATACTTAATGAAAGTATAAATAAACTTTAAGTGTTAGTGAATCTATCGTTTTGATGGGATACGAATTCTATGAAACTAATTTTAACGATCCAACTGTCAAACTTGTTTGTATATGCTTCAAGATCGCATACGCCAAAAATCACAAAAAACAAACATTCAAATATCAAGTAATAAGACAAAACTTTTCGACGGTTATAAAACAAAAAATCACGATTTAACAGTTATTTTAACTCCGATTTTGATGATTTTTTACAACTACACTCCTTGACCATATGATTACAATGAATGAATTTGATCGTCAATTTAAAATATTTACACAAGTGGATACCACAAAATCTTATGTTATACTTAATGAAAGTATAAATAAACTAAGTGTTAGTGAATCTATCGTTTTGATGGGATACGAATTCTATGAAACTAATTTTAACTATCCAACCGTCAAACTTGTTTGTATATGCTTTGAGATTGCATACGCCAAAAATCACAAAAAATAAACATTCAGAGATCAAGTAATTAAACAAAACTTTTCGACGGTTATAAAATAAAAAATCACGATTTAACGGTTATTTTAACTCCAATTTTGATAATTTTTTACAGCTACACTCCTTAACCCTATATGAAGACAATGAATGAATTGATCATCAATTTAAAATATTTACACAAGTGGATACCACAAAATCTTATGTTATACTTAATGAAAGTATAAATAAACTCTAAATGTTAGTGAATCTATCGTTTTGATGGGATACGAATTCTATGAATTTAATTTTAACGATCCAACTGTCAAACTTGTTTGTGTATGCTTCGAGATCGCATACGCCAAAAATCACAAACTTGTTTATATATGCTTCGAGATCATAACTGTCAAACTTGTTTTTTTATTAGGCTCTTATTTTCGAGTGTAGATGTAGTACTTAAATGACAAATATGTTTTAATGTTTTGAAGTAATATTTATGTGGTAATGTGTGGTATGTGCAAATTTAAGAAAATTTATATTTTTCTTAACGGTTCATAACGGGTAAAGTGACCCGACCTGTTAAGGACCCGTTAAGATAACAGATGTGACACGACACGACCCGTTAAGATAACAGATGTTACACGAAAACGACACGAACACGACAAATACGATCACTTGCCAGGCCTAGTGCCGGCACAAGAATTTTATTACCATGAGAACGTATTAAGAAAATAATAGTATAGATGCTGTGGTGTATTTTATATATAAAAGGAAATATGGTACGTCTGTTTGACCAAAAAGTCAGAGAAACCACATTATTTGTATTATATTCTATCACACGTTTTTAATAGAAATTATACATGCGTATTTGTATAGGTGAAACGCTACCTTTATTAGATCGGTTACACATACTATACTTTTACAAGCCAAAAATTATTTTGTGCTCTGATGTATAACAAGCATTAGAAAAAAAATCGCGAAAAAGAATCCAACAATAAAAAATCCTACAACCACAAAAGTAAGTTTATAGATTCAATTGCATAAAAAATCCACTCCCTATCACCTATTTTTTTTTTTCGTAGAAAACCTTTATTGACATTTAATTTATTAAGAAGGCATGTGCTAGGATCTCTTTTTGTTTTTTGTTTTTATTTTTTACTAAGAAAAGAAAATTAGAGCACACAACCCCTATTCTCTACTCTTTATATATGTATATATTTCTCTTTCTATAAAGATAAAATCTTGAACTTTCAAACAAGAAATGAAGGAAAAAAAAGGGGAGATAATCCTTGTCCATCACCAAAGTCCCATATACCAAAATTAAAAGCTGAATCCGAGCAATGAGGAGGGTGTGATCCCAAATTTGAAAATTAAAGGGAAAAATATAAGTTTTTTAGCCAAAATAATCTCTGAGATTTGTATAACTCCTCATTTTGGCTCCCGAGATTTGAAATCAATACAGTGGTTCCTGAGATTTTCCACCATTAATCATTTTGATCATTCCGTGAAAAATATCCACTAGATAAGAATAAAATGACAAAAATACCCTTAATTTTTGTCAAATCATTTTGACCTATTGTTTATTGAACTAAGGGTATGTTTGTTATTTTGATAATTATTTAACATAATGTTTCACGGAAGGAACAAAATGATTGATGATGGACAATCTCAGGGACCACTTCTATTGATTTCAAATCTCAGAGACCAAAGTGATGAGTTATGCAAATCTCATGAACCATTTTGACTAAAAAGCCGAAATAATATCCAGTAATAGCATCTTTGGTTTGTCACGTATGGAAGAGATACTCATTAGAAGGTGTGCAATTAAGTGTAATTAATAGAAAAATGTGTAGGACTAAACATAAATAATCAGTATACACATAGCATCAATATATCTTAGATCATGCGTGTACATAATTTGGTTTTATTCCCAATTGTTTCAGGCATATATACTTTTCAGATCACATAAAAGAAAAAGCATATCTTTCAGATATTTGTTAATTTGCAGACATAAAAGAAAAGGCATTATGTCTTTTTTCTCCTTTCTGCCCTAAAACATAAAAGAAAAAGTTGATTGAGATTAAACAGTATGATTGCACCCATTTCTAATTTCGTTTAAACTTTTTTTATACAAACGCATTAGAAGGAGGGAGTGAAAGAAATCAAAATCTAGAGATATCAAATATTATGAAGTGAAATTTCTTAATCAATTAAATTACTGTTCGTTTAATTTTTTTAAGCAGAAAAAAGGTAGAGAGAACATTTTTAATTTATATTTTGATAAGATTTTCTTTATATATAGCTAATGCTATTAAGCAGGAGAGTTTTGGAGATCCTCAAATCACATCCGTTCATCGAACATCATGTTGAAAACTTTTTTATTTAAAATTGAATATAAACAATACCTGACAAAAACTGATCGCACGATGTACAATGAACGGATATGATTAGAGGATCTCCAGAATCCTTACAAAGAGGATCCGGATGTTATTTAACATTGTGTCATTCATGAGCTTTTTATAATCACAAGAGTCTATTTTTATTTAAATTTTCTGAGTTAGAAAAGGAATCGTGTGAATTTGAACAATGGATAAAACAACGAGAGATCGATACATGGCAATATATTAATGGTGTGTTTACCAATCGGGAGTGCAATGGAGAGAAATGGAATTGAATTCCTCCCGAAGCATTCCGCCGTTTACTAGCAATTGGGAATCAGATTTTATGTGGGGTCCACCCAATTTTAGGAGTTCAATTCCAGATTTTCCTGGAATTGGATTACCTCTGTAGAGGTGGTAATTGAATTCTGGGTAGAGGGCTCCATCACAAATCAAAGTTTTCTACCCAAAATACCCATGTATATTCCTAAAACAACTCCTACCTTCATCAATCACTCCCTTCTGTATTTGTTTCTCTCACAACATAGACCACCCTACCTTCGCAATCTGAAATGATGTCGTAGCACTTAACGACGAATGCCTGCAATTTGGAACAACAATCGCCTAGGGTTTGAAACGATGCCACAACGACGACCATGATTTGGAACAACGAACGTCTAAATCCTCAAGGAAATTGCGATTTGCACACCCAAACAGAAGAGAAGGAAAGAACTTTTATCACTTTCACCCTGAAAAATTGGATTTTTTTTTTGTTGATGGGGTGGGTCATGGCTTTGTGGTTCCTCTTGAGATTGGATGGTGGGGTGTGAATACTGTGTATTGGGCAACATCCATTGGACGAGAGTTTGATGGTGAGTTTGAGCGTTTTGGTCAAGCGGTTGCAAACAAAGATTGGAAAGAAAAGGGGAAGAGAGAGAAGGAAGTAAAATTTGATTTTAGTTTACTTTATGTTGGTATTTCTAATAGGGTTTAGGGTGATTAAGAGTTAGAAGCAAATAAAAAATGATTCTTTTATATCAATTTGAAGTAATCTATGTGATTAGGAAAATTTAAAAGTTTTATAAAAGATGTTTATACCATATTTAGGGCCTCGTATATTTGGGCCTTGGGCCTTGTATTTGGGCCTCACACTAAAGCCCATACTTTGTAAAAGAGGAGGAGCCCCTTATTCTATAAAAGGGGACTCCTCCCCTCATTCTAGAGGGGGCAAAAAGAGCCAAGCCTAAGAAGGCTAAGAGAAGCTCTCATTACATTCAGGAGAGACCTGACACCACCGAGGTCTCTCCTCATCCCTCTCAAAGCTTCCTCACACCCCTTAAGCTCTAAGCTCTCTCTCTCCCTCTTCAACAGAGAAATACAATACAATCAGTGTGGACGTAGCCCAAACCTTGGGGTGAACCACGATAACTCTTGTGTCATTTACATTTCATGCAGATTCACGGTCGGATTTACGTTGTACCAAGACCATCCAGTTTTGTGCATCAACATTTGGCGCCGTCTGTGGGAATCGCTACAAAAAACTATGTCGGTTCTCTTTCATTTTTTTTCACCTCTGCCGTGATTCTGCAGAAACACTAAACCAAAATCTCAGCCCATCTTTCTCTCTCTAGAAACCCAGAAATGGCCCAAAAATCCATTTCCAAAACCACATTCAAAAACAAGTTTTAGAAACAGCCCATTGGGCATGCCAAGACACACTCTCTCATTCTCTCTCATCACTCCAGTAGAGTCGAGACAAGACGAAGAAGACCAGAAAAATTCACCTCTCTCGTCTTGCCTATCCAATCTCAAAACCCTTTCTTTCTGCACAAAGAGCGACGCTCGACCTCATGGACCTGCTCCGACCCAATCTATCCCGGGTACGGATCCTGGAACCCACCAACCGCATCTACAAGCACCGCCTGATCTCTTCCGACGACTCCATCTCCGGCAAGAAAGGCACTGGTTCTGCCAAATCTAGCAAGGCAGATTCAGGGAATCAAATCTCTCATCTCTGTCTTGTCTCTCTACCTTGATCAATGACGTGATGGAGCTCAAGGCTTGGATTGGTTAAATGATGGAGGAACTCAACGTCGGCCTCTGCAATAGGAGCTCGGCAGTGACAGGATCCCGACCTGGTGACTTGTACAGACACCCAGCGCACGACTCAGGCGGGTCGACCAGGTCAGAGAACCTCGCCAGGTCCGACTGCCTGGATTGATACGGGGCTCCGGCAAGAAAAGCAACACGAAAGGGCGGCGAAATCGAACGGCTCGATTGATACAGAACGGGTCAACTCAGAAGGAACTCGGAAGAAGATCAGGCTGGGGTAGGCGAGGGTTTGGCGCTGCCAAGTGTGGGAACGACGGCAGGCTGGGACGAAAAATTACGTTTTGTTCTCTAAGGTTGGCGCTGCTGCGTTTATTTCTGTTAAAGAGAATGAGGAGGACGAGGCCGGCGAAGCTTTGTATTCCGGTGGTGTCCCCGGGATTTGGGTCTGCTCCGCCGACGCCGTCGACGACAGGTTGGAGATAGGTGATGGAGGATCGCTACTCAGCTAGTCTTAATCTTGAAGGTGATCCCAAACAGCTTTGTGCGGAATTGTGAGAGATCAAACAATTTCATTTCCCAATTTCTCCCAGAAAGTTCACTTTTCTGATCTTTCCGAGAAAGATCGGATTTCAAATTTTCAAAATTCATAGGAACTGTTGAAAGCCGGGAGGATCACATCACCGACTCGAACGGCTGAGAGTCAGAGAAGAAGCAGTAAAACTTTCGATACTTGACGCTACTCGGCTCCAGATCGAATAAGCTCTACTGGATTTTTCCCCTTTTTTGTGATCTGCTACCTTCTCAGTAGCCAAACGCTGGGAAATTAGCTGCTGCCATTTTTGTAGTGTTTGAAGTTCTCAGATATTTCTGGATCGTCAACCCCGACTCCGACGATGAGGACCACCGTGATTCCAGATATTTCTGCACTGCTTCTCTGCCCATCTTCAGCCCAATTCTTGGTCTGACGGTTCTCTGCTCATCCCCCGACTCTCCTCGGCCGACTCTGACTCCAAGTCATCCGCATCAGAGGGCGTGGTCATCGAGGAACCCTGGGCGTTTCGTTCCCCGAGCAAGATCGCGAGTTTCTCTTCTTCCGAAATGAACGACACTAGTCCTCTTGTCGTAGATGTGCAGCGCACGACGCCTACCACTCTTACGACGCCGTTTTATTCGTTGCCGGAAACGTACTTGTCACCGGGGATCGAAAATTTTGCGAGCCCTTTGAGCCAGGCGCAGAGGGAGGAGAGGGATGATAGCTCTATAGCTGCTCATAGCATATCCGGGAGGTTCCCTTCGGTCTCTTTGTTCAAGGAGTATAAGAATGCAGCTATGGCGATTCTAGAGAAAACAGATTACCCTATGATTTATGGGCATCATTTCATCAAAAAGTCAGGGTGGTAAGTTCTCAGATGGACGGGGCGCATGCGACCGGCGTGAGAAGAGATTCAATAAACCAGCAGAGAAAAGGAAAAAGGAGAAATGATGGCTATTGCTGCTAGTGGCCTTAAAAGCTGCTTTTTGACTTTCCAGAAGATGTTGTAAAGACAAGTCTATGCCTCCGCCATTTGCAATCTGCAAAAGTAAAGCAAACTAAAGAGCACTTCACTTTACTTTTGTCTGCCATCTGCAAAGGCTAATGCACCTGGACCTCAGCAAGAGCAAGAGAATAATAAATGCAGCGCAAGGAAAAGAGAAAGAAAAGGGAAAGTAAAAGCAAAGCAAAGTAAAAGAGCAAAGCAGAAAGCATGGCTACCCTTTCAACATGAGATTTGCGGTGGAAAAGAGCAAAGCAGAAAGCATGGCTACCCTTTCAACATGAGATTTGCGGTGGAAAAGAGCAAAGCAGAAAATATGGCTACCCACTGAGATAATTACAAAAGTAGAAAAGAAAGAGAAAAACAAAAGTAAGGAATAAACATTCCACCAGAATGATATAAACATCTGTATAAACCCCATCAGAGGGTAATAATACAAAAAAAAAAAAAAAAAAAAAAAAAGGCAAAGTCCAAAATTAATGGGCTGACATGTTGTGGAGGGCAAAGGCCCATAGGCTTGAAATAGCACCACCCAGGTCATCACAAGTACGCCTAGTACTCCAAATTATACATGAGCACTACTCATGTCATTCATACATAAACATTCATGAGCATCACTCATGACAATCATACATAAACATTCATGACCATCATTCATGTCAACATTCATGAGCATCACTCATGACAACATCCATGAGCATCACTCATGTCAATCAACATAAACATTCATGAGCATCACTCATGTCAATCAGCTTCAAAAGCTTCATTTACAGAGCTCTAGCTTCAAAAGCTTCATTTACAAAAGCTCCAGTTTCGAAAGCTTCATTCACAAGAGCTCTAGCTTCAAAAGCTTCATTTACAGAGCTCTAGCTTCAAAAGCTTCATTTACAGAGCTCTAGCTTCAAAAGCTTCATTTACAAAAGCTCCAGCTTCGAAAGCTTCATTTACAGAGCTTCAGCTTCAAAGGTTCACTTGCAAAGCTTCACCTACAAAGCTTCAGTGCAGGGTATACAAATACCGCCTCCGAACAACCGCCACTTCGGCCCATACATGGATTCCATTTGAAGTCTCCAGCCAACAGACTCTATTGACCGAAGACTTGGGGGACTACATTATGTACCATATATTGGGCCTCAACTGGGCCTCATAAAAATACTTGGGAGACTCTAGCCCATCACTTATGTATTGAGGAGCGAGCCCTTATTCTATAAAAGGGACTCCTTCACTTTTAGAGAGCACTCATGAAAAATACTTGGGGGACTTAGCCCATCACTTATGTATTGAGGAGCGAGCCCTTAGTTTATAAAAGGGACTCCCTCACCACCATTAGAGAGCATCGCCGCCTACTGAGCAACCGTCTCACTGCGAGCATCAACTCTAACCCATCACTTATGTATTGAGGAGAGATCCCTTATTCTATAAAAGGGACTCCCTCACCTTCAAACGCCACAAGCCAAGCCAACCAAGGCAACATAAGCTACAAGCAAAGCGGCCTCACAACATGTGCTACTTCTAGTTGAGCATCATTTCAGATTGGGCACCGCCTCATATCGAGCATCAGTTCTAGACGACATTTAGTTACTTCGGCCCACACATGGACTGAATTTCAAGTCTCCAGCCAAAAGACTCTCTTGACTGAAGACTTGGGGGACTACTGTTTATACCATATTTAGGGCCTCGTATATTTGGGCCTTGGGCCTTGTATTTGAGCCTCACACTAAAGCCCATACTTTGTAAAAGAGGAGGAGCCCCTTATTCTATAAAAGGGGACTCCTCCCCTCATTCTAGAGGGGGCAAAAAGAGCCAAGCCTAAGAAGGCTAAGAGAAGCTCTCATTACATTCAGGAGAGACCTGACACCACCGAGGTCTCTCCTCATCCCTCTCAAAGCTTCCTCACACCCCTTAAGCTCTAAGCTCTCTCTCTCCCTCTTCAACAGAGAAATACAATACAATCAGTGTGGACGTAGCCCAAACCTTGGGGTGAACCACGATAACTCTTGTGTCATTTACATTTCATGCAGATTCACGGTCGGATTTACGTTGTACCAAGACCATCCAGTTTTGTGCATCAACAAAAGATAAAAAAATTATTCTCTCTAGTAAAAAAATAAATAAATAAAAGAATAAAAGTTTTACTAAAAATAATTAGCATATAAAATCAATTAGTTAAAGTAGGGGTACTTTAGTAATCATATTAATTGTCATTCCGATTAATGTGAATTAGTAAACAGTTTATATATATCAATGTCATTCCTACTCCGATTCTAGACAGTTTTAGTAAACAACTCCGACAGAAATCTGATTCTGATTTCACCTTATTCTATTTCCTCATCAATTCAATTCATTTTCGATTCAATTCCTCTCAATCTGATTACAAATTAGTAAACGAGCCATAAATGTGAGCTATGCACCCATTCCCAGAAAAATATTACATATTATATATATATATTCTTCTATTTCCCCGCTTTTTCCAATTTGCCTTCACTTTTCAATACACAATATTGACACGAGGAGGGCAAAATAGTAATTTTATATCTTTTGAGAAAATGACAATCATATCCCCAATTTTTCTATTTTACCCTCACTTTTGATACACAATATTTACATAAAGAGGGCAAAATGGTAATTATGTAATATTAAGAAAAATATGCCCTTATTAAGAGATCCCATCATCATTGTCTCATACTCTTTTTAAAAAATTAAAAAACTAATCACACTCCTTAATCATATCCCCATTTTCCTATTTTACCCTCACTTTTGATACACAATATTTACATAAAAGAGGGCAAAATGGTAATTATGTAATATTAAGAAAAATATGCCCTTATAAAGAGATCCCATCATCATTGTCTCATACTCTTTTTAAAAAATCAAAAAACTAATCACACTCCTTAATCATATCCCCATTTTCCTATTTTACCCTAACTTTTGATACACAATATTTACATAAAGAGGGCAAAATGGTAATTATGTAATATTAAGAAAAATATGCCTTTATTAAGAGATTTCATCATCATTGTCTCATACTCTTTTTAAAAATTTTAAAAACTAATCACACTCCTTAATCAAAAACAAAAAAGAAAATGAAATTGTCCACACAAAGTGTATGCTCATCTTCTTGTATATATAAAGAAAAGAAGGGTGAGACTGAGACTGAGTGAAAATGACAAATGATCGGTACAGTGTTTCACGTTGGGGTTATTTATTTGTTTTTGGTAAATGGGATTTCAGAAAAATGTTCCCTTTGCCAGATTACTGTGTGTGTGACAGTGAGTGAATTTTTTGATCTTGCTCAGTCTTTACTTGAATATCAACCTCATATTTGCATCTGTCTAGAATACCGAACACTCTAATATATTGTTAAAATTATATGACAAGAGAGCAGTTAATCGCGTCTAATTTTTTAAACATATGTGATTTAAGCTAATCAGCCGGAGAAGTGTGCATGTCCCTCTGCACATGAGGAATGAAAATGGTTAGACAAATGCCTAGAAGTTAGAACTCATGGTTCTCCGGCGTCTAACGACAATATCAAAGGAATCGAAAAGTGACACTAGAACAACTTTGAAAGAGGGATAAAGCAGGAGCGTGCAATGCATTTATAATTTTTATGCTTAGTTAATTTTTCTTTCCTCTTCACTAAATATAGCAAGTGCTTGTTCATAAAGTCAGTATCGAGCCTGATAGGTAATCTCTTCGAGCTATAATTTTTCTGAATTTTTTGTTAAATAGATAAGCAAGTTAGTTTAATTAGGTTAGAAATGTCTTATCCATGTATACTTTAACTTCCAACAAAATAGAATTAGTGTCTTCTCAAGTTCTTCTTTCTACATTTTACCTTCATAATGTGTCTATTTTATTCATTATCAAAAAGGGAATTGTTATTAGCACTTCAAAAATTTCATTCTACACTCCTCACAAGTGTATTTTTCTTTCTAATTATAGAAAGTTTGGAGTGTCAAATGAGATTTTTAGAGTGCTAATAACAATTCCTATAAAAAAATGAGTATATAGACATAAAAGATTCTGTTTATACCATATTTAGGGCCTCGTATTTAGACATCGTATAAATACTCGGAGGACTTAAATGTAATTATGTAATAAAGGAAGGGGCAAATATGTAATAAGTGAGGAGTCTTTATTCTATAAAAGGACCCCTCACCCTCACAATTAGGGGAGACCTCATTCTCACCCTCAGAGGTCATTTCTGGAGCCTTCTCACCCCTCTCACATCTCCTATCATTACAGAGGTTCTCTTCCTCACCTCTCAGATAAATACATAATTAGTGTGGACGTAGCCCAAACCTTGGGGTGAACCACGATACATCTTGTGTTATTTACATTTCTTGCAGATTCACGGTCGGATTTACGTTGTTCCAAGACCTCCGGTTTTATGCATCAACATTTGACGCCGTTTGTGGGCATCGACACGAAAAACTATGTCAGTTCTCTCTCAAATTTTCACCTCCGCCGTGAATCTGTAGAAACTTGGGATCAAAATCTACGCTCATTCCACATCATCGTTGAAATCAACCCAGCTCATCAAGTTCCAATTCACTTGGGATCAAAATCTACGCTCATTCCACATCATCATTGAAATCAACCCAGCTCATCAAGTTCCAATTCTCACCTGTTTCTGTGAGGTTCATGAAAAGAGAAGATGTGGAAGAAAATCTCTCAGAACTCAAAGTGGTTTGTTAGTGATGAGGAGGGAGATCAAAATCAAAACTCTGGTGGGTTCATCATCGTGCCCAGGCCCACAAGCCCAATGTTAAAACAACAAGCCTCATCAGTTCATTTCTCTCGGTCTTAGTCTTCCTCGCATGACCCACCTGGCCAGCATCCAGATCTTGTGAGTTCGGGTTCACCATCGTCTCCTTAGTTGAGAGAAGTCGATTGTCAACTCCGCCTCCGCGTCCCTGCCTCTCAGATTTGTAGATCCATTGATGGCGACGTCAATGTCATCATCGTCAGAGCGGATGACGCTACCATCTCACTTGGAAAAGCTATCTCGCAGATCTTGAGAAGTGGGTGGTGCAAGAGATTATGAGAATTCACAGATCTGGCAGAGGAAAATGGAAATGACGGCATTTGAAACAGTGGGTTTTGATTCGTGAGAATTCGCATAATCTGTTCAACGATTTGATTCAGAGAATTTCCACTTACGTCTCTTCTCCCGATTCCACCTCTTCCTCTTTTGCGACGGTGAATGTGAGTTCGGGTTCGAATTCCGTTCCTGGAGTCATTCTTCACCGGCCCTCTCGTTCATCTTCTTCGATTCCACTTCTTCCTTACAAAAAGGCAGGACTACAGCAAGCCCATCATCAGAGGTGCATGATGTTTCCTGGAAGAGGTCAGATGATTCCCATCATGAATGCATTTGATCTGCCTGCTAAGCGTGCAAGAAGTCGTAGAAATGGAGGCATGGTTGCCATTCACGCCACCGCGAAACTTCCCGGGCTGCCGACAAAAATCGGCCTGAAACCGCATTCAGCGAGGGCCTGTTTGAAAACATGTTTGACAGGCTCACGGCTCACTGAACCAGGTGATCAAAAATACGCCCAGTACTCCAAAAATTATTCAGCAACCTACCGCTATTACCACCAACCAGGTAATGAAATGTACAACCCGTACTTTAATATCATTTGGCAACTCGCCATTCATGCCACCAACCAGGTGATGAAATGTACAACCCGTACTCTCCTTCATGCTACCAACTAGGTGATCAAAAGTACGCCCAGTACTCCAAATTATACATGAGCATTACTCATGTCATTCATACATAAACATTTATGAACATAACTTATATTAATCATACATAAACATTCATGAGCATCACTCATGTCAACATTCATGAGCATCACTTATGGCAACATCCATGAGCATCACTCATGTCAATCAACATAAACATTCATGAGCATCACTCATGTCAATCAGCTTCAAACGCTTCATTTACAAAGCTCTAGCTTCAAAAGCTTCATTTACAAAAGCTCTAGCTTCAAAAGCTTCATTTATAGAGCTCCAGCTTCAAAAGCTTCATTTATAGAGCTCCAACTTCAAAACTTTACTTGCAAAGCTTCACCTACAAAGCTTCAATGCAGGGTATACAAATACCACCTTCGAACAACCGCCACTTCGACCCATCATGGATTCAATTTGAAGTCTCCAGCCAACAGACTCTATTGACCGAAGACTTGGGGGACTACATTATGTACCATATGTTGGGCCTCATGAAAAATACTTGGGGGACTTAGCCCATTACTTATGTATGGAGGAGTGAGCCCTTATTCTATAAAAAGGACTCCCTCACTTTCATTAGAGAGCACCCATTATTCATGTACTGAGGAGCGAGCCCTTACTTTATAAAAGGGACTCCCTCACCATCATTAGAGAGCAACGCCGCCAGCTGAGCAACCGCCTCGCTGCGAGCATCACTCATAACCCATCACTTATGTATTGAGGAGCGAGCCCTTATTCTATAAAAAGGACTCCCTCACCATCATTAGAGAGCATCAACTCTAGCCAATCATTCATGTATTGAGGAATGAGCCCTTATTCTATAAAAGGGACTCCCTCACCTTCAAACGCTGCAAGCCGAACCAACCAAGGCAACATAAGCCACGAGCCGAGCAGCCTCGCAGCGTGTGCTACTTCTAGTTGAGTGTCATTTCAGATTGAGCACTGCCTCATATCGAGCATCAGTTCAAGACAACATCTAGTTACTTCGGCCCACACATGGACTGAATTTCAAGTCTCCAGTCAACTCCAGCCAAAAGACTCTCTTGACTGAAAACTTGGGGAACTACTGTTTATACCATATTTAGGGCCTCATATTTAGACCTCGTATAAATACTCGGGGGACTTAAATGTAATTATGCAATAAGGGAAGGGGCAAATATGTAATAAGTGAGGAGTCATTATTCTATAAAAGGACCCCTCACCCTCACAATTAGGGGAGGCCTCATTCTCACCCTCAGAGGCCATTTCTGGAGCCTTTTCACCCCTCTCACATCTCCTCTCATTACAGAGGTTCTCTCCCTCACCTCTCAGATAAATACATAATCAGTGTGGACGTAGCCCAAACCTTGGGATGAACCACGATACATCTTGTGTTATTTACATTTCTTGCAGATTCACGGTCGAATTTACGTTGTTCCAAGACCTCCGGTTTTGTACATCAACAGATTCTACAACTCTAATAATAGTTAATTAGGGGTGGAAAAGTTATTTGCTCCTTGTTAGGGACTTTAGGCTAAGTTGAACTTGCGCTTTGGTGGACACCTTTTAGCTTTCCATGGTTCGTTTGCATACGAAGTTCCAAGATACCTCGAAAGAATTAACGTGTCTTATGAAGTATATTGGTTAGATCAATGACTCAAAGATATCATGATTAGGCAAATGATGACTTGCCTCTTAAAGTTATAGGAGATCCAAAGGAAACCTAAAGGAACCGTTGAAACCCTAGAAGGATGATTTCCCTAAGGATTCAAAACTGCCTGCACTTAGAGAAGTTGATGCAACAAGCAGGGAAATCATACCTTTCACCTATGATTTCCCTGCTTGGTGTAATGCAATCCTGAGTCATCTTTGTTTTTTATCTCTGTTCTATTCTGTACCTTTTGTATCGAGTTGATCATTCCCTTTTATAGGTGGAGGGTGTCTTTCCTAGGTTTCCCTATGGAATCCTTTGGTTTCTTTACTTTATCTCGTTTTGGCTAAGTCTTCATCTCTCTTCCCCCTAGCGCAACTATGACTTTCCTTTTTAGCATAACATTGATGAACGCATTTGCTCCCATGAAGACATTTCGCTCGATCTACCTAGAGCACCCTCTTCCCTGGTTAGCTTTCCACACAACCGCTACTTTTGGCGACAAGCCTCATTGTTTTCCATCATCGTTCTTATGTGTGAGCTGGGAAAGGAAAAATCATTTGTTTCTTCATGAGTGGACGCCTTGCACTAGGCTTTCACATGAACCAGAGGCTTTGGATTTTGGTTTCTTCCTAATTGGGTTAGTTGGTTTGCTAAGAGAAAGGGAAACTTAGTTTGTTCTCTCCTAAACTCACCTACGTGGGATTCAAGGTTATGGGCCTTGATCCTTGGTGCTCACAAGCAGCCCAAAGTCTTCCATAATCTTGATTCCACATAAACTTGATAAACTTTCGTAACCATCCACATCACGATCCACTTGGCAAGCCTTGGCACGTGGCTTAAGCTTACGCGATCATGTATCATAGTTAGCATGATTTGTACGTGACAATGATGTCGTGTCAAAGCTTGGCGTAGTGAATATGCATAAGCTTGGCATGATTATCCAAACGCTTATTCCCTGATTTATTATTTTATTAGCGTGGCATTATTGTAAATATTCTCGATCCACACTTATGCATGTGTTTAAGCTTGACTTGGAATATCTTACAACAATAGGGCTTTGAGATGTAATTGGACTTGCATGTGCAATTTTTAGGCCCCAACACTCCAAATAATACTTTATAGGGCGAGCACATAAAGACTCTTTACAGGTGGCACTAAGTAGCTAGTTAGGGAATAAAATTATCACCCTCTATACTGAAATTAGATCGAGCATGTTTTCTTAACAGAAATGAGAGACTGAAAAAATTAGAGAACTTAAAGATATGAGACATACGGAAAAAAATCGTATTAGGTAGTCTTTGATTTCGATTTCATGTAAGTAGACATTTCATCGAGCTATTATTCTACTCTTTCACATTCCCTCCTCTCTTTTACTCTAGCAAGAAATGACTATTCGGGTCCTAGAAGAATTGGTAGCTTCCTAACACCACATACCTATTAGTTAATGCTTAATAGTATTACTGTATTAGCCACAAATTAACCTAAATTAAGATGGCCGACTAGAAGTGCTCAATTAATTCATTGGGTTGTCAATGGGTACCAATTAAGATTTTTTAGTTTAATTTCATTAGGGATGACACTTCATCTGTTAAACCTGATAACGGAAGATAACCGTCCGAATGGAGCGAATTTGGAGATGAAAATTCGGGCATATTTTGGACATGGGAAAAAACCGTGAATATTATTCGCTACAATTTTAGATATGGTTATAGAGGTTCTAGATCCCTATCCGTCCCCGAATTCGTCCCTAAATAATATATGTTATATATAATATAATGCAATATGATACTATATATATAATATATGTATATTCACGGAACCATTACCCATGAGAATGAGAAAGTTGCATTCATGAGAGAGTTCGAAGGTTTTGACTTAAAACTAATGAAAATTCAATGGTATTGATGAGAGAGCTCAAAGATCAGCCAACATCATTATTGCTTCGAATTCAATGCTTTAATTTTTATACTCCACAATATCCCTTCATTTTATACATCATAAACTCCAAGTTTATCATCTCTTGGCAAGAGTTTGAGAGTCAAGGAGTTGGTGCATATAACGGTTGTGATGACCCATCCCTAATTTTCACTGTAATTTCCATTTTCGTTTGTGTAAATTGACATTTTTACCGTTTTTGGAAACGTGTAATCTAACGTGGATATTGTTTTCGACTACTATTTATTTTTCCTAGTTTCATACTTAAATTGTACTCGTTGATACAAACACGTGAGCGCATGTTAGATTCGAAACGAACTGGTAACGAAAAAGTTATGCTCCGTTAAAGTACGTTAATCACAGGTATTTTGTACACGCACGTACAAATTTTACAGTGTTTGAAACACTGAAAGTCATTCAATCCCACAAAAAGGGGATTCGTGTTCCCTCTCCCTCACACAAACAGCCAATCACTTTCCCCCATTTCCTTTCCTCTATTCCTTTTTCGATTTCCTCTCCTCAATTCCTTTTTCGATTTCCTCAAAAGTCTTCACCATTATTTATGAATCACCAATCATATCACTCCCTCACATCTCTCACCCAATCAGAAAGCAACTCATTTTTTCTCTCTTTTCTCTTTCTCCTTCGCCGAGCTCCTTCACTCTGCAACTCACTCAAACGAACACCAAACCTCACCAAAGTGATTTGAAAATTACATGGTCGAACTCCTCTTGTCACTGCGACTTTGGCCATACTGTTTCCCGTTCGACTTTGGTTAATCTTCAACATTTGAAGCTGTTGTATGTCACGGCTCACATTAAAGGTTATCCAATCTCCAAAATTTACATCGATTATGGGGCGACGGTTAATATTATGCTCGTATCCGTTATGAATGAGCTATGATGATCTAACGATGAACTACATTTATGATTGGATACTCACAAGTGGGAATTTTGACGGTCGAACTACATTTACGATTAAGACGTATATCTGCTTTGAGTACTTGTCCAATATAGTCTGGTGCCAATTTGGCGTACTTATACTCTTACGAATATAATCACCGTGACCAAACCCGGCGCCGACAATCCGTGAACTTTGCAAAACTAGCAGTCTTGTCTTCAGGCTCTAGAACCGGAAGACCGAGACGAGTTCCTTCCTCGGCCGTAGTCGCAATATTCAGAAGTCAACAGCGTGCCCAACACAACATGAACTCGTTTTACTCACTGGCCGAGCTTGGTTGTCGAGTTGGCACGCCCTGCACACAACCGAATGATGTAGTTAGCTTTTTAATTACTCAGCCCGCGCGCCACGTAGGCTTAGTAGTTTTTAGGGTCAACATATTCATACATATTTGTACATGCTCATCTTACTACACCTCGGTGTTAGTACTCACCCTAAGGTCAGGGCTAGTCTTTCACGTGTATGTTCACATCTGCACCGTTCATTCACCTTATATCCAAGTTAGGTGCCAGTCCTGTCGGATAGATTGTATTAGGCAATTCCGACTCGTATGTGACCATGCTTTTGCACCAGCCTTCACATGATCGTAGTACTAGAGCGTATTGATTACACCCAGTCATGTTCGTGTCAGAAATTGTCTGTACAAACATGTGTGTCAGCTTAGATGGATGAGCACTTGTTTATACTTGATACTACTGTGGCATTTGATATATCATGACTTGGCATATTTCTGGTTATATTGTTGTTGTATAGTTTTTTACATACTTATGTAGCATGTTTTAAGGAAACTATACTTGTTTTACAGCGAGGGATTACTATGTTTGAAAATAAAGGTTTTCTTACAAACGTTGTTTTGCTAACCCACTCAACTTTGTTTTTCGCCCCTCCTGGACCTAGATAGTTGTACTCTTTGTGGCGTTCAAGGAACTTTCGGCAGTTCTGACATTATCTCTGTTTAGAAGTATGAACTTATCCACTGTTGTGTAATAAGTGTACTTTAGCTACTTTGACTACTACTGTAGTCGTGCTATCTATTATGCCTTGAATAATTGTAGTGGGTTCTTCCCTCGACTACGCACTCTTTCACTATTTAGTTTAAATTAGTTATAGTTTGCTTTTAATTTATTCACCTTTTTCACATAACTTACACTTATGGTTACGTCACCTTACTGTGACGGCCATTATGCTTCGACCTTCGTCGGTCGAGGTATGTTAGCTTGATATCAAAACATAGGTTTAGACAGTCATGCACTTCCTAGTAAGTTTTAACTCTTGTTTTCTTATGTCAAAACCATGCCACATTGTAGAGAGCCACATGTTCCTGTTAAGAATAATTTTCTGTACTTTAGGCAGTTTGGTGAGGCTATAACCAATGTTATTCAGTTTGCATTTTGTCCTCCCTAGAGAAACACCTTGGATATTGTATCTCGCCTGAAGATAAATGATTTCTATGGTAATGAAGGGTATGAGAAATCCGAGATTTGGCTCGACCATGTTGTAAAGACCTTTCGAGTCATGCAGCGGCAGAGAAATCTTCCAGTAGAAAGATGGATCGAGATAGCGACTTGGTTCTTTCATCTAGGAGCGGAATCTTGGTGGCTCAGGAGTCACGCCCATGGTCCGCTGAGGATGCCATGAATTGGGATATTTTCAAGCATTTATTTCAGACTAGATTTATTCCTCCAGAGTACTTAGATCGTAAAAATGATGAATTCTCATATCTGAGGCAAGGTAAGATGTCAGCCATTGAATATCACCAAAAGTTCATAGATTTATCACCTTACTATCCCAAGATTGCTGCTAATCCCAGGGAGATGCTCCGTCTTTTAAAGAGGGGAACTTACAAGAAACTGCGTTCTATGGTAACTACTACTTCCTACCTATCAAGAATTCTTCGAGGTTTTACTTTGGGTTGAAGATTTGGAGTATGCTCATGATGACAAGGTTGAGGATGATGACAAGAATGCCCAGAGGAACAGTAACAGGAGGCAATCATCACTTGGTCCACAAAAGACTCATAACTTTAAGAAAAGCAAAAACAGCTCTGGATCATTGAGCGAGGGTTCAAACTCTGGTACACCTTATAGAGGCGGTGGATCCACTCGCAGTTCTCGTTTTTAGAGTCAAGGAAAATCCAGCAGTTTAGGTGCTCAGCTTTGTCGCAGGTGTAACACTCGTCACTTTGGCGAGTGTAAAAAAGGAAATAGAGGATGCTTCACTTGCGGACAGATGGGGCATATAGCCAATAATTGTCCTCAAAATCAGAGGAATTAGCCTGCTAATCTACCACATGCAATCCCCCTACAGCAGTTTCCAGAACCTGGTACCCATCAACAAACAGGTTATGGTGAAGCATTCCACTATTAGGGAGATGTAGCCTCGCACCAAGAAAAACCATACTAGTACACACCTGAGGTTCCCAACTATCAGGAAGGTTATCAGCAGTTTCAGGGAAACTATACGCCATATTAGGGTGGTGGAGCACAAATGTATACTGGAGGGCAATATCAGAACCTAGACATAGTGTCTAGTAGTAGAGGCACATATGGGCAGGCAAATCCACCCAACCAAGGTCAAGGCAACCAAGGACGAGGTAATCAAACTCAAGCAAATAGGGGTCGCGGAGTCAGGCTACAAGTATAGGGAAGAGTCAACAACATCATCATACATAATGCTCAGGCTAATCCGAACTTGATTATGGGTACGTTGAATGTTCTAGGCCACTTTACTAGAATTTTAATTGACTTACACATTTAGTTATTTCCCATAAGTTTGCACAAACGACTCAACCACACCCCGATTCCCTCAGCTACGAGTTGGAGTTCTCGATGCCTAGAGGTGAAATCTGTTACGTTAGCTGGGAGTATCAAGGATGTCATGTCCTTATCAAAGATGTAGTCATGTAGGCTAATCTTGTTCTTTTGGATAAGGTTGACTTTGACGTTATCTTGGGCATGGATTGGTTACACTACAATCGTGCCAAGTTGGATTGTTATCAGAAGGTTGTTACCTTTCACCGACCGGACATGCCTATTGTCATGTTTGTCTACAAACGTAATGGTCTAAAGCATGGAATTATCACTATCATGAAGGTGAGGCGATTGTTAAGGTTATTTTGCTCATACAGTGCTAGCGGAAGAGACTACTGCATATGTGGAAGAGTCAGAGTAGTCAGACACTTTTTGAACATTTTTTCAAGGATTTACCTGGCTTACCACCAGATCGTGAAGTGGAGTTCACCATCGACCTACTTCCAGGTGCTAATCATATTTCTCTTACACCTTACCGTATTGCTCTCGCGGAGTTAAGGGAACTTAAAACCTAGTTACAAGAGCTCGTTGACAAGGGTTTCATTCAACCGAGTACTTCTCTTTGGGGAGCCCCAGTCTTGTATGAAAGGAAGAAGGACGGAATTTTGAGGTTATGCATCGATTATAAGCAATTGAATCAGGTGATGATTAAAAACCGTTATCCGTTACCACGTATTGATGATCTCTTCGACCAGTTTAGAGGTGCATGTGTGTTCTCGAAGATTGATCTAAGGTTTGGTTACTACCAATTGAAGGTCAGAAGATACACCATTTCGAAAATAGCTTTCAAGACTCGATATGATCATTATGAGTTTCTTGTGATGTCGTTCGGGTTTACTAATGCACCAGTAGCTTTTATGGACCTGATGAATCGGGTATTTCATCCGTACCTCGACAGGTTCGTCATTATTTTCATAGATGACATTTTGGTGTATTGTAAGAACAAGGCTAACCAAGCTAAGCATTTGCGTCTGGTCTTGAAAGAGCTACGGGAGAATCAACTGTACGCCAAGTTCAGTAAATATCAATTCTGGCTGGATCATGTGTCATTCTTAGGGCACATGATATCGACTAAGGGTGTACTTGTGGACCCTTAGAAAGTAGCCGCCGTGGAGAATTAGGAGCAACCTTAGACAGTTGTGGAAGTACAAAGCTTCATTGGTCTCACTGGCTACTATCGACGCTTCATGAAAGACTTTTCAGCCATAGCACTACCTCTGACAAAGTTGAATAGAAAATGAGTTCAGTTTGTGTGGAGTGAAGAATGTGAACGTTATTTCAAACAGTTCAAGTACTTTCTCACCCACGCACCTGTCTTAGCACTTCCCGACAACAGTAGAAACTTCGAGATTTACAATGATGCGTCTCTTAATGGTCTTGGATGTGTGTTGATGCAGCATGGGAGGGTGATTGCGTATGCTTCATGATAGTTAAAACCTTATGAGATGAATTATCCTACTCATGATCTCGAGTTGCCAGCTATCGTTTTCACTCTGCAAATATGGAAACACTATCTTTACGGGGAAAAGTGTAGGATCTTCACTGATCATAAAAGCCTAAAGTATCTCTTCACTCAGAAAAAGATTAATCTCCGGGAACAAAGGTGGGTGGAGTTTCTCAATGATTATGAATGCACAATCGAGTATCACCCCGGTCGTCTGAATACTGTAGCTCATGCTTTTAGCAGGAAACATCATGCCCGACTTAATAATCTTTATGCAAGTCGTATTCCTCAATTGACTGACCTAAGGTCTACTAGAATAACTTTAAAAATGGATCAACGTGGAGCCCTATAGTTTTCAAGTCAGACCGGTTCTGTAAAATCATGTTCTCGAAGCCCAGATGAATGATGCAAAATCTCAGGAATTAATACAGGCAGTGTCAAACGGGAAAAAGAAAGACTTCAAGATTTGAAGGCCCGATGGTATGCTAATGCAAGGTGATAGGATGTATATGTCACGTGTTGAGGAACTAAAGAAAGAAACGCTGGATGAAGCGCATATTTTAGCTTATGCGATGCATCTCGGGAGTACCAAGATGTATCATACTATCCGACCCTTCTACTGTTGGCCTGGTATGAAAAGAGAAATTGCAGAGTATGTGAGTCGCTGTGCAGTTTGTCAGCAGGTCAAAGTGGAAAGAAAGAAACCATTTAGGTTGCTACAACCACTCCCGATACCCTAGTGGAAATGGGAAAATATCACGATGGATTTTGTGTACAAATTACCTTGTACGCGAAATGGTTATGATGGTATCTAGGTAATTGTTGATTAACTTACCAAGTCAGCACACTTCATACCCATTCATGAGAATTACTTGTTGAGTCAATTGGCCGAATGGTTCATCTCTGAAGTTGTTAAGTACCACAGTGATCCAGTTGGTATCATTTCTGACTGGGACCCCCAATTTACTTTGAAGTTCTGGGTAGCTTTTCAAGAAGCTTTGGGATCGAGATTACTCTACAGCATCGCCTATCATCCTTAAACTGAAGGGCAGTCAGAGAGAACTATCCAGACATTGGAAAACATGTTGAGATCATCAGTTCTACAGTTTGGAGAAGCTTGGCACAAGTGCTTACCATCGATAGAGTTCACCTACAATAACAGCTTCCATTCTAGCATTGGTATGGCACCATTTGAAGCGTTTTATGGAAAACCACGTCGTACCACTATGTGTTGGTCCAAAGTTGGTGAAAGAGTTTTGGTGGGCCTTGAGATTATGGATGAGATGACGCATAACATTCAGGTGATAAAGGCTAACCTGAAAGCAGCCTAGGATCTGCAGAAGAGTATTACCGACATACATTCCACTGACAACATTTATAAGGTTGGTGATTGGGTATTCTTAAAGCTTTCACCGTGGAAAGGTGTTGTACGATTCGAAAATAAATGGAAGCTCAGCCCTAGGTACATCGGACCGTACCAGATCGTTGAACAAGTTGGTGAAGTTGCATATTGACTCGCTTTACCACTAGAGTTGTCGAGGGTGCATAATGTGTTCTACGTGTCGATGCTACGAAGATACGTCTCTGATCCATCACATGTGATCCCTCTTCAACCATTAGAGATCAATCCATATTTGACCTATGGCGAGGTACCAACGACGATTCTTGATTGGAAAGATAAATTTCTTAGGAACAAGACCATTCAGATGGTGAAAGTCTTGTGGAGGAACCACTCAGTTAAGGAAGCCACTTGGGAGACAGAAGAGTGCATGCGAGAATTGTATCCACGTCAATTCTTTGATTATGATCTATAGTCAGTGTTAAAATTTCGAGGACGAAATTTTCTTAAGGGGGTAGATTGTGACGACCCGTCCCTAATTTTCACTGTAATTTTCCTTTCCATTTGTGTAAATTAACGTTTTTACCCTTTTTAGGAAACGTGTAATCTGACGTGGATATTGTTTTCGACTACTATTTATTTTTCCTAGTTTCATACTTAAATTGTACTTATCGATACGAACGCGTGAGGGCGTGATAGACTCAAAACAGACTTGTAACAAAAAAATTACTCTGTTAAAGTACGTTAATCACAAGTATTTTGTACACGCGCGTACGGATTTTACAGTGTCTAAAACACTTAAAGTCATTCAATCCCACAAAAAGGATCCGTGTTCCCTTTCCTTCACACAAACAACCAATCACTTTCCCCCTTTCCTCCTAACCATTCCTTTTTCCGGTTTCCTCAAAAGTCTTCACCATTATTTATCAGTCACCAATCAGATCACTCCCTTACACCTCTTACCCAATCAGAAAGCAACTCATTCTCTCTCTCCCTCGCCGAGCTCCCTCACTCTGCAACTCACTCAAACGAACACCAAACCTCACCAACGTGATCTAAAAATTACATGGTTGAACTCCCCTTGTCACTACGAACACAACCGTGTAACCAGATCGTGATTTGACCGAGTCTTGGAAGTTGAACTTGGAAGGTCCGAACTCAGGGAGTTTGAGTTCAACGTTTTTAGGCTGAGTTGAGGAGATTTGAAGGTCGGGGAAGCTCTCTTACAACTCCCTGAGACTCCTAGATTAGTTTTGGTAAGAAGTTGACGTAAAAAACACAAGGTTTCGAAGAGTTGAGCTCTGTCCACTTTTTGGACTCCAAAAAGGTATAACGCAACTTTACTCTTCATAACTTCATTTCCATATAAATTTTGTGAAAAATGGTTGAGAAATGAAGAAGATACGAAGGTTTGAAGTTTGTAGATGGCGGTGAACCAGACTGCGGTGGATGGCGGCGATCGGCGAGGAACACCGGAGAAGATGACGGAATATTCTGTCAAAGTTGGTGGAATATTCTAACGGCGTTAGGTAACGTCGTTAACTTCTGTTAAGCATTTAACGAAATATTCCTAACGGCCGTTAGGCCTTCGTCAGCCTCTGCCTGCGCATGGTGGAGCATGTGGCCGTGCCATAGCCGGTGCGTGGCTACGCGTTCGACATCCAAAAATTTTCTGAAAATTTATGTAGGTCCGTGACGTCGATTAGATCAATTTCATGTAGTTAAACCCTAGGTTTGAGCAAACTATGAGGGTTTTATTTAAGTTTCCATACATGTGTTTTAATTAATTTATAAATAGTTATTTCACATATAGGGGAAACATGTCCCGAGGACTTGAGGGGTCAGGCAAGGCTCGGGGGCTACGATCCGACGACATACTTATGAGTGGGCAATTTATTTTATACCTATACATATTTATGGTTTTTCTAAATGCGTATTTACTTCACTTTTACGCTTATATTGTTAAGTATTCGTTATTGTGATATTAATTGTGATAAATTCTGTTATATGGTTGGGATATTACTGTCATGACATTCATACATATTTGTACTTGCTCATGTTACTGCACCCCAGTGTTAGTACTCGCCCTAGGGCCAGTCCTTCACGTGTATGTTCACATCCGCATCTTTCGCTCACCTTGGATCCAAGTTAGGTGCCAGTCCTGTCGGATAGATTGCATTAGGCAATTCCAACTCGTATGTAACCGTGCTTCTGCACCAGCCTTCACGTGATCGTAGTACTAGAGCGTATTGATTACACCCAGTCCTGTTCGTGTTTGAAACTATCTGTACGAACTCGTGTGTCAGCTTAGATGGATGAGCACTTGTTTATACTTGATTATAACATGATTATACTATTGTGGCATTTGATATATCATGACTTGGCATATTTCTGGTTATATTGTTGTTGTACGGTTGTTTACATACTCTTTGTGACATTCGAGGAACTTTCGGCAGTTCTGACATTATCTCTGTTTAGAAGTATGAACTTATCCATTATTGTGTAATAAGTGTGGTTTAGCTACTTTGACTACTACTATAGTCGTGCTGTCTATTATGCTCTGAATAATTATCGTGGGCTCTTCCCATGACTATGCACTCTTTCATTGTTTAGTTTAAATTAGTTCTAGTTTGCTTTTAATTTATTCAACTTTTTCACATAACTTACACTTATGGTTACGTCACCTCACAATGACGGCCAACATGCTTCGACCTTCGTTTGTCGGGGTGTGTCAACGGTTATAATGTGTCAACTGAACGATTTTTTTTTTTTTTTTTTTTTTGTATTGACGAAGATTGATATAACTGCTAACCGATGGAAAGTCCACTAGTCGGTGGATATGGTTATAGATAATACCTGATGGTTAATTAGCGATTATGGATATGTTAATTTTTGTTGTCATGAAGATGAATATAGCATTTCCGTCCCTAAACCGAACTGTTGACATCCCTCGATTTCACTTGACACCATCATCACTATCAATGTCACCTTCATATTATATACGGTGATATCAAATTAAACTAGTCTTTACGGGTTATTAACAACCTAATAAATTGATTTAACACCTCTACGACCAGCACCCGGTCTCAAACTTTGAATAACGCGATGAAAGTACAAGTTGATTAGGTCCCATTAACAACTACGTTAATTATGCCACCTGACTTATAATATTTAAACATCAAAGTTGAATTGAACCCTAATTTTGAAATGTCTCATATTATTATATCTTTCCAGAAGAAGGCGGACGCTGTTTACCGACTTTTCTGGTCCATTTCACAAGTTTGTCCAACATTTTCTTCTTTCTTGGTGAAATGTCCAACATTTTCTTCCATTGCTGAGTCTACGACTGTTTCAGCAAGTGGAGTTTATCACTCATTTTCTTTGATAGTTAGTTAATTGTGAGTCACATCCCTTTCCAAGTTGCGTTATTGGGGATCTTAACCAAACTCTCGTTCACATCATCCTCAACTTTCAGATGATCAACTCCTTTCATTCAATTTCTGTCATGGTCAGTCTGCGTATTCGTCAGCCTTCGTATGGTTTCTTACGTTCACATGATATTATACATATGAGATGTCGCATGTTACATGCATGCATTGATGCATCAACTGAATGCAAGTATTCGTCAGCCTTCGTATGATTTCTTACGTTCACATGATATATTATACATATGAGATGTCGCATGTTACCTGAATGCATTGATGCATCAACTGAATGCAAGTTGTTTATCTCCATTACATAGTAATGTACTTAATTAAAAGGGTGATTTTGTAAAAAAATCAATAAAAAGTTACAAAATTAACAATAGATCAACAATATTTTTGTTAATTATAAATAAGTCAATCATGTATTATGATACTTAAATGCATTTTTTAAAAATTATAAAATTTGCCACTATAGCTGACACCCACTTCAACTAACACTCTCTTTCTCATACTTTTATATTTGGAATAAGTCAATACGAATCAGATAATGCATTGCAGTGTACTTTTCCTTATTTTGTTTTTTACATTTAGATTCAGACATTGCGTTGCAGTGTCCATTTATTGGTTTCGTTTTTTTCCATCACTCACACACCTCCTACATGTTCCATTATATGTTTGGATTCAGACACTGCAATGCATTGTTCGTTTTTAGGTTCTGTTTTTCACTTTTGGATTCAGACGGTACGTTGCAGTGTTCGTTTCTTGGTTCTATTGTTTCCATCACTTACATGTCTCTTACACTTCACACCTCACGCGACTCCTGATTTTTACATTTAGATTCAGAAACTGTAATGCAGTGTTAGTTTCCTGGCTCTATTTTTTACATTAGATTAAGACACTGTAATGTAGTGACTCCTCCATGTAAATGAAGGGCGAGAGAGAGTGATAGAATATACATGTTCTAACTAATTATAGGATTCATGTCCTCTCAAGATTAGTTCCATAGGAATAGAAATCCAACTGCCAAAGCCTTTTCCCCCGCCTCTCTTCCCCCTCAACTCATCTTTCTCCCTCGTAACCTCACACCCCACCGTTGCTAACCAACCCCAAATTCAATTGCATATCATCTGTGCTCTAAATTTGATTTATTTTTTCGCTATCCTTTACTATTTTAGCTTTTTTTTTTGTCGCTTTCCTCTTCAGCTTTGAGATTTCTCTCTCTATAATTCTTCCCTAGTTATAAAAAGATCTTTGCAACCAAAAGACATTGGTCTGCATGACCCCTCTCTTTGTTGTTTCGTTAACATCAGCTAAGATTTTAAGGTCAATGGACTTGCAATTGAAGGATGTGGCAATGTTGGGGCTAATTTTGGAGAGGCCAAGGTGAGGGACCTGCAATTAGTGTTTGTGGGTTATGTGAGTTGCGGCAGTGTTGGGGCTGATTTTGATGTGGGGTTGAATTAATTTGGAATTTAGGGAGTTGGTGGTTAGAGGTTGAGAGCTTCGAAGTGAGGAAGAAAGAGAATAGTTGAAGGGAAAAGAGGAAGGATAAGAGATTTTGGCTGTTGAATTTGTATCAATGGATGAGATCCATTGGTTTGAAGGATCTACACAAAATTGATCCGAGGAGGATCTAAATTCATATTTATAATAGATTAAGCCCATATGACATTGAAAGAGAGAGAATGATAGAATAGTCAAATTCTAACTATTTATAATGACGTAAAGCCTATGGGGCATTCATCATTTACCTATTCATAATTAATAAAAGGGTAAATTACATAGTAGCCCCTCAGGTTTGAGGTCTATTGCAATCTTATACAACATCTTTAAAACATTTCACTTTCATACCTCAAGTACTATTTTATTTCAATTTCATACAACCGTTACATTTTCCATCCATGGATCTGTTAAATGCTGACGTGGCTGCCACATATATGCCATGTGGATGCCAAATGTCTACCACGTGGCAAATAAAATAATTTTTTATTATTTTTTTTAAAAACCTGAATTTTCTCAACCAAAAAAAAAAAATAAAAAATAAAATGAAACCCACATCTGCAAGAAGAAGAAGAGGAGGGAGGAAGAAAGAAAAAGAAAAAAAAAATAGAAGCCCACTGCAAGAAGAAGAAGAGGAAGAAGAGGAAGAGGAAGAAGAAGAAGAAGAGGAAGAAGATATCGGGATGGGGGGAGGGTCGTTGGGCGCGGGGGGGGGGGGGGGACGGGAGGCGGGTCGTCGGAGGAAGAAAAAAAAAATGAAAAAAAGAAACCCAAATCCGCAAGAAGAAGAAGAGAGAGGAAGGGAGCTGGGCGCGGGGGGAAGAAGAAGAAGAAGAAAAGGGAGGAAGGGAGCTGGGTCGGGTGGGGAACGGGAAGAGGGTCGTCGGAGGAAGAAAATAAAAAAAAAAGAAAAAAAAAAAGAAACCCAAATCTGCAAGAAGAAGAAGAGGGAGGAAGGGAGCTGGGCGCGGGGGGAAAAAGAAGAAGAAGAAGAGGAAGGAAGGGAGCTGGGTCGGGGTGGGGGGAGGGTCGCTGGGCACAGGGGGGGACGGAAGGGGAGGAAGGGAGCTGGGGTCGGGGTATGGGGAAGGTCGCTGGGCGCGGGGGGGGGGGGTGGGACGGGAGAAGGGTTCTTCTTCTTCTTGTCGCTGGGGGAGGGACAAATATTTTTTTTTCTTTTCCTCCTTATTCTTCTCCTTCTTTTCCTCCTTCTGATCGCTGGTTGCAGATGTGGGTTTCATTTTTTTTTTTGGTTGAGAAAATTCAGGTTTTTAAAAAAAAATTAAAAATTATTTTATTTGCCACGTGGCAGACATTTGGCAGCCACATGGCATATATGTGGCAGCCACGTCAGCATTTAACAGATCCATGGATGGAAAATGTAACGGTTGTACGAAATTGAAATAAAATAGTACTTGAGGTATGAAAGTGAAATGTTTTAAAGATGTTGTATAAGATTGCAATAGACCTCAAACCTGAGGGGCTACTATGTAATTTACCCTTAATAAAAATATATCTTTGATTAATGAAGTCCAAAACAAAACAATGTCATTGATATATGGCTTAATAATAAAGTTTTTATTGACTTTTAGCTAAATAACCTTAATTAAAAATCATTAATTCAAAGTGAGAAATTGGCAGTAAGGTACATATTCAAAAGGAAAATCCCTGAAATATTCTAGATTAAATTTATTACACCATTAATAAGATGTGTCCACATCTTTAAAAAATTGAACTCTTCATGGAACCTCTGCCACGTCACAGTTTAACGTCAATTCTTGTGTCAACATTATAAAACATTGTGCCAAAAACATGAGGTGGTACAGAGTTTATAGAGAGTCCCACCTTAAGAGAGTCCTCTTAACAATTCTCCTAGAATTATTATTCTTTCTAATCTAAATTACATATTAAGACCATCTTCAATGAAGATGTCAAATTAGATCATTTTAAGAGGAGATGTCAAATACGCCAACTAGGACTAAAAGACATCAATGTGTTATCACTACTAGAAAATCTTATTTTGCCGACAAATTCTAAGCCGACAGAGTAAAATTTTATCGGCACAAAAGTCCTCTACCGACTAAAATTTTAATTTGTCGACTAAATATTCAAGCCAAAACCAATTTATAGCATTAATTTTAGCCGAGAAAATTCGAATGTTAACCGACCATCATTTTGTCGGCATAAATGCAATGTCCCGACTAGTTTAATTTTGACGGGTAAATTGTCCTTCCCTGCTATCTTAGAATACTAGACGACGATTTCGGGGCAACAAAAAATATTTCCTCGGCTGAGGGTAAAACTATTAACCAAAAATGAGGCGCGGAATAAAAGCGCGGTTTCAAAATAGAAGCGCGAAGTTAGAAAAAAAGAAAGAAAAGAATTAAGCGCTTTAGTCAAACATGAAGCTGTTGTCTCTCCGTCCCACTCCTTCTCCCTCTCCCTCTCCCTCTCCCTCTCCCTCGTCGCTGCAAATACACAGACCGACCGACTGCCTCCTTCCGCTGGAGATCGAAACCGGCGTCAAATTCAAAGCCCTCGAAAAGGTTTTTTTTTTCTTTCCCTTCTAATTGTCATCTTCAATTCTAGTTCTGGTGCATAAACCCATCAGTTGTCTCTGTAATTCTCTTAAGGTTTTCAATTTTCTTTTTCGATTTGTTTTGTCAAAATTGAAATGGAATTTGTGGGCTTGAATTTGTATTAGGTTGCGAGCCTATTGTGTGTTATGTTTATTAGGGTGGATAAAAAAAAAAACCATCAAAGCTGCCAAGAACTCGAAGGTCAGTGATCTCTTTAAGTGATTATCTTCCTTCTCCTTTCTAATTCTATGTCTGCCAGTTCAATTTGTAGAATTTAATATAGGGTTTTAAGTTGGAAAATTTAATTTAACCTTTTAAGTTGCAGGGCTTGGTGTATACGACAATTTGGATTATTAATTTTGATTGTTGATCCACTTCCTAATCCCCACATGTTATTTGTGACTCGACCGAACACAAAGGGGCGAATGTTTTGTGGAAGGGATTGAGGAACAGGGCGAAGGTTTTGGAATCTGCACTAGATGATGCTGATAGTAAAGATTCGTGTAATGCCACATCTCAATTCTTTTGTTCCAAGTAATGTTGTAATATATAACTTTTTCAATTGTGGCTTCCTGTTATCTATGATTGGTTGTGATGTTAATGTTAAATTACATTCTTTTTGGTGTTCTAGCTATGTTGATCGTGGTTTCTGGTTTTGATTGTGACCAAAATTTTGTTGTGGTTGAGTCTTAGTTTACTATGTAACACGCAGGATCCGACATTGAAGAATGTTGCAAGGCAAGTGATGTAGAGAAGACGAGAGCTGCAACTGCAGTTAATAACATCTTGTCCGGAGTTAATGGCCATATTAGTTTGTGGGAAGAGATCCAGCTTATCAGGGGTAGGCCTTCTCAGTTCAGCCTTAATTTTATCTCTTACAATCTTACTAATGATTGTACTTTTTGTTTGCTTTGATATGGTTGTGTTGCCTTGCAGAACTGATCTGCACTTACCAGACATGCCTTTAGTTTATGCAAGTGATGCCTTCTTCAAATTGACAGGTAACATGTACAATGTTAGCTATTTGCTAGGATCTCTCTAAACCATTCTAAACTCCATGTTGTTTGCAAATCTTTTGAATAATCCAACATATGTAGTTGTTACACAACTCATATGTAGATGTGGTAACATGTGCAAGTCTATATTAACTTAGTCTTCTCTTCATCGAAATTATAATAATAATACTATTAAATTAGTCTTGTTATTTTTATTCCAGGTGCGCCTGATTGAAGTTAATGTAGTTGCACTTGCTTATGAGGCTGGTGATGGTGAATTTTATCTCAAGTATATCGTATAAATTATCCCTCTGTTATGTTTTCTCATCGGTTCCTAACTTGTGTTACTCTCCCATTCAGCTGATGACAAGAATATATTGTATATTTTGTCCCCCTATTGTGCACAACACACTGAGCAAGGAGCTTTGTACAGGTAAGTTTGATTGTGCTAGGAATATATGGTATGTTTTGCTTTCTCTGCCTTGTGTTTATTCCAAGTACATGGACGAATAGTTTGATTATGTCTATCCTAGACATGAGCAAGGAGCATTGTGTAAGCAATTTTGATTCCCCAATAAGTTACAATTGTCGTCATTAATACAATTTGATCAAGTTGTGAGAAATTTTTTATGTTTGAGGATTTTCTTTGTATTCTTGAGGGCTACTAATTAATCCCAGAGTTGAATATCTTTTAATTATTATTACGTAACTTATTGTACCTTTTTTCATTCATTTTTATTTGCATCTTATTAAGGGATTAAAGAGTACCTCTCAAATGGCAGGTGGTCTGAGATGTTGATTGCAAGGTTTGAAATATCTTTTACTATGTGCTTGATTACATGAGTACATGCTTTATCATCCAAGATGCAAGTGAAATTCAAGTCTGACTATATGCTTGATTACGGGATTACATGCTTTCTTGTTGACAAATTGGTTAAGTTTTCATTGTTTAGTGTAACTATGGTGTTAATTGCAGCCCATCCCCATTTTCTAACAGATTGTTATGTTAAAGTATCTTCAATTGAATGTATCTTTTTCATGATGTTGTGTGAATCAGTGCAGCTCCATAATGTTATTACTTATAGAAAGATTCCTAGCTACAATTTGATTGTTTCGGTTTTAAGGATGCTCTTTCTTATGTTGTCATACATAATAATTACGATTTTGTATTATTTTTGCAGGATATTATTGCAAAGCTACTGCTAAACCGATAATTGAGGAATGGGAGTAGAATAGGATTATTGTATAATATAATACTTTGTATAACCATTGTACATATACATATTACTAATCAAAGCAGCATTATTAGAAATTATTTTGTGTGTTTTCAAGCTTTTTTTTTTAATGAATTAAAATTCTTTCCTGACAAAGCTAATTTTGTCGATAGAGTAAGGTAGTGCCGACAAAATATCTTTTCCGACGAACATATCTTGTTGGCAAAACGGTGCATTTTTTAGGCTTAAAAATCCTTTTCCGACATAATTTTTTGTTGGGGTTTAAGAATGCCGGCAAAATATGTTTTGTCGGGAAAGAACCACTTCATAGCCGACGAAATGTTGAATTTTGTCGGCTAGAGTCTTGCACGACATGCTTTGCGTGACAAAATGGCCGACAAATTTTTTTGTCGTGAAAGAGTCTTTACCGACAAATTTTGACTTTTGCCGACAAATTCATTTTATCGGTAAAGTCAAAATTTCTAGTAGTGTATCCAAGGAAGATGTCATATATGACGTGACAGTTAAGTCATTTGACGCCTCACTTTCTAGCTATCTTTTTTTATTTTTTTATATTTTTTTACAGCAAACAAATATGGAGTCAAATGCTTTTAATTTAATTTTTTTAATGCATGGGTCTTAATGATAACTAATAAGATGTGAACTAAAATCAAATTTATTTATTTATTAATAGTTATAACTATGAGCCTAATATATTAATAAAATAAATTTTGACACATCCAATGGAAAGAAAGAGAAATACTTAGGAGATTTGCTCAAAAGTGAGACTCTCCATGGACTATCCACCAACTTATGTTTTTGGCATATTTTCCGTGCAAACATTATAAAACATTGTGCCAAATACACGAGGTAACAGAGAGTCCATGAAGAATCCTACTTTTAGAGTCCCCTTGGCATTTCTCTTTAAGTAACTAAATAAGCCTAAACACATATAAATATAGCCTTCTTAAATCAGAAATATCTAGGGTCGAAAGGGTTCCAAGGGTCTCTACTGTAAGTTGCTCTCCTTCATTTTCTTTATATCTTGTAGTTTAAATTTGGACATAGTTTAAATATCAAATAATTTTAGTTAGTGATAAATTTATTTTCTTATAAATTTTTTCACTAAAAATTTTTAGTTGGTAGCAGAAAAATGGAAACTATTGTAACTGGAGACCAAGTTGATTTTGACCCAAGTGCCCCTCCACCGTTCAAGATTGCTGATATCAGAGATGCAATCCCCAAACACTGCTGGGTAAAGAATCCATGGAGGTCTTTGAGTTATGTCGTTCGGGATTTTTTGGTCGGTTTTGTACTGTCAGCCATAGCCAAATACTCAGACAGTTGGTATGTTTGGCCAATCTACTGGGTTGCTCAGGGAACCATGTTTTGGGCTGTGTTTGTCATCGGACATGACTGTGGCCATGGAAGCTTCTCAGACTCTCGCTTGCTGAATAGTTTTGTGGGACACATTTCGCACTCTTCCATTCTTGTACCTTATCATGGCTGGTGGGTTTTCGATATATTTCCTTGATCACGTCGCCATGTTTGACATATTAAATAATATGTTTATGTTGCAAATGATCATTAACAGAAGATGGACGTGTTAGTGATGTTGTTTACAATGTGTCTTATAAATGTGATTTCTTAAATTACTGTACTTATCAACATTACTTCTTAATGTAGCAGGAGAATTAGCCACAGAACTCACCATCAGAACCATGGAAATGTTGAGAAAGATGAGTCTTGGGTTCCTGTACGTGTTTTACTTATTTTAGTTCTCTTGCTATGCAACTTCTGTTGATATTCAATATTTCAATTTCTTAACTTGGTTATTATTTATTTTAGATGACTGAGTCGCTCTACAAAAGTTTGGATAATAGCACAAAAACGTTGAGATTCACAATTCCTTTTCCGTTTCTCGCTTATCCTGTTTACCTGGTGAGAGTTATTTTAATTATGGGACTAATCTGTCTAGCTAGTTAAACAGTTTTGTTGAGGGTTTTATTACTTGATCATTAGTTGTTTAACTTTTACATTTTTTTTGTCCGCTAATGCAGTTTTTTAGATCTCCTGGTAAAGAAGGATCTCACTTTCATCCAAGCAGTGGCCTATTCTCCCCAAATGAACGATTAGATGTTATAACTTCAACTGCTTCTGTTGTTCTAGTGGCTGCTTTGTTTTTGTATTTCTCCATTTTGCAGGGCCCTATTCAAATGCTTAAGTTATATTTTGTTCCTTATTGGGTGAGTTTGATTCTAAAAGTCTTGTTTAGTTGGTAATATAATACCATAATATCGAATTAGGGTTTTGTTTTCTGTAATTTGATCATGCACTATATTTTCACAGGTTTTTGTGATGTGGTTGGACATTGTCACCTACTTGCATCACCATGGTTACGAGACAAAGCTCCCTTGGTATCGCGGCAAGGTAAACATATTATGTTTATACTGTCAATAGATGTGTTTTACATCGCGTTTATGTACATAACAATTGTTTATTAAGATGCTTTATTAATCCTTTTCTTACATTAATACCCATGTAGTAAAGCGTACTGACTTATTTTATTTTATTTTTGGTGCAGGAATGGAGTTACTTGCGAGGAGGGCTTACAACCGTTGATCGTGATTACGGAATGTTTAACAAGATCCATCATGACATTGGTACCCATGTTATACACCATCTGTTTCCTCAAATACCACATTATCACCTGGAAGAAGCAGTAAGTGATCCCTAGCTATCACTTGATGAACTTGCATATTGATTTTGTCTTTGCAGTTGTTCTGTAACTTTTGGTTTACATCCATAGCTACTTTTGCAGACAAAGGCAGCTAAGCCGATTCTAGGGAAGTATTATCGTGAGCCCAAAAATTCAGGGCCAATTCCGTTTCACTTGCTCAAGATCTTAGCTACAAGCCTCATCGAAGATAACTATGTCAGTGACGATGGAGGAATTGTTTTCTATCAGACAGATCCTCAGCGTCTTAAATATTTCAAGAATTAGTCTAATTAATCATTTTGGGATATAATATGTTGTGGAGAAATGAAGGCAATGCCTAGTTGTTGTTGTTTTAAGTTTCTGCATTATCATATTTTTATAAATATATATTATGAAGTTTCTACATAATTATTCTATTTGAGGCTCTAATTTTGTCACTGGATTTTGAAATTAAGCTTTTTAGACATGAATACATGCATAATAATGTCGTCGTTTCCTTTTTAATCAAAATGATATTTTAAACTATTCTAGTTTACGAGGAAATGGATTCAAACTCTAATTAAAAGGATTGTACAAACTTCTCTAACAAATTAACCTAATGAGTAATTGCTGCAATGTTAACCAATTGTGGTGGAAGTAGCATAGTCACAATCACTACATGACCAATTTGTTTCCATTTTTACATTAATAGAAAACTTTCATTTTAATCCCTAAAATAGATATATTTTTTTTAAATAATATTTGAAACACTGTTTCTATTCATGACATCATGTTATTAATGGCAAATCAAAGGGTTTCCGTGTGAGCATGTAGTGGCTAAGTTTATAAGGATGACGAGAATTCTTATGACTATATTGAAGATTTCTTCATTGCTAAATACTACAAGCATTCTAACGCCTTCCCAATATATCCAATTCCAAATTTTGGCAAGCCTGATATTGATGGGGTTGAAGAAATTGGAGTGGAACCCCCATTGACCAAAAAAATTTTGGGAGGCCAAAGCTTAAGAGGATGAAATCTTTTGGCGAACAATGAAGGCCGATAACATATGGGAGGTGTCATCGACTTGGGCAACATAATTCCCGCACATGCGAAGCCCATATTTGAGAGCTTATCTTTTTATTTTATCTTGGCGCTAGAACTATGGTTTTTTATTTTGGTGATCTTAGTTAATTTTGTTACTCCTAGAACTATGTTTCATTTGGTTATTATGAGACAATTTTCAATAAAGATTTACTTTTCAATAAATTTGTGTCTCGTTTCGTTTTGGTCATTTGATCGGAAAAAAAAATTAGTTTTCTTTTCTGTCATTTCTTGGTTAGTTGTGAAGAATTGATATACAAATCGTGTGTCAAAGATACTATTGTGTCCTCCCATTTCTTGGTTTGTTGTTACTCCTACTAAAATTGGATAATCATGCTTAAATCATGTTGACTATTACAGATGTATTTAGGCACGGTCGGTTGGGTTCGAACGATTAGGTACGATTGGTTATGTCGTGTGAAAAACAATTATGGCCTTCATTTGCCAAAAATACTAGATTATGTTTGGTACTCTACTTGAATTCAACTTTTTAAACTCAAAAACAATTTTTAAGTTTTAGGCCTTAAAAACTTGTTTGGTAAGACTATTTTCAAAAACTAAACTCAAGACTAACTAAAAAATATAGTCTATTCTCTAAAAAAAAAAAAAAAAAAAAAAAAAAAAAGATTTTGTAGAGTTTTTAATCTTAAATTTAGGGGTGGGCACGGGCTGGCCCAAATTTGAAAGAATCGGACTGGACTGGTTTTAAAATGCAATGGGGCGAGCCGGGCCAAGTAATGCCATTTCTGAATTCGGAATCGGACCTAACTCGGCCCGTTTGAAATGGGCCGATTTGGGCCAGGTCCACAGGTCCAATTACAATTTTTTTAACTCGTCGTTCATCTTCCTCCATCGATAACCTAGATGCTTAAATCGCAAGTAGTAGCATTAGGATAATCTACAATAAGAATTTGAACGACTCATGGTTCTCAAAGCAGTAGTATTTTGATTGTTTTGGGATTTCCAGTATCTCATACTACATCTACTTGCCTAAAAAAGGTTGACATGCATACAAATTAACCAAATGAATCATATAAATTCAAATCCCAAAACCTCCAGTATCTCCTGCTAAATCCGAAAAGCTTTTTCAAAGCAAAACAATCATATAAATCGTTTGAACCCATCGTTTTCTCTGATCTTGAGCCTCACACCCACTGTCTTCTCCGATCTGCAACAAGCCATCTACGTCTGAGATTTAGCAAGAGCTCGAAGCCACGGCTGAGATCTGGGAGTCTGGGAGTTTGAACTAGTAATTACCTTGTTGGGTGGTCAACGGTCGAGATCTGATGGTCCAGCGACTTCAGCAAGAGCTCGAGAGTGGTACAGTCGTGGTGGTCGTGAGGCGATGATGGTCTGGGTGACTGTTGTCGAGAACTCGACGCAAGCTCGAGTGTGAATGAATGGAAAATGGGAGATAGATGAAAGTCTCTGAGGTTAGGGATAAAAATGCTAGAGAGTTGGATTTAATTAAATCATATATAAAAATGCTCTGCTACGTATTGGTTCCAGAGACCTTATTGAGGGCCTCCCAAATCTGGTCCAATTTGATGGGCAACCTTGTAAGTCGAGGGCCACGGCGTTGCTTTAATCCAATCCATTATCCCATGCTACAAACGGGTTGGGCCGGGGGTCCATTCTTTCTTATTTTTGGACCCGTCCCTCCCTGCTAATTTCGTAGACCCGCCTTGCCCCATTTTGTATTTCAAATTTTTGGACCCGCCCCGACCCATAGGTCCGGGACCCGTTTACCCACCCTTGCTTAAACTCACTCCTTTCTTTTTTCTCTTCTCCCCTCACTCCATATCTATCTCTATTTTCTTTTTTCTCTCTCCCCGTTCTCTTTAATTTTTTTTTATCTTTTTCGTCTCTCTTCCAATCTGTTCTTTTCATTCTTTCGGCAATATATAAGACTACCATTTTTTTAGAGAAAGATGTGCAATCAATCAAGATTCAAGATTGAGTTATTTTGTCAAAACTTTGTCTTTGTTTTGTTCATTGTCAAAAATATTGTGAGTTATTTTAGTTTAATTTCTGAAATAGTATGGGGTTATTTTGGTTCAGTTTCAGAAATAGTGTAGGTTATTTTGCTGTAGTTCCCGAAATAGCGTGGTTATTTTTGTTCAGTTTAAATTATTGTGTGGGTTATATTGTTGTAGTTATAAAAATAATGTGTATTTGTTCCCTTCAAGAAATAATGTGGGTTATTTTGGTTCAGTTTTCAGAAATAGTGTGTAATTGTGCTATATTTCCAAAAATAGTATGGGTTATTTTGGTTTAGTTTCAAATATAGTGTTGGTTATTTTACTTTAGTTTTAGAAATAGTGTTTATTTTGTTCCCTTCCACAAATAGTGTGGGCTATTATGGCTCAGCTTCAGAAATAGTATGTGACACACCCCGACTCGAAATGTCCACTAGGACTCCGAATCGAGCTGTGATGGCCGACACCTAGAAGGTGATGAAGCCATAAAGTGTAGTGATGTGGAAGATGTGAATAAATTTAAATCTAAAAGTGCCTAAATACAAAGTGAGCCGTGAGTGGGAATGAACCTAATTCACACGTGATGACAGAGCATAAGTACATTACAGTAAAATAGGGTGAGAATTATACCATCGATGGTAATCGTCTACACCAAGATTTGCCAATAATCCTCGTCGGTACGAAACTTTGCTACTAGAACCTGGGGGGGCGAAAAACAAAAGGGTGAGTGGGCAAAAACAAAACTTTAGAAAACACAATTCTCTTTTCTGAAAGTAATAACCCCTCACTGTAAAACTTGTATAATTTCCTAGAAAATAATAACACATAGGTACATATGGATAATGCTTAGAAGCAGTGAAAACAGAGGTATGCCAGGTTAAGATGTTCAACCATAAAATGTGTAAGCCAGGTGATACGAATCAATGTAAAATAGTATGCCAGCCGGAGTCACCTAATGTGACCTGTACGGCTGAATCTATAACTCGTCAAGTATGCCTGCACAAGAGTCCGAACCACTTATTATGGTTTGTATGACAAGGCTGGGTGTAGATAAGTACGCTCAAGTGCTACAATCACGTAAAAGCTGTACAAATAATTGCGGGTCACCTACGAGTTGGAACCACCTATTGTGGTCTGTACGACAGGGCTGTGCACCAAACTTGGATCCAAGGTGAGCGTGCAGTGCGGGAAGTGAACATCACGTGAAGGACTGTGCCCTAGCCACGGGCGGGAGCACTATCTCCGGGGTGTAGGATAATAAGCTCTAAATGCATCTATGTATAGTCACAACAATACATTCCACTATCATCAATATATTTCACTTGAAGCTTACCTGAGAGTCTGCAGCGTTAAACAACAACATGCATATCTATACTAATGCATATTCTAAAATGTAATGCAGTTGACATGGCATTTAAAATCATAAACCCATTTATAACAATTTCTGGGAAAATGTAGAGCATATATACATATATAGAAAACCAAATGCCCACTTACCTGGAGTCTGTGCTACAACTCCCTTGCACGAATATCAAGGTGTCACGAAAGATCGTCGCCTAGAACAATTATCAAATAATGTCTTAGAATTCTTATCAATAGAACATGTAACTTACATAAAAAAACATCCCCAAGGACGTTCTAAAATGATTCGAAACCCATTGGTCAAAAGTCAATCGTCGGTCAATGGTCGACGATAGAGTTTGCAACCATACGCAACTTGATCCGAAAGATCCGTACCCCAGATTTTCTATCCCTAACTTCCAAAGATCTACATTATTCCTTTACAACATCATAATAAAGTTTCATTATGATCGAACGGTTGGATCTCTGCCAATTGCAAATTCAAGTTGCGGTCAATGTTTTATATTACAAACTTACAAATCAAATTTGGGAAGATCTGTACGGCGGATTCCCAATCTGTAAGTTCCTAAGGTCCTCAAATATTACGAATAATAAGCTATTAAAGTTTGGTGACGATCCAATGGTTGGATCGTTGATTCTTATAATGACCAAGTAACGGACCTTTAGCGAAATTGTACCAAAACAATGGAATTTCATTAATCGGACATCACATATGGAATTGGGTATGAAGTTTAGCCTAGGAAGGTCAGGGGATGCCTCGACCCACACGCCTCGGTATCCGATGGTCGACCGCCCCAACTCGCCGGAAAAATCAACTATTTCTAAAAATTCTCAAACTTCATAGAAATGAAGATCTCAGTGAGTAAAGTAAGTCTTATACCTGCGGCCAAGTCCAATTTGGCCAGGAAAAGCTTCAAATCGCCAAGAACTCGTCGGAACCCTAGAATTTTAGTATCCTTATTCGATCAACCCGCAACACCACGACCCCTAAAACTGTTTGGGCTTTGTTCCTGACCTCCAAAGAAGTGTTTTAGAAATAGGTGGATCGTCGTCGAGTACCCACGAAGCCGTGCGTCGGCCTTCACGAAATTGGAATTATTTATACCATATTTAGGGCCTCGTATTTAGACCTCCTATAAATACTCAGGGGACTTAAATGTAATTATGTAATACTCAGGGGCCTTCTCGACCCACACGCCTCTGTATCTGGCGGTCGACCGCCCCAACTAGCCATAAAAAACAACTATTTCTAAAAATTCTCAAACTTCATAGAAATGAAGATCTCAATGAGCAGAGCAAGTTTTATACCTGCAACCAAGTCCAATTTGGCCGGGAAGAGCTTCAAATCGCCAAGGACTCGCAATCCCTAGAATTTGGGTGTCCTTTAATTCAATCAATCCGCAACACCACCGCCCCTAAAATTGTTTGGATTGTTCCTGACCGACAAAGAAGTGTTTTTGTGGTGGTCATTGAAGGTAAGTGTTTCAGAAATAGGTGGATCGCCGCCTAGTACCCACGAAGCCGTGCGTCGGCCTTCACAAAATTGGAACCAAAACTCTCTGTTTTTTTGTTGAAATGGTGGATCGGAGGCCACATGAGTGATTTGCAGGTGATGGATGGTGGTGATCAACGAGAAAAAAGGCGGAAATTCACCGGATTTGGAACCAGGTCGAAACTGGGTTGTGCATGGGTTGAAAGGAAGGGTTCATGATCCCGTGCCTCTCACTCCTCTCTCATTTCTTCCCTTCTCTTCCTCCCATTGGTCCATTCACCTCCCCCTTTTCTGGTCCGTTCGCCTCCCATTAGATGGGGACTTCCTCCCCCGTACCACCTTCCTTCCATTTCTTCTCATTTTCTGATTGGTCATCTCTTACTTTTAACTTAGTGGTCCCTTATTTCCTTCCCTTACTTCTGATTGGTTACCATTCCCACATGGTGGGAGTTCAAATAATTTATAATCTAAAATGCAAGTAACCAATTTCAAACGTCCGTAACTATACCGTTATAATCCGGCCTCGCAAAAGATCTTCGCCTATGTGTTCATACCATCGAGTACTACGCACATACGCCAAAAGAATAAGTCATACGCTTCTCTAGACGATTGTCAACAAAAGTCAAAGTCCTTGCCTTTAAAATTAATAAAAACGTAAAATTAGGAACGGGTTGTCACAGTATGAGTTAGTTTGTCGTGGTTTCAGAAATAGTGGGAGTTATTTTAAGTGAACTTTAACGAAAAGTTCCCGGTACTGTTCACTTTAACGAAAAACCACATTTTTACACTAAAAAGTCAATCATCGTACTATTCACTTTACCCTTTATTTTGTTCTTATCGTTAAAACTCAAAATTTTCAAACCTTTTTCATTAATTTTCCTTTATGTTCATTACGTTTAAGAAAAAGTGGGAATTAGTTTAGTTACGTTACAAAAATAGTGTGAACTATTTTAATTTTTTTGTTTATCTTGAAAAAGATTTAAGTATTATAATGGAGTAGAAGCATAAAGGAAATTTTCCATCAGTAATTTTCCTTCATGATAAATTCCAAACGTTAACATGAATAAGGAAATTTAAGGATTCTGTTTAGTCTGGGAAAATGTAAAGCATATATATGTACATAGAAAACCAAAAGGCCACTCACTTGAAGTCCGCGCTACAACTCCCTTGCACGAATATCAAGGTGTCACGAACGATCATCGTCTAGAACAATTATCAAATAACGTCTCAGAATTCTTATCGATAGAACACGTAACTTACATAAAACACATCCCCAAGGACATTCTAAAATGATTCGAAACCCATTGACCAAAAGTCAACTGTCGGTCAATGGTCTACGGTAGGGTCCGCAAGCCTACGTAACTCAATCCAGAAGATTTGTAACTTGGATTTTTGATCCGTAACTTCCAAAGATCTACATTATGCTTCTAGAACATCATACTAAAGTTTCATTATGATCCAACGGTTGGATCTTCGCCAATTGCAAATTCAAGTGGCGGTCAACGTTTTATTTTACAAACTTACAAATCTAAATTGGGAAGATCCGTACGTTGGATTCCCAATCTGTAAGTTCCTAAGGTCCTCAATATTATGAATAATAAGCTATTAAAGTTTGGTGACGATCCAATGGTTGGATCGTTGATTCTTATAATGACCAAGTAACGGACCTTAGCGAAATTGTACCAAAACAATGGAATTTCGTTAATCGGACATCACATATGGAATTGGGTATGAAGTTTAGCCTAGGAAGGTCAGGGGATGCCTCGACCCACGCGTCTCCGTACCGACGGTCGACCACCCTAACTCGCCGGAAAAATCAACTATTTCTAAAAATTCTCAAACTTCACAGAAATGAAGATCTCAATGAGTAAAGCAAGTCTTATACCTGCGACCAAGTCCAATTTGGCCGGGAAGAGCTTCAAATCGCCAAGAACTCGTCGGAACCCTAGAATTTGGGTGTCCTTTAATTCGATCAATCCGCAACACCACGGCCCCAAAAACTGTTTGGGCTTTGTTCCTGACCTCCAAAGAAGTGTTTTAGAAATGGGTGGATCGTCGCCTAGTACCCACGAAGCCGTGCGTCGGCCTTCACAAAATTGGAACCAAAACTCTCTGTTTTTGGGTTGAAATGGTGGATGGGAGGCCACATGAGTGATTTGCAGGTGATGGATGGTGGTGATCAACGAGAAAAATGGCGGAAATTCGCCGGATTTGGAACCGGGTTGAAATTGGGTTGTGCACGGGTTGAAAGGAAGGGTTCATGATCCCGTGCCTCTCACTCCTCTCTCCTTTCTTCCCTTCTCTTCCTCATTGGTCCACTCACCTCCTTATTCTCTGGTTCGTCCGCCTCCCATCAGATGGGGACTTTCTCACCCATACCACTTGCCTTCCATTTCTCCTCATTTTCTGATTGGTCATCTCTTTCTTTTAACTTAGCGGTCCCTTATTTCCTTCCCTTACTTCTGATTGGTTCCCACATGGTGGGAGTTCAAATAATTTATAATCTAAAATGTAAGTAACCAATTTCAAACGTCCGTAACTATACTGTTATAATCCGGACTAGTAAACGGTCTTCGCCTATGCGTTCATACCATCGAGTACTATGCAAACACACCAAAAGAATAAGTCATACGCTTCTCTAGACGATGGTCAACGGAAGTCAAAGTCCTTGCCTTTAGAGCATTTTCGTCAATTCACGCTTTTAAAAATAATAAAAACGTAAAATTAGGAACGGGTTGTCACAGTATGAGTTAGTTTGCTGTGGTTTCAGAAATAGTGGGAGTTATTTTAAGGGAACTTTAACGAAAAGTTCCCGGTACTGTTCAATTTAACGAACAACCACATTTTTACACTAAAAAGTCAATCATGGTACTATTCACTTTACCCTTTATTTTGTTCTTATCGTTAAAACTCTTAGTTTTCAAACAATTTTGATTAATTTTCCTTTATTTTAATTACGTTTCAGAAATATTGTGAATTAGTTTAGTTACTTTTCAAAAATAGTGTGAATTAGTTTAATTTTTTTGTTTATCTTGAAAAAGATATAAGTATTATAATGGAGTAGAATCATAAAGGCATCCTTCTCCTTCATGATAAATTCCAAACGCTAACGTGAACAAGGAAATTTAAGGATTTTGTTTAGTGTGGGTGAATACATATAAACGCGACAAAGTATAAAGGCCTTCCTGTTTGTAGCTTGATTCATTCCTTGTTTTAATATAGTCATGATGATGTTTTCCTCAAGTCATACATCAATTCCATCCCTTTATATATGAGTAAAGGGTTTTCCCCAAGCCACACCATGATGAGTAAAGGGTTTTTTCATGTCCTCTGTATACAATTCCTCCGCTTGGTGTACCTAGACAATATAATTACGAAAATTAAAGGAAATTTATTTATGAAATTAAATGTAATATATTAAATATTTAAAATAACTTGTGAAAACACTTATTTCGTAGTAGTTTCGGGGATTCGGGGGAGTGGTGCCTCCATAGAACTCATAGTACTTTTTGGACGTACGAGTCCAAACACCTCACTTGTTTAAGAACTACTCTTGACACTATCTTCCGAGACCCATCTATAGGCCCTGCAAAGAGCTTCATCTTCTTTTCGGGCCCAAGCCTTTCCTTTCATTGCAGATGTAGCTATTTGAAAATTATTGAAAAAATTAAATGAAAGATTATTGGAAGAGGTAAGATAGTATGGAATGGTGAAAAGGATGCGAGAAATGGTGTAGGAATGACCTAGGTATTTATAGGAAAACAAAAATTAGCATTTTTTCTTTAAATTCGTCCAAAAAAATAAATTCGAATTCCAATGGTAATCTGACATAAACTAGCCATTGGCTGTTAAGTGGACTGGGCTGCAAGGCTGGCGGGCTGGCTGGAAATGGCCAACCTGTTGGCCTGATTTTGGTTTTTTAGCCCAGTGGGGCCCAGAAACCCTTTGGCCTAGCCCTCAGTTAGAGACGGTTTTCGTGTCTTTCAGAGCTATTTTTAACCCCATGGCCCTTTGACTGGGTCGGTTGGAAATAGCCTAACCTCCTAAATTGTTCTCCTTTTTCTTCAAAATCTCATGTTCTTCTATGTTTTGAATCATCAATGCGTAAATGTCGTGATGGGTTCTAACATGCTTGATTTCATCATGAATGTCCTTAATTCATGTGATCGTGGAATTTAGGTGTAAAACTGCGTGTGTTGTATGCGAATGCGGATCTATGGTTTGAAAGGTTAATCAATACAAATGCATTACCTCACTGGTGTAACTCTAAGAAAGAATGGTGCGATGTGAGCTACATCATGAACTATTCTTGACGAATAGCCTATGGCTTAGCGTTAAGAAGATAAGTTTCTAATGAACGCGTCTATATATGTGTAGATGGCGGCGTGTATGCAAGATGAGCCTCTGTTAGGCGTAGAGAAAATATGCGTATGATAGTTGTAGAGAAGATGAACAGTTGTCCTGGTATGGAGAGTAAGCCTATCAATCGGGAATCTAGGATAAGATATCCAATCTTCTTACGATTATGATTGCATTATCTAATTTCAAAGATATCCTAATTTGACTTGAATTATGGTTTTCTTACTTAGGAGACAAGTAACATCTTCAATGTGTAGTATGTCCGACTAAGGACTACGCTCATGGGTTACGAGTATTCCGGTCCCTCTTGCCACCTGAGATGCCACAGGTTATAAGCCCAGAAAATCATATTCCCACATCCTGTATGTTATACGGACCATTTTTTATTTTGTCCATACACAAAGAAACATCCATATATAGTTGGCTATTTATTTCACGAAAAAGGAAGAACATTCATAAAGGAATACAATTATGAAAATAGGGAAATGATATGCTTGGCATATTTATTTCACGAACAACAACAGCAACAAGATATCTTCACCCTTATCCAAGGAAATATTTGAACCAGCTTGCTGAGAGTTTTGGGTGCCTCTTAAGTCCATCATTGTAATCTATATAGACGAAACCAAATCGTAAGGTGTATCCAGAAGCCCATTCAAAATTGTCCAGCAATAACCATGTAAAGTATCCCTTCACATTTACACCATCACTGCACAAAAAGGCGAATTTCAAATGTAAGTATGTCTAGTGTAGTGATAAGTAAAAGATATAAGTTAAACCTTATTTAACTTTTAAAAAGAACTTACTTGATTGCTTTTCGAAGATAGTCGAGGTGGTGGTAGTGGTAATCAATTCTGTGGGTATCATTGAGGGATTGCGGAAGTGACAATGTGGGATCATCGAACTCGTCAAGGCCTGCAATATAATTAATTTTTTATTTGATGTTTTTAATTGACGAAGAGGCGAAGAATTATAGATTCATCATTTCATTCCTATCGATTCAACAGATTGCTAAATGTTTGAGAGTTCCCATCTAGTTTTATATGTAGATCACTTATAGATGTCAACTGCATTTTACACCATATACATGTGAAGCATTAATTATTTAGTTAATTAAGGTTTAAAAATAATTACCGTTCTCAGTAATGTAAATGAGCGGATTATTATATTTGTGCTTTGCGTAGAGTAAAATCTTTCGAATGCCTTTTGGATAAACAACTAGCCAGCTTGAAGCAGCCTGCAACCCCAATTTATGAAGGTAAGTTAACTAAATGAAAAACAATTACTCTTTGAATGCAAATAGTTTAGCTAATTGTTCGATGCGTACCGGAGGACCAATGGGGACTCGATTAAGCTCGGCTGCCACAACATTTAGGAATATGAGATTTTAAATATTTTGATGAACTTAAATTACTCAAATTAAATAATTGGTTTCTCATTTTGTACTCACTTGATTCAAAAACGCGAGCATCGGTCAGGAAGCTTGCATTTGCAGAATTATTATGAGGTTGATTGCTTGAATAGTGAGTATTATAATAATTCATTCCAACAAAATCAAATGACCCTTTTATTAACTTGGATTCTTCTTGTGTAAATTTAGGTAATCTTTCTTTAACAAGAACTTGCATACTGTGCGGATATTGGCCGCTTGTCAATGGCTGCATAAACCTACGTAATCATTGAAATTTCATCAATAAATTTTGTATTATTATCATATAAATGAACACTTAATTGGGTTGATATATAAGTTTGGAATTAATAAACTTGCCATCCAAACATAAAATCCAAAGATCGATTTGCAGCATTCCGATGACGCGTTGCGTTAGAAACCGGCACAAACCAATTTGTCGCTAATGTTATTCCTATGATGCCTTCTTGAGATGCCTGCACATCACCAACCAAACTTACGATATGAAAAAAGGTAAATTAACCCTATCTCATTAATTTAATATTACAACATTGAGTATTAATATGACCTGCTATTTAGTCTTGTACACTTTAACAGCATGTGCATGAGCGAGGAGGAAGTAGTGTGCTACTATATAGGGTTCGGTAGCCGAATCACCGCCCGTGCAGTTTAAGTTCTGCCAAGCAGAACATCGCTCGGGTGCTAATTCTCCTGATGCATAGCCAAACGTAATAAAAGTATATGGCTCATTTAGTGTGATCCAATGCTTTACCCGATCGCCCAATAACTTAAAGCAAAGTTCTGCGTAGTCTCGAAAATGATTGTTGCAACATGGAAAATTAAATATCAGTTGCATGCTGATTTTGAAGGTTTATGCATTATAGCAATATACATTTGAATATCTAAACGATCAATCGTCAAGAAGATAAAGAATTATTATCAATTAGAGAATCAAAGTCTACTACTTACACAATTTGACGGTTTAAGAAACCACCATATTCTTCTTCTAAAGCTTGAGGAAGATCCCAATAAAAGATTGTCGCATATGGCGTTACACCTGTGCATGATCAATAAAAGCAACACGCTCGATTATATAACATGTAACTCTTAATATGTATATATGTACATGTGTGTGTGTGTGTGTGTGTGTGTGTATTTGTAAGGTGGGATGATATATGAGATTAAGCAGTTGCATCACCTTTGTTTAGGAGTTCATTGATGAGATTGTTGTAGTATTGTACTGCTTCCTTGTTCACACCCCCACTTAGCTTTCCATCTAATTATATAATTAAAATTAAGAACATAAGCAAATACATTCGAAAGGGGAACAAAATAGGTTAAACTACAAATATTATTGGTTATATTACTCAGAGCAAACATCATGCATGGACACACTACTTCGTCCCAACTAATTAATGCGAATGCGGATGATCAACTTACTTGGTAACAATCTGGACTATGAGTTAGAGAACCTATAAGCATCCAATCCCATATCCTTCATAATCTTTACATCTTCCTATATAGAATAACGCAATATGTATTATAAGAAAATGCCTCATCTTCAACCTCCTTAATTTTCTTAAGGCCGTAAATTCTTTAATTCTCCTTATACTAATAAATAATTCAGAAGGACTGGAGAACAAAGTTAATGAAATTTTTGAACCTTATAGCGGTGGTATTGATCATCAGCCACGTCCCCATTGCTTCCATCAATGGTTTTTTCTGCAATTAACCATGTAAAATTTTCATTATCTTCATAAACCTCATGGTTTAGGCCTCGTCCCCCATCAATGTCTAACCCTTGTAAAGGTTAAGAATAAATCTGTATTAATCAAGGTTCAATTCAATCTGGCACCGGTGTAGGTACCTGGGTACTGGTGGGTGAAGTTATCCCATATGCTTGGTCCTTTACCACCTTCATCCCATGCACCTTCATACTGAAATTAATTTACACATATAAGGGTACAAAATGAGCATGTTAGTATTTTCCTGCATGTATGCTAATAGGTCTGACATTAAATAAAAACCCTAACAACTCATTAAGTGCAGAAACACAAACTTGGTAAGATGCTGAAGCTGAACCAAATACAAAGCCTGATGGAAAACTGCTTCTGTTCAGGGAAGCACTGCTATAACTACTAGGTATAACAGCAGTAGTTTTACTATCTGCTGCTGTAAAGCCATTTAGTTGTAGCACACCCAACAGCAGTGACTGTAACCTCATTGCCATTGCTAATTAGGGCTTTTGGTGAACTGGAATGGTTTTGGCCTTCCTCGCGTGGCGTTTATATAGAGAAAGTATGTATGAGGAAAACATGTAACCCTTAATATTTAATTAAGAACGTGGATCAATACAGATAATAAATAATTAGTAAAAGTATAGATTGTAAATAAGTACCAAAAGTCTTCGATATCAATTGGCTAGACACCTTCGCAACATTATAAATAATTTAGAATATCACGAGAATATAGCCCTATATAATCTAATCATGATAAGGTCATGACTTGCATAGTTGCATTAAGTTGCCCTACATAATCTAATCGTGATAAGGTCATGACTTGCATTAAGTTGGGAACGTGCACATGGCATACGTGAAACTTAATATCTTGGAGATTTCAATGAACATATTATGGTGAGGTGAAAATTTTATTAAGGATGGGGTAAAAAAAGCAGGGGGTGAAAGTCTATTTCTTCACGTTTTTCCTCCAAACCAATTGAAATGTGTAACAAGTTAAGAGGTATTGTACATACAAAAATGAATTAAGTACTTGTTTGTGGGAACTGGATATACTGATTTGTTAATATTAACGTTGTTCCATATTTTGTAATTATTTTAGAGTTAGATATGTTTAATTCCTGCTTGGAATTTGACAATTTGTTAAGGAAATTCAACTAGTCTCAATAACATAATAAAAGACTACAAAAGTGTTCTAGAGGGCTGGCCACTACACCAAAACTGTCAAAAAGTGGATTGAAATAGAGATGTATCCCTATGCTAGTTTGGAGGGTTCGCGCCTAATCCATTGCTATAGCAAAATTGTCAAAAAAAAAAAATAGTTATATTGTAGAAATTGTCAAAAAGTGGATTGAAATAGAGATGTATCCTTATGCTAGTTTGGAGGCATCACGCCTAATGCATCGCTACAGCAAAATTGTCGAAAAAATTAGTTATATTGTAGTTATGATAGCAGGCAACGGGAACAAAAAGGTTCCACAGTTCTGGTTCTAGACTTCTAAGAGAGTAATTAGAATACGAGAGTGTAAAGGGTAAAGTTTTAGTTCTAGTTCTATACTTTCTTGGGACAAAGGTTTTATATACACGAATTCACACATCCATCTTGAATAAAACTTTATTTTATTTTTTTTTATTTTTAAGAAACGTCTGCGATACAAGAGAATTTTATTGGTAACGAAAGAAAGTTACATCTAGTTAAAAGGGACATAAACTTTACCTCTCATAATACAAGGAAAAAAAAAGAAGCTTTAATGAAAAGAACTTGGACCTAACTTTAATTTAACCAAATACTACCATAAACTATTATTTAACCTAATAAACCTAAAATTTAATCTTAATGACAAACTATTTATATACTAGCCCTCCAAATATAAAAGCTCGCGACGAGCTAAAAGCTCAACGCAATAATTTTTTTTTTTCAAACTTGCCCCTAACGGAAAGCCTATTACCTTATTAAATATGAAGCTGATGAAATGGCGTCCACCATCCCCACTTCCATTTTCCACTGCCGTCCACCATCCCACTTTCATCATTCCAACTACCACACGTGCCAAACTAATAAACAAAACCAACTGTCTTTTGTTTCACTATGGGTATGTAGAAAACTTGATTTTTAAAGTGAGCTTTAGATGATTTTTGTTTTTTTAATTCAAAAAATATAGCTATTTTTGTATGTTTATCTAATTCATAGAATATTGCTATTTTTGTATGTAAAAAGATTTCATGGTCCTGCAATTTAATTGCAGTCAAATTGTTTATTTATTTTTCGTTGCTCAACACAATTTTGATACATTTCTCAACAGTCCTTATGTCATTTTTTTTTACAGACACTGCTCCTGACGGAAGAATCCCAAAAGAGCCATGAATACAAAAAAGGAAAAACGTATTTATCAAAGTATTATATGTTTTTCAAACCCACCAAAAAAAAAAGAGAAGAGGGGACTGAAAATTTCCTGAAGCTGAATTCAACCTGTTATACATAGCCAAATCAAAAGTAATCCATATATAGATTATACTATTAAATAGCAATATATAAGACTACCATTTTTTGGATAAAGACGTGCGATCAATCAAGATTCAAGATTGTGTTATTTGGTCAAAACTTTGTCTTTATTTTGTTCATTTTCAAAAATAGTCTGAGTTATTTTAGTTTAATTTCTGAAATAGTACAGGGTTATTTTGGTTCAGTTTCAGAAATAGTGTGGGTTATTTTGCTGTAGTTCCCGAAATAGCGTGGATTATTTTTTTTCAGTTTAAATTATTGTGTGGGTTATATTGTTGTAGTTATAAAAATAATGTGTATTTGTTCCCTTCAAGAAATAGTGTGGGTTATTTTGGTTTAGTTTTCAGAAATAGTGTGTAATTTTGCTATAGTTCCATAAATAGTATGAGTTATTTTGGTTTAGTTTTAGCTATAGTGTTGGTTATTTTGCTTTAGTTTTAGAAATAGTGTTTATTTTGTTCCCTTCCACAAATACTATTATGGCTCAGTTTCAGAAATAGTATGCGACACACCCCGACCCGAAATGTCCACTAGGACTCTGAATCGAGCTGTGCTGGTCGACACCTGGAAGGTGACGAAGCCATAAAGTGTAGTGATGTGGAAGATGTGAATAAATTTAAACCTAAAAGTGCCTAAATACAGAGTGAGCTGTGAGCGGGAATGAACCCAATTCACACGTGATGACATAACATAAGTACAGTACAGTAAAATAGAGTGAGAATTATACCATCGATGGTAATCGTCTACACCAAGATTTGCCAATAATCCTCGTCGGTACGAAACTTTGCTACTAGAACCTGGGGGGCGAAAAATAGAAGGGTGAGTGGGCAAAAACAAAACTTTAGAAAACACAATTCTCTTTTCTGAAAGTAATAACCCCTCACTGTAAAACTCATATAATTTCCAAGGAAATAATAACACGTAGGTACATAAGGATAATGCTTATAAGCAATGAAAACAGAGGTATGCCAGGTCAAGATGTTCAACCATAAAATGTGTAAGCCAGGTGATACGAATCAATGTAAAATAGTATGCCAGCCGGAGTCGCCTAATGTGACATGTACAGTTGAATCTATAACTCGTCAAGTATGCCTGCACATGAGTCTGAACCGCCTATTGTGGTCTGTACGACAAGGCTAGGTGTAGATAAGTATGCTCAAGTGCTACGCTCACGTGAAGGCTGTGCGAATAATCACGGGTCACCTACGAGTCGAAACCACCTATTATGGTCTGTACGACAGGGTTGTGCACCAAACTTGGATCTAAGGTGAGCGTGCGGTGCAGGAGGTGAACATAACGGGCGGAAGCACTAACACCGGGGTGCAGGATAATGAGTTCTAAATGCATCTATGTATAATCACAACGATACATTCCACTATCATCAATATATATCACTTGAAGCTTACCTGAACGTCCGCAGCGTCAAACAACAACATGCATATCTATTCTAATGCATATTCTAAAATGTAATGCAATTGACATGGCATTTAAAATTGTAAATCCATTTAAAACAATTTATGGGAAAATGTAGAGCATATATATGTATATAGAAAACCAAAAGCCCACTCACCTGGAGTTCACGCTACAACTCCCTTGCACGAAAATCAAGGTGTCACGAACGATCGTCGTCTAGAATAATTATCAAATAACGTCTCATAATTCTTATCGATAGAACACATAAATTACATAAAACACATCCCCAAGGACATTCGAAAATGATTCGAAACCCATTGACCAAAAGTCAACTGACGGTTGACGGTAGGGTCCGCAACCCTACCAAACTCGATCCGGAAGATCCGTACCTCATATTTTCAATCCATATCTTCCAAAGATCTACATTATGCTTCTAGAACATCATACTAAAGTTTCATTATGATCCAACGGTTTTATCTTCGCCAATTGCAAATTCAAGTGGCGGTCGACGTTTTATTTTACAAACTTACAAATCTAATTTGGGAAGATCCCTAAGTTGGATTCCCAATCTGGAAGTTCCTAAGGTCCTCAAATATTACGAATAAAAAGCTATTAAAGTTTGGTGACGATCCATCGGTTGGATCGTCGATTCGTATAATGACCAAGTAACGGACCTTAGCGAAATTGTACCAAAACAATGGAATTTCATTAATCAGATATCACATATGGAATTGGGTATGAAGTTTAGCCTAGGAAGGTCAAGGGATGCCTCGACTCACGCGTCTCCGTATCCTACGGTCGACCGCCCTAACTCGCCAGAAAAATAAACTATTTCTAAAAATTCTCAAACTTCATAGAAATGAAGATCTCAATGAGTAAAGCAAGTCTTATACCTGCGGCCAAGTCCAATTTGGCCGGGAAGAGCTTCAAATCGCCAAGAACTCGTCAGAATCCTAGAATTTGGGTGTCTTTCAATTCGATCAATCCGCAACACCACGGCCCCTAAAACTATTTAGGCTTTGTTCCTGACCTCCAGAGAAGTGTTTTAGAAATGGGTGGATCGTCGCCTAGTACCCACGAAGCCGTGCGTCGGCCTTCATGAGATTGGAAGCAAAACTCTATATTTTTGGGCTGAAATGGTGGATGGGAGGCCACATGAGTGATTTTCAATTGATGGATGGTGGTGATCAATGAGAAAAATGGCAGAAATTCGCTGGATTTGGAATCGGATCGAAACTGGGTTGTGCATGGGTTGAAAGGGAAGGGTTCATGATCCCGTGCCTCTCACTCCTCTCTCCTTTCTTCCCTTCTCTTCCTTCCATTGGTCCACTCACCTCCTCATTCTCTGGTTCGTCCGCCTCCCATCAGACGGGGACTTCCTCCCCCGCACCACCTTCCTTCCATTTCTCCTTATTTTTTGATTGGTCATCTCTTTCTTTTAACTTAGCGGCCCTTTATTTCCTTCCCTTACTTCTGATTGGTTACCATTCCCACATGGTGGGAGTTCAAATAATTTATAATCTAAAATGTAAGTAACCAATTTCAAAAGTCCGTAACTATACCGTTATAATCTGGACTAGCAAAAGGTCTATGCCTATGCGTTCATACCATCGGGTACTATGCAAATACGCCAAAAGAATAAGTTATACGCTTCTCTAGACGATGGTCAACGGAAGTCAAAGTCCTTGCCCTTAGAGCATTTTCGTCAATTCACGTTTTTAAAATTAATAAAAACGTGAAATTAGGAACGGGTTGTCATAGTATGAGTTAGTTTGCCGTGGTTTCAGAAATAGTGGGAGTTATTTTAAGGGAACTTTAACGAAAAGTTCCCGGTACTGTTCACTTTAACGAAAAACCACAATTTTATACGAAAAAGTCAATCATGGTACTATTCACTTTACCCTTTATTTTGTCCTTATCGTTAAAACTCTAAGTTTTCAAACCCTTTTCATTAATTTTCCTTTATTTTAATTACGTTTCAGAAATAGTGTGAATTAGTTTGATTACGTCTCAAAAATAGTGTGAATTATTTTAATTTTTTTGTTTATCTTGAAAAAGATATAAGTATTATAATGGAGTAGAATCATAAAGGCATCCTTCTCCTTCATGATAAATTCCAAACGTTAACGCGAACAAGGAAATTTAAGGATTTTGTTTAGTGTGGGTGAATACATATAAACGCGACAAAGTATAAAGGCCTTCTTGTTTGTAGCTTGATTCATTCCTTGTTTTAATATAGTCATGATGATGTTTTCCTCAAGTCATCCATCGATTCCAACCCTTTATATATGCTAGAGATGAAGAAGCTAATTAATGCTAACAAAAGTAAAGAATGTAAAGGAGAAAAAAAATAAGAGAAAAAAGAAAATAATATTGCAGTCTTATCGGATTAGAAATGTGATTGTGTAAATCCTAGTGTATCTAGGAGTATCTTGTATATTCCCTTTAGTAGTTTAATTCCTATTAGAAATGTAATCCCATTAGGATACAAATTCTACCTATCCTACTACCATCAATAAAGGTACAAGGGGATGATACAACATGCAACTTTGAATTACATTTCTCTTTTCTCTGTATTGCCGCCGGCCTCTCTCCCTCTCTGTCCTTTGTACAGTTCAGTAAAATAGGCCTACAACACGTTACCAGCACGCTCTTGCCAGAAGCTAAGGAAGTAAAAGATCATGGATGAGGCTTCCTTCTACAAATTCAAAGACTTTCAATTGATTTCTGCCAATCAGGTTCTTCTAAAATAAATTAAGATATTTGAAAAAACCTTGAAGCATGAAATAGGATTTCGAGTGCCACGTGTTGGGATGTAATTAGTTGTGCAAATTTTAGATAGGATCAAGTCTTTTTTGAGGTGGATGTTGAAATAACACCCACCCTTTACAAATTTCCCAACAACCGTGATGAGTAAAGGGTTTTTTCATGTCCTCTGTATACAAAGAGCTTCATCTTGTTTTGGGGTCCAAGCCCTTCCTTTCATTGCAGATGTGGCCATTTGAAAATTATTCAAAAAATTAAATGAAAGATTATTGGAAGAGGTAAAATAGTATGGAATGGTGAAAAGGATGCGAGAAATGGTGTAGGAATGACTTAGGTATTTATAGGAAAAAAAAAATTAGCATTGTTTTTTAAATTCGTCCAAAAAAAAAATTCAAATTCCAATGGTAATCTGACGTCAACTAACCATTGGCTGTCAAGTGGGCTGGGCTGCAGGGCTGGCTGGCTGGCTGGAAATGACCAACCCGCTGGCCCGATTTTGGTTTTTTAGCCTAGTGGGGCCCAGAAACCCTTTGGCCTAGCCCTCAGTTAGAGACGGGTTTCGTGTCATTTAAAGCTATTTTTAACCTCATGGCCCTTTGACTGGGTCGGTTGGAGATGGCCTAACCTCCTAAATTGTTCTTCTTTTTCTTCAAAATCGCATGTTCATCTATGTTTTGAATCATCAATACGTAAATGTCGTGATGGGTTCTAACATGCTTGATTTCATCAAGAATGTCCTTAATTCATGTGATAGTGGAATTTAGGTGTAAAACTATGTGTGTTGTTTGCGAATGCAGATTTATGGTTTGAAAGGTTAATCAATACAAATGCATTACCTCACTGGCTATTTGAAAATTATTGAAAAATTAAATGAAAGATTATTGGAGGAGGTAAGATAGTATGGAATGGTGAAAAGGATGTGAGAAATGGTGTAGGAATGACTTAGGTATTTATAGGAAAAAAATAGCATTTTTTTTTTAAATTCGTCCAAAAAAAAAATTCAAATTCCAATGGTAATCTGACTTCAACTAGCCGTTGGCTGTCAAATAGGCTGGGCTGCAGGGCTGGCTGGCTGGCTGGAAATGGCCAACCCACTGGCCTGATTTTGGTTTTTTAGCCCAATGGGGCCCAGAAACCCTTTGGCCTAGCCGTCAGTTAGAGACGGTTTTCGTGTCATTTAAAGCTATTTTTAACCCCAGACCCTTTGACTGGGTCGGTTGGAGATGGCCTAACCTCTTAAATTGTTCTCCTTTTTCTTCAAAATCTCATGTTCATCTATGTTTTGAATCATCAATGCGTAAATGTCGTGATGCGTTACGAGTATTCTGGTCCCTCTTGCCAACTGAGATGCCACAGGTTATAAGCCCAGAAAATCATATTCCCACATCCTGTATGTTATGGGACCATTTTTTATTTTGTGCATACACAAAGAAACATCCAAATATAGTTGGCGTATTTATTTCACGAAAAAGGAAGAACATTCATAAAGGAATACAATTATGAAAATAGGGAAATGATATGCTTGGCATATTTATTTCACGAACAACAACCGCAGCAGGATATCTTCACCATTATCTGAGGAAATATTTGAACCAGCTTGCTGATAGTTTTGGGTGCCTCTTAAGTCCATCATTGTAATCTATATAGACGAAACCAAATCGTAAGGTGTATCCAGAAGCCCATTCAAAATTGTTCAACAATGACCATGCAAAGTATCCCTTCACATTTACACCATCATTGCACAACAAAGGCAAATTTCAAATGTAAGTACGTCTAGTGTAGTGATAAGTAAAAGATATAAGTTAAACCTTATTTAACTTTTAAAAAGAACTTACTTGATTGCTTTTTGAAGATAGTCGAGGTGGTGGTAGTGGTAATCAATTCTGTGGGTATCATTGAGGGATTGCGGAAGTGACAATGTGGGATCATCGAACTCGTCAAGGCCTGCAATATAATTAATTTTTTATTTGATGTTTTTAATTGACGAAGAGGCGAAGAATTATAGATTCATCATTTCATTCCTATCGATTCAACAGATTGCTAAATGTTTGAGAGTTCCCATCTAGTTTTATATGTTGATCACTTATAGATGTCAACTGCAATTTACACCATATACATGTGAAGCATTAATTATTTAGTTAATTAAGGTTTAAAAACAATTACCGTTCTCAGTAATGTAAATGAGCGGATTATTATATTTGTGCTTTGCGTAGAGTAAAATCTCTCGAATGCCTTTTGGATAAACAACTAGCCAGCTTGAAGCAGCCTGCAACCCCAATTTATGAAGGTAAGTTAACTAAATGAAAAACAATTACTCTTTGAATGCAAATAGTTTAGCTAAGTGTTCGATGCGTACCGGAGGACCAATGGGGACTCGATTAAGCTCGGCTGCCACAACATTTAGGAATATGAGATTTTAAATATTTTGATGAACTTAAATTACTCAAATTAAATAATTGGTTTCTCATTTTGTACTCACTTGATTCAAAAACGTGAGCATCGGTCAGGAAGCTTGCATTTGCAGAATTATTAGGAGGTTGATCGCTTGAATAGTGAGTAGTATAATAATTCATTCCAACAAAATCAAATGAACCTTTAATTAACTTGGATTCTTCTTGTGTAAATTTAGGTAATCTTTCTTTAACAAGAACTTGCATACTGTGCGGATATTGGCCGCTTGTCAATGGCTCCATAAACCTACATAATCATTGAAATTTCATCAATAAATTTTGTATTATTATCATATAAATGAACACTTAATTGGGTTGATATATAAGTTTGGAATTAATAAACTTGCCATCCAAACATAAAATCCAAAGATCGATTTGCAGCATTCCGATGACGCGTTGTGTTAGAAACCGGCACAAACCAATTTGTCGCTAATGTTATTCCTATCACGCCTTCTTGAGATGCGTGCACATCACCACCCAAACTTGATTAGTTACGGTATGAAAAAAGGTAAATTAACCCTATCTCATTAATTTAATATTACAACATTGAGTATTAATATGACCTGATATTTAGTCTTGTACACTTTAACAGCATGTGCATGAGCGAGGAGGAAGTGGTGTGCTACTATATAGGGTTCGGTAGCCGAATCACCGCCGGTGCAGTTTAAGTTCTGCCAAGCAGAACATCGTCCGGGTGCTAATTCTCCTGATGCATAGCCAAAAGTAATAAAAGTATATGGCTCATTTAGTGTGATCCAATACTTTACCCGATCGCCAAATAACTTAAAGCAAAGTTCTGCATAGTCTCGAAAATGATTGCTGCAACATGGAAAATTAAAAATCAGTTGCATGCTGATTTTGAAGGTTTACGCATTATAGCAATATACATTTGAATATCTAAACGATCAATCGTCAAGAAGATAAAGAATTATTATCAATTATAGAATCAAAGTCTACGACTTACACAATTTGACGGTTTAAGAAACCACCATATTCTTCTTCTAAAGCTTGAGGAAGATCCCAATGAAAGATTGTCGCATATGGCGTTACACCTGTGCATGATCAATAAAAGCAACACGCTCGATTATATAACATGTAACTCTTAATATGTATATATGTACATGTGTGTGTGTGTGTGTGTGTGTGTGTGTGTGTGTGTGTATTTGTAAGGTGGGATGATATATGAGATCAAGCAGTTGCATCACCTTTGTTTAGGAGTTCATTGATGAGATTGTTGTAGTATTGTACTCCTTCCTTGTTCACACCCCCACTTAGCTTTCCATCTAATTATATAATTAAAATTAAGAACATAAGGAAATACATTCGAAAGGGGAACAAAATAGGTTAACTACAGATATTATTGGTTATATTACTCAGAGCAAACATTATGCATGGACACACTACTTTGTCCCAACTAATTAATGCGAATGCGGATGATCAACTTACTTGGTAACAATCTGGACCATGAGATAGAGAACCTATAAGCATCCAATCCCATATCCTTCATAATCTTTACATCTTCCTATATAGAATAACGCAATATGTATTATAAGAAAATGCCTCATCTTCAACCTCCTTAATTTTCTTAAGGCCGTAAATTCTTTAATTCTCCTTATACTATTGAATAATTCAGAAGGACTGGAGAACAAAGTTAATGAAATTTTTGAACCTTATGGCGGTGGTATTGATCATCAGCCACGTCCCCATTGCTTCCATCAATGATTTTTTCTGCAATTAACCATGTAAAATTTTCATTATCTTCATAAACTTCATGGTTTAGGCCTTGTCCCCCATCAATGTCTAACCCTTGTAAAGGTTAAGAATAAATCTTTATTAATCAAGGTTCAATTCAATCTGGCACCGGTGTAGGTACCTGCAGTGGCGGATCCACAGTGGGGTCAATGGGGTCGCACGACCCCTTGGAAGCCATGGAAACAACCTTAGAGATCCATTGGAGCTACTGGTGCGACCCCTTGGAGTTGCTGGTGAGACCCCTTGGCTGCACACCAAGTGTTCGATGAAAGGTCTGAAAGAACCAAGGATGCTATCAAGTTCAAGGTTCGGTTGCTACCTTATGCATTACATACTGCGTCCCTTCTATTTTCTCATGTATATATGCTTCCTTCCTTACAATCCTCTGTGCAGGAAACATATACAAGGCGTATGACAACTTGTTTGGCTGCAGGTTCGTCCTACCAAGTTGTACTACTTTGTTAGTTGCATATTAATGGGGTATGCTCTCTTGCGATAACTTTGTACAAATACGTGCAGATGGGATTGTAATCAACATGGTCGTCGGGGGTGAGCTAGTAACTCTCAAAAGTCTTGAAGAAAGTAGCAACCTGGTCATAGCTGAGATGCCCATACATGTGAGTTTGTTAATGCGTATGTTTCCCACATTTCTTGTATCATATCTTGTATCGCAGGTTATACTTATAGCCGTTTCTGTTAAAAAAAAATTGCGCCCTACGCGCGCTATCCTTATTGACCCCCCAAACATTATTTTCTGGATCCGCCACTGGGTACCTGGATACTGGTGGGTGAAGTTATCCCATATGCTTGGTCCTTTACCACCTTCATCCCATGCACCTTCATACTGAAATTAATTTACACATATAAGAGTACAAAATGAGCATGTTAGTATTTTCCTGCATGTATGCTAATAGGTCTGACATTAAATAAAAACCCTAACAACTTATTAAGTGCAGAAACACAAACTTGGTAAGATGCTGAAGCTGAACCAAATACAAAGCCTGATGGAAAATTGCTTCTGTTCAGGGAAGCACTGCTATAACGACTAGGTATAACAGCAGTAGTTTTACTATCTACCGCTGCAAAGCCAGTTACTAGTAGCGCACCCAACAGCAGTTACTGTAACCTCATTGCCATTGCTAATTAGGGCTTTTGGTGAACTGCAATGGTTTTGGCCTTCCTCGCGTGCCGTTTATATAGAGAAAGTATGTACGAGGAAAACATGTAACCCTTAATATTTAATTAAGAACGTGGATCAATACAGATAATAAATAATTAGTAAAAGTATAGATTGTAAATAAGTACCAAAAGTCTTCGATATCAATTGGCTAGACACCTTCGCAACATTATAAATAATTTAGAATATCACGAGAATATAGCCCTATATAATCTAATCGTGATAAGGTCATGACTTGCATAGTTGCATTAAGTTTCCCTACATAATCTAATCGTGATAAGGTCATGACTTGCATTAAGTTGGGAACGTGCATATAGCGTATGTGAAACTTAATATCTTGGAGATTTCAATGAACATATTATGGTGAGGTGAAAATTTTATTAGGGATGGGGTGAAAAAAGCAGGGGGTGAAAGTCTATTTCTTCACGTTTTTCCTCCAAACCTATTGAAATGTGTAACAAGGTAAGAGGTATTGTACATACAAAAACGAATTAAGTACTTGTTTGTGGGAACTGGATATACTGGTTTGTTAATATTAATGTTGTTCCATATTTTGTAATTATTTTAGAGTTAGATATGTTTAATTCCAGCTTGGAATTTGACAATTTGTTAAGGAAATTCAGCTGGTCTCAGTAACATAATAAAATACTACAAAAGTGTTCTAGAGGGCTGACCACTACACCAAAATTGTCAAAAAGTGGATTGAAATAGAGATGTATCCCTGTGCTAGTTTGGAGGGTTCGCGCCTAATCCATTGCTACAGCAAAATTATTAAAAAAAAATAGTTATATTGTAGAAATTGTCAAAAAATGGATTGAAATAGAGATGTATCCTTATGCTAGTTTGGAGGGTTCACGCCTAATGCATCGCTACAGCAAAATTGTCGAAAAAATTAGTTATATTGTAGTTATGATAGCAGGCAACGGGAACAAAAGGTTCCACAGTTCTGGTTCTAGACTTCTAAGAGAGTAATTAGAATACGAGAGTGTAAAGGGTAAAGTTTTAGTTCTAGTTCTGTACTTTCTTGGGACAAAGGTTTTATATACACGAATTCACACATCCATCTTGAATAAAACTTTTTTTTATTTTTTTTTATTTTTAAGAAACGTCTGCGATACAAGAGAATTTTATTGGTAATGAAAGAAAGTTACATCTAGTTAAAAGGGACAAAAACTTTACCTCTCATAATACAAGGAAAAAAAGAAGAAGCTTTAATGAAAAGAACTTGGACCTAACTTTAATTTAACCAAATACTACCATAAACTATTATTTAACCTAATAAACTTAAAATTTAATCTTAATGACAAACTATTCATATACCAGCCCTCCAAACATAAAAGCTTGCGACCGAACTAAAAGCTCAACGCAATAATTTTTTTTTTCAAACTTGCCCCTAACGGAAAACCTATTACCTTATTAAATATGAAGGTGATGAAATGGCGTCCACCATCCCCACTTCCATTTTCCACTGCCATCCACCATCCCACTTTCATTATTCCAACTACCACACGTGCCAAACTAATAAACAAAACCAACTGTGCTTTGTTTCACTATGGGTATGTAGAAAACTTGATTTTTAAAGTGAACTTTAGAAGATTTTTGTTTTTTTAATTCATAAAATATAGCTATTTTTGTATGTTTTTCTAATTCATAGAATATTGCTATTTTTGTATGTAAAAAGATTTCATGGTCCTGCAATTTAATTTCAGTCAAATTGTTTATTTATTTTTCGTTGCTCAACACAGTTTTGATACATTTCTCAACAGTCCTTATTTTTCGTTGCTCAACACAGTTTTGATACATTTCTCAACAATCCTTGGAGGTTTGTAATTTGCACTGTAACATGCGCAATACTCTCTTCGGAATTATACGCGCATGTGTGTGTATAAATGAAGACAACAAATTTCCTTTTCCTTTTTTTTTTAATACAAGAAGCAAATGTAATTTGTCTTACATCAGAAGTGACCAAAACAGAAGCAAAACCATAATAAACAAGAAGCATATGGTATCGGGTATAAGCTGCAAAGATCATAAGTATCAGGTAAATACAAACTAACAAGAAGCATATGGTATCGGGTACAAGCTGCAAAGATCATAAGTATCAGGTAAATACAAACTAACATATATTAAGATCCACATAACAGAATACTAAGTGATCAAAACACTAAGCATCGGGAGGTACAAACCAAAGTATGACCAAACAAACTGATCGAATCATCACCAAATCGGAAAATTCATTCATACCAGATGTGGAATAATTATTAAGTACACTCGTAAACATTTATTTAAAAAAAAACAAAAATAAAAACAAAAAATTATGATAATTCTTGTTTCCACAAAGATGTTCAACGCTAATATACTATTGTCATTGACGGTATGTAATTAAAACTCCAAGGACTTCTTTTTGGTTACAAAAGGCTCTAACTAATTCTTCCCCTCTTTATCGGGGTAAACTTAAAATTTAATCTTAATGACAAACTATTCATATACCAGCCCTCCAAACATAAAAGCTCGCGACCAAACTAAAAGCTCAACACAATAATTTTTTTTTTTTTCAAACTTGCCCCTAACGGAAAGCCTATTACCTTATTAAATATGAAGGTGATGAAATGGCGTCCACCATCCCCACTTCCATTTTCCACTGCCGTACACCATCCCACTTTCATTATTCCAACGACCACATGTGCCAAACTAATAAACAAAACCAACTGTCCTTTGTTTCACTATGGGTATGTAGAAAACTTGATTTTTAAAGTGAGCTTTAGAAGATTTTTGTTTTTTTAATTCATAAAATATAGCTATTTTTGTATGTTTTTCTAATTCATAGAATATGGCTATTTTTGTATGTAAAAAGATTTGATGGTCTTGCAATTTAATTGCAGTCAAATTGTTTATTTATTTTTTGCTGCTCAACACAGTTTTGATACGTTTCTCAACAGTCCTTATGTCAATTTTTTCTTTCCAAACACTGCTCCTGACGGAAGAATCCCAAAAGGGCCATGAATACAAAAAGGGAAAAACGTATTTATCAAAGTATTATATGTTAAACCCACAAAAAAAAAAACACCATAAATTTACATGAGAGAGAGGAGAGAGAATAGAGAAGAGGGGACTGAAAATTTCATGAAGTTGAATTCAACCTGTTATACATAGCCAAATCAAAAGTAATCCATATATAGATTATACTATTAAATAGCAATATATAAGACTACCATTTTTTGGAGAAAGACGTGCGATCAATCAAGATTCAAGATTGTGTTATTTTGTCAAAACTTTGTCTTTATTTTGTTCATTTTAAAAAATAATCTGAGTTATTTTAATTTAATTTCTGAAATAGTACGGGGTTATTTTGGTTCAGTTTTATAAATAGTGTGGGTTATTTTCAAAAATAGTATGCGACACACCCGGACCCGAAATGTCCACTAGGACTCCGAATCGAGCTGTGCTGGCCGACACCTGGAAGGTGACGAAGCCATAAAGTGTAGTGATGTGGAAGATGTGAATAAATTTAAACCTAAAAGTGCCTAAATACAGAGTGAGCTGTGAACGGGAATGAACCCAATTCACACGTGATGACATAGCATAAGTACAGTACAGTAAAATATAGTGAGAATTATACCATTGATGGTAATCGTCTACACCAAGATTTGCCAATAATCCTCGTCGGTATGAAACTTTGCTACTAGAACCTAGGGGCGAAAAATAGAAGGGTGAGTGGGCAAAAACAAAATTTTAGAAAACACAATTCTCTTTTCTGAAAGTAATAACCCCTCACTGTAAAACTCGTATAATTTCCCAGAAAATAATAACACGTAGGTACATAAGGATAATGCTTAGAAACAGTGAAAACAGAGGTATGCCAGGTCAAGATGTTCAACCATAAAATGTGTAAGCCAGGTGATAAGAATCAATGTAAAATAGTATGCCAGCCGGAGTCACCTAATGTGACATGTACGGCTGAATCTATAGCTTGTCAAGTATGCCTGCACACGAGTCCGAACCACGTATTGTGGTCTGTACGATAAGGCTGGGTGTAGATAAGTACGCTCAAGTGCTACGATCACGTGAAGGCTGTGCGAATAATCGCGGGTCACCTACGAGTCGAAACCACCTATTGTGGTTTGTACAACAGGGTTGTGCACCAAACTTGGATCCAAGGTGAGCGTGCGATGCAAGAGGTGAACATAACGTGAAAGACTGTGCCCTGGCCACGGGTGGGAGCACTAACACCGGGGTGCAGGATAATGAGCTCTAAATGCATCTACGTATAATCACAACAATACATTTCACTATCATCAATATATATCACTTGAAGCTTACCTGAGCGTCCGCAACGTCAAACAACAACATGCATACATATATTCGAATGCATATTCTAAAATGTAATGCAATTGACATGGCATTTAAAATTGTAAATCCATTTAAAACATTTCTGGGAAAATGTAGAGCATATATATGTATATAGAAAACCAAAAGCCCACTCACCTGGAGTTCGCGCTACAACTCCCTTGCACGAATATCAAGGTGTCACGAACGATCGTCATCTAGAACAATTATCAAATAACGTCTCAGAATTCTTATCGATAGAACACGTAACTTACATAAAACACATCCCTAAGGACATGCTAAAATGATTCGAACCCCATTGACCAAAAGTCAAATGTCGGTCAATGGTCGACGGTAGGGTCCGTAACCCTACGTAACTCGATCCGGAAGATCCGTACGTCGGATTTTCGATCCGTAACTTCCAAACATCTACATTATGCTTCTAGAACATCCTACTAAAGTTTCATTATGATCCAACAGTTGGATCTTTGCCAATTGCAAATTCAAGTGGCGGTCAACGTTTTAATTTACAAGGTCCTCAAATATTATGAATAATAAGCTATTAAAGTTTGGTGACGATCCAACAGTTGGATCGTCAATTCTTATAATGACCAAGTAACGAACCTTAGCGAAATTGTACCAAAACAATGGAATTTCATTAATCGGACATCACATATGGAATTGGGTATGAAGTTTAGCCTAGGAAGGTCAGGGGATGCCTCGACCCACGCGCCTCCGTATCCGATCGTCGACCGCCCCAACTTGCCGGAAAAATCAACTATTTCTAAAAATTCTCAAACTTCATATAAATGAAGATCTCGGTGAGTAAAGCAGGTCTTATACCTGCGGCCAAGTCCAATTTGACTGGGAAAAGCTTCAAATCGCCAAGAACTCGTCGGAACCCTAGAATTTTGGTGGCCTTATTCGATCAACTCGCAACACCACGACCCCTAAAACTGTTTGGGCTTTGTTCCTGACCTCCAAAGAAGTGTTTTAGAAATAGGTGGATTGTCGCCTAGTAACCACGAAGCCGTGCGTCAGCCTTCACGAAATTGGAACTATTTATACCATATTTAGGGCCTCGTATTTAGACCTCGTATAAATACTCAGAGGAATTAAATGTAATTATGTAATAAAGGAAGGGGCAAATATGTAATTAGGGGAGGAGCCCTTATTCTATAAAAGGGCCTCCTCACACTCACAAACCCTAAGTATCTCCTATCTAGAGCAAAGCTCTCACACTCTCTCCCTCACAAATAATCTCAGATAAATACAATCAGTGTGGACGTAGCCCAAACCTTGGGGTGAACCACAATACATCTTGTGTTATTTACTTTTCTTGCAGATTCACGGTCGGATTTACGTTGTTCCAAGACATCCAGTTTTGTGCATCAACAGGAACCAAAACTCTCTGTTTTTGGGCTGAAATGGTGGATGGGAGGCAACATGAGTGATTTTCAGGTGATGGATGGTGGTGATCAACGAGAAAAGTGGGAGAAATTTGCCAGATTTAGAACCGGGTTGAAACTGGGTTGTGCACGGGTTGAAATGGAAGGGTTCATGATCCCGTGCCTCTCACTCCTCTCTCCTTTCTTCCCTTCTCTTCCTCCCATTGGTCCACTCACATCTTCCATTATGTACCATATATTAGGCCTCAACTGGGCCTCATGAAAAATACTTGGGGGACTTAGCCCATCACTTATGTAATGAAGAGCGAGCCTTTATTTTATAAAAGGGACTCCCTCATCGTCATTGGAGAGCATCAACTCTAGCACATTATTCATGTATTGAGGAGCGAGCCCTTATTTTATAAAAAGGACTCCCTCACCACCATTAGAGAGTATCGCCGCCTACTGAGCAACTGCCTCGCCGCGAGCATCAACTCTGGCCTATCATTTATGTATTGAGGAACGAGCCCTTATTCTATAAAAGGGACTCCCTCACCGTCATTAGAGAGCATCAACTCTAGCACATTATGCATGTATTGAGGAACGAGCCCTTATTTTATAAAAGGAACTCCCTCACCATCATTAGAGAGCATCAACTCTAGCCTATCATTCATGTATTGAGGAGCGAGCCCTTATTCTTTAAAAAGGACTCCCTCACCTTCAAACGCCGCAAGCGGAGCCAACCAAGGCAACATAAGTCACGAGCCGAGCAGCCTTGCAGCGTGTGCTACTTCTAGTTGAGCGTCATTTCAGATTGAGCACTGCCTCATATCGAGCATCAGTTCAAGACAACATCTAGTTACTTCGGCCCACACATGGACTGAATTTCAAGTCTCCAGCCAAAAGACTCTCTTGACTGAAGACTTGGGGGACTACTGTTTATATCATATTTAGGGCCTCGTATTTAGACCTCGTATAAATACTCAGGGGACTTAAATGTAATTATGTAATAAAGGAAGGGGTAAAAATGTAATTAGGGGATAAGCCCTTATTCTATAAAAGGGCTTCTTCACCCTCACCAACCCTAAGTCTCTCCTATCTAGAGCAAAGCTCTCACACTCTCTCTCTCACAAATACTCTCAGATAAATACAATCAGTGTGGACGTAGCCCAAACCTTGGGGTGAACCACGATACATCTTGTGTTATTTACTTTTCTTGCAGATTCACGGTCGGATTTACGTTGTTCCAAGACATCCAATTTTGTGCATCAACATTTGGCGCCATCTGTGAGAATCGACACGAAAAGCTATGTCCGTTCTCTTTCATTTTTTCACCTTCACCGTGAATCTGCAAAATCTGCAAAAATCCAACAACCCAAAGCTTTCCCAGAAAAACCCAGAAACATAAAGATCCAAATCTCAAACACTCCTCACAAGCACACAGGGAAGATAAAGGTCGTTGTTTTTTTTTTTTTGGGTTTTGGGTTCGTATTCAGGACACCATTTGTCAAACCAACAACACTTCCTACACTATCTTGCCGGGAGAAGACCCATCCGCCGTCGTCCCTCCACCGACCCATCGGAGACCCTTAAAGGGTTTTGCCGTGATATTCTCCTCCGTCATATTTCTCTTGTCATTGGTCACATTAGCTATCCACCAAGTACCGGGGGCGTGCCAAAAACAGTGCCAGGACAACCAGATCACCACCACCAATACCGGCCAGCTTCAACCAGTATAGAGACGAGGTCGTTTTCAATGCTTAGAGGAAAATTAGAAAGAGTATCGGCCAAATCGTACCCTCATTTTTCAGAGGAAGCTTCATATAATTGGACAAATGCCATGCTTTCTTGGCAAAGAACTGCATCCCATTTCCAGCCAGAAAAAAAATTGGATAATGATCCGAATGGGGAAAGCAAAACCAGTTACAAAATCTGCACTGCTCTTTGCTACTACAAGATCACAGGAAGAAACAGAATGGTACTGCTAATGTGGGGTGCTGCGCTACCGTCGCCGCCGCCATCGAGGGCGCTCTCTCTCTCCTCCTTTCAGTCGTCCCACTGGCGTTTAATCTTCCTCAATGAAGCATACCGCCATGATTTGATCCCTAACTCTGCCGGCATTAATCGGACCCTCACAGCTAGAATGGCGTGGTTCAGTGGGAAAGTATCTTTGGGGAACTTTCCCAATCTCGCCGGGGCCGTGAAAAAGCTCCAGAAGAGCATTAAGAACATCGAGAAAAATTTTGATAGCGCCCTTAGGTTCGAAGACAGAGAGAAAGCCGAATCCGGCAATGAAGCTTTAGGATTATGGCCTTCATCTACGGAGTGGATTATGTCCTTTCTAGACCAATAAGATAAGGAAAGTAATGTTGAATCATCAGAGAAAGCCGGGTCTTCTGAGCTTCCACCTAAGGTTGACAAATCACTTGGGGGAAACTGAATCTCTACAACTCACATCTACAGTTGAGGAGAAAGAAGGGGCCAAAGCTGAAACTTTAAAATAGTAGTATTGCGGGGACGACGATGCCGCCTACACTGAGGGAAACGACTTCGCAGCCGTTGGCGACGGGGATGAGGATGTCGAGTTCGTAGCAGTTGGTGCTCCACACCCATTGCCGTGAAATGCACAACCCAAATCAAAGACGGTTCCGGTTCTGCTCCGCCGCTGCCAGGTTCCCTTCTTTCCTTCCTAAAGAGGTCGAAGATATCAAAAACCTGTTTGTCCAAGAACTTTTCGAGAGAAACCCTCTGCCTGTTTTTGGGGAAGGAGAATATGGGGTGGTGGATATTTTCTATGCTGCTGCAAAGAGCAAGAATGATGAATTTTTCAGGCTGCTTTTTTTACTTTGTGGTTTCGCCGAGGTTCATCTCTCTCTCTGAACCCCAGAGTGCTTACTGCTAGAATGCTTACTGCCACTAAGAAAAACTGTGGGAATTCCATTGCCAGCAATTGCAGTAGAGAAGTCGGAACACCCTCAGTGCCACCGCCATGCCACATTCTCCAGCTGTTTCGTAGCTCCTGAGAATAATTGAGAAACTGCTTTTTTGGAAAGTGCCAAGCGGAAAAGCAACGAAGAAGATAAGTTTTCTTCAAATTCATATCCTGTTACTGGAACCCACATCATCACATTATCACATGCATCTTATGATATTTTATTCCTATTTTAATAATTCCAACCCAAAACTACATTGTATATAAATAAATGGGGGACAGGGTATCGTGGTTCTGGTACAAAGTAAGAGATCTTAAAGTTTGCTACAGCAAGAAAAACTCGTGCTTTCTCAAAGCAGGGATATTGCCCTGCAGAATGCCCATCCTCTTCACCGACAAACAAAAAAGTTTATACTTTGGGTCTCTGCTCACAGTTTCACTACTAGAGCAATGATAGACGAACAGAATAATAAAAGCAGAAAGCATGGCTAACCACTACTTAATCAATCTTGGAGATAATTGCATAAAGCGAAGAAAAGAAGAAAAGCAAAAGATCTTCCTATTATTATGATTCATTCTGTCTGCCAGATGAAGAGACAGAGAGAGTGCAACAGAAAAACACAAGCAAAAGCAAGGAATAAACACCCATCCCACCAGAGTGATGTGGTTTACTTTCCTTATTCTTGAATGATGTAATTTATCTTTCTTATCTCTCGGAGACATCTATATAAACCCCATCAGAGGGTAGTAAAAAAAAAAGGCAAAGCCCAAAAAAAAAATGCGCTGGAATGTTGTGTAGAGGGCGAAGGCGTATAAGCCCAAAATAGCTCCAACCAGGCGATCAAAAGTAAGCCCAATACTCCACGATTATTCGTCAACCTGCCGCTATTACCACCAACCAGGTGACCAAAAGTACGCCCAGTACTCCAAAAATTATTCGGCAACCTGCCGCTATTACCACCAACCAGGTGATGAAATGTACAACCCGTACATTAATATCATTTGGCAACTTGCCATTCATGCCACCAACCAGGTGATGAAATGTACAACCCGTACTCTCATTCATGCCACCAACCAGGTGATCAAAAGTACGCCTAGTACTTCAAAACATACATGAGGATTACTCATGTCATTCATACATAAACATTCATGAGCATCACTTATGACAATCATACATAAACATTCATGACCATCATTCATGTCAACATTCATGAGCATCACTCAAGTTAACATTTATGAGTATCACTCATAACAACATCCATGAGCATCACTCATGTCAATCAACATAAACATTCATGAGCATCACTCAAGTCAAACAGCTTCAAAAGCTTCATTTACAGAGCTCTAGCTTCAAAAGCTTCATTTACAGAGCTCTAGCTTTAAAGCTTCACTTGCAAAGCTTCACCTACAAAGCTTCAGTGCAGGGTATACAAATACCGCATCCGAACAGCTGCCACTTCGACCATAGATGGATTAAATTTGAAGTCTCTAGCCAACAAACTCTATTGACCGAAGACTTTGGGGGCTACATTATGTACCATATAGTGGGCCTCAACTGGGCCTCATGAAATATACTTGGGGGACTTAGCCCATCACTTATGTATTGAGGAGCGAGCCTTTATTTTATAAAAGGGACTCCCTCACCATCATTAGAGAGAATCAACTCTAGCACATTATCCATGTATTGATGAGCGAGCCCTTATTTTATAAAAGGGACTCCCTCACCACCATTAGAGAGTATCGCCGCCTACTGAGCAACCGCCTCGCCGCGAGCATCAACTCTAGCCCATCATTTATGTATTGAGGAACGAGCCCTTATTCTATAAAAAGGACTCCCTCACCGTCATTAGAGAGCATCAACTCTAGCCTATTATTAATGTATTGAGGAACGAGCCCTTAATTTATAAAAGAGACTCCCTCACCATCATTAGAGAGCATCAACTTTAGCCTATCATTCATGTATTGAGGAGCGAGCCCTTATTCTATAAAAGGGACTCCCTCACCTTCAAACGCCGCAAGCGGAGCCAACCAAGGCAACATAAGCCACGAGCCGAGCAGCCTCGCAGCGTGTGCTACTTCTAGTTGAGCGTCATTTCAGATTGAGCACTGCCTCATATCGAGCATTAGTTCAAGACAGCATCTAGTTACTTCGACCCACACATAGACTGAATTTCAAGTCTCCAGCCAAAAGACTCTCTTGACTGAAGACTTGGGGGACTACTGTTTATACCATATTTAGGGCCTCGTATTTAGACCTCGTATAAATACTCAGGGGACTTAAATGTAATTATGTAATAAAGGAAGGGGCAAATATGTAATTAGGGGATGAGCCCTTATTCTATAAAAGGGCCTCTTCACCCTCACAAACCCTAAGTCTCTCCTATCTAGAGCAAAACTCTCACATTCTCTCCCTCACAAATACTCTCAGATAAATATAATCAGTGTGGACGTAGCCCAAACCTTGGGGTGAACCACGATACATCTTGTGTTATTTACTTTTCTTGCAGATTCACGGTCGGATTTACGTTGTTCCAAGACATCCGGTTTTGTGCATTAACAGGAACCAAAACTCTCTATTTTTGGGCTGAAATGGTGCATGGGAGGCCACATGAGTGATATGCAGGGGATGGATGGTGGTGATCAACGAGAAAAATGGCAGAAATTCGCCGGATTTGGAACCGGGTCGAAACTGGGTTGTGCAGGGGTTGAAAGGGAAGGGTTCATGATCCCGTGCCTCTCACTCCTCTCTCCTTTCTTCCCTTCTCTTCCTCCCATTGGTCCACTCACCTCCTCTTTCTCTGGTTCGTCCGCCTCCCATCAGATGGGGACTTCCTCCCCCGTACCACCTTCCTTCCATTTCTCCTCATTTTTTGATTGGTCATCTCTTTCTTTTAACTTAGCGGTCCCTTATTTCCTTCCTTTACTTCTGATTGGTTACCATTCCCACATGGTGGGAGTTCAAATAATTTATAATCTAAAATGTAAGTAACCAATTTCAAACGTCCGTAACTATACCGTTATAATCCGAACTAGCAAACGGTCTTCGCCTATACGTTCATACCAACGAGTACTATGCAAATACACCAAAAGAATAAGTCATACGCTTCTCTAGACGATGGTCAACGGAAGTCAAAGTCCTTGCCTTTAGAGCATTTTCGTCAATTCACGTTTTAAAATTAATAAAAACGTAAAATTAGAAACGGGTTGTCACAGTATGAGTTAGTTTGCCGTGGTTTCAGAAATAGTGGGAGTTATTTTAAGGGAACTTTAACGAAAAGTTCCCGATACTATTCACTTTAACAAAAAAACCACATTTTTACACTAAAAAGTCAATCATGGTACTATTCAGTTTACCCTTTATTTTGTCCTTATCGTTAAAACCCTAAGTTTTCAAACACTTTTCATTAATTTTCCTTTATTTTAATTATGTTTCAGAAATAGTGTGAATTAGTTTAGTTACGTTTCAAAAATAGTGTGAATTATTTTAATTTTTTTGTTTATCTTGAAAAAGATATAAGTATTATAATGGAGTAGAATCATAAAGGCATCCTTCTCCTTCATGATAAATTCCAAACGTTAACGCGAACAAGGAAATTTAAGGATTTTGTTTAGTGTGGGTGAATACATATAAACGCGACAAAGTATAAAGGCCTTCCTGTTTGTAGCTTGATTCATTCCTTGTTTTAATATAGTCATGATGATGTTTTCCTCAAGTCATCCATCGATTCCATCCCTTTATACATGCTAGAGATGAAGAAGCTAATTAATGCTAACAAAAGTAAAGAATGTAAAGGAGAAAAAAAATAAGAGAAAAAAGAAAATAATATTGCAGTCTTATCGGATTAGAAATGTGATTGTGTAAATCCTAGTGTATCTAGGAGTATCTTGTATATTCCCTTTAGTAGTTTAATTCCTATTAGAAATGTAATCCCATTAGGATACAAATTCTACCCATCGTACTACTATCAATAAAGGTACAAGGGCATGATACAACATGCAACTTTGAATTACATTTCTCTTTTCTCTGTATTGCCGCCGGCCCCTCTCCCTCTCTGTCCTTTGTACAGTTCAGTAAAATAGGCCTACAACACGTTACCAGCACGCTCTTGCCAGAAGCTAAGGAAGTAAAAGATCATGGATGAGGCTTTCATCTACAAATTCAAAGACTTTCAATTGATTTCTGCCAATCAGGTTCTTCTAAAATAAATTAAGATATTTGAAAAAACCTTGAAGCATGAAATAGGATTTCGAGTGCCATATGTCGGGATGTAATTAGTTGTGCAAATTTTAGATAGGATCAAGTCTTTCTTGAGGTGGATGTTGAAATTACACCCACCCTTTACAAATTTCCCAACAACTGTGATGAGTAAAGGGTTTTTTCATGTCCTCCATATACAATTCCTCCGCTTGGTGTACCTAGACAATATAATTACGAAAATTAAAGGAAATTTATTTATGAAATTAAATGTAATATAATTAAATATTTAAAATAACTTGTGAAAACACTTATTTCGTAGTAGTTTCGGAGATTCGGGGGACTGATGCCTCCATAGAACTCGTAGTACTTTTTGGACGTACGAGTCCAAACACCCCACTTGTTTAAGAACTACTCTTGACACTATCTTCCGAGACCGATCTATAGGCCCTGCAAAGAGCTTACTCTTCTTTTCGGGTCCAAGCCTTTCCTTTCATTGCAGATGTGGCCATTTGAAAATTATTCAAAAAATTAAATGAAAGATTATTGGAAGAGGTAAAATAGTATGGAATGGTGAAAAGGATGCGAGAAATGGTGTATGAATGACTTAGGTATTTATAGGAAGAAAAAAAATTAGCATTTTTTTTTAAATTCGTCCAAAAAAAAATTCAAATTCCAATGGTAATCTGACGTCAACTAGCCGTTGGCTGTCAAGTGGGCTGGGCTGCAGGGCTGGTTTGCTGGCTGGAAATGACCAACCCGCTGGCCCGATTTTGGTTTTTTAGCCTAGTGGGGCCCATAAACCCTTTGGCCTAGCCCTCAGTTAGAGACGGGTTACGTGTCATTTAAAGCTCTTTTTAACCCCATGGCCCTTTGACTGAGTCGGTTGGAGATGGCCTAACCTCCTAAATTGTTCTCCTTTTTCTTCAAAATCTCATGTTCATCTATGTTTTGAATCATCAATGCGTAAATGTCGTGATGGGTTCTAACATGCTTGATTTCGTCAAGAATGTCCTTAATTCATGTGATCGTGGAATTTAGGTGTAAAACTATGTGTGTTGTATGCGAATGCGGATTTATGGTTTGAAAGGTTAATCAATACAAATGCATTACCTCACTGGTGTAACTCTAAGAAAGAATGGTGCGATGTGAGCTACATCATGAACTATTCTTGACGAATAGCCTATGGCGAGGCGTTAAGAAGATAAGTTTCTAATGAACGCGTCTATGTATGTGTAGACGGCGACGTGTATGCAAGATGAGCCTCTGTTAGGCGTAAAGAAATAATGCGTATGATAGTTGTAGAGAAGATGAACAGTAGTCCTGGTAGGGAGAGTAAGCCTATCAAATCGGGAATCTAGGATAAGATATCCAATCTTCTTACGATTATGATTGCATTAAGTATGTCAGACTAAGGACTACGCTCATGGGTTACGAGTATTCCAGTCCCTCTTGCCACCCGAGATGCCATAGGTTATAAGCCCAGAAAATCATATTCCCACATCCTGTATGTTATAGGGACCATTTTTTATTTTGTCCATACACAAAGAAACATCCATATATAGTTGGCATATTTATTTCACGAAAAAGGAAGAACATTCATAAAGGAATACAATTATGAAAATAGGGAAATGATATGCTTGGCATATTTATTTCACGAACAACAACCGCAGCAGGATATCTTCACCATTATCCAAGGAAAGATTTGAACCAGCTTGCTGAGAGTTTTGGGTGCCTCTTAAGTCCATCATTGTAATCTATATAGACGAAACCAAATCGTAAGGTGTATCCAGAAGCCCATTCAAAATTGTCCAACAATGACCATGCAAAGTATCCCTTCACATTTACACCATCACTGCACAAAAAAGGCGAATTTCAAATGTAAGTATGTCTAGTGTAGTGATAAGTAAAAGATATAAGTTAAACCTTATTTAACTTTTAAAAAGAACTTACTTGATTGCTTTTCGAAGATAGTCGAGGTGGTGGTAGTGGTAATTAATTCTGTGGGTATCATTAAGGGATTGCGGAAGTGACAATGTGGGATCATCGAACTCGTCAAGGCCTGCAATATAATTAATTTTTTATTTGATGTTTTTAATTGACGAAGAGGCGAAGAATTATAGATTCATCATTTCATTCCTATCGATTCAACAGATTGCTAAATGTTTGAGAGTTCCCATCTAGTTTTATATGTAGTTCACTTATAGATGTCAACTGCATTTTACACCATATACATGTGAAGCATTAATTATTTAGTTAATTAAGGTTTAAAAATAATTACCGTTCTCAGTAATGTAAATGAGCGGATTATTATATTTGTGCTTTGCGTAGAGTAAAATCTCTCGAATGCCTTTTGGATAAATAACTAGCCAGCTTGAAGCAGCCTGCAACCCCAATTTATGAAGGTAAGTTAACTAAATGAAAATCAATTACTCTTTGAATTCAAATAGTTTAGCTAATTGTTTGATGCGTACCGGAGGACCAATGGGGACTCCATTAAGCTCGGCTGCCACAACATTTAGGAATATGAGATTTTAAATATTTTGATGAACTTAAATTACTCAAATTAAATAATTGGTTTCTCATTTTGTACTCACTTGATTCAAAAACGCGAGCATCGGTCAGGAAGCTTGCATTTGCAGAATTATTATGAGGTTGATCGCTTGAATAGTGAGTAGTATAATAATTCATTCCAACAAAATCAAATGACCCTTTTATTAACTTGGATTCTTCTTGTGTAAATTTAGGTAATCTTTCTTTAACAAGAACTTGCATACTGTGCGGATATTGGCCGCTTGTCAATGGCTCCATAAACCTACATAATCATTGAAATTTCATCAATAAATTTTGTATTATTATCATATAAATGAACACTTAATTGGGTTGATATATAAGTTTGGAATTAATAAACTTGCCATCCAAACATAAAATCCAAAGATCGAGTTGCAGCATTCCGATGACGCGTTGCGTTAGAAACCGGCACAAACCAATTTGTCGCTAATGTTATTCCTATCACGCCTTCTTGAGATGCCTGCACATCACCAACCAAACTTGATTAGTTACAGTATGAAAAAAGGTAAATTAACCCTATCTCATTAATTTAATATTACAACATTGAGTATTAATATGACCTGATATTTAGTCTTGTACACTTTAACAGCATGTGCATGAGCGAGGAGGAAGTGGTGTGCTACTATATAGGGTTCGGTAGCCGAATCACCGCCGGTGCAGTTTAAGTTCTGCCAAGCAGAACATCGCCCGGGTGCTAATTCTCCTGATGCATAGCCAAAAGTAATAAAAGTATATGGCTCATTTAGTGTGATCCAATGCTTTACCCGATCGCCAAATAACTTAAAGCAAAGTTCTGCGTAGTCTCGAAAATGATTGCTGCAACATGGAAAATTAAAAATCAGTTGCATGCTGATTTTGAAGGTTTACGCATTATAGCAATATACATTTGAATATCTAAACGATCAATCGTCAAGAAGATAAAGAATTATTATTAATTAGAGAATCAAAGTCTACGACTTACACAATTTGACGGTTTAAGAAACCACCATATTCTTCTTCTAAAGCTTGAGGAAGATCCCAATGAAAGATTGTCGCATATGGCGTTACACCTGTGCATTATCAATAAAAGCAACACGCTCGATTATATAACATGTAACTCTTAATATGTATATATGTACATGTGTGTGTGTGTGTGTGTGTGTGTATTTGTAAGGTGGGATGATATATGAGATTAAGCAGTTGCATCACCTTTGTTTAGGAGTTCATTGATGAGATTGTTGTAGTATTGTACTCCTTCCTTGTTCACACCCCCACTTAGCTTTCCATCTAATTATATAATTAAAATTAAGAACATAAGCAAATACATTGGAAAGGGGAACAAAATAGGTTAAACTACAGATATTATTGGTTATATTACTCAGAGCAAACATCATGCATGGACACACTACTTCGTCCCAACTAATTAATGCGAATGCGGATGATCAACTTACTTGGTAACAATCTGGACCATGAGATAGAGAACCTATAAGCATCCAATCCCATATCGTTCATAATCTTTACATCTTCCTATATAGAATAACGCAATATGTATTATAAGAAAATGCCTCATCTTCAACCTCCTTAATTTTCTTAAGGCCGTAAATTCTTTAATTCTCCTTATACTATGGAATAATTCAGAAGGACTGGAGAACAAAGTTAATGATATTTTTGAACCTTATAGCGGTGGTATTGATCATCAGCCACGTCCCCATTGCTTCCATCAATGATTTTTTCTGCAATTAACCATGTAAAATTTTCATTATCTTCATAAACCTCATGGTTTAGGCCTCGTCCCCCATCAATGTCTAACCCTTGTAAAGGTTAAGAATAAATCTGTATTAATCAAGGTTCAATTCAATCTGGCACCGGTGTAGGTACCTGGATACTGGTGGGTGAAGTTATCCCATATGCTTGGTCCTTTACCACCTTCATCCCATGCACCTTCATACTGAAATTAATTTACACATATAAGGGTACAAAATGAGCATGTTAGTATTTTCCTGCATGTATGTTAATAGGTCTGACATTAAATAAAAACCCTAACAACTTATTAAGTTCAGAAACACAAACTTGGTAAGATGCTGAAGCTGAACCAAATACAAAGCCTGATGGAAAACTGCTTCTGTTCAGGGAAGCACTGCTATAACGACTAGGTATAACAGCAGTAGTTTTACTATCTCCCGCTGCAAAGCCAGTTAGTAGTAGCACACCCAACAGCAGTGACTGTAACCTCATTGCCATTGCTAATTAGAGCTTTTGGTGAACGGGAATGGTTGTGGCCTTCCTCGCATGGCGTTTATATAGAGAAAGTATGTATGAGGAAAACATGTAACCCTTAATATTTAATTAAGAACGTGGATCAATACAGATAATAAATAATTAGTAAAAGTATAGATTGTAAATAAGTACCAAAAGTCTTCGATATCAATTGACTTGCATAGTTGCATTAAGTTGCCCTACATAATCTAATCGTGATAAGGTCATGACTTACATTAAGTTGGGAACGTGCATATAGCGTACGTGAAACTTAATATCTTGGAGATTTCAATGAACAGATTATGGTGAGGTGAAAATTTTATTAGGGATGGGGTAAAAAAAGCAGGGGGTGAAAGTCTATTTCTTCACGTTTTTCCTCCAAACCTATTGAAATGTGTAACAAGTTAAGAGGTATTGTACATACAAAAACGAATTAAGTACTTGTTTGTGGGAACTGGATATACTGGTTTGTTAATATTATTGTTGTTCCATATTTTGTAATTATTTTAGAGTTAGATATGTTTAATTCCAGCTTGGAATTTGACAATTTGTTAAGGAAATTCAGCTGGTCTCAGTAACATAATAAAAGACTACAAAAGTGTTCTAGAAGGCTGACCACTACACCAAAACTGTCAAAAAGTGGATTGAAATAGAGATGTATCCCTATGCTAGTTTGGAGGGTTCGCGCCTAATCCATTGCTACAGCAAAATTGTCAAAAAAAAAAGTAGTTATATTGTAGAAATTGTCAAAAAGTGGATTGAAATAGAGATGTATCCTTATGCTAGTTTGGAGGGTTCACGCCTAATGCATCGCTACAGCAAAATTGTCGAAAAAATTAGTTATATTGTAGTTTTGATAGCAGGCAACGGGAACAAAAAGGTTCCATAGTTCTGGTTCTAGACTTCTAAGAGAGTAATTAGAATACGAGAGTGTAAAGGGTAAAGTTTTAGTTCTAGTTCTGTACTTTCTTGGGACAAAGGTTTTATATACACAAATTCACACATCCATCTTGAATAAAACTTTTTTTTATTTTTTTTTATTTTTAAGAAACGTCTGCGATACAAGAGAATTTTATTGGTAATGAAAGAAAGTTAGATCTAGTTAAAAGGGACATAAACTTTACCTCTCATAATACAAGGAAAAAAAAGAAGCTTAAATGAAAAGAACTTGGACCTAACTTTAATTTAACCAAATACTACCATAAACTATTATTTAACCTAATAAACTTAAAATTTAATCTTAATGACAAACTATTCATATACCAGCCCTCCAAACTTGCCCCTAACGGAAAGCCTATTACCTTATTAAATATGAAGGTGATGAAATGGCGTCCACCATCCCCACTTCCATTTTCCACTGCCGTCCACCATCCCACTTTCATTATTCCAACTACCACACGTGTCAAACTAATAAACAAAACCAACTATCCTTTGTTTCACTATGGGTATGTAGAAAACTTGATTTTTAAAGTGAGCTTTAGATGATTTTTGTTTTTTTAATTCATAAAATATAGCTATTTTTGTATGTTTTTCTAATTCATAGAATATTGCTATTTTTTGTATGTAAAAAGATTTCATGGTCCTGCAATTTAATTTCAGTCAAATTGTTTATTTATTTTTCGTTGCTCAACACAGTTTTGATACATTTCTCAACAATCCTTAGAGATTTGTAATTTGCACTGTAACATGTGCAATACTCTCTTGGGAATCATACGCGCATGTGTGTGTATAAATGAAGACAACAAATTTCCTTTTCCTTTTTTTTTTAATACAAGAAGCAAATGTAATTTGTCTTACATCAGAAGTGACCAAAACAGAAGCAAACCATAATAAACAAGAAGCATATGGTATCGGGTACAAGCTGCAAAGATCGCAAGTATCAGGTAAATACAAACTAACAAGAAGCATATGGTATCGGGTACAAGCTGCAAAGATCATAAGTATCAGGTAAATACAAACTAACATATATTTAGATCCACATAACAGAATACTAAGTGATCAAAACACTAAGCATCGGGAGGTACAAACCAAAGTATGACCAAACAAACTGATCGAATCATCACCAAATCGGAAAATTCATTCATACCAGATGTGGAATAATTATTAAGTACACTCGTAAACATTTATTTAAAAAAAACCAAAAACAAAAAATTATGATAATTCTTGTTTCCACAAAGATGTTCAACGCTAATATACTATTGTCATTGACGGTATGTAATTAAAACTCCAACGACTTCTTTTTGGTTACAAAAGGCTCTAACTAATTCATTCCCCTCTTTATCCGGGTAAACTTAAAATTTAATCTTAATGACAAACTATTCATATACCAGCACTCCAAACATAAAAGCTCGCGACCAAACCAAAAGCTCAACACAATAATTTTTTTTTTCAAACTTGCCCCTAACGGAAAGCCTATTACCTTATTAAATATGAAGGTGATGAAATGGCGTCCACCATCCCCACTTGCATTTTTCACTGCCGTCCACCATCCCACTTTCATTATTCCAACCACCACACGTGCCAAACTAATAAACAAAACCAACTGTCCTTTGTTTCACTATGGGTATGTAGAAAACTTGATTTTTAAAGTGAGCTTTAGAAGATTTTTGTTTTTTTAATTCATAAAATATAGCTATTTTTGTATGTTTTTCTAATTCATAGAATATTGCTATTTTTGTATGTAAAAAGATTTCATGGTCCTGCAATTTAATTGCAGTCAAATTGTTTATTTATTTTTTGTTGCTCAACACAGTTTTGATACATTTCTCAACAGTCCTTATGTCAATTTTTTTTTCCAGACACTGCTCCTGACGGAAGAATCCCAAAAGGGCCATGAATACAAAAAGGGAAAAACGTATTTATCAAAGTATTATATGTTTTTCAAACCCACAAAAAAAACACCATAAATTTACATGAGAGAGAGGAGAGAGAACAGAGAAGAGGGGACTGAAAATTTCATGAAGTTGAATTCAACCTGTTATACATAGCCAAATCAAAAGTAATCCATATATAGATTATACTATTAAATAGCAATATATAAGACTACCATTTTTTCGAGAAAGACGTGCGATCAATCAAGATTCAAGATTGTGTTATTTTGTCAAAACTCTGTCTTTATTTTGTTCATGTTCAAAAATAATCTAAGTTATTTTAGTTTAATTTCTGAAATAGTACGGGGTTATTCTGGTTCAGTTTCAGAAATAGTGTGGATTATTTTGCTGTAGTTCCCGAAATAGCGTGGATTATTTTTGTTCAGTTTAAAATATTGTGTGGGTTATATTGTTGTAGTTATAAAAATAGTGCATTTTGTTCCTTTCAAGAAATAGTGTGGGTTATTTTGGTTCACTTTTCAGAAATAGTGTGTAATTTTGCTGTAGTTCCAAAAATAGTATGAGTTATTTTGGTTTAGTTTTAGCTATAGTGTTGGTTATTTTGCTTTAGTTTTAGAAATAGTGTTTATTTTGTTCCCTTCCACAAATACTATTATGGCTTAGTTTCAGAAATAGTATGCGACACACCCGGACCCAAAATGTCCACTAGGACTCCGAATCGAGCTGTGCTGGCCGACACCTGGAAGGTGACGAAGCCATAAAGTGTAGTGATGTGGAAGATGTGAATAAATTTAAACCTAAAAGTGCCTAAATACAGAGTGAGCTGTGAGCGGGAATGAACCCAATTCACACGTGATGACATAGCATAAGTACAGTACAGTAAAATATAGTGAGAATTATACCATCGATGGTAATCGTCTACACCAAGATTTGCCAATAATCCTCGTCGGTACGAAACTTTGCTACTAGAACCTGGGGGGGCGAAAAACAGAAGGGTGAGTGGGCAAAAACAAAACTTTAGAAAACACAATTCTCTTTTCTGAACGTAATAACCCCTCACTGTAAAACTCGTATAATTTCCCAGAAAATAATAACACGTAGGTACATAAGGATAATGCTTAGAAACAGTGAAAACAGAGGTATGCCAGGTCAAGATGTTCAACCATAAAATGTGTAAGCCAGGTGATACGAATCAATGTAAAATAGTATGCCAGCCGGAGTCACCTAATGTGACATGTACGGCTGAATCTATAGCTCGTCAAGTATGCCTGCACACAAGTCCGAACCACCTATTGTGGTCTGTACGACAAGGCTGGTGTAGATAAGTACGCTCAAGTGCTACGATCACGTGAACGCTGTGTAAATAATCGTGGGTCATCTACGAGTCGAAACCACCTATTATGGTCTGTACGACAGGGTTGTGCACCAAACTTGGATCCAAGGTGAGTGTGCGGTGTAAGAGGTGAACATAACGTGAAAGACTGTGCCCTGGCCAGGGGCGGGAGCACTACACCGGGGTGCATGATAATGAGCTCTAAATGCATCTACGTATAATCACAACAATACATTTCACTATCATCAATATAAATCACTTGAAGCTTACCTGAGCGTCCGCAACGTCAAACAACAACATGCATATATATATTCTAATGCATATTCTAAAATGTAATGCAATTGACATGGCATTTAAAATCGTAAATCCATTTAAAACTTTTCTGGGAAAATGTAGAGCATATATATGTATATAGAAAACAAAAAGCCCACTCACCTAGAGTTCGCGCTACAACTCCCTTGCACGAATATCAAGGTGTCACGAACAATCGTCATCTAGAATAATTATCAAATAACGTCTCAGAATTCTTATCGATAGAACACGTAACTTAATAAAACACATCCCCAAGGACATTCTAAAATGATTCGAACCCCATTGACCAAAAGTCAATTGTCGGTCAATGGTCGATGGTAGGGTCCGCAAGCCTATGTAACTCGATCCGGAAGATCCGTACATCGGATTTTCGATCCATAACTTCCAAAGATCTACATTATGCTTCTAGAACATCCTACTAAAGTTTCATATGATCCAACGGTTGGATCTTCGCCAATTGCAAATTCAAGTGGCGGTCAACGTTTTAATTTACAAACTTACAAATCTAATTTGGGGAGATCCGTACGTCGGATTCCCAATCTGTAAGTTCCTAAGGTCCTCAAATATTACGAATAATAAGTTATTAAAGTTTGGTGACCATCCAACAGTTAGATCGTCGATTCTTATAATGACCAAGTAACGGACCTTAGCGAAATTGTACCAAAACAATGGAATTTCATTAATCGGACATCACATATGGAATTGGGTATGAAGTTTAGCCTAGGAAAGTCAGGGGATACCTCGACCCACGCGCCTCCGTATCCGACCGTCGACCGTCCCAACTTGCCGAAAAAATCAACTATTTCTAAAAATTCTCAAACATCAGAGAAATGAAAATCTCAGTGAATAAAGCATGTCTTATACCTGCGGCCAAGTCCAATTTGGCCAGGAAAAGCTTCAAATCGCCAAGAACTCGTCGGAACCCTAGAATTTTGGTGTCCTTATTCGATCAACCCGCAACACCACGGCCCCTAAAACTGTTTGGGCTTTGTTCCTGACCTCCAGAGAAGTGTTTTAGAAATAGGTGGATCGTCGCCTAGTACCCACGAAGCCGTGCGTCGGCCTTCACGAAATTGGAACTATTTATACTATATTTAGGGTCTCGTATTTAGACCTCGTATAAACACTCAGAGGAATTAAATGTAATTATGTAACAAAGGAATGGGCAAATATGTAATTAGGGGAGGAGCCCTTATTCTATAAAATGGCCTTTTCACCCACACAAACCCTAAGTATCTCCTATCTAGAGCAAAGTTCTCACACTATCTCCCTCACAAATACTCTCAGATAAATACAATCAGTGTGGACGTAGCCCAAACCTTAGGGTGAACCACAATACATCTTGTGTTATTTACTTTTCTTGCAAATTCACGGTCGGATTTACGTTGTTCCAAGACATCCGGTTTTGTGCATCAACAGGAACCAAAACTCTCTGTTTTTGGGCTGAAATGGTGGATGGAAGGCCACATGAGTGATTTGCAGGGGATGAATGGTGGTGATCAACGAGAAAAATGGCAGAAATTCGCCAGATTTGGAACCGGGTCGAAACTGGGTTGCGCACGAGTTGAAAGAGAAGGGTTCATGATCCCGTCCCTCTCACTCCTCTCTCCTTTCTTCCCTTCTCTTCCTCCCATTGGTCCACTAACCTCCTCCATTATGTACCATATATTGGGCCTCAACTGGGCCTCATGAAAAATACTTAGGGGACTTAGCCCATCACTTATGTATTAAGGAGCGAGCCTTTATTTTATAAAAGGGACTCCCTTACCGTCATTGGAGAGCATCAACTCTAGCACCTTATTCATGTATTGAGAAGCGAGCCCTTATTTTATAAAAGGGACTTCCTCACCACCATTAGAGAGTATCGCCGCCTACTGAGCAACCGCCTCGCCGCGAGCATCAACTCTAGCCCATCATTTATGTATCACCACCACCAATACCGGCCAGCTTCAACCAGTTCAGAGATGAGGTCGTTTTCAGTGCTTAGAGGAAAATTAGAAAGAGTATCGGCCAAATCGTACCCTCATTTTTCAGAGGAAGCTTCATATAATTGGACAAATGCCATGCTTTCTTGGCAAAGAACTACATCCCATTTCCAGCCAAAAAAAAAATTAGATAATGATCCGAATGAGGAAAGCAAAACCAATTACAAAATCTGCACTGCTCTTTGCTACTACAAGGTCACAGGAAGAAACAGAATGGTACTGCTAATGCGGGGTGCTGTGCTACCGTCGCCGCCGCCATCGAGGGCGCTCTCTCTCTCCTCCTTTCAGTCGTCCCACTGGCGTTTGATCTTCCTCAATGAAGCATACCGCCATGATTTGATCCTTAACTCTGCCGGCATTAATCGGACCCCCACAGCTAGAATGGCGTAGTTCAGTGGGAAAGTGTCTTTGGGGAACTTTCCCGATCTCGCCGGGGCCGTGAAAAAGCTCCAGGAGAGCATTAAGAACATCGAGAAAAATTTCGATAGCGCCCTTGGGTTCGAAGACAGAGAGAAAGCCGAATCCGGCAATGAAGCTTTAGGATTATGGCCTTCATCTACGGATTAGATTATGTCCTTTCTGGAGCAACAAGATGAGGAAAGTAATGTTGAATCATTAGAGAGAGCCGGGTCTTCTGAGCTTCCACCTAAGGTTGACAAATCACCTGGGGAAACTGAATCTCTACAGCTCACATCTACAGTTGAGGAGAAAGAAGGGGCCAAAGCTGAAACTTTGAAACAGTAGTATTGTGGGGACGACGATGCCGCCTACACTGAGGGAAACGACATCGCAGCCGTTGGCGACGGCGATGAGGATGTCGAGTTCGTAGCAGTCGGCGCTCCACACCCATTGCCGTGAAATGCACAACCCAAATCAAAGACGGTTCCGGTTCCGCTCCGCCGCTGTCGGGTTCCCTTCTTTCCTTCCCAAAGAGGTCAAAGATATCAAAGACCTGTTTGTCCAAACACTTTTTAAGAGAAACCCTCTGCCTGTTTTTTGGGAATGAGAATATAGGGTGGTGGATATTTTCTATGCTGTTGCAAAGAGCAAGAATGTTGAGTTTTTCAGGCTGCTTTTTTTACTTTGTGGTTTTGCCGAGGTTCATCTCTCTCTCTGAACCCCAGAGTGCTTACTGCTAGAATGCTTACTGCCACTAAGAAAAACTGTGGGAATTCCATTGCCAGCAATTGCAGTGGAGAAGTCGGAACACCCTCAGTGCCACCGCCATGCCACCTTCTCCAGCTGTTTCGCAGCTCTTGAGAATAATAGAGAAACTGCTTTTTTGGAAAGTGCCAAGCGGAAAAGCAACGAAGAAGATAAGTTTTCTTCAAATTCATATCCTGTTACTGGAAACCACATCATCACATTATCACATGCATCTTGTGATATTTTATTCCTATCTTTAATAATTCCAACCCAAAACTACATTGTATATAAATAAATGGGGGACAGGGTATCGTGGTTCTGGTACAAAGTAAGAGATCTTAAAGTTTGCTACAGCAAGAAAAACTCGTGCTTTCTCAAATCAGGGATACTGCCCTGCAGAATGCCCATCATCTTCACCGACAGACAAAAAAGTTTATACTTTGGGTCTCTGCTCACAGTTTCACTACTAGAGCAATGATAGACGAACAGAATAATAAAAGCAGAAAGCATGGCTACCCACTACTCAATCAATCTCGGAGATAATTGCAGAAAGCGAAGAAAAGAAGAAAAGAAAAAGATCTTCCTATTATTATGAGTCATTCTGTCTGCCAGATGAAGAGACAGAGAGAGTGCAGCAGAAAAACACAAACAAAAGCAAGGAATAAACACCCACCCCACCAGAGTGATGTGGTTTACTTTCCTTATTCTTGAATGATGTAATTTATCTTTCTTATCTCTCGGAGACATCAGTATAAACCCCATCAGAGGGTAGTAAAAAAAAAAAACGGCAAAGCCCAAAAAAAAAATGCGCTGGAATGTTGTGTAAATGGCGAAGGCCTATAAGCTCAAAATAGCTCCAACCAGGCGATCAAAAGTAAGCCCAATACTCCACGATTATTCGGCAACCTGCCGCTATTACCACCAACCAGGTGACCAAAAGTACGCCCAGTACTCCAAAAATTATTCGGCAACCTGCCGCTATTACCACCAACCAGGTGATGAAATGTACAACCCGTACATTAATATCATTTGGCAACTAGCCATTCATGCCACCAACCAGGTGATGAAATGTACAACCCGTACTCTCCTTCATGCCACAAACCAGGTGATCAAAAATGCCTAGTACTTCAAAACATACATGAGCATTACTCATGTCATTCATACATAAACATTCATGAGCATCACTTATGACAATCATACATAAACATTCATGACCATCATTCATGTCAACATTCATGAGCATCACTCATGTTAACATTCATGAGTATCACTCATGACAACATCCATGAGCATCACTCATGTCAATCAACATAAACATTCATGAGCATCACTCAAGTCAAACAGCTTCAAAAGCTTCATTTACAGAGTTGTAGCTTCAAATGCTTCATTTACAGAGCTCTAGCTTCAAAGCTTCACTTGCAAAGCTTCACCTACAAAGCTTCAGTGCATGGTATACAAATACCGCATCCGAACAACCGCCACTTCGGCCCATACATGGATTCAATTTGAAGTCTCCAACCAACAGACTATTGACCAAAGACTTGGAGGGCTACATTATGTACCATATAATGGGCCTCAACTGGGCCTCATGAAAAATACTTGGGGGACTTAGCCCATCACTTATGTATTGACGAGCGAGCCTTTATTTTATAAAAGGGACTCCCTCACCATCATTAGAAAGCATCAACTCTAGCACATTATTCATGTATTGATGAGCGAGCCCTTATTTTATAAAAGGGACTCCCCTCACCACCATTAGAGAGTATCGCCGCCTACTGAGCAACCGCATTGCCGCGAGCATCAACTCTGGCCCATCATTTATGTATTGAGGAACGAGCCCTTATTCTATAAAAGGGACTCCCTCACCGTCATTAGAGAGCATCAACTCTAGCCTATTATTCATGTATTGAGGAACGAACCCTTATTTTATAGAAGGGACTCCCTCACCATCATTAGAGAGCATCAACTCTAGCCTATCATTCATGTATTGAGGAGCGAGCCCTTATTCTATAAATGGGACTCCCTCACCTTCAAACGCCGCAAGCCGAGCCAACCAAGGCAACATAAGCCACGAGCCGAGCAGCCTCGCAGCGTGTGCTACTTCTAGTTGAGCGTCATTTCAGATTGAGCACTGCCTCATATCGAGCATCAGTTCAAGACAGCATCTAGTTACTTCGACCCACACATAGACTGAATTTCAAGTCTCCAGCCAAAAGACTCTCTTGACTGAAGACTTGGGGGACTACAGTTTATACCATATTTAGGGCCTCGTATTTAGACCTCGTATAAATACTCAGGGGACTTAAATGTAATTATGTAATAAAGGAAGGGGCAAATATGTAATTAGGGGATGAGCCATTATTCTATAAAAGGGCCTCTTCACCCTCACAATCCCTAAGTCTCTCCTATCTAGAGCAAAGCTCTCACACTCTCTCCCTAACAAATACTCTCAGATAAATACAATCAGTGTGGACGTAGCCCAAACCTTGGGATGAACCACGATACATCTTGTGTTATTTACTTTTCTTGCAGATTCACGGTTGGATTTACGTTGTTCCAAGACATCCGGTTTTGTGCATCAACAGGAACCAAAACTCTCTATTTTTGGGCTGAAATGGTGCATGGGAGGCCACATGAGTGATTTGCAGGGGATGGATGGTGGTGATCAACGAGAAAAATGGCAGAAATTCGCCGGATTTGGAACCGGGTCGAAACTGGGTTGTGCACGGGTTGAAAGGGAAGGGGTCATGATCCCATGCCTCTCACTCCTCTCTCCTTTCTTCCCTTCTCTTCCTCCCATTAGTCCACTCACCTCCTCCTTCTCTGGTTCCTCCGCCTCCCATCAGATGGGGACTTCCTCCCCCGTACCACCTTCCTTCCATTTCTCCTCATTTTTTGATTGGTCATCTCTTTCTTTTAACTTACCGGTCCCTTATTTCCTTCCTTTACTTCTAATTGGTTACCATTCCCACATGGTGGGAGTTCAAATAATTTATAATCTAAAATGTAAGTAACCAATTTCAAACGTCCGTAACTATACCATTATAATCCGAACTAGAAAACGGTCTTCGCCTATGCGTTCATACCATCGAGTACTATGCAAATACACCAAAAGAATAAGTCATACGCTTCTCTAGACGATGGTCAACGGAAGTCATAGTCCTTGCCTTTAGAGCATTTTCGTCAATTCACGCTTTTAAAATTAATAAAAATGTAAAATTAGAAACGGGTTGTCACAGTATGAGTTAGTTTGCCGTGGTTTCAGAAACAGTGGGAGTTATTTTAAGGGAACTTTAACAAAACGTTCCCGGTACTATTCACTTTAACAAAAAACCACATTTTTACACTAAAAAGTCAATCGTGGTACTATTCACTTTACCCTTTATTTTGTCTTTATCGTTAAAACTCTAAGTTTTCAAACACTTTTCATTAATTTTCCTTTATTTTAATTATGTTTCAGAAATAGTGTGAATTAGTTTAGTTATGTTTCAAAAACAGTGTGAATTATTTTAATTTTTTTGTTTATCTTGAAAAAGATATAAGTATTATAATGGAGTAGAATCATAAAGGCATCCTTCTCCTTCATGATAAATTCCAAACGTTAATGCGAACAAAGAAATTTAAGGATTTTCTTTAGTGTGGGTGAATACATATAAACGCGACAAAGTATAAAGGCCTTCCTGTTTGTAGCTTGATTCATTCCTTGTTTTAATATAGTCATGATGATGTTTTCCTCAAGTCATCCATCGATTCCATCCCTTTATATATGCTAGAGATGAAGAAGCTAATTAATGCTAACAAAAGTAAAGAATGTAAAGGAGAAAAAAAAATAAGAGAAAAAAGAAAATAATATTGCAGTCTTATCGGATTAGAAATGTGATTGTGTAAATCCTAGTGTATCTAGGAGTATCTTGTATATTCCCCTTAGTAGTTTAATTCCTATTAGAAATGTAATCCCATTAGGATACAAATTCTACCCATCGTACTACTATCAATAAAGGTACAAGGGCATGATACAACATGCAACTTTGAATTACATTTCTCTTTTCTCTGTATTGCCGCCGGCCCCTCTCCCTCTCTGTCTTTTGTACAGTTCAGTAAAATAAGCCTACAACACGTTACCAGCACGCTCTTGCCAGAAGCTAAGGAAGTAAAAGATCGTGGATGAGGCTTTCTTCTACAAATTCAAAGACTTTCAATTGATTTCTGCCAATCAGGTTCTTCTAAAATAAATTAAGATATTTGAAAAAACCTTGAAGCATGAAATATGATTTCGAGTGCCACGTGTCGGGATGTAATTAGTTGTGCAAATTTTAGATAGGATCAAGTCTTTCTTGAGGTGGATGTTGAAATAACACCCACCCTTTACAAATTTCCCAACAACCGTGATGAGTAAAGGGTTTTTTCATGTCCTCCATATACAATTCCTCCGCTTGGTGTACCTAGACAATATAATTACGAAAATTAAAGGAAATTTCTTTATGAAATTGAATGTAATATAATTAAATATTTAAAATAACTTGTGAAAACACTTATTTCGTAGTAGTTTCGGAGATTCGGGGGAGTGATGCCTCCATAGAACTCGTAGTACTTTTTGGACGTACGAGTCCAAACACCCCACTTGTTTAAGAACTACTCTTGACACTATCTTCCGAGACCCATCTATAGGCCCTGCAAAGAGCTTCATCTTCTTTTCGGGTCCAAGCATTTCCTTTCATTGCAGATGTGGCCATTTGAAAATTATTCAAAAAATTAAATGAAAGATTATTGGAAGAGGTAAAATAGTATGGAATGGTGAAAAGGATGCGAGAAATGGTGTAGGAATGACTTAGGTATTTATAGGAAGAAAAAAACTTAATTCAAATTCCAATGGTAATCTGACGTCAACTAGCCGTTGGCTGTCAAGTGGGCTGGGCTACAGGGCTGGTTGGCTGGCTGGAAATGACCAACCCGCTGGCCCGATTTTGGTTTTTTAGCCTACTGGGGCCCATAAACCCTTTGGCCTAGCCCTCAGTTAGAGACGGGTTACGTGTCATTTAAAGCTATTTTTAACCCCATGGCCCTTTGACTGAGTCGATTGGAGATGACCTAACCTCCTAAATTGTTCTCCTTTTTCTTCAAAATCTCATGTTCATCTATGTTTTGAATCATCAATGCGTAAATGTCGTGATGGGTTCTAACATGCTTGATTTCATCAAGAATGTCCTTAATTCATGTGATCGTGGAATTTAGGTGTAAAACTATGTGTTTTGTATGCAAATGCGGACTTATGGTTTGAAAGGTTAATCAATACAAATGCATTACCTCACTGGTGTAACTCTAAGAAAGAATGGTGCGATGTGAGCTACATCATGAACTATTTTTGACGAATATCCTATGGCGAGGCGTTAAGAAGATAAGTTTCTAATGAACGCGTCTATGTATGTGTAGACGGCGGCGTGTATGCAAGATGAGCCTCTGTTAGGCGTAGAGAAATAATGCGTATGATAGTTGTAGAGAAGATGAACAGTAGTCCTGGTAGGGAGAGTAAGCCTATCAAATCGGGAATCTAGGATAAGATATCCAATCTTCTTACGATTATGATTGCATTAAGTATGTCAGACTAAGGACTACGCTCATGGGTTACGAGTATTCCGGTCCCTCTTGCCACCCGAGATGCCACAGGTTATAAGCCCATAAAATCATATTCCCACATCCTGTATGTTATAGGGACCATTTTTTATTTTGTCCATACACAAAGAAACATCCATAAATAGTTGGCATATTTATTTCACGAAAAAGGAAGAACATTCATAAAGGAATACAATTAGGAAAATAGGGAAATGATATGCTTGGCATATTTATTTCACGAACAACAACCGCAGCAGGATATCTTCACCATTATCCAAGGAAAGATTTGAACCAGCTTGCTGAGAGTTTTGGGTGCCTCTTAAGTCCATCATTGTAATCTATATAGACGAAACCAAATCGTAAGGTGTATCCAGAAGCCCATTCAAAATTGTCCAGCAATGACCATGCAAAGTATCCCTTCACGTTTACACCATCACTGCACAAAAAAGGCGAATTTCAAATGTAAGTATGTCTAGTGTAGTGATAAGTAAAAGATATAAGTTAAACCTTATTTAACTTTTAAAAAGAACTTACTTGATTGCTTTTCGAAGATAGTCGAGGTGGTGGTAGTGGTAATCAATTCTGTGGGTATCATTGAGGGATTGCGGAAGTGACAATGTGGGATCATCGAACTCGTCAAGGCCTGCAATATAATTAATTTTTTATTTGATGTTTTTAATTGACGAAGAGGCGAAGAATTATAGATTCATCATTTCATTCCTATCGATTCAACAGATTGCTAAATGTTTGAGAGTTCCCATCTAGTTTTATATGTAGTTCACTTATAGATGTCAACTGCATTTTACACCATATACATGTGAAGCATTAATTATTTAGCTAATTAAGGTTTAAAAATAATTACCGTTCTCAGTAATGTAAATGAGCGGATTATTATATTTGTGCTTTGCGTAGAGTAAAATCTCTCGAATGCCTTTTGGATAAATAACTAGCCAGCTTGAAGCAGCCTGCAACCCCAATTTATGAAGGTAAGTTAACTAAATGAAAATCAATTACTCTTTGAATGCAAATAGTTTAGCTAATTGTTTGATGCGTACCGGAGGACCAATGGGGACTCCATTAAGCTCGGCTGCCACAACATTTAGGAATATGAGATTTTAAATATTTTGATGAACTTAAATTACTCAAATTAAATAATTGGTTTCTCATTTTGTACTCACTTGATTCAAAAACGCGAGCATCGGTCAGGAAGCTTGCATTTGCAGAATTATTATGAGGTTGATCGCTTGAATAGTGAGTAGTATAATAATTCATTCCAACAAAATCAAATGACCCTTTTATTAACTTGGATTCTTCTTGTGTAAATTTAGGTAATCTTTCTTTAACAAGAACTTGCATACTGTGCGGATATTGGCCGCTTGTCAATGGCTCCATAAACCTACATAATCATTGAAATTTCATCAATAAATTTTGTATTATTATCATATAAATGAACACTTAATTGGGTTGATATATAAGTTTGGAATTAATAAACTTGCCATCCAAACATAAAATCCAAAGATCGATTTGCAGCATTCCGATGACGCGTTGCGTTAGAAACCGGCACAAACCAATTTGTCGCTAATGTTATTCCTATCACGCCTTCTTGAGATGCCTGCACATCACCAACCAAACTTGATTAGTTACGGTATGAAAAAAGGTAAATTAACCCTATCTCATTAATTTAATATTACAACATTGAGTATTAATATGACCTGATATTTAGTCTTGTACACTTTAACAGCATGTGCATGAGCGAGGAGGAAGTGGTGTGCTACTATATAGGGTTCGGTAGCCGAATCACCGCCGGTGCAGTTTAAGTTCTGCCAAGCAGAACATCGCCCGGGTGCTAATTCTCCTGATGCATAGCCAAAAGTAATAAAAGTATATGGCTCATTTAGTGTGATCCAATGCTTTACCCGATCGCCAAATAACTTAAAGCAAAGTTCTGCGTAGTCTCGAAAATGATTGCTGCAACATGGAAAATTAAAAATCAGTTGCATGCTGATTTTGAAGGTTTACGCATTATAGCAATATACATTTGAATATCTAAACGATCAATCGTCAAGAAGATAAAGAATTATTATTAATTAGAGAATCAAAGTCTACGACTTACACAATTTGACGGTTTAAGAAACCACCATATTCTTCTTCTAAAGCTTGAGGAAGATCCCAATGAAAGATTGTCGCATATGGCGTTACACCTGTGCATTATCAATAAAAGCAACACGCTCGATTATATAACATGTAACTCTTAATATGTATATATGTACATGTGTGTGTGTGTGTGTGTGTGTGTATTTGTAAGGTGGGATGATATATGAGATTAAGCAGTTGCATCACCTTTGTTTAGGAGTTCATTGATGAGATTGTTGTAGTATTGTACTCCTTCCTTGTTCACACCCCCACTTAGCTTTCCATCTAATTATATAATTAAAATTAAGAACATAAGCAAATACATTGGAAAGGGGAACAAAATAGGTTAAACTACAGATATTATTGGTTATATTACTCAGAGCAAACATCATGCATGGACACACTACTTCGTCCCAACTAATTAATGCGAATGCGGATGATCAACTTACTTGGTAACAATCTGGACCATGAGATAGAGAACCTATAAGCATCCAATCCCATATCGTTCATAATCTTTACATCTTCCTATATAGAATAACGCAATATGTATTATAAGAAAATGCCTCATCTTCAACCTCCTTAATTTTCTTAAGGCCGTAAATTCTTTAATTCTCCTTATACTATGGAATAATTCAGAAGGACTGGAGAACAAAGTTAATGATATTTTTGAACCTTATAGCGGTGGTATTGATCATCAGCCACGTCCCCATTGCTTCCATCAATGATTTTTTCTGCAATTAACCATGTAAAATTTTCATTATCTTCATAAACCTCATGGTTTAGGCCTCGTCCCCCATCAATGTCTAACCCTTGTAAAGGTTAAGAATAAATCTGTATTAATCAAGGTTCAATTCAATCTGGCACCGGTGTAGGTACCTGGATACTGGTGGGTGAAGTTATCCCATATGCTTGGTCCTTTACCACCTTCATCCCATGCACCTTCATACTGAAATTAATTTACACATATAAGGGTACAAAATGAGCATGTTAGTATTTTCCTGCATGTATGTTAATAGGTCTGACATTAAATAAAAACCCTAACAACTTATTAAGTGCAGAAACACAAACTTGGTAAGATGCTGAAGCTGAACCAAATACAAAGCCTGATGGAAAACTGCTTCTGTTCAGGGAAGCACTGCTATAACGACTAGGTATAACAGCAGTAGTTTTACTATCTCCCGCTGCAAAGCCAGTTAGTAGTAGCACACCCAACAGCAGTGACTGTAACCTCATTGCCATTGCTAATTAGAGCTTTTGGTGAACGGGAATGGTTGTGGCCTTCCTCGCATGGCGTTTATATAGAGAAAGTATGTATGAGGAAAACATGTAACCCTTAATATTTAATTAAGAACGTGGATCAATACAGATAATAAATAATTAGTAAAAGTATAGATTGTAAATAAGTACCAAAAGTCTTCGATATCAATTGACTTGCATAGTTGCATTAAGTTGCCCTACATAATCTAATCGTGATAAGGTCATGACTTACATTAAGTTGGGAACGTGCACATAGCGTACGTGAAACTTAATATCTTGGAGATTTCAATGAACAGATTATGGTGAGGTGAAAATTTTATTAGGGATGGGGTAAAAAAAGCAGGGGGTGAAAGTCTATTTCTTCACGTTTTTCCTCCAAACCTATTGAAATGTGTAACAAGTTAAGAGGTATTGTACATACAAAAACGAATTAAGTACTTGTTTGTGGGAACTGGATATACTGGTTTGTTAATATTATTGTTGTTCCATATTTTGTAATTATTTTAGAGTTAGATATGTTTAATTCCAGCTTGGAATTTGACAATTTGTTAAGGAAATTCAGCTGGTCTCAGTAACATAATAAAAGACTACAAAAGTGTTCTAGAAGGCTGACCACTACACCAAAACTGTCAAAAAGTGGATTGAAATAGAGATGTATCCCTATGCTAGTTTGGAGGGTTCGCGCCTAATCCATTGCTACAGCAAAATTGTCAAAAAAAAAAGTAGTTATATTGTAGAAATTGTCAAAAAGTGGATTGAAATAGAGATGTATCCTTATGCTAGTTTGGAGGGTTCACGCCTAATGCATCGCTACAGCAAAATTGTCGAAAAAATTAGTTATATTGTAGTTTTGATAGCAGGCAACGGGAACAAAAAGGTTCCATAGTTCTGGTTCTAGACTTCTAAGAGAGTAATTAGAATACGAGAGTGTAAAGGGTAAAGTTTTAGTTCTAGTTCTGTACTTTCTTGGGACAAAGGTTTTATATACATAAATTCACACATCCATCTTGAATAAAACTTTTTTTTATTTTTTTTTATTTTTAAGAAACGTCTGCGATACAAGAGAATTTTATTGGTAACGAAAGAAAGTTAGATCTAGTTAAAAGGGACATAAACTTTACCTCTCATAATACAAGGAAAAAAAAGAAGCTTAAATGAAAAGAACTTGGACCTAACTTTAATTTAACCAAATACTACCATAAACTATTATTTAACCTAATAAACTTAAAATTTAATCTTAATGACAAACTATTCATATACCAGCCCTCCAAACTTGCCCCTAACGGAAAGCCTATTACCTTATTAAATATGAAGGTGATGAAATGGCGTCCACCATCCCCACTTCCATTTTCCACTGCCGTCCACCATCCCACTTTCATTATTCCAACTACCACACGTGCCAAACTAATAAACAAAACCAACTATCCTTTGTTTCACTATGGGTGTGTAGAAAACTTGATTTTTAAAGTGAGCTTTAGATGATTTTTGTTTTTTTAATTCATAAAATATAGCTATTTTTGTATGTTTTTCTAATTCATAGAATATTGCTATTTTTTGTATGTAAAAAGATTTCATGGTCCTGCAATTTAATTTCAGTCAAATTGATTATTTATTTTTCGTTGCTCAACACAGTTTTGATACATTTCTCAACAATCTTAGAGATTTGTAATTTGCACTGTAACATGTGCAATACTCTCTTGGGAATCATACGCGCATGTGTATTTATAAATGAAGACAACAAATTTCATTTTCCTTTGTTTTTTTAATACAAGAAGCAAATGTAATTTGTCTTACATCAGAAGTGACCAAAACAGAAGCAAACCATAATAAACAAGAAGCATATGGTATCGGGTACAAGCTGCAAAGATCGTAAGTATCAGGTAAATACAAACTAACAAGAAGCATATGGTATCGGGTACAAGCTGCAAAGATCATAAGTATCAGGTAAATACAAACTAACATATATTTAGATCCACATAACAGAATACTAAGTGATCAAAACACTAAGCATCGGGAGGTACAAACCAAAGTATGACCAAACAAACTGATCGAATCATCACCAAATCGGAAAATTCATTCATACCAGATGTGGAATAATTATTAAGTACACTCGTAAACATTTATTTAAAAAAAACAAAAACAAAAAATTATGATAATTCTTGTTTCCACAAAGATGTTCAACGCTAATATACTATTGTCATTGACGGTATGTAATTAAAACTCCAACGACTTCTTTTTGGTTACAAAAGGCTCTAACTAATTCATTCCCCTCTTTATCCGGGTAAACTTAAAATTTAATCTTAATGACAAACTATTCATATACCAGCCCTCCAAACATAAAAGCTCGCGACCAAACCAAAAGCTCAACACAATAAATTTTTTTTTCAAACTTGCCCCTAACGGAAAGCCTATTACCTTATTAAATATGAAGGTGATGAAATGGTGTCCACCATCCCCACTTCCATTTTTCACTGCCGTCCACCATCCCACTTTCATTATTCCAACCATCCCCACTTCCAGGGTTGTGCACCAAACTTGGATCCAAGGTGAGCGTGCGGTGCAAGAGGTGAACATAACGTGAAAGACTGTGCCCTGGCCACGGGCGGGAGCACTACACCGGGGTGCAGGATAATGAGCTCTAAATGCATCTACGTATAATCACAACAATACATTTCACTATCATCAATATAAATCACTTGAAGCTTACCTGAGCGTCCGCAACGTCAAACAACAACATGCATATATATATTCTAATGCATATTCTAAAATGTAATGCAATTGACATGGCATTTAAAATCGTAAATCCATTTAAAACATTTCTGGGAAAATGGAGAGCATAAATATGTATATAGAAAACCAAAAGCCCACTCACCTAGAGTTCGCGCTACAACTCCCTTGCACGAATATCAAGGTGTCACGAACAATCGTCATCTAGAACAATTATCAAATAACGTCTCAGAATTCTTATCGATAGAACACGTAACTTAATAAAACACATCCCCAAGGACATTCTAAAATGATTCGAACCCCATTGACCAAAAGCCAATTGTCGGTCAATGGTCGATGGTAGGGTCCACAAGCCTATGTAACTCGATCCAGAAGATCCGTACATCGGATTTTCGATCCATAACTTCCAAAGATCTACATTATGCTTCTAGAACATCCTACTAAAGTTTCATATGATCCAACGGTTGGATCTTCGCCAATTGCAAATTCAAGTGGCGGTCAACGTTTTAATTTACAAACTTACAAATCTAATTTGGGGAGATCCGTACGTCGGATTCCCAATCTGTAAGTTCCTAAGGTCCTCAAATATTACGAATAATAAGCTATTAAAGTTTGGTGACGATCCAACAGTTAGATCGTCGATTCTTATAATGACCAAGTAACGGACCTTAGCGAAATTGTACCAAAACAATGGAATTTCATTAATCGGACATCACATATGGAATTGGGTATGAAGTTTAGCCTAGGAAGGTCAGGGGATACCTCGACCCAAGCGCCTCCGTATCCGACCGTCGACCGTCCCAACTTGCCGAAAAAATCAACTATTTCTAAAAATTCTCAAACATCAGAGAAATGAAGATCTCAGTGAATAAAGCAGGTCTTATACCTGCGGCCAAGTCCAATTTGGCCAGGAAAAGCTTCAAATCGCCAAGAACTCGTCGGAACCCTAGAATTTTGGTGTCCTTATTCGATCAACCCGCAACACCACGGCCCCTAAAACTGTTTGGGCTTTGTTCCTGACCTCCAGGGAAGTGTTTTAGAAATAGGTGGATCGTCGCCTAGTACCCACGAAGCCGTGCGTCGGCCTTCACGAAATTGGAACTATTTATACTATATTTAGGGTCTCGTATTTAGACCTCGTATAAACACTCAGAGGAATTAAATGTAATTATGTAACAAAGGAATGGGCAAATATGTAATTAGGGGAGGAGCCCTTATTCTATAAAATGGCCTTTTCACCCTCACAAACCCTAAGTATCTCCTATCTAGAGCAAAGCTCTCACACTCTCTCCCTCACAAATACTCTCAGATAAATACAATCAGTGTGGACGTAGCCCAAACCTTGGGGTGAACCACGATACATCTTGTGTTATTTACTTTTCTTGCAAATTCACGGTCAGATTTACGTTGTTCCAAGACATCCGGTTTTGTGCATCAACAGGAACCAAAACTCTCTGTTTTTGGGCTGAAATGGTGGATGGGAGGCCACATGAGTGATTTTCAAGTGATGGATGGTGGTGATCAACGAGAAAAATGGCAGAAATTCGCCAGATTTGGAACCGGGTCGAAACTGGGTTGCGCACGAGTTGAAAGGGAAGGGTTCATGATCCCGTCCCTCTCACTCCTCTCTCCTTTCTTCCCTTCTCTTCCTCCCATTGGTCCACTAACCTCCTCCATTATGTACCATATATTGGGCCTCAACTGCGCCTCATGAAAAATACTTAGAGGACTTAGCCCATCACTTATGTATTAAGGAGCGAGCCTTTATTTTATAAAAGGGACTCCCTCACCGTCATTGGAGAGCATCAACTCTAGCACCTTATTCATGTATTGAGAAGCGAGCCCTTATTTTATAAAAGGGACTTCCTCACCACCATTAGAGAGTATCGCCGCCTACTGAGCAACCGCCTCGCCGCGAGCATCAACTCTAGCCCATCATTTATGTATTGAGGAACGAGCCCTTATTCTATAAAAGGGACTCCCTCACCGTCATTAGAGAGCATCAACTCTAGCACATTTTGCATGTATTGAGGAACGAGCCCTTATTTTATAAAAGGGACTCCCTCACCATCATTAGAGAGCATCAACTCTAGCCTATCATTCATGTATTGAGGAGCGAGCCCTTATTCTATAAAAGGGACTCCCTCACCTTAAAACGCCGCAAGCTAAGCCAACCAAGGCAACATAAGTCACGAGCCGAGCAGCTCGCAGCGTGTGTTACTTCTAGTTGAGCGTCATTTCAAATTGAGCACTGCCTCATATCGAGCATCAGTTCAAGACAGCATCCAGTTACTTCAGCCCACACATGGACCGAATTTCAAGTCTCCAGCCAAAAGACTCTCTTGACTGAAGACTTGGGGGACTACTGTTTATATCATATTTAGGGCCTCGTATTTAGACCTCGTATAAATACTCAGGGGACTTAAATGTAATTATGTAATAAAGGAAGGGGCAAAGATGTAATTAGGGGATAAGCCCTTATTCTATAAAAAGGCCTCTTCACCCTCACGAACCCTAAGTCTCTCCTATCTAGAGCAAAGCTCTCACACTCTCTCCCTCACAAATACTCTCAGATAAATACAATCAGTGTTGACGTAGCCCAAACCTTGGGATGAACCACGATACATCTTGTGTTATTTACTTTTCTTGCAGATTCACGGTCGGATTTACATTGTTCCAAGACATCGGGTTTTATGCATCAACATTTGGCGCCATCTGTGAGAATCGACACGAAAAGTTACGTCGGTTCTCTTTCATTTTTTTCACCTCCACCGTGAATCTGCAAAATCTGCAAAAATCCAACAACCCAAAGCTTTCCCAGAAAAACCCAGAAACATAAAGATCCAAATCTCAAACACTCCTCACAAGCCCACAGGGAAGATAAAGGTCGTTGTTTTTTTTTTTTTTTGGGTTTTGGGTTCGTATTCAGGACACCATTTGTCAAACCAACAACACTTCCTACACTATCTTGCCGGGAGAAGACCGATCCGCCGTCGTCCCTCCACCGACCCATCGGAGACCCTTAAAGGGTTTTGCCGTGATATTCTCCTCCGTCTTATTTCTCTTGTCATTGGTCACATTAGTTATCCACCAAAGACCGGGGGCGCCGCCAAAAACAGTGCCAGGACAACCAGATCACCACCACCAATACCGGCCAGCTTCAACCAGTTCAGAGACGAGGTCGTTTTCAGTGCTTAGAGGAAAATTAGAAAGAGTATCGGCCAAATCGTACCCTCATTTTTCAGAGGAAGCTTCATATAATTGGACAAATGCCATGCTTTCTTGGCAAAGAACTGCATCCCATTTCCAGCCAAAAAAAAAATTGGATAATGATCCGAATGAGGAAAGCAAAACCAATTACAAAATCTGCACTGCTCTTTGCTACTACAAGGTCACAGGAAGAAACAGAATGGTACTGCTAATGCGGGGTGCTGCGCTACCGTCGCCGCCGCCATCGAGGGCGCTCTCTCTCTCCTCCTTTCAGTCGTCCCACTGGCGTTTGATCTTCCTCAATGAAGCATATCGCCATGATTGGATCCCTAACTCTGCCGGCATTAATCGGACCCCCACAGCTAGAATGGCGTGGTTCAGTGGGAAAGTGTCTTTAGGGAACTTTCCCGATCTCGCCGGGGCCGTGAAAAAGCTCCAGGAAAGCATTAAGAACATCGAGAAAAATTTCGATAGCGCCCTTGGGTTCGAAGACAGAGAGAAAGCCGAATCCGGCAATGAAGCTTTAGGATTATGGCCTTCATCTACGGATTGGATTATGTCATTTCTGGAGCAACAAGATGAGGAAAGTAATGTTGAATCATCAGAGAAAGCCGGGTCTTCTGAGCTTCCACCTAAGGTTGACAAATCACCTGGGGAAACTGAATCTCTACAGCTCACATCTACAGTTGAGGAGAAAGAAGGGGCCAAAGCTGAAACTTTGAAACAGTAGTATTGTGGGGACGACGATGCCGCCTACACTGAGGGAAACGACATCGCAGCCGTTGGCGACGGCGATGAGGATGTCGAGTTCGTAGCAGTCGGCGCTCCACACCCATTGCCGTGAAATGCACAACCCAAATCAAAGACGGTTCCGGTTCCGCTCCACCGCTGCCGGGTTCCCTTCTTTCCTTCCCAAAGAGGTCAAAGATATCAAAGACCTGTTTGTCCAAAAACTTTTTAAGAGAAACCCTCTGCCTGTTTTTGGGGAAGGAGAATATAGGGTGGTGGATATTTTCTATGCTGCTGCAAAAAGCAAGAATGTTGAGTTTTTCAGGCTGCTTTTTTTACTTTGTGGTTTCGCCGAGGTTCATCTATCTCTCTGAACCCCAGAGTGCTTACTGCTAGAAAGCTTACTGCCACTAAGAAAAACTGTGGGAATTCCATTGCCAGCAATTGCAGTGGAGAAGTCGGAACACCCTCAGTGCCACCGCCATGCCACCTTCTCCAGCTGTTTCGCAGCTCTTGAGAATAATAGAGAAACTGCTTTTTTGGAAAGTGTCAAGCGGAAAAGCAACGAAGAAGATAAGTTTTCTTCAAATTCATATCCTGTTACTGGAAACCACATCATCACATTATCACATGCATCTTGTGATATTTTATTCCTATCTTTAATAATTCCAACCCAAAACTACATTGTATATAAATAAATGGGGGACAGGGTATCGTGGTTCTGGTACAAAGTAAGAGATCTTAAAGTTTGCTACAGCAAGAAAAACTCGTGCTTTCTCAAATCAGGGATACTGCCCTGCAGAATGCCCATCCTCTTCACCGACAGAAAAAAAAGTTTATACTTTGGGTCTCTGCTCACAGTTTCACTACTAGAGCAATGATAGACGAACAAAATAATAAAAGCAGAAAGCATGGCTACCCATTACTCAATCAATCTCGGAGATAATTGCAGAAAGCGAAGAAAAGAAGAAAAGAAAAAGATCTTCCTATTATTATGAGTCATTTTGTCTGCCAGATGAAGAGACAGAGAGAGTGCAGCAGAAAAACACAAACAAAAGCAAGGAATAAACACCCACCCCACCAGAGTGATGTGGTTTACCTTCCTTATTCTTGAATGATGTAATTTATCTTTCTTATCTCTCAGAGACATCAGTATAAACCCCATCAGAGGGTAGTAAAAAAAAAAACAGCAAAGCCCAAAAAAAAATGCGCTGGAATGTTGTGTAGATGTCGAAGGCCTATAAGCCCAAAATAGCTCCAACCAGGCGATCAAAAGTAAGCCCAATACTCCACGATTATTCGGCAACCTACCACTATTACCACCAACCAGGTGACCAAAAGTATGCTCAGTACTCCAAAAATTATTCGGCAACCTGCCGCTATTACCACCAACCAGGTGATGAAATGTACAACCCGTACATTAATATCATTTGGCAACTAGCCATTCATGCCACCAACCAGGTGATGAAATGTACAACCCGTACTCTCCTTCATGCCACCAACCAGGTGATCAAAAATGCCTAGTACTTCAAAACATACATCAGCATTACTCATGTCATTCATACATAAACATTCATGAGCATCACTTATGACAATCATACATAAACATTCATGACCATCATTCATGTCAACATTCATGAGCATCACTCATGTTAACATTCATGAGTATTACTCATGACAACATCCATGAGCATCACTCATGTCAATCAACATAAACATTCATGAGCATCACTCAAGTCAAACAGCTTCAAAAGCTTCATTTACAGAGTTGTAGCTTCAAATGCTTCATTTACAGAGCTCTAGCTCCAAAGCTTCACTTGCAAAGCTTCACCTACAAAGCTTCAGTGCATGGTATACAAATACCGCATCCGAACAACCGCCACTTCGGCCCATACATGGATTCAATTTGAAGTCTCCAACCAACAGACTATTGACCGAAGACTTGGAGGGCTACATTATGTACCATATAATGGGCCTCATGAAAAATATTTGAGGGACGTAGCCCATCACTTATGTATTGAGGAGCGAGCCTTTATTTTATAAAAGGGACTCCCTCACCATCATTAGAGAGCATCAACTGTAGCACATTATTCATGTATTGAGGAGCGAGCCCTTATTTTATAAAAGGGACTCCCCTCACCACCAATAGAGAGTATCGCCGCCTACTGAGCAACCGCCTTGCCGCGAGCATCAACTCTAGCCCATCATTTATGTATTGAGGAACGAGCCCTTATTCTATAAAAGGGACTCCCTCACCGTCATTAGAGAGCATCAACTCTAGCCTATTATTCATGTATGGAGGAACGAGCCCTTATTTTATAGAAGGGACTCCCTCACCATCATTAGAGAGCATCAACTTTAGCCTATCATTCATGTATTGAGGAGCGAGCCCTTATTCTATAAATGGGACTCTCTCACCTTCAAACGCCGCAAGCCAAGCCAACCAAGGCAACATAAGCCACGAGCCGAGCAGCCTCGCAGCGTGTGCTACTTCTAGTTGAGCGTCATTTCAGATTGAGCACTGCCTTATATCGAGCATCAGTTCAAGACAACATCTAGTTACTTCGACCCACACATAGACTGAATTTCAAGTCTCCAGCCAAAAGACTCTCTTGACTGAAGACTTGGGGGACTACAGTTTATACCATATTTAGGGCCTCATATTTAGACCTCGTATAAATACTCAGGGGACTTAAATGTAATTATGTAATAAAGGAAGGGGGCAAATATGTAATTAGGGGATGAGCCATTATTCTATAAAAGGGCCTCTTCACCCTCACAATCCCTAAGTCTCTCCTATCTAGAGCAAAGCTCTCACACTCTCTCCCTAACAAATACTCTCAGATAAATACAATCAGTGTGGACGTAGCCCAAACCTTGGGATGAACCACGATACATCTTGTGTTATTTACTTTTCTTGCAGATTCACGGTTGGATTTACGTTGTTCCAAGACATCCGGTTTTGTGCATCAACAGGAACCAAAACTCTCTATTTTTGGGCTGAAATGGTGCATGGGAGGCCACATGAGTGATTTGCAGGGGATGGATGATGGTGATCAACGAGAAAAATGGCAGAAATTCGCCGGATTTGGAACCGGGTCGAAACTGGGTTGTGCACGGGTTGAAAGGGAAGGGGTCATGATCCCATGCCTCTCACTCCTCTCTCCTTTCTTCCCTTCTCTTCCTCCCATTGGTCCACTCACCTCCTCCTTCTCTGGTTCCTCCGCCTCCCATCAGATGGGGACTTCCTCCCCCGTACCACCTTCCTTCCATTTCTCCTCATTTTTTGATTGGTCATCTCTTTCTTTTAACTTACCGGTCCCTTATTTCCTTCCTTTACTTCTAATTGGTTACCATTCCCACATGGTGGGAGTTCAAATAATTTATAATCTAAAATGTAAGTAACCAATTTCAAACGTCCGTAACTATACCGTTATAATCCGAACTAGAAAACGGTCTTCGCCTATGCGTTCATACCATCGAGTACTATGCAAATACACCAAAAGAATAAGTCATACGCTTCTCTAGACGATGGTCAATGGAAGTCAAAGCCCTTGCCTTTAGAGCATTTTCGTCAATTCACGCTTTTAAAATTAATAAAAACGTAAAATTAGAAACGGGTTGTCACAGTATGAGTTAGTTTGCCGTGGTTTCAGAAACAGTGGGAGTTATTTTAAGGGAACTTTAACAAAAAGTTCCCGGTACTATTCACTTTAACAAAAAACCACATTTTTACACTAAAAAGTCAATCGTGGTACTATTCACTTTACCCTTTATTTTGTCCTTATCGTTAAAACCCTAAGTTTTCAAACACTTTTCATTAATTTTCCTTTATTTTAATTATGTTTCAGAAATAGTGTGAATTAGTTTAGTTATGTTTCAAAAATAGTGTGAATTATTTTAATTTTTTTGTTTATCTTGAAAAAGATATAAGTATTATAATGGAGTAGAATCATAAAGGCATCCTTCTCCTTCATGATAAATTCCAAACGTTAATGTGAACAAAGAAATTTAAGGATTTTGTTTAGTGTGGGTGAATACATATAAACGCGACAAAGTATAAAGGCCTTCCTGTTTGTAGTTTGATTCATTCCTTGTTTTAATATAGTCATGATGATGTTTTCCTCAAGTCATCCATCGATTCCATCCCTTTATATATGCTAGAGATGAAGAAGCTAATTAATGCTAACAAAAGTAAAGAATGTAAAGGAGAAAAAAAATAAGAGAAAAAAGAAAATAATATTGCAGTCTTATCGGATTAGAAATGTGATTGTGTAAATCCTAGTGTATCTAGGAGTATCTTGTATATTCCCCTTAGTAGTTTAATTCCTATTAGAAATGTAATCCCATTAGGATACAAATTCTACCCATCGTACTACTATCAATAAAGGTACAAGGGCATGATACAACATGCAACTTTGAATTACATTTCTCTTTTCTCTGTATTGCCGCCGGCCCCTCTCCCTCTCTGTCTTTTGTACAGTTCAATAAAATAGGCCTACAACACGTTACCAGCACGCTCTTGCCAGAAGCTAAGGAAGTAAAAGATCGTGGATGAGGCTTTCTTCTACAAATTCAAAGACTTTCAATTGATTTCGGCCAATCAGGTTCTTCTAAAATAAATTAAGATATTTGAAAAAACCTTGAAGCATGAAATATGATTTCGAGTGCCACGTGTCGGGATGTAATTAGTTGTGCAAATTTTAGATAGGATCAAGTCTTTCTTGAGGTGGATGTTGAAATAACACCCACCCTTTACAAATTTCCCAACAACCGTGATGAGTAAAGGGTTTTTTCATGTCCTCCATATACAATTCCTCCGCTTGGTGTACCTAGACAATATAATTACGAAAATTAAAGGAAATTTATTTATGAAATTAAATGTAATATAATTAAATATTTTAAATAACTTGTGAAAACACTTATTTCGTAGTAGTTTCGGAGATTCGGGGGAGTGATGCCTCCATAGAACTCGTAGTACTTTTTGGACGTACGAGTCCAAACACCCCACTTGTTTAAGAACTACTCTTGACACTATCTTCCGAGACCCATCTATAGGCCCTGCAAAGAGCTTCATCTTCTTTTCGGGTCCAAGCATTTCCTTTCATTGCAGATGTGGCCATTTGAAAATTATTCAAAAAATTAAATGAAAGATTATTGGAAGAGGTAAAATAGTATGGAATGGTGAAAAGGATGCGAGAAATGGTGTAGGAATGACTTAGGTATTTATAGGAAGAAAAAAACTTAATTCAAATTCCAATGGTAATCTGACGTCAACTAGCCGTTGGCTGTCAAGTGGGCTGGGCTGCAGGGCTGGTTGGCTGGCTGGAAATGACCAACCCGCTGGCCCGATTTTGGTTTTTTAGCCTACTGGGGCCCATAAACCCTTTGGCCTAGCCCTCAGTTAGAGACGGGTTACGTGTCATTTAAAGCTATTTTTAACCCCATGGCCCTTTGACTGAGTCGGTTGGAGATGACCTAACCTCCTAAATTGTTCTCCTTTTTCTTCAAAATCTCATGTTCATCTATGTTTTGAATCATCAATGCGTAAATGTCGTGATGGGTTCTAACATGCTTGATTTCATCAAGAATGTCCTTAATTCATGTGATCGTGGAATTTAGGTGTAAAACTATGTGTTTTGTATGCGAATGCGGACTTATGGTTTGAAAGGTTAATCAATACAAATGCATTACCTCACTGGTGTAACTCTAAGAAAGAATGGTGCGAAGTGAGCTACATCATGAACTATTCTTGACGAATAGCCTATGGCGAGGCGTTAAGAAGATAAGTTTCTAATGAACGCGTCTATGTATGTGTAGACGGCGGCGTGTATGCAAGATGAGCCTCTGTTAGGCGTAGAGAAATAATGCGTATGATAGTTGTAGAGAAGATGAACAGTAGTCCTGGTAGGGAGAGTAAGCCTATCAAATCGGGAATCTAGGATAAGATATCCAATCTTCTTACGATTATGATTGCATTAAGTATGTCAGACTAAGGACTACGCTCATGGGTTACGAGTATTCCGGTCCCTCTTGCCACCCGAGATGCCACAGGTTATAAGCCCATAAAATCATATTCCCACATCCTGTATGTTATAGGGACCATTTTTTATTTTGTCCATACACAAAGAAACATCCATAAATAGTTGGCATATTTATTTCACGAAAAAGGAAGAACATTCATAAAGGAATACAATTAGGAAAATAGGGAAATGATATGCTTGGCATATTTATTTCACGAACAACAACCGCAGCAGGATATCTTCACCATTATCCAAGGAAAGATTTGAACCAGCTTGCTGAGAGTTTTGGGTGCCTCTTAAGTCCATCATTGTAATCTATATAGACGAAACCAAATCGTAAGGTGTATCCAGAAGCCCATTCAAAATTGTCCAGCAATGACCATGCAAAGTATCCCTTCACGTTTACACCATCACTGCACAAAAAAGGCGAATTTCAAATGTAAGTATGTCTAGTGTAGTGATAAGTAAAAGATATAAGTTAAACCTTATTTAACTTTTAAAAAGAACTTACTTGATTGCTTTTCGAAGATAGTCGAGGTGGTGGTAGTGGTAATCAATTCTGTGGGTATCATTGAGGGATTGCGGAAGTGACAATGTGGGATCATCGAACTCGTCAAGGCCTGCAATATAATTAATTTTTTATTTGATGTTTTTAATTGACGAAGAGGCGAAGAATTATAGATTCATCATTTCATTCCTATCGATTCAACAGATTGCTAAATGTTTGAGAGTTCCCATCTAGTTTTATATGTAGTTCACTTATAGATGTCAACTGCATTTTACACCATATACATGTGAAGCATTAATTATTTAGCTAATTAAGGTTTAAAAATAATTACCGTTCTCAGTAATGTAAATGAGCGGATTATTATATTTGTGCTTTGCGTAGAGTAAAATCTCTCGAATGCCTTTTGGATAAATAACTAGCCAGCTTGAAGCAGCCTGCAACCCCAATTTATGAAGGTAAGTTAACTAAATGAAAATCAATTACTCTTTGAATGCAAATAGTTTAGCTAATTGTTTGATGCGTACCGGAGGACCAATGGGGACTCCATTAAGCTCGGCTGCCACAACATTTAGGAATATGAGATTTTAAATATTTTGATGAACTTAAATTACTCAAATTAAATAATTGGTTTCTCATTTTGTACTCACTTGATTCAAAAACGCGAGCATCGGTCAGGAAGCTTGCATTTGCAGAATTATTATGAGGTTGATCGCTTGAATAGTGAGTAGTATAATAATTCATTCCAACAAAATCAAATGACCCTTTTATTAACTTGGATTCTTCTTGTGTAAATTTAGGTAATCTTTCTTTAACAAGAACTTGCATACTGTGCGGATATTGGCCGCTTGTCAATGGCTCCATAAACCTACATAATCATTGAAATTTCATCAATAAATTTTGTATTATTATCATATAAATGAACACTTAATTGGGTTGATATATAAGTTTGGAATTAATAAACTTGCCATCCAAACATAAAATCCAAAGATCGATTTGCAGCATTCCGATGACGCGTTGCGTTAGAAACCGGCACAAACCAATTTGTCGCTAATGTTATTCCTATCACGCCTTCTTGAGATGCCTGCACATCACCAACCAAACTTGATTAGTTACGGTATGAAAAAAGGTAAATTAACCCTATCTCATTAATTTAATATTACAACATTGAGTATTAATATGACCTGATATTTAGTCTTGTACACTTTAACAGCATGTGCATGAGCGAGGAGGAAGTGGTGTGCTACTATATAGGGTTCGGTAGCCGAATCACCGCCGGTGCAGTTTAAGTTCTGCCAAGCAGAACATCGCCCGGGTGCTAATTCTCCTGATGCATAGCCAAAAGTAATAAAAGTATATGGCTCATTTAGTGTGATCCAATGCTTTACCCGATCGCCAAATAACTTAAAGCAAAGTTCTGCGTAGTCTCGAAAATGATTGCTGCAACATGGAAAATTAAAAATCAGTTGCATGCTGATTTTGAAGGTTTACGCATTATAGCAATATACATTTGAATATCTAAACGATCAATCGTCAAGAAGATAAAGAATTATTATTAATTAGAGAATCAAAGTCTACGACTTACACAATTTGACGGTTTAAGAAACCACCATATTCTTCTTCTAAAGCTTGAGGAAGATCCCAATGAAAGATTGTCGCATATGGCGTTACACCTGTGCATTATCAATAAAAGCAACACGCTCGATTATATAACATGTAACTCTTAATATGTATATATGTACATGTGTGTGTGTGTGTGTGTGTGTATTTGTAAGGTGGGATGATATATGAGATTAAGCAGTTGCATCACCTTTGTTTAGGAGTTCATTGATGAGATTGTTGTAGTATTGTACTCCTTCCTTGTTCACACCCCCACTTAGCTTTCCATCTAATTATATAATTAAAATTAAGAACATAAGCAAATACATTGGAAAGGGGAACAAAATAGGTTAAACTACAGATATTATTGGTTATATTACTCAGAGCAAACATCATGCATGGACACACTACTTCGTCCCAACTAATTAATGCGAATGCGGATGATCAACTTACTTGGTAACAATCTGGACCATGAGATAGAGAACCTATAAGCATCCAATCCCATATCGTTCATAATCTTTACATCTTCCTATATAGAATAACGCAATATGTATTATAAGAAAATGCCTCATCTTCAACCTCCTTAATTTTCTTAAGGCCGTAAATTCTTTAATTCTCCTTATACTATGGAATAATTCAGAAGGACTGGAGAACAAAGTTAATGATATTTTTGAACCTTATAGCGGTGGTATTGATCATCAGCCACGTCCCCATTGCTTCCATCAATGATTTTTTCTGCAATTAACCATGTAAAATTTTCATTATCTTCATAAACCTCATGGTTTAGGCCTCGTCCCCCTTCAATGTCTAACCCTTGTAAAGGTTAAGAATAAATCTGTATTAATCAAGGTTCAATTCAATCTGGCACCGGTGTAGGTACCTGGATACTGGTGGGTGAAGTTATCCCATATGCTTGGTCCTTTACCACCTTCATCCCATGCACCTTCATACTGAAATTAATTTACACATATAAGGGTACAAAATGAGCATGTTAGTATTTTCCTGCATGTATGTTAATAGGTCTGACATTAAATAAAAACCCTAACAACTTATTAAGTGCAGAAACACAAACTTGGTAAGATGCTGAAGCTGAACCAAATACAAAGCCTGATGGAAAACTGCTTCTGTTCAGGGAAGCACTGCTATAACGACTAGGTATAACAGCAGTAGTTTTACTATCTCCCGCTGCAAAGCCAGTTAGTAGTAGCACACCCAACAGCAGTGACTGTAACCTCATTGCCATTGCTAATTAGAGCTTTTGGTGAACGGGAATGGTTGTGGCCTTCCTCGCATGGCGTTTATATAGAGAAAGTATGTATGAGGAAAACATGTAACCCTTAATATTTAATTAAGAACGTGGATCAATACAGATAATAAATAATTAGTAAAAGTATAGATTGTAAATAAGTACCAAAAGTCTTCAATATCAATTGACTTGCATAGTTGCATTAAGTTGCCCTACATAATCTAATCGTGATAAGGTCATGACTTACATTAAGTTGGGAACGTGCACATAGCGTACGTGAAACTTAATATCTTGGAGATTTCAATGAACAGATTATGGTGAGGTGAAAATTTTATTAGGGATGGGGTAAAAAAAGCAGGGGGTGAAAGTCTATTTCTTCACGTTTTTCCTCCAAACCTATTGAAATGTGTAACAATTTAAGAGGTATTGTACATACAAAAACGAATTAAGTACTTGTTTGTCGGAACTGGATATACTGGTTTGTTAATATTAATGTTGTTCCATATTTTGTAATTATTTTAGAGTTAGATATGTTTAATTCCAGCTTGGAATTTGACAATTTGTTAAGGAAATTCAGTTGGTCTCAGTAACATAATAAAAGACTACAAAAGTGTTCTAGAAGGCTGACCACTTCACCAAAACTGTCAAAAAGTGGATTGAAATAGAGATGTATCCCTATGCTAGTTTGGAGGGTTCGCGCCTAATCCATTGCTACAGCAAAATTGTCAAAACAAAAGTAGTTATATTGTAGAAATTGTCAAAAAGTGGATTGAAATAGAGATGTATCCTTATGCTAGTTTGGAGGGTTCACGCCTAAAGCATCGCTACAGCAAAATTGTCGAAAAAATTAGTTATATTGTAGTTTTGATAGCAGGCAACGGGAACAAAAAGGTTCCATAGTTCTGGTTCTAGACTTCTAAGAGAGTAATTAGAATACGAGAGTGTAAAGGGTAAAGTTTTAGTTCTAGTTCTGTACTTTCTTTGGACAAAGGTTTTATATACACAAATTCACACATCCATCTTGAATAAAACTTTTTTTTATTTTTTTTTATTTTTAAGAAACGTCTGCGATACAAGAGAATTTTATTGGTAACGAAAGAAAGTTAGATCTAGTTAAAAGGGACATAAACTTTACCTCTCATAATACAAGGAAAAAAAAGAAGCTTTAATGAAAAGAACTTGGACCTAACTTTAATTTAACCAAATACTACCATAAACTATTATGTAACCTAATAAACTTAAAATTTAATCTTAATGACAAACTATTCATATACCAGCCCTCCAAACTTGCCCCTAACGGAAAGCCTATTACCTTATTAAATATGAAGGTGATGAAATGGCGTCCACCATCCCCACTTCCATTTTCCACTGCCGTCCACCATCCCACTTTCATTATTCCAACTACCACACGTGCCAAACTAATAAACAAAACTAACTGTCCTTTGTCTCACTATGGGTATGTAGAAAACTTGATTTTTAAAGTGAGCTTTAGATGATTTTTGTTTTTTTAATTCATAAAATATAGCTATTTTTGTATGTTTTTCTAATTCATAAAATATTGCTATTTTTTGTATGTAAAAAGATTTCATGGTCCTGCAATTTAATTTCAGTCAAATTGTTTATTTATTTTTCGTTGCTCAACACAGTTTTGATATATTTCTCAACAGTCCTTATTTTTCGTTGCTCAACACAGTTTTGATACATTTCTCAACAATCCTTAGAGATTTGTAATTTGCACTGTAACATGTGCAATACTCTCTTCGGAATCATACGCGCATGTGTGTATATAAATGAAGACAACAAATTTCCTTTTCCGTTTTTATTTAATACAAGAAGCAAATGTAATTTATCTTACATCAGAAGTGACTAAAACAGAAGCAAACCATAATAAACAAGAAGCATATGGTATCGGGTACAAGCTGCAAAGATCATAAGTATCAGGTAAATACAAACTAACATATATTAAGATCCACATAACAGAATACTAAGTGATCAAAACACTAAGCATCGGGAGGTCCAAACCAAAGTATGACCAAACAAACTGATCGAATCATCACCAAATCGGAAAATTCATTCATACCAGATGTGGAATAATTATTAAGTACACTCGTAAACATTTATTTAAAAAAAACAAAAACAAAAACAAAAAATTATGATAATTCTTGTTTCCACAAAGATGTTCAACGCTAATATACTATTGTCATTGACGGTATGTAATTAAAACTCCAACGACTTCTTTTTGGTTACAAAAGGCTCTAACTAATTCATTCCCCTCTTTATCCGGGTAAACTTAAAATTTAATCTTAATGTCAAACTATTCATATACCAGCCCTCCAAACATAAAAGCTCGCGACCGAACTAAAAGCTCAACACAATAATTTTTTTTTTCAAACTTGCCCCTAACGGAAAGCCTATTACCTTATTAAATATGAAGGTGATGAAATGGCGTCCACCATCCCCACTTCCATTTTTCACTGCCGTCCACCATCCCACTGTCATTATTCCAACCACCACACGTGCCAAACTAATAAACAAAACCAACTGTCCTTTGTTTCACTATGGGTATGTAGACAACTTGATTTTTAAAGTGAGCTTTAGAAGATTTTTGTTTTTTTAATTCATAAAATATAGCTATTTTTGTATGTTTTTCTAATTCATAGAATATTGCTATTTTTGTATGTAAAAAGATTTGATGATCCTGCAATTTAATTGCAGTCAAATTGTTTATTTATTTTTTGTTGCTCAACACAGTTTTGATACGTTTCTCAACATAATATTAATGTTGTTCCATATTTTGTAATTATTTTAGAGTTAGATATGTTTACTTCCTGCTTGGAATTTGACAATTTGTTAAGGAAATTCAGCTGGTCTCAGTAACATAATAAAAGACTACAAAAGTGTTCTAGAGGGCTGACCACTACACCAAAACTGTCAAAAAGTGGATTGAAATAGAGATGTATCCCTATGCTAGTTTGGAGGGTTTACGCCTAATCCATTGCTACAGCAAAATTGTCAAAAAAAAAATTAGTTATATTGTAGAAATTGTCAAAAAGTGGATTGAAATAGAGATGTATCCTTATGCTAGTTTGGAGGGTTCACGCCTAATGCATCGCTACAGCAAAATTGTCGAAAAAATTAGTTATATTGTAGTTATGATAGCAGGCAACGGGAACAAAAAGGTTCCACAGTTCTGGTTCTAGACTTATAAGAGAGTAATTAGAATACGAGAGTGTAAAGGGTAAAGTTATAGTTCTAGTTCTATACTTTCTTGGGACAAATGTTTTATATACACAAATTCACACATCCATCTTGAATAAAACTTTTTTTTTTTTTTTTTTTTTTTTAAGAAACGTCTGCGATACAAGAGAATTTTATTGGTAACGAAAGAAAGTTAGATCTAGTTAAAAGGGACATAAACTTTACCTCTCATAATACAAGGAAAAAAAAGAAGCTTTAATGAAAAGATCTTGGACCTAACTTTAATTTAACCAAATACTACCATAAACTATTATTTAACCTAATAAACTTAAAATTTAATCTTAATGACAAACTATTCATATACCAGCCCTCCAAACATAAAAGCTCGCGACCGAACTAAAAGCTCAACACAATAATTTTTTTTTTCAAACATGCCCATAACGGAAAGCCTATTACCTTATTAAATATGAAGGTGATGAAATGGCATCCACCATCCCCACTTCCATTTTCCACTGCCGTCCACCATCCCACTTTCGTTATTCCAACTACCACACGTGCCAAACTAATAAACAAAACCAATTGTCCTTTGTTTCACTATGGGTATGTAGAAAACTTGATTTTTAAAGTGAGCTTTAGATGATTTTTGTTTTTTTAATTCATAAAATATAGCTATTTTTGTATGTTTTTCTAATTCATAGAATATTGCTATTTTTGTATGTAAAAAGATTTTATGGTCCTGCAATTTAAATGTAGTCAGATTGTTTATTTATTTTTCGTTGCTCAACACAGTTTTGATACATTTCTCAACAGTCCTTATTTTTTGTTGCTCAACACAGTTTTGATACATTTCTCAACAATCCTTAGAGATTTGTAATTAGTACTGTAACATGTGCAATACTCTCTTCGGAATCATACGCGCATGTGTGTGTATAAAGGAAAACTACAAATTTCCTTTTCCTTTTTTTTTAATACAAGAAGCAAATGTAATTTGTCTTACATCAGAAGTGACCAAAAAAGAAGCAAACCATAATAAACAAGAAGCATATGGTATCGGGTACAAGCTGCAAAGATCATAAGTATCAGGTAAATACAAACTAACAAGAAGCATATGGTATCGGGTACAAGCTGCAAAGATCATAAGCAAGGTATTAAATATCGGTAATATCAGAAATATCGGTAGTCTGAAAACATGGAAATATCGATGGAAATATCGGGATAATATCGATATCGATAAAAATTACATAGAAACCAAGGAAATTGTAAGAAAAACTTGGAAATTTTTATTGAAACATTGCAGGATGTTTATTTAGTCAATTATCTATTAGTTTATCACAAAAAATTGGAAGGAAATGCATTGCATGATGGATTTAACATTATCAAGTTGATTATGTAGCGAGCTAACAAACATTGTGAGTGTAGAAAATATGTAGTAATTAATGAAAGAAGTCTAAACACACCATAATCATTTATATATAATGAATTAGTACAATATTTTACACTTTAGTACCACATAGAGTTCCTATGAGGTTCAAATTTTTCATTATCTTCATCATCTCTACGTGTAGAGTGAGTGTACTGTGAAGAGTAGTTATCAAATGATAAATCCCCAAAATAGTTTTGCATGTAATTGTTAACATGCCACCCATATGGATCCGAGATTGATTGAGGTTGTCCATAAGAAAAATCATTTGAAGATTGAGTCTGGGATTGTTTCCATGAGTCGCTCGATTCCATCCCAACAGGAATGGGATATGAAGGGTAGGGAAATGGTTGGTTATGAGCAAGGAAGAAAATATCGGTAATATCAGAAATATCGGTAGTTCGAAAACACGGAAATATCGATGGAAATATCGGTAAAATATCAATATCGATAAAAATTACATAGAAACCACGGAAATTGTAAGAAAAACTTGGAAATTTTTATTGAAACTTTGTAGGATGTTTATTTAGTCAATTATCTATTAGTTTATCACAAAAAATTGGAAAGAAATGCATTGCATGATGGATTTAACATTATCAAGTTGATTATATAGCGAGCTGACAAACATTGTGAGTGTAGAAAATATGTAGTAATTAATGAAAGAAGTCTAAACACACCATAATCATTTATATATAATGAATTAGTACAATATTTTACACTTTAGTACCACATAGAGTTTCTATGAGGTTCAAATTTTTCACTATCTTCATCATCTCTACGTGTAGAATGAGTGTATTGTGAAGAGTAGTTATCAAATGATAAATCCCCAAAATAGTTTTGCATGTAATTGTTAACATGCCACCCATATGGATCCGAGATTGGTTAAGGTTGTCCATAAGAAAAATCATTTGAAGATTGAGTCTGGGATTGTTTCCATGAGTCGCTCGATTTCATCCCAACAGGAATGGGATATGAATGGTAGGGAAATGGTTGGTTATGAGTATAACCATAGTTATTACTTCCCAATCCAACAGAGTCTGAAATTCTAGATAACGAGTCATCTTCTTGACTTGACAAAATCCCCTTGCCTCTTTCTCTGCAAGTATAGTCCTTCCCTATGGCACCAATTCCTGGTCCTGCCCGCCTACTGCCATGGTCATCATCCTGTGTTGCATGCGTGAAGTTTGCCTCACCAGTGAAAGGGCTCATATATCCGGGAGGTGGTGGTCCATAATAGTTTCCATATCCACCACCACTACCTCCAGCTCCACTACCTCCAGCTCCACTATGTCCTTCATCATTCCCACCTCCAGTGGTAGGTGAGTCTCCTAATCTTGTACTAGAGTTATCATTAGTATCAGCACGATGTTGTGGTTGTGTAGGATTGGAAGAAGGTGGAATTCCAGTGTTTCTTGGTCTTGGGCGCAAAAGTTCGTCCAAAGAGTCAGCGCTGCTAGATCCCACCTCCTCCTCTAATACTCTTTCTACATTTATCCCTTCATTACGTGCTTCTTCAGCAACTCTGGGAGCTGGGTTGCCTTCATCATCATCTAGATGAAGAGGTCTAATCCATTGAAAAAGTTGGTTACCCTCTGTATCATCATCTTCACCAACAATATCAAACACATCTAGTGGGTCCCCACGGTCGACATGATCTATTTCTGCTTCCTTATCTCGAATTTGAAGCTTCATGTTGTAGTAGCAATAAACTAATTTTTCCAAGCTACTATGAGCCAACTTATTTCTTTGCTTTGTGTGTATGAGTGCAAATGTGCTCCAATTTCTTTCACAAGCAGATGAGGAAGCTGTTTGTGATAATACTTTGATTGCTAACTTTCTCACAGTTGGTGCATCGGTCCCATACATGATCCACCATTCAGCTACAATGAAAAACAATGTTGATAAGCCTAATAACTCCAACAAATTCTATTATAAACTTATAGTGAAATATGTTTATACTCACTAGGAGACATATTTGTTCGAGCAGCAACTGATGTTGGTTCTCCAAAAGTTCTTCTTGCATCTTTAAACCATGTTAGCTGAATTCAATAAATCGTGTTAGTTTAATCCAACAAAGTAATTATTATAATTTAAGTAATTGTCTACCTCATTTCCAAATTGGCCAACTGCTGGTGATGCAGGGTCTAATTTAGAGTATACATTATGTACATCACGTATAAGGTTACCATCATCTCCAACACCGGGTCTTTATTGGTATCGGGGATTCAAATAATATGTTGTTCAAAGAAACACATACTCTAATAAGAGAAATAATACTTATGCAACTAAAGAAACGAATTGCAAAATTATGACATAATTTATACCTGCTGCATGCAAATCGTGGTATAATGTTTTATACCATCGGTCTTCAATTATCTTTATGACCCACCTTGCACCATGTTTTCTTTCCAATTCATCCTTCACTACACGCATCAACTCATATACTGCCCCCATAGTAGGATACACCTTTGTGTCAACGATCCGTAAAACTTTGTAAAGAGGCTCAAACACTTGGCACACATGTTCTGATTGAGTCCAAAAAGCATGATCAAGCACTATACTTTCCACCATACGACCTGTATTTGAGCGGCTCAAATTGTGGTTGGCCCAATCGTCACTAGTGAATAGTTGCTTCAACCCTGCTTTCTTCTTGAGTATGTTGTCTAATGCAATATAGTTGGTGGCGAATCGAGTGGTAGCTGGACGAATAATTTCTCCTTTGCAAAATTCACACATCTTTGCCAACAACCAACCGTGATTGTAAATATAATTTGTGATCGTTCTAGCTCTTTTGACCACAGTAGCAACATTCTCTCTCTTCCCCATTGCCTCAAACATGAGATCAATACAATGTGCTGCACATGATGTCCAAAACACATTATGATGCTTCATTAACTTTTTTCCATCTTTGACAAATGCAGAACCGTTGTCGGTCACGACTTGGACAACATTATGCTCTCCCACCTCCATGATTACATCCCTCAATAATTTGTAAATATACTTGTAATTCTTTATATGGTCTGAAGCATCAACAGACTTCAAAAAAATTGTCTTTCCCTTGGAGTATACCATGAAGTTGATGATAGACAATCTGGTCGGGCCGGTCCATCCGTCACACATGATTGTGCAACCATTAGTTTCCCACTTTGACCTCAACTTGTTAACATACTCGCCAATGTCTTTATACTCCATATCCAAATATTTGTTTCTTATCTCATAGGGAGTGCGAGGTTGTACTCCAACATGTAATTGTTAACATTACTTAATTACTTACAAAAACTAACATGCAAGTATTAATTACTTAAAAAAATTAACATGTAATTGTTAACATTACTTAATTACTTACAAAAACTAACATGCAAGTATTAATTACTTAAAAAAATTAACATACGAGTTCACACAAATTTTTTTGTTGTTGTATAAATTATAAGAATATAAATATAAGTTTGTAAACTTACTTTAAATATGGAACCCTTTGTGTTCAAGCTCTGGAATGGATCTAGAATGACTTTGAAAGGGGTAAGGGAAATAAAATAATCGAAAAGGCTCTGAATGGCTATGATACTCGACCTCTTGAAAGAATGCAGCTTTGAAAGAATATCACAATGGCTCTGATACTCCACCTTTTAAAACAATATTGGCACACGGTTTTGAATGAAACCACCATCCATGGTCTGAAAAGAATACAAATTATAATTGTAAAAGTGAGTCTGTCAAATTGTCAAAATAATTGTAAAACTTGTCGGGAATACTGAGTGAGTCTGTCAAATTGTCAAAATAATTGTAAAACTTGTCAGGAATATTAAGTCAGTCATGTGTCCTCCTGACAGGAGGAACCCACACACACACACACAAATGACACTTTGGACACAACCACACACGCACACAACGCACGCACACAAACATCACACACGCAGACCACGACCTCAGTCTCTTTCTCTCTCGATCCTTCTCGATCTCTCTTCTCCCTTCTCTCTCCCACACACACACACACACAGAGATCTCCGATCTCTTTTCTCCCTTCTCCCAAACACACACACACACAGATCTCTCGATCTCTCTTCTCCATTCTCCGATCTCTCTTCTCCCTTCTCCCACACACAAACACACACACAGAGATCTCTCGATCTCTCTTCTCCTTTCTCCGATCTCTCTTCTCCCTTCTCCCTTCTCCCACACACACACACACACACACACACAGATCTCTCGATCTCTCTTCTCCCTTCCCCTACACACACACCACGGCCTTCTGCTCCTCAGTCCGACAATCTCGAATCCCTCTCGATATCTGGGTGTCGCCGCCGTTGATCGTGGCTTTGGCGAAGTCGGAGTTGGCTCAGTCGTCTGTGGCGGTGCGCCGCTGAACAAGTTTTCAGGTGAGATTCCATTGAAACCCTAAACCCTAAACCGACATCACATATGTTGAATCGTTTATTACCTCTTGCATGCGTGAAATTTGAAGTTTATATGTGAAATTGAAGTTAAAAATTGTGTTTTTGCAAGGTTTTTGGGACGAAATCGGCTCGGGAATAGGCACACCGTCTCCGACGTTCGGCTCGGAGTCCGATTGCACCGTTCAAAAAAATGTCGCGATATTTGACCGAAAACCATTCGGATACCAATTAAAATATCCATGTCCCAAAAAACCGATAATATCGGCGATATTTCGCCGATATTATCGGCATTTTCTTCCATGATCATAAGTATCAGGTAAATACAAACTAACATATATTAAGATCCACATAACAGAATACTAAGTGATCAAAACACTAAGCATCGGGAGGTACAAACCAAAGTATGACCAAACAAACTGATCGAATCATCACCAAATCAGAAAATTCATTCATACCAGATGTGGAATAATTATTAAGTACACTCGTAAACATTTATTTAAAAAAAAACAAAAACAAAAAATTATGATAATTCTTGTTTCCACAAAGATGTTCAACGCTAATATACTATTGTCATTGATGGTATGTAATTAAAACTCCAACGACTTCTTTTTGGTTACAAAAGGCTCTAACTAATTCATTCCCCTCTTTATCGGGGTAATATTTTTGCTCACCACCCTCAAGTGATGGTGATGCTCATTATCCTATTTATCTCTATTGGATCCGTTTAAATTTCGAGATATGTGTAGTGTATGGACACAAATCTCAAAATTTAAACTTATGCAATGATAATAAGTAAAGTGATGAGCATTACCACCACTTGAGGCTGGTGAGCAAAAATGCACCCCTGTATCAATACATTCAGCAACATACTTATGATCTTTGCCATCATTATTGTAAGTTCACCTACCTCAAAAATGTCTTTTTGTGGTCATTCCTCTGCTAAATGCTCCATGTAATACATAATAGCCACAACATAGTTAACTCTGAGTCGTCAAATGAATATTAAACACTAATACATGTAAATCGTAAACAATTTGAATGGAAAGAGAACACTTAGGATGAGTCACTCTGTAGTGGACAAATTAGACACAATAATAGGGGATACCTATACCTGCATGATTTAGATGTATTAGTGTTTAATATTCATGCCACCAATGGCTTTCATAACAAGAAAGCCATATTCGTGCCACCAGTGGCATTCATAAGATGACGGCATGAGGTAATTGTAATATGTGTAATTTAATTGACTACAACAAGATGGGTAAATAAGTCATCAGGTGGATTCAAACACACACAAAAAATTGTAAAGCATCAGGTTTTAAATTCATAACTAATGTATGAAGCCTAACGGATCGATGAAGCTGAAATTATCTAATCTAATGAACTAAAATATAAAAAATACAAACCATTCCGAATCAACCGAAACTAATGTATAATGCCTAACGATTTATCGAATCATAACTAATGTGTAAGACCTAACGATTTGACGAATCATAACTAACATATAAAGGTCTAACGATTTGAAATCATACCGTACCAAATGTATGAGGCCTAACGAATCATAACTCGTAAGCCCACACATCCAACGAAGCAATACTACTGAAACTATCGGACTTAATGAACTAAAACATAAAAATACAAATCATACCAAATTGATTGTACCGAATCAATCGAACCTAATGTATAAGGCCTAACGATTTGACGAGTCATAACAAATGTATAAGGCCTAACGATCTGACGAGTCATAACGATTGGACAATATTGTCACATGCATCACCATGGATACAAAAGGAAATCTCCCTTGGTATCGTTGCAAGATGACCGTGATTAGCATTGTTCTTATGTACATAACAACGATACTAGCGTTTACCACATTAGTTTGCACCTTGAAGAAGCCGTAAGTGATCCCTATTACACCAATATGTGTTACGTGAGGGCTAATTCACGTTTTTCGTAAAAAAACGTAAATTTTTTATTTTCACAAAATATTTTTCCTGAGTAGTAAGGAAATTTTTACAACGTATTCAGAAACATATTTACAATTGATTGAGCAACAAGTGTATATTTAGTAGAATATTTAAGCCGAAAAGTGAAAAATATAGAGATGTTAAAATGTATACTTAGTGTATATTTTTTAATTTTTTTTAAGTTATATATGTTAAAATCACCTCTAAGTGAGGCTTAAACAAAAAATAGCAAAATTTTGTTTTGTTAAATAGTCTTTCACTCTTTTTGGCTGACAAAGAATGTTCTATTAATATGTAGTTTAGAATTTAGATAAAAAAAAAATTAAAAAAAAAGGTTCAAATATCTTTAAATTTAGGTTTTAAATCGTTGATTAAAAGTGTTTAAATACAAATTATAATAGATTTTACACGAAAATATATATATTGAAGAATATGAATATAATAGTTTGTTGTAGTGGTAAAAGAAATAAAAGAAAATTAACAAAAATGATTTAAATTCTTGGGGTGCCAAAAAGTCTCACACGGGACTTTCTGGCCGCCACAAAGGCACGCGTGACTTTCTAGCACCCTTAAGAATTTGAATTTTTTTTGTTAATTTTTCTTTTATTTACCATTACAACAAACTATCATATTCATATTCTTCAAAATATAATTTTTCATGCACAGAGCCCAACTCTTTTTCTGAGCATGGGTTCGCATTGTTCTGCATGTGAGGTGTCTGCATCGTTTTGCATGCCAGAAGCTCGCCCCTATTTGTGTCCACAAAGCCCGCGTTGTTTTGGCGTGCATGGAGCCAGCCTCATTTTTCGTGCATGAAACTCACCTCGTTTTGCGTGCCAGAAGCCCACCAAGTTTTCTGTAAGCGAAGCCTTCCTTATTTTGCGTGGCACACCCCGATCCCAACATACGTCCAGAATCAACTCATGACGTCACCAATACCCGTACATCTAACATGCCCCGCCTCCGGGATACGTACAAAGCATAAATCAATATTCAAATTTCATAGCATTTTTCATACAATTTATGGCTGCATCTAACCCCTTCGTTAGACTGTCTACGTACCCTTAATAAGGATCAAGCCATTCGTAGTTCAACGTTCATCAAACTTTAATCTTTTCGTAAAATACTTATAGTAAAAAAAACATAGGGTACCACACTACGCATCAACCATAAGTCATACACAATTATCATCTTGTCATGCACGCAGGTATGTTATGCCCACACATATATTTTCCACTTCATCCTTCATATAAATCACTACATTTCACATGATTCTCCATTTCATAGTATGCAACAACTCAAAAAAACAATCAACGGATTAATCACAACCAACATTATTCCACAATCACATCAATCAGCAACACATCATATACCAAAATGCAGGTCTAGAGCGACACAGTTTGGCCGAAGCCTACATCTCTAAAGTTGATATCAAATCCAAGGAACTAACAAGTCAATGATACGATTATGGACCATCACTCAACGAAATCCAAACATAACTTAGTTCCGAACCACTCAACAAAACCGAACGGAAATCCAAGAAGCATAACTACGGCTCGAAGGAACAAGACAAGATTCAAGTTACTCAATTCACGAAGACTCAACGAAACGAACTAATATCGAGCAACAAATCCCCATCACAATGGGTTATCGGTCCATTACTAGATCTCACATCTCCCAAGCAATTCAATATGCATTTCAATAACATGACACAACCATTTCCAATACACAAGTTAAATCACATTTCACTACATCATACCAATCACTATGCTTCCAACATTATATCTCAATTTATAGCTTGTAACATATCAGAGAATCACGAAGCACAATATTAATATTTAATTACGTTAATCAATCAGTGAGATAGCACATCATTTCACGAGTTTAATTAAAGAACTCTACATAATTCCCTACTTGGGTTATGAATAATAACATGGTAATTCTAATTTGTATGCACAAGATCCATTGTGCGTAATTCTCATTCACTCGAATCTAGGATTCTAAGATAACCTTATGGAAATGAGCAAAAGTAAGGATTCCGGACCACTCAACGGAATCCAACAACACTGGGTTCCGAACCACTCAACAAAACCAAATTACAAGTATGAGATAATCAATAAAAAGAAAGACCATTGATCATAGTTTATAACCTCAAATATAAGTTCATAAATATGAAAACATAATCAAGTCTCTAACAACTCCGAAGGAGTCACCCAAACATGCAACGACTTATCCCATTCAAACCACCAAGATTCTCAAAAAACCATCATTCATATGTACATTAAAACTAGGGCTAGAGGGACCCAGTTCAACTGAAGCCCACATAAGTAACCAAACAGGAAGTGGCCCCCCCAAAGCAGATTAACCAAGCAGAGCCATCCTTGAGAAAGTAACCAAGTAGGCAGTGACCCCGCAATGAGGATTAACCAAGCAGAGTCACCCCTACAACTATTAGGAAGTGATCACCCAATACGGATTAACCAAGCATGATCACTCCTAAGCATACATGGCCATAAGGATTACCCAACGCGATTTAACCAAGCGTGATCCATATATAGTATGGTCGCCTAATGCAGATTAACCAAGCAGGACCACTAATGACCCCCCAATGCGGATTAACCAAGCAGGGTCAAAATAATCAGGTAGGTAGTGATCACCCAATGGGGATATACCAAGCATGATCACTCCTAGAATGCGTATGGTCCCCCAATGCAGATATACCAAGCAGGACCATCAATGTACAACTACTACATGGTGTAGTAAACTCAACACCTCAACTTATCCACATCTCAACCCCTATGAGTTACAACGTAGTCACCTACACCATCAACTTCTCGAGGTCACCACTAATATGTCACCCAAGCATATAAGTGCTACAACATACTTCTAATAGGATTCTAGGATCACATTGTCATAAAAATAATTATACACATGAATCACATTACTAAAAAGATAATTTAACTCACATATGTCACAACCATCATCAGTACCAAGCCAAATCATGTTTAATAATCATAGGCCTTTGGCTAAATATATATAAATCATATTTCAATAGAAATCACATTTATAAAACCAATTCATCTTCACAAAGGATACTAACATAGGAAATTAAGGTAATAACCATATCACATATATTCAAGTCACTCTCTAACCAATGTAGGCCCATTAGACTTCACTTAGTCCCCCGCAGTACTAATTTTAGTAATTAGGACATTTCAAGACATGTTGACCAAAAGACAACTCTCGATCAAAGGTAGGGTCCACAATTCAATCCGAACGATGCACACATTGGATTTTGGATCCGTAACTTTCCAAAGTCCACATTATGCTCAAATTGTAACATAATAAAATCTCAACACGATCTGACGGTCGGATCTCCGCCAATTTCAAAATTCAAGTAACGGTCGACATTTAATTTTACCAACTTAGAAATCCAATTAGGGAAGCTCCGTACTTCAAATTATCGATCCATAAGTTTCTATGATCCAAAAATATTATGTTCTATCACGCATTAAGGTTTGGTGACAATCCAACGGTCGGATCGTCGAATCATATTTTGACTTAACCACGTATCGTAATGAAATTAGGTTCAAACAATCAAACCATATCATAAGGATATCAATTATGAAATCAGGGCATCTAATTGAACTTAAAAGGAAATCGTCGGCCCATTGGCCAGGCCTCCACCGCACTCGCCGCCGCCGATGGCGGTCGGCCGTCCCGACTTGCCGGAAAATTCAATTATTTTTAAAAATTACCAAAAATTACAGAAATGAATATCTCAAAGAGTATAGAAAACTTTATACATGTGGCCAAGTCTAATTTAGCCGGGAAACACCTCAATTTCACTCAAACCCGCCGAAACCCTAGAAAATGGTGTGCTTTGATTCGGCTTCCAATCGAACTCCGACACCTCCAACACTGCTTGGGCTTTGTTCTTGGGGTTGAGGGAAGTCTTTTGGAGGTGGTCATGGATGGTGAAACTTGCCGGAGCCACCGGGAAAATGGATAAAGCCGCCGGAACACCCATGGGTTTGTGGCTTCGAACTGGAAAAAAGGGAAAGAAATTGGGGAATCTAACACTACCAGGCTGTAGGGCTCATCAAGAGCTTTCTATGGACACCAAGATCACCCAAAACGGAGATCGGATGAAGGAGATATGAGCGGATCAAGAATGGAGTTTCGCGGGTCAAAAATGACCCAACTCGGGTCTCTCTCCTCTCCCCTCCTTGCTCTCTCCTGATTGGGCTGCTTCTCACCTTTCTAAAATCTGATTGGTTCCTTCCCCCTTTTATTAAACTCCCTTAACCTTTAACCCACAATTAAATAATTCTCACAATTTATAGTTCACAACTTCAAACGTCCGTAATTATACCGTTATAACTCGGACTTGCAAACGGCTTTCACCTATGCACTCGTGGCTTCGAGACCTATTCGAAAACGTTACTTGTGATCTCAAAAGGTCAACGAATTTTAAATAATTATTTTTCAAACTTCACTCTTCGTAACTAGTTTAATTAAAATCTAAATTCAAACAATTTAAAATAAATTCTCAAGAAATAATATAAAATCTTAATAGTACAAATACGTAGATTATAACAGTGAAATCCGGGAATGGGATTTCACATTGCGTGTCATGGTTCGCCTCGTTCTATGTGAGCTAAGTCAATCTCGTTTTGCATGTGCCGAGCCTGCTTAACACCCATGATTTTTGACAAAAATGCAAACTTTTTATTTTGGCAAGATATTTTTCTTGAGCATTAAGTTAAACATTTGAAGGAATTTGGAAGCAGTTTATGGTTTATTGAGCAACAAATGTATATTTAGCATAATATTTAACCCGGAAACTAAATAAATAAGTGAAAAATATAGTAGTGAGACCCATAACATTGTCCAATGGGGTTCTACATTCAAGAATCTCAACGGAAAGTCTTACCTTAATTTTGAAAACTTTTTAGTGAGGCAAAGGCAAAAATAAATAGATTGAACGGTGATTTATGTACGAATTTACAAAACCGACTGATAATCGTGACTGTGTATAATTAACTTTGTGTTGCTTAATTGTTTTGTTGAATCGGTTTTGTATTAGTAATTATTATGCATGCCTACTTATCTTACAGACCAAGGCAGCTAGATTTGTATTAGGGAAATATCATCGCGAGACGAAGAAATCGGGGCCAATTCTACTTCACTTGATTAAGATTTAACTACCAGCATCATCAATGAAGAGAAATATGTCAGTGACAATGGAGAAATGAATCTTTTTGGGATCTAAAATGCCATGGAGAAATAAAGGCATTGCCTACAATTGTAGTATGTTGCACCATTAATTTTCTACATTATCAAGTTTATAAGGTCTATTGTATATAGAGTTTGATGAGCTTTTATAGAGTTGAATACATGGATTTTGACGGAATTTACTTGATTTCCATAGAATTCACGTGAATTTAGATCGAATTCTACATCGATTTTAATGGGGTTTGTGAGACTTTTATCATGGACTTTTAATAGAGATAAGTGGATTGTCATGAACTTTTTAATGGCCAATTTATTAATAGAGTTTTCGCTTTTTGAAATTTGCACATTATATGAATTAATTGTGATTATGACCATGACACGTGGTCGTATGAGGTGGTGGAAGAGTCATGTGGTGATTTTTGACAATATGGTGGTAGTAAATATGATGTCTTGGTGGCCACGATAATAATAGGGGTCTAAATAGTGGCAGCGGCATGGTGTGGGGTGTGGTGGAGGAGTAGGGATGGGGTGGTGATGACAATGGTAGAGGTGGCGGTCATGATGAAGGTGGTGTCGATGGTGGTCATGGTGGTCATGGTGGTGGTGACAACGACACTAAAAAGGTGGTCGTAGGAGGTTGTGGTATGATGGTGATGATCGTGACAAGATGGTGGAAATGGGACCGTGGTGGCACTCTTTGTAAGGTGATAGTAATTGACGTGGCATGGGGGTGGAGGTGGCTGTGGGGATGTTGCTCATGACGATGACGGTGGTGAAGGCGATGATGACAATAGTGGCTGTGGGACTAGTCATGGTAAGAAGGCAGTAGCGACATGGCAGCTGAAGGATATTTATTGCATTATGATGAATGGTGGAATATTTATACAAAAATGAATAAATAAAATCCATAAAAATCTTAGGGGTAGATGTTGGATTTGATTTGACAATAAGCATACTATATAAAAGCACTCAATGTCATCCAACTCCATGACTTTTAAAATCCTTTAAAATCAATGAAATTTTGGATACATCTAAATTTTTGTAGACTCGTAAAAAGTCATAATTGAATACTATAATATTTTCCTAGACTTTTTAGAAGTCAAAAAAAGTCTTTATTCAATAAGACGTATGTATGGAATACACCTAGATTTCATAACCAATCAAAGTCAATCAAACTTCATATATAATACACCCCCTAAATCAAAGGTAATAATTATTCTAATTTGAGATATTACGTAATTGGTTTACTCAAATCTAATGGTTACTACATACAGTGCATTGCCTTCCATTGACGTGATACTGCCTTGGTTGAAGCTTTGGATGCAAGGCTGGGGATCCGTTTGTGTTTGGATAAGTATTTTGATCACATTATCCTGGAAAGTGGTCCTCTTCAGTGACATGATCACTCTCATCTCAGCCCCTTGATAGATGACATTAAATATGGTTTGAGATTATTGTTGGAGTTTTGAGCTCCTTTTAAGTCCCACATCATCAGGAAACTCAAGGGAACTTAAGATCCTTATACTACCTTAGTATTCTTTATTAGTAATTAGGTGTTAGACCATTTGAAATGGGGATGGAGGCTTGGCCACTAATTATGTGGAATTAGGCTTGATGATTATACCATAATATTAATATTAATTAATATTAATTTATCAAGACAAGGGCGTCCTTGGGGCACTTTGGGGCCTAAGAATTAAAATTAATCTAATCAATTAGTTTTAATTTGGAATTAAGTTTTTAATTAAAAAACGTTTTGATTAATTTCCAAAGAGTTGTATAGCTTCAGATACATCCAAAAGGTATTTGAAAAGAGCATATATAACTAGAGTCCTCAGTTCCATCAGAAATCATTTTTTCTTCTTCCTTCTTTTCCGTACAAACATTCAAGAGAGTAAACACACAAAGCAATTCGCTAGAATTCTATAATCCAGTGCGCGTTGTAGAATTGGGTAATTGTATCCTGGTCGAGTAAACGTTGTAGAACCACAAGCACAAGAGTGGGACGGAAATACTGTTTGAAGGACATAGTTTTTGCGCTAGCATTTTTAGTTAATAAAGTATTAGAATCTCAAGTTCTGTTATTTCTGTTATTTTTATTTATTTCTAAATTATTTTCCAACATAAGATCCTTCTCCAACTCCCGTATCATTCACACTCGACAGACATCCAATGTCGTAGCGCATAGATTGACCAAGTTAACTTTATTTTTTTTTAGCATAAATTCTTTTAGTTTGACAATGCTCCGATGTTATCCATGATGCATTAATTGACGTCTGTACCGTTTCGTTTAAAAAATAAAATAAAATCTTATGAATATTATGTGACAATTGGGATTGGCATATTTGGTGAAATCAAATCGGATGATCCAACTTAATCGGTTGTATAAAGAAAAGGTGCTAAATGACATTTTCAGATTGTCAATTATAACAGCTTTCAAAATAGAAACAAACTGGGTTGAATTGAGATTGTGATTATGCACCCAATCTGAAGATATTCTCTTATATGGTTTAGGGTTTTAACAATGGAGGTTATATATTGTAAATTTTGAATCAATTATAGCTCTTATTGTAACATCTTTACAATTTCTAAATCTGGAGATGATAGTTGATTAAAGGAATATGTACTCCTTTTTGCATCTAATTTCAAATCTTCCTCCCTACAACATTGTCTTCTTTTAATGATGTTTTCAGTGACAGAGCAAAAAAATACATATTTCTCAATTGGCGTGAGCTCCACTTTAGACTCAAATCTTATATTAGAACTCAAATTTAAATTTTAATACGACTCAAAAATCATATATGAATGTTAAGTTCTGAAGCATTATATTCAAATATAATCAAAGTCCAAAATTTTTCAGTGCATTGGGATAGCATGAACTGAGGTCATGTAATCCAAGAAATGAACCAAATCATCTTGCTTGCTCTGTACGGTCGCTACAGCAATGCCAAGTCTCATCATGAGTAGGTGTTGATGCAATGGGACCAACCCTAATGGTCAAAGAAGTTGACAGATGACAGAATAGCCGGTCGGGGGAACATTGCATTTACCGTCCGGCCCAAAACTGATATGTTTCCTCTCTTTTTGACTCACAAAGTTGGCTCATCAGTTTGAACAATGCAGGGAAAGGTCTGCATCTTGGGCTGCAAATCTGAAATCCCATACTTCACCAATGTGACCACCACACCTAAAATATTTTATCCCACACTCAATCCTCCCTCTCCAATAATAATTCTTCCTCACACACACTCTTGTACACTAACAATTAAGTTGTGCATGACAATCGAACAAGTGAGTAACTGTTAGTCGTTGATAAGTACGAGTCTCATGTGTATCTATGGCTAACAATCACCCAAGTGCAACGACGCATACTAAAAACTTTGCTCTTAGGAGCAAATATGTAGCCCCAAATCCACACAACTGTTTCTCTTCCTTCCCAACCCAATAATCCATACTTACGTCACTTTGTCCTTTCTCGTCATACCTCAACTCTCTCTGAGAACTTTTTTCAAACAGCTTACACCATAACAAGCTTCTATAAAATTTTGGAACATACGGGTAGCAAAATTAACGAGTAGGGGTAGTAATCTTCACACATCCATAAGTGAATCCATCACAACCTAGTTGTGCCACAGGCGTGGGCTAGTGTACTTTACATTCCTCTCAATAATGTGACTGAATCTAACCATGTGACAACATGTCGTGCAAAATTAACTTTACTATACGCATGGTAACATATTCCTGAACACCACATTATTCAAATCCACAGCCCGCCAGTTCTCTCTCCCCACTTTGTCTCTAAACGCTTTTGCAGTTTTGCTACTACAAACAAATTTGAATCTCTCTTTTTCTTTTATCACTGCATTTTTCATCCTTCTTTTTTCACTTTTTTTCCAACTTGAAAGTTGAAACTCCACCAGACCAAAATCCCACTCAATCACTAATTTGTTCCAAATTCAATCATGAAGTTACTAATTTCTTCCCCTTCTTTTTCGTCATGCTCATCATCATCCACTACCACTGCTTTTGACGAAACAATGTGCAGTTCGAAAAGCGCCACCGCCGGCTGCATTGCCGGAATTTTGCGCAGAATTCTATGCTATGGTAGCTTCCCCACATACCCTTCTGACCACATCACAGAAGAAAAAGAAAATTCTGTGGAACCTAGTTCCAAGGATCAAGATTTCAATTCCAATGAGAAAACAGGGGAGAAAACAGAGATCTCTGCCCCTCCAAGCATTGTGGCAAGGCTGATGGGATTGGATTCAATTCCAGATGACAACTTGGTCAGCAGCCAATCAACCCAAAATTCAGTTTCACGCAGCAAATCGATGAATTCTGCAGACCGGTTCGATGGATGTGACTCAATGCAGCATCGCCGGGTAAAGTCGAGTCGGTCATTTAGAGAGATGCCTACGTTTCTTGAGCTAGATAATGAGGAATTCTTTGTTCTCAGCTTTGAGAGTGAGAGGAAAAGCAAGGAAACAGAAACAAAAGGGAGCAAATGTGAAAAGGAACAGAGCGAAAAAACCGAAAACAGAAGAAAAAGAAAGGCAGAGAAGAAGAAGAAGCAACTTGAAGGAGGACAAAGCAGAAGGACTTTGAAAGATTTGAATGGAAGAGAGATGCTGAGAAGCAGAAGCATTTCAGATAGAAGCACTTCTGATAAAGATTCAAAAAGTACTTCAATTGCTACAAAGATGGTAGGGAAGAAGACTATATGTGATGTGCTTACAAATGTAGAATCTGAGTTCAGCTCAGAAGATTTAAGCCCAGTTTCGATTCTCGATTGTGGTCAATTTCTTGTTGATCCGGAAGTCCTTTCTTCAGGTTTGTCTCCTCAATTTTGTAGACCAATTTTCAACTTGAATTGCACTATTTGTTTCGGTCATTTGCAAATTATTTAAGTACGGTTTTAACTTTGAATCAAAAATAGAATTGGAGGGCCGCTAAACAAATCAATAAAGGGGTTTCTTTAAACTTAATATTATATATAGGGATTAGTGTTTGTTTAGTGTTTTCGCGGTTATGTTTTTTTTTTAAATTCGGTGGTTAAACTACCTAGAATTACTCAAAAATTAGATTCGATTTCAAATTGGTACTTGAACTTTGATCCATCTACAAACTAGTATCAAAACTCACGAAAACCCTACCCTTAACTACATCCCTTAGTGAAACCCTACTCGTAAATATTAAACCACCTAGCAGACGTGGGCGTAACAGTTTTGGCCAAAGGGAATGTGCTCCTCTTATGTCATCAACTTCGAATCCTCTTCGCGTAGTTTAAATTAGTTCAAAGTAAAACATAGTTATGTATATTAAAATCAATATTTTTCCTGTGACAGAAGAAGAATCAAGTTTAGCCAATTCATGCAAAGAAAATGGTCCAAATGGTGATGCAAGAAGAACAAAGACAAGAGAAAGCAAATGTCTTGGATCAAAGAAGAAAGAATTCCAGAGAGCAAAGCACATTGGGATGTGGAGTGAGATTTGTAGGCTGACTGAAGCTGAATTGGTCGGTTCAAATTGGATCATAAAAAACAAAGGCATGAGGAATTTTGAAGGTATTTCTGCAGGCATTGATGCAGATTTCGAGTCACAGATTCTTGGTCAATTATTAGACGAGCTTGTAGATCAATTTGCTGATTTTCCCATGGAAATTCAGAACGTGTAAGATTTACGACCTTTGTAAATTTTGGCATCAAAATAAATCAAATCAACCAACAAAATATTGTATTTACTAGAAGCATAGTTTTTCTTCATTCGAGCCATAGTTAATCTGTCTTAATTAAATTTAAATTAGGAAGAGTTAGATTTGAACTTCGATGCATAGGGATAGACACATTATGTCAGCGCACGAAGAATGTTTCAAACACAAGAGAATGTATCAATTAGTCATGTGATGAGTGTTGTATAAGTCATCGACATATCCTAATTGCATGGCAGATTCTTTCTCGAGCTTCAATTATAACGATGCTTAATTAATTCTTATCCTCTCTACTTAAAGTAGGAACATCTTCCCTTGGACTATTACGACTTAGCCACCAGGGTTCCAAGAGAGGCAGTTCCTAGTCAAGTAATTGAAGCAACAAATTTTCGTTTAAAATGCATGGTCAAGTTTCAAGAGAAATAACCTTGAATTGGTAAACGAGTAAATAAATATTCATGGAGATCTCCATCAAGATAGAAACTCCGGCACGACTGCCTGACTAAGATAACTTTTAAAACGATTAAGACCAGTATGAGGTCGAGTAAGACCAAAATTCAGAGTCTTGTAGTTTTGTGTGACGGAATGTTGGACGGTCAAGCATCAATACATGCAAAAAATGAGTATAGCAGGATGAGAATGCTTCGCTGGATGTGTGGGCACACGAATAAGGACATAATTAAAAATGAGGATATCCGAAGTAAAGTAGGAGTAGCCATAATTGAAGATAAGATGAGAGAAAATCGTTCAAGGTGATTTGGACATGTGAAACAAAGACATACAAATGCTCTGATTAGAAAATACGATCATGAATATGGAGTACTTGGAGCTAACGGAAGATTTAGCGCCAAATTAAGTACAATGACATTATAAGATTTATACAGCTGCACTTTGTTGTTATTCTACGGAGGAAAAAATGCTTTCATGTTTTGAAAATTAAAAGGTGGGTGAATCCCCCCATATCACCCTTTATTAAAGGAGGTTTTTAATTAGTTTACTAGTAATAAAGTAGGTAGTTCAACCTCAATCCAAAAGGGTACATGTGTTGTGATATTACTGTTTGAAGATGAGTGGGTAGAAACTTAAAAATATCAAATTCCCCGGATTTAAAGTATAGTGTTGATACTTGTGGGCCAAGGCATCTCTGGGTGTTGGGACTGAAGCCACTAATCCTCTCTTTATCTAGTGCTCATGCCACTAGCAATTACCCGACTCCTAAAAAGCAGATTGAAAGGTGGAAAAAGTAGAGAGATTAGGTCTGCCTTTGTGCTCTGCAAAATATCACCTATTGGGAAGATTGGGAAGAGATTCACCTTTGGAAGGCCGAAAGCAATATGCAGATATCATAAAAAGATAGATTAACGGAAGTGATTTTCACGCAATTTTGCCATTTTTACGCTCCTGTGTAGTTTTTGACCTGTTAGATTGAATGAATCAAAAGAGAATCAACGGATATAAACGAATACGAGTGTGCAAAAGAAGGTGTGGAAATCATTTTTTCAGAAAGTAAAAAGTCTTAAAGCTGGATACTTCTGATTGCACAAGATTGGGAGGTGGGGTGGGGGGAATTCTATTTCCAAGTTCAAACGGAAAGGAAAGGTTTTCCCGTGTCATCATGTGTGTACATATGCATGTCACGCCACACATCTCATCTCTCTTTCATCATGTAATCACAAGATGACACATCTCTTTCATCATGTAATCATAGGATGAGAAATAGAGACGCACGAGTATAACTGTATAAACACTCGAAGACACCCAAGATTCTCAATATCTTTCGGTTGACAAGTAAATGCAGACAGAAAATTCAGCATGATAACATAAAATTGGCCAGATGGTTAATGAATATTATCGATTTATGAATAATTCACCAGTGCAAGAGCTGGTGATACATATAAGGTATACAAACGACCAAAAACATCTTAATTAACTTGATAATTAATGATCTCGTTGGGGAAAGGCTATCTCATGTTCTTCAGCATCTTTCAGCTTGAGTTTCACAAGGAGATTACAGTGAAGACGAACTAATTAAAAGGAAACACTATGTACAGAACTTGCATTCTGCACTGACTTATCTTTCTTCTCCGTCGGGTTATTTCCTCTCTTCTCCGGTTCCTTCAACCTAATTACGATGAATACGATAAAAATTTAAAAAATGGCGAATGAAAATAACATAGTTAAACGTCCGATGAAAGGAGCACTCCGGGGATTCATCAATTTAAGCCACCATCTGCTCCTGCTCAAAGTACAGCTGCTCCACCCAAGCGGGGAGCATTTCTGGACCTCCGTTGTTAGGGTTATGCTGCTGCTGCTGCTGCTGCTGCTGATCCTCGAAACCAAATTGCCCACGTTGTTGCAAGGGTTGAGGTCCATCCTTGACAAGAGATTGAACCCATGATACATCAGGTTCATCAACATGTGTTGGCATCGTGGATGAAGCAGTTGGGAAACTGCTTCCGTTGCTTCGGATTCCAAAAGAAGCAGATTTCCTCAGCTTGTTCAGCTCTTCCCCCTGCATACCCCAGTCCAATTTGCCACCAGGTGAGCCCCAATCTGAAAGGTTAGAGGGCTTTAATGTTCCAAAATCAGCAGAAGAAGAAACTCCAGTGTTACGGTTGCCGGCACTACGCTCAATGAAACTCTGACTCCTGTTTGCAAATGCAGCTGACCTTGAACTAAAAACAGCAGCTGCACTAGATGCATCAACTCCAAACATTGAAGAAGCCCTTCCAGGAGAGGATGAGAGGCTGGCAGAGTAACTGGGACGGGCCTGCAGGTTCATGTTTTGGCGCATCCCAGTCGGAGAATGTAACTGGGATGCTGTTGAATCACGCGAAAGGCCATTAAATTGAGGCAAAATTGCAGGATCAACAGATCCAAAAATGTCGTCAAGGTTAGTAGGGTTCACTCCTCCCAGGCTATTCAATTCCCCTGTTCGATTCCCAGAGGCAGAAAAAGGTGACGCAGGAGATAAGCCATTGTTCCAGTTAGATGGGGAACCAGATATCTCATCTATCAAGCGTTGCTGCCTTCGGCGATCCTTCTCCAGGCTAAGCATTTCAATGTCAAAATCCATATCTCTAGCACTTAGAGTAGATTTCAACCTGCTACCTGGGAGCTGCAAGGTAGGGGGTGCAAAGTTTGGATTGTTTTGCCACATGAAACCACTCCTAGGAGAAGAAGGTCCAGTGGGAGTCATGGGTGGAGTTGAAGTAGGAGGAATCATCATGGATGGAGAATTGAGGGAAAGTGGGGTAATTGACCCCATATCCAGAGAAGCACCACTGGCTGAGAATGACCTCGGAGAAGGCACAGCAGAACCTGTCGAAGCATACAAGGGACGAAGCTCTTCTGGCTTGTGAGCAAAGAAACATACCCTTCTTGTGCATCCGGTCTCATCCTTACAAAGACGAGTGCGGTACTGGGCAGGGTGAAGCCAACATTCAAAAATACCATGTGCATATTCACAATCATCTCCCTGCCTGCAGGTCCCCTTTCTGAACTCCGGGCAAGGAACACAGCTGTAATGATATTTCCTTGGATCACGCCGCCTCGCATTTTCTCCAGGGTGGACAAATGGGCACTCTGTCCAGTCGTGTGAGTAAGCCCTAGAGCAAGGCTTAACCTTGAAAGTATACATTCTAAACTCATCTGTGCTATAAATCCCATTCTTGATATCTGGAAGAGAGAGATCAACAGGATACTCTTTCCTCTCTGTTCCATCTTTTGAAGCACGAGGAGTTGTAATCTCTTTCTGTTCTTGACCTTCTGTCTCATTAATCATTTGCTCCGAGAAGTCAAAAGGTTCATCAATACTGGGAACACCCTTGAGCATGCCCTCCAAAGCTTTCTTCCTCAAATTGAAGCTCGAACCATATGCAGATGTGATCAAGTCACCAGCTTGGTTTCCATTAGCATCAAGAGCACTCGAATCAGCAGAAGCAGCAAGCAAGAGCTTGACAACCTCCGCCGAAGCAGCAGAGCCACCAGCAACAGCACAATGAAGAGCAGTGGCTCTATCTGAACCGCAGGCTCTATTAACATTAACAATACACAATTGAAGAATATAATTCAACACGTTCTTGCTACCAAACATAGCAGCGATCATGAGGGGTGTCCTCTCCTCAAACCCCAACTTCTTCGATCCAATCAGCCTCCCGTACCAATAGCTCGCCTCATCAACATCATGACCCTCTTCTTCGACAGCCCTTTTGAGCCCTTCAAGATCATCGCAGGCTGCTAGTTCAAGCAAAATCGAAAAGCTATACAGCATCCCTTCTTGTTTCTCATGCTCCATGACCATATCCGTGGAGGAAGGTTTCGTCTTGGAACCACTGCACATGGATCTCAAAACAGTCTCTTCCTATAACAGGAACACATCAATTCAAACACCCTCTGTCAGCAAGATCACAAGCATGGGCACTTTATGGAGGAAAAAGATACACGAACAAAGAGCGAAATTCTATCATCCAAAGCCATAAAAGCAAAATTCATAAAGATCGATTCGTAAAAGGTGTGCTAGGGATTTGATCAAAACATAAAAATTCGAACTTTGGTGTCATCATTTAACCGTATTGTCAACACACAAATGTTACCCAATTTCAAGCAAAAACTGAAACAGAAATCTGTTAACACAGCCCCTCATAACAAAAATACCACCACTTGTTTTGGTTGCCAGGAAAATGGGAAAAGAAAATTCACATACAGCTCTCTCTCTCTCTCTCTCTCTCTCTCTCTCTCTCTCTCTCTCTCTCTCTCTCTCTCTCTACCCCCTTCTAGTAAACCAATCCACAACTCAACTCTTACACAAATTCTTCTACTCCTTCCAAACTTCTAATCCCCAATAAATAACAAAACCCATCAAAGTAAAAGAGAAAACTAAATTTCAATTAAACTCAATTCTTCTACTTCTTTCTTCCAACTTTTTTTAATCCCCAACAAATAACAAACAAACCCATCAAAGAAAAAGAACCAAACTTTCTTTCAAAATTCCCATTTTCTCAAGAACCAAACAGAAAAATCAACAAAAACTTCCAGAAAACAAAAACCCAAATGGGATTACACCCCAAATAATCGAATTAAACAATGAAAACACATAAAAATTAAAGAGCACGGGCATACCTTACTGCAGCAGAGAAATGATATACAAAGGAGAAAGAACTCTCAGAGTTGCTCAGAAAAAAACCCAACTCCTCCCACCTCCTCTTTTAACTCTACAAAAAAACCAAACTATTAGCAAAGACAGAGACTCTTCGTTCCTTCCTTCTGAGTTTTTATGGTTTTTTATTTCTCCAGTCAAAAAAGAAGGAGCCTACTAAATATGCAAGCGCTCCTTCTCTCTATCTCTCTCTCGCTCTCTCCCTTCTTTCATCCAGAAAATTAAAAAAAAAAACAAATTAAAAGAGAAGCTAATAAATTCGTTTTATTTTTAAATTCCGGTGGGTCCCGCTGTTTTTTAAATATCTAAGAGCTCACGAGTAGCGGATGGCCGCGTGTCTACGATCCTGTGAAACCGACCACACCAGAGCGATGTGTGCAGATTCCGGGACAGTCACCGCTCTACGCGTATTTGTCTTTACAAATGACGTGGCGATACCTCCACCGTCCGTTATCCGAGAAGGAAAAGAACCAATTCGCTTCTAGATCATGATAGTTTTACCCGCTGTCACTGAAATATAAACGACTGAGATATCTTATTGGTTGGATCTCTTCCACCAAATCCAATCAATCAACTAATTCGGATCCTTGAAATTTGATCCAACGGCTAAAATTATTATAATTTTTTAAGGACACTCTGTTTGTAGCCGTTGAATCAAATTTCAAAAGCCTAAATTAATTGATTGGTGGGCTTTGATATGAGAGAACAGGAGAGGATCTCTTCCCTGTTGGGAGTGCAGTTTTTCAACTGTAAGGTCGATGATTTGTCTGTTAGCGTGGGTTGTGGAGACGGTCGGTGAGGTTATCGGTTCGGGGTGGTAGTCGTCGTTCAGTGCGGCACTTTGGAATTCTTGGAGCCATCGACGAATGAGAGAGGCTCGATGCTTTTTCTAGAACCCTCGCTTTCGTTTCGCCTGCAACATAATAAATATTTGAATTCTATTTTATTAAATTAATGACGTAATAAATGGAGCAAAAAAGTCTTTTTCTTCGATTTTTTTTTTCTGGTAGATAAATTTGTCAAAAAAAAAAGTCTACCATCGTGGGGCTCTCTCATTTAAGTTGTCTCCTTTTTCTGGATTATTTTTTTCAAAAATTAAATTGAATGATTTGCAAATTGCCTTATTTTCCTCAATTATCTCAGCCTAATCATCGCCATCATCTTTAAACCATGTACTAATCTTCTTCTTAATCTACTCTTGCTTCATTACATATGCAAGATTTTGCCTCTTAAGAGACGAGGTAAAAAGTATCATTTCTTGCTACATTTGAAAAACCGAGACCGTACATGCATTTTTGTTATTGCTTTTTTGGACGAGTGCATTTGTTGTGGCAGCCCAATCATTTCTGTTTCTTCTTTTTGAAAAAAAAAATTGTAATAAATATTGAAATACACATGGTGAGTTCAAAATAAAATTATAGGCAAGTTGTAATTGTCATGATTTAGTAAGTGCTCCAATTGTGACACCCACTGAATTTAATCTATATGTAATTATTTTAGTTGCCAAGAATATATATGTCATTACAAAATCCAATCAATGATTTGATTCCTTACACGTGTTCGGATGTGAAAATTATTCTAGAGAGCTGCTAGATCCACCCAGTTGTGTTATTTTCCCACCCACTATTATTCCTAAAATAACTCTTAATATATATATATATATAATTAAAGATAAAAAATCACAGAGCTATGCTTCAATGATATGATGTCCACAAATCAAGATGATCCGCATAAAATTATCTTTTATCTCTTCGACGGAAACATAATCATCTACTTCTTCCATAGAAACATCATCTTCTAAGTTTATTCTTTTTGTTTTATCTGAATGAAAGGAGATAGGAATGATGAGTTAGGGTTTAAGGGAGACAAATTGTCTAAACATAGCGCGAGAGTTATCACGCCCAAACTTTTCTTTTTTATTTTTTATAAAACAAAAATGTAATGCAAAATGGGGTAACTAAGGTCCTTATTAGTCATTTTACAATTTGGCAAATTTGTAATTAAAAAATTCATAAAAAGACGGGTGGAAAGATAAGACATTGGGGTGGGAATAACAGCTCTCTTATTCTAAAATGACAGAATTTTATTTTTGTAAATTTGTGAATTTGTTTGTCTAATTAACATAAAATAGCAATGAAATTTGAATGCAGAATTTAATGTGTGTATAGAAACATTAATATATAAATGAGGGATAGTAGTTAAAAAATATGCTAGTAGTGGTGACAGCGACGGTGATAAGTGGTACCAACTAAAAGTCCTGGAAGTTCCAAATTTGTGCATCATATGCTACCAAGTTAAAAATAACATTGTCCACAATAAGAGCATCCACATGATGATTGAGCAATACACATGAAGGTTTTGGAAGCAAACTAGGCCACAATTAACATAGAAGCTCAAGATCCATCCATTTTCGGACCAAGTATGCACATAGAAACAAATGACACTAATACATGTACGTTATAATCACAACAGACTTGTATTGGTAGCACATAGAAACAAATAACACTAATACATGTACGTTACAATCACAACAGACTTGCATTGGTAGCACACAAAATTCACTGTCATACAACGAAACCACATCAAGTCATCACCACTCAGCAATACCATAATACTCATTTAAGGGAACCACAACCCACTAAAGGGATACAATCAACCTATAATTCTCAAAACTTTTGTCACTCCATCCCCGCAGGGGCAGAAAAAATTTATTGTTGTCTTGGATGTGCTACTGGAGGCTCCTGAGAAGTTGGAATAGGAGAGCACTCATCTTGAAATAGACTTACTACTTAAATATTTTCAACAGTTATCCACTCCATACTTGGTTATATAGCATTTAATGTGAGCACATTAACTAGTACACCAGAGTTATAGGAACCATTTAATATTTTTTTAAAGCCAGGAATATTAAGTTGAGTTGAAAGACAAAGAACAAAGTGACAATTGATGACTAAGTGGACAAGCCCCATCTTATGGCTTAGTATTGGTTTGGTATTGTGGTGTTTTTATAAAAAAAATAAGTATACAAAAAAATTGAGCTCAAAAAGGTATTTGGTAAACACTTAAAAACAGTTTATTTTCACAATTTTGGATGAAAAAAGCTGAAAATGTGAAGCAGCAAAAATGAGTTTATTCTCACAGTACAACAGAAGTAGTTTTTTTTCAAAGCATAACAATACAAAACCAGCTCTTAGTACTTTTCTTCAAAGCAAACTTTCCAACTTGAACCCAAAGACAATCGGACGGTCATCCTCCAATCCATGAACAATGGACAAATCAACGGCTCAAAGTGTGTCCCAAAAATCAAAAGCCAAATTTGACTGTGCAAGTGAGAAAGCGACATCAAAGATTACGTGCAATACAAGATAAGCGGCAGGTCTGTGTCATTTTGTGTCGTTTACTTCGGTGGAAAACGACATCTTATGTGTGTGTGATCACTCTAGTTCAATCCTATCAGCATCAAAGTTTTTAGATTGTAATTAGATGTTGATACCTGGGACTCTGTATGCTTGTTTTTGGTCTCCTCTTGTTTGTTTCTTTGTTTGTTTGTTTGTTTTTTTTATTTACTACTATTATTCGTTTTTTGAAACAGCATCGAAAAGTATTTCAACATTCTTTGTGAAAAAGCGACTAAAAGAAGTAGAATTTCATTTCACACGGTTCCGATACTCAAAGTTAATTACTTGTGTGAACATGGTCGAATTACCTATCTTTAGATGATAAAAAAAAAATTATGAAGAAAATCAGCTAAAGGGAAAGGGTAATTTCAAAAGAAAACTTATGAAAATGGTTTGAAAACTTTGAATTTTAATAACAATGACAAAATAAAGGATAAAGTAAATAATACCATGATTGATTTTTTTAATATAAAAAATATGAGTTTTTATTAAAATAAATAATACCGAGAATTTTTCGTTAAAATTCTCTAATTTCAATTGTCCTTCTTTTTCAGAAAGTGGAATGCATTCACTTTCTTCCAAAATCTCAATTGTTGTTTTTTCTTTTTCATGAAGTGTGAAGGGAAAGTTGGATGACAAACAATGCACATGTTACTAGAGGGACAGGTGTCACTGCTGTATATGGACTTTTTTTGTTTTGGGAAAAATTTATAAAATATGGGAAGAAATGAGATGGAATGAAGGCTCTAGAGCTTGTTTGAAATAATTTTTAAAATAGCTGAATCGTTTATAGAGAAAATATTTTTTTTGTTTTATAAGCAATTCAAGAGTTATTTTTTTTAAATTCACTTATATTCTTATTAAAATTTTATATTAAAAATATTTTTATCAAAAGTACTTTATTTATTTTAAAAATAATTTCAAACGAGTCTTTAAATTTTATTATATACACTACCTTTTTTTTATTATTATTATATACTTTAATGTTTACATAATTACTTTGAGTTCGGATCCGGACCCAAGGTTTTGTTCCCCAGTACAGAGGAGGACAGAGAGTTGTTCAGAGATCCAACCCAAAACATTGACTAATGAGGTCCAACCACTTAAACTATGGGCTGCAAGACGATGGTATTGGGGTACTCCTAGCCCACTGTGGTTTAATTTACCTACCTAAGACCTTGGCCGGAAACAGAGAGTGGTATCAATACATTCACTTATACAGGAGTCACACTTTTATAATGGGCCGAGAAATTTGAGCATGATACGAATTTATTGAACTCATGGGTTCAATATATCAAACTCAAAGTGTAGTACAATATATTGAACTCACACTAATGTAGCAGTGTTGTTATAGAAATTAAGCTCAAGATACCTGATTCCTATATACAGGTATCACACTCACCTCATCACTATGAAGGGCATAACATTACGTGAATGTTTTGAGATACCAACACTTTAACGTCTCAGTTTCATATATACGTTATTCCATGGAGTAAATAAGCATATATGCTAAACTGACAATACAACACAATGCAAATTACAAAACAAACTGCCGTAGATCAACAGAAACATTTACATTCTTACAAACAAGTCACTAATACAGCACAAAATGGATTTACCAATAAATTATAGGGCTGACTAGAAAAACAGAGGCTTTTCTAATGCCAAATGCTATATGCTAAAAGCTACAGTATACGTACATGTACTTACAAAAAGCACGGTTTAGCAAAAAATTAGTCCAGACTAATTCTAGCAGGAAGGCAAACGCCGGGAGCTTGCTCGTCGACGGAAAGAGTTCCAGCAGCAGCCAGTTTCATTACTGGATGAGCAGTGAGACAGAACTTCTGGCGTGCTTCGACAAAGCTTCGGCTGAGAACTTGTTCCACCCACTCCTCTACGGCTTTCTTCTTGTCCGATAACCAGCCAGCTGCGAGCATCTGAACCATGACTCCGAAATCAATCTCCAGCTGAACCTCATATCTGAATATTTTCTTAAATTCGTGATTGATTTCCTTCACTATTTTCTCAGCAAGTGCATCGAAATCAAATGGCTTCAAAACCACTTTTCCGTCCACTTGATTGAGGAAACCTTCCAACCAAGCTTCCGAGTTTTCGGAGATGGAGTCACCGTCACAATCTTCAGAATCTATGTTCTCGTCTGTCTCCGCTACTGGCAAATTCAAATCAAGAAAGTTCCTTAATTGCTTGTTGGACCGTTTCTGTAGTTCAGAGGATTGCTCTATGGAGGCATTGGTGTCAATCAGCTTTCTTTTATTTACAGAAGAATACGGGTTCGAGGTTCCATCTCTTGGTGCAATCCTCACACTCATGCCCTTGCTTTGGTTGGCATCTCCAAAATTCCGAATTTGCATTTGACATTTCTTGGCGGTAAGTATGATCTCCTCAGAAAATTTATGGGGTTCGATCTCTACAGAGTGGCTTTTGCTGCTCTTTTTTATAGTGGAGGTTGTCACGAAGATTATGTCGTTAATGCTGATTTCTCTCCCATGCGAGTCTGGAAACTTGCCAGTCCTAATGGCCTGGGACAAGCTACTCTGGGCAATAAAGTCCGCCTTATCGACATTTTCAAGGAAGACCACTGAAGGAGGTCTCCTGCTTAACTCTCCTGCAACGTAATCAACAACTGTCTTACCCCTAAACTTCAAATTGTAATCATCTGCGCATTCGGATTGAAAAACTGAGTTTGATTGGTAACCCCTGTCTTGGGAATCCAGATCCACAGAAATTAAGCTTTCTCTGGAGCCAAAAAGTATCTCAGCAAGTGCTAAAGCAAGTTTCTTCTTTCCGACTTTGTCAGGTCCAATCAAAGTCAGCCATATATCTCCTCTAACTTTTGAACCCTGATTCCTTCCACCACCAGATTTGCAACGTGCCACAGCTTGACTGATACTGCAAATGGCTTCATTTTGCCAGCCAACCTTTTCTGTGAGAACTCTCGTAAGTGATTTGATATCGCTTGGATCAATCTGCCCTCCAAGATCAGAAGCAGAGCAGGAAGAGGACTGAGCTATTTGGCGTGAACTATTTTCACTCAATACATCAAATTCAGCAGAAATGGAACCAGAGAGGTGGTGGGAACTCCCTTTAATATCTTGTAATTGAGGACTTAATGGCCCTTGGCTGGTTGCTGCATATAATGTTCCCAATCCCAAATCTGTTGCCACAGAAGTGACCAACGCAGATGATGTGTAGTCGGTGGGCAGATTGTGGATGGGGTAAGTAGTTAGGCAGGGACTTCCCAGTTCAACTCGCTGACCCTTCGAATCTTTTACCAATAGCTCGGACTGGAGACTGGTATTCTCACCATCAGAAACTACTTGCACAGGCAAGTTCTGTTTTGATAGATAACTCTTTTGCATAACCATTGGCTGGCAGTGAAATTGAATAGCACATCCACTTTCATTTGGAGATGAGTCTTCACCACTGTTTTCTTTTCTATCCCAAACAGCTAGGGAGCCCTCGGCAGATGCAACTTGACGCCCTGCTTGATAAATGTCCACTTTAGGGAATGGTTGAGCATGAAGATTTTGTCGGCAGAAATCATCCCATTTTTTCTGCAGTGCTGATACTGTAACATTCATTGTTGTTTTATCATCTTTGGTCTGCATGAATAATGAAACACACTTACACATATGCTCGAGCAAATACAGGTAATAGATTAAAATCCAACCAATTACAAGAAACATGCTCGTTAAACTCCATGTGTTTGTGCGTGAAGGCATGCTTATGTGTGCACAGAAGTTATTCCAACTTGATCCATAAAATTAACTCGAAGGGGTTACATACCTTTGCTAGATCATCTCCCTTGCCAGTGCCAAGTTTGTGTATTTGTAACCAAGAAGGCAAGCTATCTGACCGCTGATCAGTTACCGAAACAGTTGATCCTACTTTCAGAACAGAAGCAATTTCTTGCTCATACTTCTCTGTGCACCCATGACAACGTCCAAACGATTGATATGTGCTGCTCAATGGATTTTTGAAGTTGGATGGTGCAGAAAAGAATCCGCCAAATGGAACGAAGGACCCCATCAAACTGTAAGTATATCATGAGCACGGAACTGTGAGATCCAACGAGCACAGAACAGTCAGACACTTAAGTGTATTACTTGGAACATACACTCAATACATTCACGCAACTTATACCACTGCTATCGACTTAAACATTATAACGTGTACGTTGGGACGTGAATGCATATATGGATCAAACACTCTCACTCTGAAATCAGTTCTATTAAAAAAGAAAATTATAAAGCCTAAATCAGAGTAATGAAATCAAACAACACTCGTCTTTTCGAAACAAAACATCATATTTTTCGTGTATCAAACTCAAAACCACAACCAAATTATGACTTCAAGCAACTTCAGACACACATCAAGCATCAATCCACAGGAGCATATTGAGCATTTGCACTAAATACAAAAAACAGAGTTAGATAACCACCTGGATTTCGAGTAACCTCCTTCCATTGAAGCTTTAGAAGAAGTAATGGGAAGAAGATGAAGATCCCAATCCTTCTCAATCGTCGAAAACCAAAGCGAAAGCTTTGTAAACACTTCGTGGCTCGCAGCCGCGCCAATCAACCGTAATTTCCCACCATGAATCTCCAACAAGCTCTTCAACTGCAGCACCACAAAGCTCAGAGCTTCCTCCGCCACCATACCCTCACCCACTAAACCCTTCAAATCCCCAATATTTACAATAACACCACTTCCAGCTCCAGAGCAACGCGCAGCCATTCGACCCACCTCCTCAAACTTGCAACCCATCTCCTCCTCGCTTCCGCCATTGACGACGAACTCAGAAACCTCCTTCTCGATGGATACCATGCTAAAGTTATCGATTTCAGCTGGAAAAATCCCCGCTTTACCCTTCTGCACGGCCTCGGTGAAGCTCTTCATAGCGTCGCCGGCGCAAACGCCGATTAGCAACGGATTTTTCCCGCTCTTTCTAACCAACACGTCGGCTATTCTTCTGGAGTTCTCGTCTCTGTCTTCGAACCCGGAAAAAGGGAAGCTGAATCCGGGTCGGGCAGGGTCCGAGTCCGTTAAGTTGCACAGGAAAATGGGCGGGCACCGGGTCCGACGAAACCGGGTGGATTGCGTGACCGGCGGGTGAATAATCGCGAACTTTATATCACAGCTCCGAAACCCGGCTTCTCCGAAGACCCGACTCACAATCGGGTCGTCCAAAATAGATAAAACAAAGTGTTTCAGCTCAACCTTCAAAAGCGATGCCGCTTGCTGCTGGCTGTGAATCTGGTGCAAGTGAAAGCTCTCCGGATGCCGCCTCTGGTTCGCCTGAGACCGCTTAATCGCCGCCATGAGCGAGTTCGAGACCGGAGGCTCGTCCTGTGCCTTGGACGACGGCAACCTGTCCAAGGAAACTCCGACGGAGAGCTCGAGAGCCCGGAACTGTAGGCGTGGGGAGTACGCGCTGCTCCTGGCGCGGGCGCAGGCGTCGCGGAGGGCCGAGGACGGCAAGGAAAGCAAGGCCGAGACGGCATGTAACGACGTCGTCTGGGCGTGGCTCCGCCTGCGCGCTACAACAACGGCGTCGTCCAAAGCACGTGCCGCCTCGTCCGTCAAGCATTGCCTCGCTGCGCTCACCGGCGTCGGCATCGCCGGCTAGCGTGTATAATAATATATATGCACAGATGGATATACACGAAGACACAAAAATCCCGCCTTTCTTAAAAGGAAATAAAATATGGAAATATATTTGAGAAAGCTTCGATTAAATTATGCAATCTGCGAGGAGTATAAAATGGAGAGAGAGAAAGAGATTTTGGTTCTGTTGGTGTTGTGTACCGGTTGCTAAATGCCGCGGGTGTAGCAACTGTTTTAGGGCGTGGGGTGGGGGGAGGTGATGGGACCTTGGATTAGGCATTAGTACAAACTGCAACCCGAGCATGGGGATCAGAGCCTGCTAAACAACTCATTTCCATTCCTTCTTTAAAATTTGATTTAACAATTCAAATTATTATAACTTTAGAGAGATCTCTTTGTTTGAAGTTATTGAATCAAATTTCAAGAATCATGATGAGTTGCTCAACAGACTCCGGTCCCCGCGCTCGGGAGGGGATCCGGTTCCTACAAACTGAGCATCAGCATAAATCCGCTTCTTTCTTCTCCTTCCCTTTGGCTTTTAATTGTTTTGGAAAAGTTTGGCCGTGACTTCCACAATGCATAAGTGAGATTCGACATGCAAATTCAGTTATGTAAATTCAGTTGTCCGATGCATCAGAATATGTGACATCTTCATGATTTGTTCGAAAATTTTGTAGTGTATTAGTGTAACTCGACGGTTAGATTTGTAACACTGAATTTTGATATTTTTAATTTAAACTTTCAAATATCAGCACATTACATGCACCGATGAGTTGTGAAAAAACGATGACTCGTAACTTTCTTTCTATTTGATGAGCTGTAAAAAAACAATAACTCGTAACTTTCTTTCTATTTGCGTCCTTGTCTTTCATGTGGTTTTGAGGCCATCAAAGTTTTTTTTAGTACATCGATATTTTTATATTAAGAGGAAGAGAGTTAGGCTAAACCACATAATAGGCAGTCTAATTTGGTATCGAATTCGCTTTCGCCTAAATTCGAACATAAGATCTCCTCACTTCCAAATGAAGAGGAACACCATCAGACCTTAGTACTAAGTGGCAAGGCCCTTAAAGTTTTTAAAAGTGTTATTTATTGAAATATATCAAACTATGAGTTTTTTTGTTTTAGAAACAAAGACTGTGGCGGTCCACCTTTTCGTGAATTTGAAATACTCACAGAAGCATTTCAGCTTTTCCTGACAATTATAGTGTGTTTCAGCCACCGTTTGACCACTATTGTGTGTTCCACCAGCGTAAAAAATCGAACCTAAAATGTACCGTGTAAAATATAAACCTGAAATTCAGCTTCAATCACTAATCTCTCTATGGTAGTTAAACTATGAATTTATTATACTAAACTCAACCATTGAAATCGCTCTTACACAAACATTTAAATTTTATAAATTAAAATCAAACTCAAATTTTCGGCCTCCTGTGAAAGACGGCATAAGTGATGATTGTGAGAGGAATCAAGCACAAGATTTTTGAATGCAATGTTCTTAACTACTTTTAACCCCTAATGCTTGGGAGAAGATTGATATTTGATCCTGATGCCGTGTCCACCAGAGAAACAATACAAATGCCAGCAGGATCCTCTCCGGATTCTTTTGATGATATCTTATAAATTTGTGAATCGTGTTTATTCATTGTATATTATGCGATCAATTTTATTATGTACTATTGGTATTTAATTTTAAATAAAAATATTTAAAATAATTTTTAATCGCACGATATACAATGAACGAAGACTATTCACGAATTTCCGAAAATCTCACAAATAGGATCCGGATTCATACAAATGGACCAACATGATGACATTAGCCGTCAACGTCAAGGCTTTGAGCCCTTCAGAATTAGCCTTATTAATTTCTAAAATTGGTGATGTCCAAGTGAATAATTGATAGAGGCATTGGAGGACTAAGGTAAAATATACACATCACACGTGCCATGTGTCTTTTACTTATTCCATGGCTTTTTCTCACAACTAATTTGGGATTGTTGTGTCTTTTTATTAAACTGAATATGCTATGCTGTGAAAATAAATAATTGTAAAAAAATAAGCAAATATTTTGTAAACTATATTGCTAAAAATGCTTTTAGCAAAAAAAAAAAAAGAGATTAGGACTATCAATATGAAAGTTTAATTTATTAGTATTATTCACATGCCTCCAATGAATTTTTTTTTAGAAGCGCGTATAGAGCTGGTTCTGATTTATGATGTTTTGAATCCATAATTTTGAAATAATACAAATTTAACAAACACAATTAAGACACCAATTTTTTTAAGAAGTTGCTTTTAAAAAAAATTAAGCAACTCAAACCAGATGTAATAGCATTAGCATTTAGTTGGGTGGTTTACTTTTTAAATGACAAGCATCTATTGAGCAAGTAATGTCATTACTAATAAACTTTTTAGGCTTATCGTAGTCCACCACTAATATCATCAATATTATCCAACTTAATAACTTGTTATTAGGTGTTTGGTTTCATTACAAAATGTCTCTGTATTATGTTGTATATTATTTTGTTATATTTGTGACATGGAATTTATTCTCCAACAATTAGCCTGGATTGTTTCCTCAAACTTTCTTACCTCATGCTTTTCTCTATAAGTGACATAACCGAAATTGTTGCGAAGATAAACTTCAACTCAATCTAGACTTCCTTGTCACAGCAGAACGTCGTAATAAAATTCTAACAATATTGTGACAGCAGTGATTCACACTCTCGTATAAAGAGAAATCCAAATTGCTTACCTTTTTCGATAAACTTAAACTTTTAAATTAGTTAAACCGTGATTATCTGCTAATTGACACATTAGCCAATCATATTAGCAAGTTTACATGGCCACAAAACACAAGTATAATATGTAAAATGGATATAAAGTTTAGTTAAATCGTGATTATCTGTTAATTGACACATCAGCCAATCAGATTAGCAAGTTTACATGGCCACAAAACACAAGTGTAATATGTAAAATGGATATAAAGTTTTTGAGAGGGAAAGCAACTTGAACTTATATTATACTATTTATAAAGATATGATCAAAGTTATATCAACAAAAGCATATGAGGGAGTGACCCAACACCAACCAAGAGCCATCCTCAAGGCAGCCCCCACCTGAACACTCGGTAGAAAAAGCCCTTGGGGGACCTAATGGAAATTTTAGTCATATGTTGGACCTGATATGCCTATCACGGGCGAGGCAGGCCTTTTCTGAATTATTTCACGACTCAGTTTCAGTGTCATTAGCCTCTTTTTAGGGTAAAATATCATTAGACTGCATGATTAGATCAACTCTTAATGTTCTTGTATGAAACGATGCAAAGGGTTAAAGGGTTATTTTTAGTAGTCTAGACCATGGTGTAATTCAACTACCTAGTAGTTCGACTTTTTATCAAGTAGATTGGCAAGTTCAAAAAAATAAAATAAAATTTCCTCAATTCAATATTAACCATTTATTTTCGGTCTACATAGTCATTTAAAAGTTAAGTGAGGTCAAAATATAAGTAACCTTATGCCCTTGTGACAGTCGTTCTCTATGAATAGAGAGGTTCTATGACAAAATCCACCACAATTCAACTAGTGCATACAGCTTCTTCAAAAATTCAATATCCGGATAGACATTACTTGGGGATGGTTTGGGAGTGAGGTGCTTAAAAAAAAAGCACCCATGAAAAAAAACTGTGAGGGTTTTAGGGGTTTGGTAAACTGAAAAAAAATGGCTTATTTTGGAAGCTGCTGTGAGAATAAGCTGAAATCAAAGGAAAAAGCTGAAGCTGCTATTTGCAACTTTGGAAAACTAGCTTTTTTTCAAAGCACACGGAGCTACAGTGCTCCTTTAATAAAAAGACACACTATCAGACTGTTTTTTTTTTCAAAATCACTTTTACAAAAAAGTTTACCAAACACTCTGCTGATTTATTTCATAGCCGCTTATTCTCACAGTACAACCGCTTATTCTCACAACAGCCTTTTTTTAAAGCACAACAATACCAAACCAGCCTTTGGTCCTTAGAAAGCCTCGTAAGTTAGTAATATTGGATTCTACAAGGGCTATCGGATAGTGGTGCCACAAGAATAGCAATTTCTTGCAAATAAATTGCCTACAAATGATGTAGTTGGATGTTTTCATCTAAATATTTTTATAGGAAAACTAATGAAAAAAACTTAAAAATTTTGAGTTTTTATCAAAATGACAAAAATATATTATAAATGAATAGTATCATGAATGACTTTTTAGAGTAAAAATATCTTTAACGTTAAAAGTGAAGAGTACGAAAAATGCTTTGTTAAGACTTTTTATTTTTATTTTTATTTTTTTTTCAATCTCAAAGTTTCAAAAGAAAGAGGTGAAGATGGGCAAAAGGTGTTTGATTTGACTTCTTGTTTTTGTTCTTTGTAGTTGTCCTTTCCTTTTCCCTTTCCTTTTCCTCTTCCCTTGTTTGCTTGCGCTGCCTTTACACACTTCTACTTCTCTCATTCCAAAAGAAAATTAATAAAAAATCTTAGTTTGAAGATCTGCAACTCTAACTTAGATTCCCAAATCTATGCAAGAAAACTACGTACCTTTGAAAAACTAGAGATGTGAGGAGAGGAGACTTCACTTGTAAGCAAATCCCACTTTGACTTTCTTAGAGTTGATGAAAATATGGTTTGTATAGTATAGCCATCGATTTGAGCAAGATCTTTAAATTTTAAGACGCGTTTTTATTAAAAGTACATCAATATTTTGTATAAAAAAAATATATGTTAGAATGTATGTTAAGTACTTTTTGTAACCTTAAAGCACTTGTAACTTTTTCTGCTAAATATTATTAGAACCGCTTGCATTGATTTGAAACTGTGTTTAATTCTTTTAAAAACTCTTTGAAACAGACTTCAATTAGGGGGGAAGTGGTTGATCCTATTCTCCATTCATGAATTTCCAAATTCATGAATTTTCATTTCCAAGTAAGCAAGCATGCCTAATTCTTATAGCATGTTTACTACCATCAAATGTGAGCATGAAAATAATTAACATCATTCTGATTTATTATTATTTTTTTTAATTTTTTGAGTAGTAGAGGAATAATATTAGTGGATTTTACTGGGAAATGGGAATCAATGGGAATCGAATCCGTGCCAGAGTGTATAAACATAATTACTTTCTATCACTGCGGAAAGCACAATCTGCTACTTTTTCTACATTTACTAACACGTAAATGGTCAAAAAATAAGTTAGGCTACACATTAAAACGAGTAATTTGATACTTCCCTTATTTCAACTTTACAGTCGATAACATCAATGGTCCTACAACATGTTTCTATCTTAAATTTTTTGCCAGACATATAAACCTTCCCCAGAAGCAAACATTTTATTTAATTTATTGGACTGAACTAACCCTAGAAGCAAACTTAAAACCTTTCATGTGAACATAATCTCTCCATCAATCTCTTTATATTCGCATCGTAATCCTTCATCTTCTCCTCTCTTTCTCTCTCCTATAATGTTGGAGTTGATGTTTATGGTTGCTAGTGCTATTCTTGCACATATCACTATCTTCTCCTCTTACCCTCTCAACGCCAAAAGAGTCGCCCCGATAATCCCATCCCCCACCACACCAAAAAGCTCTTTGCTCGTGACAGCTTATTTTGGACTTGCATGCATCAACTTGCCAACCCCTAGTCACAGGCGAGTTGGATTCTCTTCCCGTCCCCTTCTCAGTTTTTTCCTTTCTACGATAAGGTAAAACAAAATGATAATGTAGCTTAATTTTTAGCGTTTAAATAAGAAGGGAAGAAGGGGAGGAGAAAATGAACCGGGAGAGAATCCAGACCTAATCAAAGTTTTAAAAACAGTAGCGGAGCCAACATGGGATCAGTGATTATTCTTGACCCAACAACTTCAAACCCATATATATTTGTTTGTGTATTGTATTTGAACACTATAAACAACCAAGGAAAACTAACTACAATCTCCTTCTCCTATTTCTTTTATTTTCTTCTATCATATTTGTCTTCCTTTCTCTCTTATTGTGTGGGGACTGTATTGTGAGCACCATATGCTCGATAAAATACTTTAGTTGACAAGTTTTGACAGTCTTCAATGTTACTCCACATTATCTTCCATCCACCCTCAACAAGCATTTACAAATAATAGTAGTTGTCGACATATGTTGGTATACGATTTCGACATATATTGGTACGAATTGGCAGGTGCTTGCTATATGCTCCGAATGAAGCTTTTTGATGGATATTATGACCTATTATTTGAAAACTCCGAATCCACCATTATCCAAAGAAGTTAATAAACTGACCCGAAGATAAAATATTAATAAAGATAAGAGTATTTTCCAAAGGATTAGGCAGAAGTTTGAGTAAAATTTTACATTGGTAGCTGGTGCAGTAATTTGTTAGCGAGATGTGCTTTGCCTAAACCTTTCGAATTAGACAAAGAGTCTTATCAAGCTCCACTAGGTATTTTTGTATAGTCGTTTATAATCTATTGAAGTGTGATTTGCTGACACGTATGGCGCATTAAAATGGAATTACCTGGTCATTTGATTAGGCTTTTGGAGATGCGATTAGACTCTGTTTAATTCTTTACATGTAAAAATTTATTCTTGTTTGAATGACGATTTGACGTTATTTTAATTTACAATCTTTATAATCAGAATTTTTTTTTATTGACATCTACATATTATTTTTAGAAAATTTATTCAATTAAAAGACAATTTAGTTATACATATGAATCAGAATAATTTGTAGTTTATTATGAAAATGTTACTTGTTTTTATAACTGTTGATTTATTCTGCTGATACAAATGACTAAGCACTCCAAACCAAATGAATCTTCTAGAAATCATTTTAGACGAAGAAAAAGAGAATGAATGCTTCTATTACAATGTTGTTAAGATAAATGATATCAAGCCATTGAAACAAAACACAGCTTTTTACGTATAAGAAGCCAAATATTGGATGGAAAGCTTATGAGAAATATTAAGGAGACTCTCTCAAAGTAAAACTCTCTATGGATAGATTTTTCAGTGTGGTAGAAACACAATCCGGTACATGAATTGTAAATAATACAATTGGTTAGAAACTTGGAAAAAAAAAATTACAACCAATTATATTATGACAATTGATATACCTAGATGTGATAATAAATTAAGGATAGTGTTGTTCATACAATTTTTTTTATTTTTTACACACTTTATTAGTTTTTATTTACTATTTATCTTTAATTCATTTAAGTTGACGTTCAAAAAAAAAAATATGTGTAAAACAAAAATGAATACATAAACAACGTTAACGTCAATTAATAATAAAGGAGAGATTTTTCATTCATAGGCCATGGATGTCACTTTCTGCATAAAGTGACTTTTGCTTAATTTGGAATGCCTGCATTTGTTCCACATTCAGTTCCCGCCTCATTCAGTGGTTTCTGTTCCTCTTTTGTGCACACACCAGACAACAAACAGTTGGTTGGTTTTGCCAATTGTGTATGGTCTATATGACTCTATGGGACTTTGCTAGCTATTCTTTGAACTTCTCACATGTCATTTGCTACTTTAAAGGCCATTCTAAAAGGTGCTTTAGAAAAAAGAAAAGAAATCATCTTTCCTTATCAACCACGTTACCTATGTACTTTCTAATACATGTGAATTTATATAAGTTTATTTATAATAGAAATTTGTAGTGACGGAATTATAATTTTATGACTGATGTACAACAAAGAAAAATGAGATTTGAATCGAAAGTTGAACTTATGCCAATAAAGAAAAATGATATTCAACTACGAAAAATAAGATTTGAGTTTTAACCACAATTATCTCTGATGCAAATACACAACTTGTCAAAACTCAAAACTCCGAAGTTATCTCCTTCAATGCAAAAATCAAATTACAAAACTTAAATGAGTCTTTTTTTTTTTTGAACAAACACTTAAATAAGTCTTTTACATCCGAGGAGAAAAGAAGAAAAAACTCTCAGATTCACTGTATTTTTTAACTCAAATATAAAAATATAGGTCTAAAAATATAAGTCTTCCATTGAATATGGAATAGGAAGGGGATCCTCTTCACATCTCTTCCACCAAATCTACCAAATTTATCAATCCGGATCCCTGAAATTTGATACAACGGCTAAAGTTATTATAACTTTTAAAGGTGGCCCTTATTTATAGTCATTAGATGAAATTTCAAGGGTTCAGATTGGTAGATTTGGTGTAACGTATATGGAGTGGATCCCTTTCCCATTGAATATGGACCTGCCTTCTCTGTCCTCCTAGTTCCCATACACTCTCATCCCCTCTTATTTGTGCGACCACGGTTAAATCATGTCAACTTTTTATATCACTATTGCTTTTTGTCTTATTATTTCTATAAAAAAATCAATATAAAATGTTGACATACTTTAACCGTGACAGCATCAAATAGAAATTGATGAAAGTGTATAAAAAGTGGAAGGGCAGAGTCCATTGAATATAGGCTAAAAAAAGCAAGTTTTAAATAAAAAATGTTTTGAGAGACTTGGTGGGAATAGTTTTAGAACGGTAAAGCGAGTTTTAAATAAAAAAGCATATGCGATAAAAATAAACAAAAAGAGTTTTGGCAGATCAATAAAGTGATTTGGGATTCTACAAGTACTTTTCTGGTGCTTTTGAAGATACGCATGTCAGATTCTCATAGTGCACTTTTAAATGTATTTATGAAAAGTACTTAAATTTGTAAGTAAAAAAATATATATGTTTCTAACACAAGCGATTTTATAAACACTTACGAGCAAAAATACTTTCTACCAAAACGTTCTCAGGCAGGCCATGAAGAAACATATTCCATTAATCTTTTGGAGTATGAGGGGGTTAGTTACTTGGTCTATTCTTGAATATGGATGGTTGGTAAGTAGTTTTAGATTTGCAAATAAAGAAGTGATTAGTTTTATTAAATCGTTTGGAGTTTGCAAAGTGATGATGTTGACTTTTGTGCACGCACAAGTCAAATATTTGCACTCATATTATCGAGACTGGTTAGATATAACTTAAGTGAACATATGCAAAAGTTTAAGATTTATGTTGTGAGTTTAGTTCTTGAGTGTAACATATGGGTCCGTGAATTTAATTCTTATTCATAGTAAAGCCATAAATTTAACTCACATTACTTACAACAACAGCATTGTAGAAATCAAACTTAGACAACGTGATTTGTCTTTTGAGAAATAAACTTACACATATAATTATGGAAGACTTGAGGGCGCAAATTTGTTATACCTATACAATTTTTGTCAATATCTCACTCATTAATTACGTGATTGAGAATCTACCATATCATGTGAACATGGGGCCAAATACAAACTTTTGCTACAACATGAACCCAAACCAAGGAGGGTTTATGCAAACAAGGAGCAAAATAAATATGATTCAAAACAAACCAACTCACTGGAAGCCAAGATTAGGACTCAGGTGAGATTAGAATACAAGCTCTTCAACAAGCAACACGAGACGACAACCGCCATAACGAAACCAAGCAAATCCGCACACGATCTCGCTGATCCAGGAGGCCAAAACGTTTCACATCCTCTGCATAGTCCAAATGCACCAATTTTGCAAATAAACCTAATTATGACTCATCTTATGCAACTAGCAAAGGCCTTTTTGCAAGTGATTTCATGAGAAAAAGCTCTATAAACTAATCCTCGTTAATCAGGAATGAGCTTATTAATTAGGTTTATTTGCTTATTTGTTTGTCTTTCATCACCTTGGAAGATTTTTTGCTTCATATATCACAGTTGCGTAGTGCACCCGAGAAGAATTTTTGCCTCAAACGCCACTTAGATCCCACCGATCTATATTCTCTCATAAAGTAAGTGTAAAAGTTGATTTAAAAAATAGAACTTTAACGAAAAGCTCCCGGTACTGTTTACTTTAATGAAAAAATAATTTTTTACACTAAAAAGTCAATTATGGTACTATCGAATTGACCTTTTATTTTATTCTTATCGTTAAAACTCGAAGTTTTCAAGCCATTTTCATTAGTTTTCTTTTAAAAAAAAGTGTAAAAAGGTAAATACAAAGGTAAACGTAAACGTAAAATTCCTTTACTTTGTCGCACATATAAAGTTAAACAAATGATTATGAGATTGACACAACTTCTCATTTTTATTCATGATATTTAAAATAAATATAAGTGGTCATTGAGATTGTCTACCGTCAATCATTTTGGTCATTCTGTGAAAAAATTTCGCTAATTTGAAGAAAACACTAGTTCAAGTAGACGAGTTGATTTGACAAAAAAATACCCTCAATTTAACGGAAATTTTTCACGAAAGAACCAAATGATTGATGGTGGACAATTTCAGGAACAACTTCTAACGATTTTAAATCTCAAGGACCAAAGTGAAGAGTTATGCCAATTTCATATATCATTTTTGCTGAAAAAAAAAACTTCTTTTTTCTTTGCAGTATAAAAGTTTAGGTGAAGAGGATGCTATCACATCTTAGGGTCAGGGCATACCACAAGCCTCTTTGAGAACTTACAGAAGGGTCTTAGCTCTTCTTTTGGTTTTTACAGATCATCCATAAAAAAGATTTGTCGATAGAGGGGCTCAAACCTTAGCCTTAGTCTAGCAAAGAGAGCGATCATTACCAACTTAACCAACCCTCGTTGGCGAGTGAACAATTTTTTTTAGTATAACGATATTTTGGCGAAATGGAGGAAATTTATGCTTAAGTTACGTAATGAGTCAATTATAACATATATTGATATCAAACTGTGCATCCATTAAAATCCACTTACAAACAAAGAGGAATATCACTTAACCATAATAATAAATGACAAAACATGAAGAAGCTCAACCATCTAAAAAAATACAAAATTTGATGTCAATGCTAATATAACTTTACTCACTCTTATCTTGGTTTTTCTAATTATTCAAATTAATTATGTCACTTTTGGGGTTGTTTTGCATGCAATGTGGATGGTTGGGACACTGTAATTAGGCAAACATGGTGAATAATTCCATAAAAAATAAAGCAACATGTCTTGCATTGTGTGCCATTAAAAGATCCCAAAATTGAACGATAAGATTAGGGTTTGATCATGATGCGACACCATTGTTGCATTGTGGTTGTCCATGTAAAAAGGACTTGAACGGTGATCTTAAAGTGGGGAAGAAAATAATGGAAGATCTAAATGGGGCAGTGTGTTTTTTTTTGGGGGAGGGGGGGGGGGGGGCGGGGACCAAACCCTAATTTCAGAGAGGGAAAGAGAGGGTCCCCAAAATACATGGTGGATTTCCAATTATGTAAAGATTCTTGATGAACATATTCAACCTCCCACTCACTATGTGGCTGAAAACTACTTACCACCATTTGCATTTACCCTCTTGTCTAACCCAATCTGTTTGTGATGCATGCACTGCCCTAGGTTTGGTGATATTTGTTTTAACCTACAAGTACTAAATCATCCCCTAACATCAATATGTAAATTAATCTTTGGTTAAATCTAAGGTGTCATGTTGTTAGATTGATTTCTATTTCGAATTATTGTTTCAAACTCATTGACTCTAAGTTTGAACTTCTTTCTAACGTTGTTAGAATGTTAATTTGCAATCGAGAAAGCCATGAATATATACTTCTGAGGTGATTCTAGGTTTTTCAAGTATGACTCAAACATACTTCTTAGGTGATCTGATACTTGGTTATTCAGTATGAGATCACTGATTTTAGTGTAAGACCCGCATATATGTGATTTTTTCGTGTTAATAACACAAAACCAGAATAATACCCATAGCTTGCATGCTCACTCATTATTTTGTTTTGGTTGAACAAACTCATTTTCTTGCGAGTAAACGTGTTATGTGAAAGGTAATACCGCTGAATGTGGTGAAATCAAATACAAGACTTAAAATACACGAATGAATGCTCTAATCACTTAAACTCCAACACTTCTTTTAATCAAGATGTCATGTTTGGTATTGGTACCTAACAAGGCAAAAACACAAGGAAAATTTTATGTAGACCCGTTTATTTTCTTTCTACACCTAACTTATTACTTTTTAACTTGAAATTTCATATGCGCCCATAATTTTCTTTCTACGCCCAACAAGACCAAAAAAAAAAAATAATAATAATAAAATCAGCAATTTGCAACTCCAGCCACCCTATCTCTTCAAACCTCAATCATCCTATTTTCTACCCCTCCCCGACTCCCCACCACCACCTCCCCTACCACTCACAACAGTTTCAAAAGTAGGAGAACTGTATCCCCTAACAACCCACCATTAAAAAGATCCAAAAGAAATTTATGTCAATATTTATTTTAGAAAAATACACAATTCTATTAAAATTGTGATTCTACACATGTATTGTACAATACATGCAATGATCCAACCCATTTAGATTCGACTGGTTGACAGTTTCAGCAGAATTCGGACATTTATGGCTGGAGAAAGGTTGGGAGAAGGATAATGATTAAAGTCTGAACGTGAATTTAAAAATAGGAGACCAAAACAAAGAGCTCCCATCGATTCTGTCATTTCGTTGTTGATGTGAATCTATCATTAAAGTTTTTTGACATCTGTGTTGGGCTTCTTGCTTGCTAAATTGGGCCATGGACTTCTCTCTATCATGGCCCAAATCCAAACCACAATTTCTACTCAAATCTCAAGCCCAATTAAGCTCAACTGGTGCTCAAGTCCCTCCGTTCTCGCTTAAGCCCTGGAAAACAGACGACTGAACTCTTTCTTCTTCTTCTTCTTCTGCGGTCTTCGTTTCATCTCGGAATCGCCAATTGCTCTAGGTAATGATTGAATTTCTGATATTCTCGAATTGGGTCTGTAAATTCGAACTTGTTCTTGTTACTTTTTGCATCTGAACTCGTTTTTCATCTTGTTTATCTTAATGGGCATTTCCGAAGTGTTCAATTAATTTTCATTTCGGGCATCTTTTAATTTTTGGGTTTTCTTCTACTTGATGATTTATTTATGAAAGCGTTAATCTTGGTCTGAAAATTGGGTGAAATTATTCTGACTGGTGCCCTTTGCTCATAAGAGTTCTTAATTTCTAGTTTTTGTTGAAGTTGGGAGACTGATAGCTGATACTACACGTAGTAAGAAATGACCTTATACTGTTAGAAAAGAAAGAAAAATTCCAAGGTTATACAAGTATGGTAAGAATTACTTCCAGTTGGGTAGCCATGGATGAATCGAAAAATCCTCAAAACGCGGGCATGTAGTCTTTTCGGTGCTTTAATCAGCAAGAACATAAGACTTTTGAACATGATTCTGTTTCTATTCTTTGTATTGTATAGCTGTTGTTAGAGTTAGTTAATAAGATTTCTTTGTCAAAATATTCAAGCAACATGTCATTCCGGTGGCGAATTCTCTTTCAATTAGCTCCTGTCTTTTGGTTGTATTTTCTGGAAATGGAAGGCTCCAATTAATCATTGCAAATTTTCATAGGGTTTACTAGCAATATCAACGTTCATGTTTGTGTTATTAAGTAGTGTCTGATTACTAGTGACTGTTATTAGTTACCTTTATTTTTACACATAATAAGATTCTTCTGATATGTATCTATCCTCCAGAGGTTCCAACCTTTACTTCTTCACAAAGTTTGATATTTTGCAGAAATGAAAAATGTTCGGCTTGCTTTACGATCCTTCAATGACTGTGTATCATGCCGATTTCATCAGCCACATTTGAGAACTCTTTCTACAAACAGGACATCAGTTACGTTTTTGTACAATCCCTTGCTGTAACTCTCTTGCTGGTATCATTTCCGTGTGCGTTTGATAATTTATTTGTTGAAATTTTGCTTGAGGTAGTACGGCAATAGATTTTACTCTGGTCTTTGGAGGTTATATTAGGGCATGATTTGTTTTCACTTATATTTAAGCTTATTTTTCAAGTATTATTCAATCTGGAAAGAAAATAAAATTTGATTAAAAGTTTAAAAGCTTCAAACCGGACTATGCACATTACCATTTTTCTGTGTCAGGTGGAGGAATGGATGATGAGAAAAAATCTAATTCCTTTGAATCTTCTGATGATTTCGAGCGGCGGATCTTCAGTGAAACTTCTGGGGGTAGTTTTTTCACGAAGCTCGATAGGCTCGGGAAGGTTCGTGATGGACATGGTTCAGATCTGGGTGGAGGAATTGGAAGTGGAAGTGGCTCCCGTATACTCGACGGCTTAGATGAGAGTTTTAACACATTATCTGATGGAATGGATGGAAAATTAGAGAAAGCAGCCACCTACTTTGAGTTTGATGAGGAAGAAGTAGACAAAGATGATTATTCTTTCAGACCAGATATGACGTTTAAGCCAGGAATGACTTATGAGACAAAAGTATGTTATGGAGCAACCGAACCTTTGTTTTTTTTTTTCCTTCTAATTATTTGTTCCTTATTCTGTGGTATTACAAACTTATAACCTGATTTTAGGCCTTCTTATTTTTCCCAAGTGGAAAATGCATACAATTCAGCCCTTCCTCGTTTACAACTGAACCATATTATTTTGTTGCAGTGTTCTTGTTCTGTTTACGCCTTTTTTCCTCAAATATTCCTGTCTCATGGAAGTACTATGTGACTCTATGTAGGATCTGGATCTTACTAAGCCAGGAGTTCGTAAACTTCCCCGTAGGTATGAGTTTGAAGTAACTACAAAGGAAGTTCTTAGAAAAGCTGATTTCAGGGTAAGCCTACCTGTCAGTCTCCCAAATATATTGAATTCCAAAGGATTACAGAGCAAAAATAAATAAATGGAGGATCCCTGTTGCTTTGTATATGTTAAGTCCAATCTAAAGCATTGTTTTATTGTTGATGATGACCCTAAACCTATTTGTCCTGCTATGCATAACTAGCATTTGAGACCTAAGTCTATCTTGATTGAGACTCGGTTTTGGAATTATAATTATATTTAGTGAATATGATTTTGGATCATGCTGGCCTGTTGGCTGGATTTCTAGGTAATATTTATCATGGTGCCTCATGTTTTCTTAGATAATTGCAGAATACTCTATCTTTATTATATTTGTTGGTTGCAACTTGCAACTAATTTAGCTTATTCGAGAACTTAAATTTTAGCACAGTAGAAAGGTTGATGTAAAATGCTCGGCGCAGTTGCCTTGATGTCATTGTTACTCTCCCCCCTGCCACCAGATATTGTTCAAATGTAGGTTTTAGCTAATCTTTTTTTTGGTCCTGGGCTTCCACTGAAATCTTGTTTCACCGGTTTTACAGGTGTGCTTGCATATATTAATGAAGCTCTGAATTAGGCAGTTTTAATGCTAATTTAGGTTGCTTTTGATCTCTGATGCTTTGTATGTGTTATCGCTAAATGTATTATTCTGTGCAGAATGTGAGATTCCTTGCGAATTTCATAACAGAGGCTGGAATTCTCATCAAAAGAAGCAAGGTAAATATGATTTCATGTCGAGTGACGTCAACTTTGTTAAACGTGCGCTGAAATTTGATGGTTTTATGTTTCTTTACTCATAATGTAGACTGGAATTAGCGCCAAAGCTCAGAGGAAGGTCGCCAGGGAAATCAAAACAGCTCGAGCTTTTGGTTTAATGCCTTTCACGACAATGGGGACAAAATCATTTGTTTTTGGGAAAACTATGGAGAATCTAGATGAAGATTATGAGTACGAAAGTTATGATAACCATATGGGTGATGCTGATGGAGGAGATCCACTGGCGCCGTAAAGGGGTCAAACCCGTTATAGTGAGGTGCTCTTGAATCAAGAATTTACAGTTGACAGCATAACTACAAACCTGCCCCTACTCCATAAGAGTGTACAAAACGAGAAGGAAATGATGGAATCAGATGGGTGCTTGGTGGAGGTGAATTCCGGCTGGCCGGTAAATCCACGATCTGGTCGGTACGTAGGTTATTCAGTTTTTTCTTTTTCTAGATGACAATCACTGTAATAACAGCCAAAGTCGTTCGACTTGGTATTTCAAGTCTATTGGGTTTTGGTATTTTCAGTATATACATAACTTGTTTGTAGAAAGAGAGTCTGCCAAAGGAACTACATTTTGTGAGATCAGAATTGCATGAGTCACTCTTCTTGCTCTAGGAAGTTCAAAATTAAACAAAGATTGTGATCGGTCGTTTTTGCCAGGACTATGATCTAGTAGTATTCTTCTTCACTTGTAAGTGAGAGGTTTCGATTCTTGCCAAAAGACGAATTTGAACCACATTATTGCTAACCCATTGTGAAGCTTAGCTCACTCTCACACCATTCGTGTAGATAATATCGCTTGTTAAAAAAAAAAAATTTGGGTAGTGCTATCCAAAGTCATTTTTATTTCTTACACATCCCTCTCAATTTTCATCGTTGATCAAATGAATAAAAGAAGATCAATGACACAAATTAACAAGAATGTGTGCAAAGGTACAAATGGGTGTAAATAGCACTATCAAAAAATTTTCTTACTCCAATCCACTTTTCATATTTTATCTTCCACCATAAAATATTAGTATCTTAACTTTATTTTATCTAGGGGTGGATATTTTTGCCAAATTGTCATGCCAACCGAATTGCCAACCATGCCATACCGATTTTGTGCCAAATTTTTTGTACCAATCGGTAATGGTACGGTATTGTACCGTACCGAAATTTCATGATACGGTATTGGTAATGGATTATTACCACGGTATTACCGTACCATACCGAAAATACAATATAATATATAATTTATAAATTATATAATAGATAATTATATAACACATATTTATAATATTCCAATAATTTGAAAATAAAACCCTACTTATATTAGCATTGTTGTTGGTGACTTTGATCTCTTAAAATTGTGGAAATCAAACACAAATGAGTTCCTAATTCTTTCACAAATAGCCAAAATATCTTTGTAACCCCCACTTCTATTGTTGCTAGTGAAAATGCATTTAGCCTAGGGAGGAGGGTTGTGGACCCTTTTAGGGTATCATTGACTCCTAAAATAATGGAGCCACTAGTGCGTGCTAGTGGTTGGCTTAGGGCAGATGAAGTAAACTTCTACAAGGAACCAACGGAAGATATGCTTCAATTTTACAAGGAAATGGAAGAAAAGAAAACAAGAAATATATGCTTTAATTTTTTTAGTAAATTCGTTACTAAATGGTTTTCAACTTTAATTCTTCTTACTACTAATTAATATGTTTTCTTTGTTTGTAATGTAGGCTTGACACAAACTCAATCTTCTACAAGTTCAATGCCTCCTCCAAAAGCTTCGACATCTTAAGCTTGAATAATTGATCAATGAATTCTCATTTTTGAAGTTTACTTCCAATTTTCATTTGGTTTGAAACTTTAATTTCTATTTGGATTGTTAACTTCTATTTGTTTTGGTTCGTAACTTCTATTTGGATTGTAAGCTTAATTTTCATGATGAATCTTGATGCATCATTTGAATTATTATGTTTGTGAATTGTGAATGATGAATAATAGATTAATTTAATCTATAATGTATGAGATAAAGGTACCAAAAAAAAAAGTTTTGCACTTGAATTGGGTTAAAAAAACAAAAAATGATTTTGTCCCAAAACAAAATGGCAATTACCATTGCCATACCATGCCAACCGAACTTTTGGCAATACCGAATTTCGGTATACCGAAAGTTTGGTACGGTAATGGTAATAGATTTTACCAAACTAAAAGTTTGGTACGGTAATTGGTACAAAGGTTTTGGTATGGTAACCGTACCAAACCCACCCCTAATTTTATCTTCCGAACTCAAATTGTTTTTCAAACCGTTTACTAATTGGGTTGCTACCTTCGTTGGAGATGTGTTTTTTTTTTTTAATTTTTACGTGGCATAGCAAATCCAACTTTGCTGCCCAATTGTTACCTTCCTCAGAGATGCTCCTACATGTTAGTTTGCCTAATCATCCACGTCTTAATGAAGTTTGGCCTATCTAAGTTAAATTATGAGTCATTTAGAAAAAAAATCATTTTCTGCATATGTGGGTTAGTTTACTTGGTCAAGGCATTGTGCTCGTTCTCTTGCACCTCAATTTGAATCTTCATTATGAATTAGATAGTTGGAATAGAATATCGTTGTTACACAAACGATTAAAATCATTTCTATAATCCTCTTGATTTAACAAAAAAATAATAAATAAACAAAGAAACCTTGTTTTGGAACCTTAGCCGTCGACATTTAAATTTGAGGACCAATGAGAAAAAGTCCTTTTTGTTTTTTTGGGAGAAAGGAAAATATATTACCTACTAAGAAACAAAACACAAGAAGGGCTCAAATACACACAAAAAACAAAAGAAAAAATGGACCCTAAAAAACACAAACAAAGCCCAAAGAAAGCCTTGGAACCCAGCACAAACACACCACACAACAAAAGAAACCCTAAATCACAGCTACTGTAGCTGCTCCTCTTGCCACCTACACTTCCCAACAATTCGAAGCCATGTCCGCCACAAGGACCTGCCATCACACCATCTTGAGTCCCAGAGTTGAGGAAGAAAAAGCCGCTCCATCCTCCACAAACCACCAAAATGATCGCCACCATAGAACAAAGGAAGCCCGCGGGAAGAGAGATCCCACGAACGACATCGCCAACAAGGGCGACCAATGGGAAGAACCAACAAGGGTCAACAAAGGTGGTGGTGCAAACACCTGAACCAAAGCTCTACACACCCTCCCATGGAACAGCGATAAATCGAGGTGAAAATTGGCGGAATCGAATTTAGGATTGGTGGAAAGAAAATGGAGCCAAGTGATGATGTTGGTATAGGGGAAGGGACCGAATGAGATGGATGTTAATGGGTCATATTTGAGACTTGGGATGATGAAAACAGAGTCAAACAAAGTACCAGGAAGATGAGATTGTGGGAAGATCTGGAAGGAAATGGGGCTAGGGTTATTACAAAAAACCGCTGGAGAAAGAAAAAGAACAAGACAAAGAGAAATCAAGGGATTGCCACTGGCCTTGCCATGGCAAGAGCCGGCGACAACGCAGAAAATTGAACACAGAGTCACTCACACAGTCGGTGTCCCTTCTCAAAAATATAATAGAGGTTTAAGCTTTCATGGTCCTATTTTCTGATGAATTATTCACATCTTCTATTTAAGAGAAGAACCAAAAAATAAAAACAGAAACAAAGTTAGCCACCAATGGAGGTTGAGATTCGATTCTCTCATATGATTGGAAGAGACCAAATTAGCTGATAAGAAGGTAACTGCAGGTTTAGTAGAGACAAAACTAGCTGATGTTATATCAAGAGAATTTTTGTATGACACTTTAGTTTCAACCAGAAGCATTTCCAATTTAGCTTTGGTTTAGAAATCTTTCATGCCACAGTGAAATTTCATCTTCTATAATCAATATTGGCACAAAACCGACCGGCATAACGTTTTTTCTTCGGACACTCTAATACGTTTTGCCACGATTTGTGTTTGTATATTGATCATTGATCAATGCCTATCAAACTAGTGAAGTATAGTAGGTTGTTTGATGATATAGTTAAGAAGCTTCTAATTTCATTACGGATGTTCTTTGATACTCTCTCGTTGCATGTAAAATGTCATTCTTCTTTATAACTATAAATCATAGTCTGACACATTTACATTCATATTTAAATGCGATTTTTCTGCAAAAAGAAATAACTTATTAATAGATATAGGTTTTTTTTATTAGCACCTCATTAAGTATTGAATAAACCCCACATAATATTTTATTACTAAATAACTTGTATACCCTAATATGCAATTACTATTTAGGCCATATATGAATTAAAAAACAAAAATTATTTTCTGAATACACCCCAACTATTTGTCAATATGTATTCTAAGATTGTTTTCTTTCAAGCTCTTGAAGATACTCTCACCTCCATTATAAAACAAAACCCTAACTAAAAGCACAACATAGTTAATGAAAAAAAGAGGTTAATTTTGACGAATGAAACATGAAATCAATGTTTTGGAGGCTTTGAGGTTGTCCGTAGCTCTATCACTTGGGTATTGACTACAACATCTGTATCATTTGTAACTTCGACATTGATTCCAACATCTATATCATCTGTAAGTTTGAAACTAAAATGTCATCTCCAACTTTTGTATTATTAGAATTTAAAAAAAAAAATTGCATGTGCTTATATATTTCTTCATAAATACATCTCTTGACATACAATTTCCTTTGCATGAAAATCATTTAAAATCTCTAATTGATATGCAAAGGGAACTTTTGGGTGGAGCTTTAGATACCAAGCATGAATCGTAACATTAAAATTTCTTCTTTGATCCACATATACTTCTTCTCATAACGTGATCCACATATTTAAGAAATCTATGAAAAACTCTAGCAAGCTCTTTGCAGAAAAACAAAACATCAAAAACTATTTGAATAATGTAATTAACAAAGAGTTTGATTGTAGGGTTTAAGTACGGTGTGAGGACCGTGTATGTAGAGGGGTGTGAGGTGTAAGGGTAGTATTGGAAAATAAGTGAGGTGTATTAAGATAGATTTTTAGTTAAAAAGTAGATGTAGGGTGTATTAAGTATGTGAGATGTAGTTAACAAATGTGGGGTGTTAATAAAACAAGCCTAGATATAAAGGCTAAAGAGCCAAGTAGTTGCATGTTCTCTTCTTGTTAGCAACAACACTACCAACGTAAAGGGACCACCCCAACCCCCTTGCCTATTATATTCCCTCTTATTTTTATCGTCGTCACCTACTTCCCCAACCCCCTCTCCCTCCCAATGAAGAAAGAGAGCCAGAAACCCAACTTACCGATCAGTCTATCACCCAAACCTTCATAAATGACACTTTCACATGAACCCTTCTCTCTCATCACCACCACAATCTTGATCACAACCTTCATATCTTCTCTCATCACACCACATAATTGGAGGGTGGCCAATGGCCTTGGCCTAGCCTCCACCACAGCCATCACATATGGCAATCCAACGGTTTGTGGCATTGTGGCTGAGAACCCCACACAGAGCATACAATGCTATCAAAACACTCAGACCACCATTTCAGTCCAACCCAATATTTCTTTTGAATCCATTTCTGGAGGCAAGAGCTTCTTCTGTGGCCTCAGGTCTGGAGGGTTTACCCTTCTCTGCTGGGAGACCAGCTTGTCTAGCTCAAATAGGTTTCGACCGAAACGAATATATCACAGTGAGAATGTAGCTTTGACTGATCTGGCTGTGGGTGATGAACAAGTTTGCGCCAGAGAAGTCAACTTTAGAATTGTCAGGTGCTGGAGAGGAAGAGATAATACTAGTGGGGTTTTGTTTCCCTCACCTGGGGAAGCATTGGAGTTTCGAACAATAGCATCGGGAAGAGGGTTTTCTTGTGGGATTTCGATGAATGATAGGAGAGTCCTGTGTTGGGGCCAGAGTGGTGTTGGAGATGATATTCAAACAGGGTTTGAGAATGTGAAAATGTCAAGCCTTGTTGCAGGAGAATCTCATGCTTGTGGCTTGAGTATGAATGGAACATTGGTCTGCAGAGGAAACAATGATTTCGGGCAATTGAATGTACCTTCAAGTACTTCGACTTTCCAGTTTTCAGGCCTTGCGTTGGGGGAAAATTTTACTTGTGCCATTCAGCGAAAAAATGGATTTGTTGTATGCTGGGGAGGAAGAAACAGATTTGAATACGACAGTGTTGTACTTACAAATGTTTCATTTGAGTTAATTTCTGCAGGTTTGGATTTCGTGTGCGGCGTGACAACGGGTAACTTATCAGTCATTTGTTGGGGACCAGGGTGGTCTGGTTCTCGTGATAACCTTCCACTGGGAATGATTCTTCCTGGTCCATGTGTGCAGGGTCCATGTACTAGCTGTGTGTACCCGAATTCGGAGACTCTTTGTGGTGGTTCAGGGAAAATATGCGGATCATGCCAGGTTGAACTCCCATTAGCACTTCCATTGCCTCCAATAAATCAACCTACCCAAGCTTCAGAGCCGGGTTTTTCGTTATCCATAACAAGAAATAAGCTTCTGTTGGTTTTTGTAATAGTTGGATCAGTTGGGGCATTTGCAGGACTCTGCACTATTGTCTTTTGCCTATGGACTGGACTGTGTGGTTCTTGGTTAAACCGTCATGACTCTGTGCAAACTGAAAGTTTTACTGATCCAAATGTGGGTTCTTCTGCTGCTAGAATCGCCAATGTTCCTAATGCTCCATTAAGTTCAAGTTCCATGAAGGGCAGTTTAAGTGGTTCATCATCAAAGCACGGTGACAAGACTCAGTCATTTCACCTGGCAGAACTTTCTACTGCCACCAAACATTTCTCAACCGAAAACAAGATCGGTGCTGGGAGCTTTGGCATTGTCTATAAAGGCAAGCTTGCGGATGGTCGTGAAGTGGCCATCAAGAGGGGAAATACAAGTACCAAGACCAAGAAATTTCAGGAGAAAGAGAGCGCGTTTGACTCCGAATTAGCATTGTTGTCCCGGCTTCACCACAAGCACTTGGTGAAGCTAGTGGGATCCTGTGAAGTTAACGATGAGAGGCTTTTGGTTTACGAGTACATGAGCAACGGTTCGCTTCATGATCACTTGCATGGCAAGAACAATGTGCAGGAAAATAGCTGCATTGTGAATTCTTGGAAAATGAGGATAAAAATTGCGCTTGATGCAGCCAGGGGAATAGAGTACCTTCACAATTATGCAGTGCCAACAATAATTCACAGGGACATCAAGTCCTCAAACATTCTTTTGGATGCAAATTGGAATGCAAGGGTATCCGATTTTGGACTGTCATTATTGGGGCCGGAATCAGACCAAGAGATCATGTCGTCCAAAGCGGTTGGAACAGTTGGGTACATTGATCCCGAGTACTTTGTGTCAAACGTTTTGACAGCAAAGAGTGACGTATACGGATTTGGAGTGGTGCTATTGGAGCTTTTGACAGGGAAGAGGGCTCTGTTTATAAATAGTGAAGACGGAGGTCCAATGGGGGTTGTGGAATACGCAGGGCCGCGAATAGTGGCAGGGCAGCTGCAAAGCATGTTGGATCAAAGGGTGGGGAAGCCGGACCCGAAGGAAGGCGAAGCTGTTGAGCTAGTGGCTTATACTGCTATGCATTGTGTGAACTTGGAGGGGAAGGAACGGCCTAGCATGACTGACATTGTTGCCAATTTAGAGAGGGCTCTTGCTCTTTGCGAGGATGATCCTTTTAGCTTCTCTACTACCACAATTTCCTTCCCCTCGTTGTAAAATTCCATTCCCAAAAACATTGTTCATTCTTTTCTCCCCTATTGATTCCATACCAATTATTATTTTTTTTTCTATTTCGCGCTTTACCCTAATTGTTATTAAGATTTTTTTTTTCTCTTGACGTGATGGCCTTCTGTGATCTTGTTTGAGGTGCTAAGAGTATCTTTTCACATTTTGCTTTTAACGTCGGAGTTGTTGAGGAAGACTTTGTTGGTGTGGGAGACATGGGGCTATGAAGATATATAGAGATTCTAATCAACACCATTAATCCCTACAAAGTGGGATCTTTAATCACTTTTCGAAACTTACAAATAGTTTGAAGTTTATAGTTCAGTTGATTAAGAACATTCACATAAGCACTAGAAATTTTTTAACGGAGGCACCTTAACCTCCAGTTATACTAGCGGAAAAAAATTCAAGATTTAGGACATATCTTCTATAACTTGTAGGCATTTTTTCACAATGATCGTTTATTATTATACAGTTATTTGAAAATTTCAACTGATCAATTAAAGTACTTAAACATGATCTTAATATATCATTTGAAGGAGCATGAATAATATGGTAAATATGTTATGTCTCTTCTGTAAGCATTATGACTTTTTTCTTTACACGACTTTTTTTTTGTTTGTTTTGGGGGTTGGGGGAGGGGGGGGGGGGCAACTGCTCCTAGTGGGTCTAAGTTGCCTCCATCCTTGTATGCATCCGAGGATTCAAATTCGGTTACCTATCATAAAAGCATAGCTTAAACTAAAAAAATAAATAAAGAATTAACTCACGAGTTTTTCTATTAAAATGTAATTTCAACTAGCGGTTTCAATGTAATGCGTGTGAATTCACAATTTCATGATTGTGGCACACAACAAATCTGGTATGCTTATGTGTATAGAATTTAACTATTCAAAATCCATTTTAAAAAGAAAAAGAAATCACAAAGTTGACCTAAAAAATAAAAACAAAGAGAGAAATAATTTTGAGTCACACTAATTGAAAAAAACGCGTTGCCTCCGGCGGCTGCACTGTTTGATACACCACAGGCTGTACGGCAGCTATGTGCTGATGATAGCTTGGGGTTATAAAAAATATTAAGTCTTAGATTACTAGTTAACTTATTAATTAATTAGGTACTAAATGATAAATCATGTGAAGCAATAGGAAGTAGGAACCTACTATAATGTTTATCAACATTCAAACTAATGCCCTGGGAAGATTCTAGGGATCTTTTACCCAATTTTTTATCAAATGTTCGCCATCAAGTTAATGAGGTTGCCCATTGTTTAGCTAGTTTGTTTGTTGGTTGTACATCTTCAGGAGTGTTAAAACACCGTTCGCCTAAAAAAGAAAAACTACTGTAGGTGGCTTTGTTACATAAAAATTCAAAGCCACATGCTATCTAATGAACCTCACAAAATATAGGATAATTCTACTTTGGGGCAGGATCCAAGGGATGCAAGTTAATATATACATATATTTTGACACACCTATCTAATTATTGGACAAAAGGCATTCAGTATTACGGTCTGATGATATTCCTTTTCACTTGGGAGTGAGAGGCCTTAGGTTCGAATCTCGTAGATGATGAATTTGATATCAAATTAAACTACCCATTGTGTGGTTTTGCAGAACTTTCTCTCCCCTCAGTGTAAAAATATTGATGTACTAAAAAAAAATTATTGGACAAAAACAATTCAACGGCTATGATTCTATGGCAGAAAAACAAAGCTCGAGTGCAGCGGTGAATATGCTACTTGGGTTACAAGCTCTGTATTTCGTTGCATGCTCTATTTCTTATGCATTAGAATTCAACATTGGGGGTAGAAATAGGATATATCAAACACATAATTTCGGATACAACGACATATATTTTTATAGCAGCAGCAAGTTTACTGTGTGTAATATTCAACATCGAATATACAGCATATTATGAGTAAGCACACTTAATTTACTCCTCATTGTCAAATTCAAATCTCATTCTCATTGTAAAATTCAAATCTCATCAGAAGCCTCACAGATTTATACTTTTGACCTCTTTTGTTGTGCAGAGGAACAGCTCGGATCCCAGTTCTGAGCTCTGGGATTGGCAGACATGTTTGGCCACCAAAGTCATGATTCCCAGAAGTGTCATACTCTTTGACTTCAACTCTAAGCACAGCCAGGTCTGGAACCGTCAATGGGAAGATGAACTCCTTGTTCCACATTGGTACCCATTGGTCCTCTATTGGTTCGGTTTCCATCATTATTGTGTCCTTTGGGACTCCAGCAATTCCAACCTATACAAACAAACCCAATTAATCACTACCAAATTTCACTGCACTGCAATTTTGCAGTTTTTATATACTACAGGCGGGAGCGAAGTGTTAGCTCAATTTTTTCAAACTGTAATTGATGTGATAATATTTAATTTGTTTATATTTAAATTCATTTTGAATCTCATTTATTTGTATAAGTTAGTGTTATGTTATGCAAGGGTGCAACTTGAGTTGGGCCAATCCGAATCCGTCCATGTCCAACCCAACTTTAAATTCGAATAAGTGAGTTTTTTTTCAGTTGTAACCTGTCAAAACCCAACCCAATTTCAATCCATTCATTAATTGAGTTGAGTTAGATTGATCATTTGCCCGTCCATTTTCAACCCAACCCAACCTAACTAACCAAACTCAATCTAATCAGATTGTAACCCATATCAATTAATGCTCTTACTGCACCAAAGTCAGCCAAATCAAAAAACCAATGCCCTTTCTAATAATTTTTAAAATAAATTACTCTTTATAATTACCTAAGCTTTTAAAAAATAATAGATTTTGATTAGTCAGCTCATATTCGTAGTCTCTAAATCCTAAAGCTTTATAGTATATTGATTTATGAAATTAAAGTTAACTAGCTTTGAAGCCACTTGGCTTAATTTTATTAGGAATTCTTCGAAACTAAGTTCTCACAAGATTAAATTTGAAAAAGTTAGGCACTCCAAATCCAACCCAAGTAAACCCTAACCCAATTAAACCTGAGTCCAAATGAACCCGAATGAAACCCAACCCGAACCTGAACCCGAATTGTAAAAGTTGGGTTAGAATTGGGTTGACCTTCTAACCTGCCTAACCCGCTCGAGTTGCTCCTCTAATGTTATGTATCACGTCAGTTGAAAATAAAAAATAAAAAATAAAGTTGATGCATAAGAACGAAAGATGACATTTATAGCAGATTCTATGTATTAAAGTTCAACGTCATTGATGTATAACCAGTGCACAATTGACATGTCATGTGTCACAGTAGGGTAATGAATAGTAAAGATAAAAATGCATACACATGCTCTTTTTTGGAATTATTGATTTATAGCATTTACTGGCTAATATTTTATTTGTCGGACAATTTTTCAGACTGGCTACTCAAATTAGAATCCTATATATTGAATTAGTTTGTCAATCTAACAGCATAACATTCAAAACTGTTTGGAAATCAATAATTTCTCGCTAAATAAAGGATGCATGGGGTTGTAAATGTGAACGAACATTTTGTTGTCATACCCTCACGAAGAAGTCCGGTGGAGAATATAGATCAAAGTGTGTATGGTGGAAGTCTGAATGCCATCCTTCACCCATGTATACTTTTACCTGCTTGTCAACGAAAATGTTATGGAGGAAGAGTAATTGACATGATTAACAAGCTTGATCAGATGCATTCAACCAACCTTCAAAGTTGTTCTCACTGGTAAAAAAGGTTCATCAGGGTCAAAAACCTTATCATTTGGGCCAACAGCAAGCAAAAAATCAGGTTTTTTCACATAGCCACAACCTCCATTTGCTCTGAACATTCCTTCCATAATCCAAAAGTACTTTCCATGTCCCTTTAAGAAATACACGGTTGTAATATATAAGCAGGGAATTGGGGTGAGTAGAAAGATGAAAAGTTTATCAATTCCTCATTAATTCACTCAACTCTATTTGGTTATGAGCCCCTTAATCTTTTAAAATGTGCCAATTTACACTCTAACAGTCAAATTTATCACTTTTATTTTAGTTTTGCTTCTCTTGAATGGATAAAAATAATTCTCAATTTGACGGAAAAAAATTGACAGATTTGACGGTAGGCGCCAAATTGTCACGTTCTAAATGATTAGGGGGGCTCAAAACCACCAATTTGAAATCAAATGGGCAAATCAGATGAAATGTACCAGTCCAAAGGGCCGTGCTAAAATTTTCCTTTCCTAGCAAGTTCTTAACTACATGTTCATAAATGTCCAAAAAGTAGAAGCCGATTATCTAAAAGTAAACTACAATTTTCAAAAGAAATCTAACTTGCATATTGAATGCCACCATTTGAGCTCCATGACTCCATCCAAGCATAGGATTATAATTTGATGAGTCCAAACGTGTACCCTTTGGATAAACCCTCAACAAATTCCTCTGAGTAAACCTAGAGAAAGATTAAAGCACATTCGATCGTTTAGATGGTGAAAAAAAAAAACTTTACCATAAAACCAGAACTTCTTATGCATAACATCACCTGACAATGTCGGATCCATGATTTTTTGTTTCATTTTCGAGTTTTTGCTCGCTCAAGCTAAGACGTCTGACTTTAATTGGATCGATATGCCATATATCTAATCCACCTTTCGGCTTCCCTGCGTGAATCGCAATCAACTGTTTATACTCCGGAGTAGCATTATCCTCCTCTTCATCTTCATCATCTTGTTCCCTTTCCTGCTATCAATTGGGTAATGATACATTAGAAAAGGTAACATGATTTCTGATGCCTTATGCATATATATATGTTAGGCTTATTAGCACAATGTAGATGATTTCACATGATTTGTGTATCCAGATTCATCTCTCCGTCTCTGTGATTCATGATACTCCGGTGGCTTGGTCGAAATCAAAATCCTCCTCTTCAATGATTCCGGTGAAGGGAATTCCATTAAGAATTCTGAATGAGGAGAGTACAGCATGTCACCGAATGTCTCAGTGACCATCTGCAATCACATTTTAAAAAAATTTGAAGTCACAAAAAATCATTGAAAATTATAAAATTGGAAAGCCTAAGGTAGAACATTCTATTCACCTTTGCCACTTTGGCTTGAAGATTTGAAGGTAGGTGGTCTTCAAATGTTATGATAACAGGGTACTCAGAAGCAACAAAAGCGTTGTCCTTGATCGCACGCAAACATTTGATGAGGTCCACTGGTCTTGTAAGCGTCCTAAGGGGTTCGAAGAGATCAAATTCTATTATGAGAATATTGTTAATCCGTTAGAAAGAGAACAACCAAAGATTAAACTCATACCCTCCGTGACGAACCTCCACAGTATTTTTCTTAGAACCCGGCCACAAGTCTAATTCAATAACTCTAACACCTTGAAGCAGCGCGTTAATTATCGGTTGTACACTACTGTTACTGCTGAGTTGATTTCCTGTTAAGTAAGAGTTGTGGCCGGTAAATAGGAAATAATGAGCCAATGGAGAATTCATGTCATGGTGCACCTGAATCCAAATACATTTATCATCAAATTTCATTACATTAATCATCATTTTGTCACGTTAATATGCTATAGTGTTGCGAATATTTTTTTAGAAAGTTTAGATGTGCTAGTATTTCTAAAAAATGAAATAACCTTCAGCCCTCCGTCGATGTGAGTCGAACCAGAGAATAAAAAGTTTGATGAGATTACCTTTGAATAGAGAGGAGGATTAAGGTTACCGAGGAGATATCGAAAGAAGGCATCAAGGTGGAGACCCTTTCGTTGAAAGATGTTGAGATGCTTGAGACTATTGAAAATGGTCTGAGCATCCTCCTTGGTGGCACTGGATTCTCCTTGAAACTCAATCAGAAAACACTGCAGGTCATCGATGGTCATGATGCCATTTTCCGCGAAAATTTCAAAAAGGTTCTTAATATCTTCAGGAGGCTCTGCCATCCGGAGCCTAAATTTTCTCTGGAAGCAAAAGCAGACATTGAAAGACTGCTTATTAGACATTTTTGAAACTGCTTTCTCCAGTTTATTTTATTTGAACAGAGAAAGGATGAAATGAATTAAGTTTTGGTTTCGAGAGTCATCTACGTATTCATCCCGGCTTTTATGCACGAGTGGCCCTACACAGGAACTTGCATACATCAACGGCTAACAAATGTTTAGAATCTTCTGAAAGGAACATATTTGGCTTGAAATTCTTAGGACTGGCTTTGCAGCGAAGTCAGAATTTGTGCTCTTGAAAACTTTAATTCCCAAAAATCCACATTCCCTACTATTTCTGTAAAAGTCATGCACAAGCTGTTATATGAAAATTTCAATATCTCAATCAAACTTTTTCTTGGCCACAAATAAAGAGATGTTTCTTTATACCTGCCTTTCTCACTTGTACATTCTCTCTCGTCAGTGCAAATTGGCTAACAAGAACTTTGGCTAACAAGAACTTTATACTTTATATCCCCTATTCGGACAACTACTATGTTCCTTAGATGGCGATATGCGATTCCATATGTAAGGGGAGACCTGTAAATATGAAAAACGTTTTTTGCATATTGCCATTTCGAGGAGTGATACGCAAGGCATGTACATTTTATATGGTTCCGGAAAGAAAAAATTTCAAATATTTGGTTCTGTGGCCCAAGAAAAAAGAATGAATTTATCCATATCGATCTGCAGCTTGAAACATAATTGAGAAAAAAGACAAAGAGGGAAAAACGAAAGGACACTGTGATTATCTACTTCTAGAGAGAAAGAGAGCATGTAAGTGGAAGTTTGAATATATCAATAGTTCTTTTACAGTGAGCGAAATAAACAAAAATTATAGCAGCACTGCAGTGGGCAACGGAATAAAACTCCGATGAGCAGAACCAAATTAATGCTCAGACGAACTCAAATCGCATTAGAAGCCTTACTGAATTGTATTTTACTCCTTTGCGATCAAAGAGAGGGACTGCACGAATCCCTTGTCTCAATTCGGAGACTGGCAAACAAGTTTGGCCACCAAAATCATCCTTCTCAGACATGTCATACTCATGTACCTCAACTCTAAGCAAAGCCAACTCCGGAACTGTCAATGGAAATGTAAACTCTTCCTCCCATACAGGTGTCCAATCGTCCTCTTTTTTCTTCGTTTTCTTCATTATTTCATCAGCCGGCACCCCTGCTATGCCAACCTGCCATAGGATTGACTGTTAAAATAGAAGCACTAACCAGTGCATACATCACCACATTATTGTTAATCAAGCAATTAAGTCATACATCAATTGGTTTTGAGTAGAGCTCCACATTAATTGGTTTATCATTTGATTAATTGACCATCTTACCCTAGTATAGAAATCTGGTGGAGAATATAAATCAAAGTGTGTTTGTTTGAAATCCAAATGCCATCCATCTCCCATATAAACTTTCACCTGCCACGAAACACAATTAGTATAACGACATTCTTTAGTCACGTACGCAATGACAGAGCTAGACATATATATATGGGGACCTTCAACCGGGGAATGAGAGAGAGATAAAAGTAGCTATGATTTGGAAATCCCCTTACTTCCAACTTCATATACAGAGAAAAGGAATGGAAAATGTGCTTACCTTTAAAGTCTTCTTTACTGGCAGATTTGCTTTAGGATCGAAAACCTGATTATCGGAATCTGCTTTCATAATAAAATCAGGCTTTTTAACATAACCGCAACCCCCATTGGCTCTAAACATCCCATGCATCAGCCAAAGAGATCTACCATATCCCTGCCATTAAACCAGAGAAATGTTATAATCTGTGTGATCGTTGGAGAAAATAAAACTAACAAAAAGGAAGATAAGCAATCCTTTTTCTTGGACTGAATGCAAGAACTTTAAACAACCTGCATATTGAACGCAACCATTTGAGCACCATGCATCCAACCAACAAGCGGCTTGTAGTTCGAGGAGTTGAACCGAGTACCTTTTGGATACACCCTTAAAATGTTCTTCTGTGTAAATCTATGAAAAAGTTTATGAAGTATAGATGTCAATACTGACTGCATTCATAATAGGAGAGAATCTTTGTGCATTTCATTGTGCTAGAGGAAAAATAAGTACCTAACAATATCTGTTCCATGAGATTCAGCAGCCTTCTCGAGTGCTTGTTCACTCAAGCTAAGCCGCCTGACTTTATCGAGTTCAACTTTTAGCGCGTCCTTTAAACCACCCTTCGGTTTTCCAGCATGGATTGCAATTAGACATTTGTAATCGTGTTCTACTGATGAAAATGATCCATGATTGTTGTTATTGTTGTCCTCACTTGTATCACTGTCACTCTGCAACCCAAAAATTAATCACCTAAGAGGCAGAGCATAATGGAGGTTAAGCATGTTGGTAAATAATTTCGCAAACACACCGTATCATCATCTTCCCGTTCATGGGTAAGTTCTGATGGTTCCTTCCCCCATAAATCTTCCTCACTTTTATGTGAATCCAGTCCATTTTCATTGGAAGTTTTATCCTTAAGGTACTCCTCAGGAGGTTTTGTAGATATAATAATTCGATATTTAAGTTCTTCGGGCGAAGGTAACTCTTTCAAACAACAGGTTTCAGGGTAAAACAACATTTCCCCAAATGTTTGAATGAGCATCTGGAAAATACAAAACAAATTGAAAATTTTCAGTAGTAGTTGTGTGAAGAACTTGATTAAAACTATTAGAAGATTAAGAAGTTCACCTGTGCTACTTTAGCTTGGAGATCAGCCGTAAGGTGGTCTTCAAGAGTTATGATGACAGGGTATGGAGATTCAGAAAAGGCATGCTCTTTAATTGATTTCAAGCATTTTATAAGTTCAACAGGGGTTGTCAAGGTCCTACATTCACAAATACACACTTTGAATATCTCTCTCATGACTTGGAACTTATGGCGGAATTGTTATTGGAACTCTAAAAAAGTCTTCATGCACTTCAAATTTAGAAAAACAGACCACTTTTTTTGTACACATAGTGACATGTTTGGAGTGCCAATAACAACTCAACTGAAAAAAACCGACCTAAATTATGAGAAATCTTTAGGTAAAGTCTAGGATATATAACCTTGTGTTTTCATCTCTAATCATGTGATGCTCGCTCGTGATGATTGTAGAAATTCGTAGGATAATTACATGCCTAAATTTGAAAAAATTGGAGCTAGGTTGGACATAATTGGAGATTAATTACCTTCCATGGAGAACATGCACATTGTCCTTTGTGGAATTTGGCCAAATATCAAGCTCCACCACTCTCACACCTCTCTTGAGTGCCTTTATGATCGGAACGTCACTGCAGTCACTACTTAGCTGATTTCCAGTCAGGTACGAATTATGGCCAGTATATATGTAGTAATGGGACAACGGAGCTGTCATGTCCTGGTGAACCTGAAACAAAATACCCAAACAATAAAATTATTAGGAACTGTCTTAATCATAAAATATATTGACCATCATTTGCGAAGTGCCATATTCAGTAAAGGAAAAATTCTTTAAATTCCAAAGATGCAGACATCATTCTGATAGAAAAGAAAGAAAAAAAAAAGGATGCAGACTTCGTCAAGAAGATAGAACATCAAAGTCTCAAATCAATTTAAGTAAAGCAAGATACTAGATATGATGACTAAGATTGGTAGATTCTATCTATGTCTGTTTTTGAAGCATGTTAGACTAACAATGTAGCATTCAAAACAATATTCTTCGACTCGTTACAAGTAGCGCTTTTTCTTATTTGCAAATCATATGAGGAAATAATTTGTTAAAAAGAGGAAATAAAAGTATTCATCATGTGTCCAACTGTGATTTGAATGGTTCATTATTAGTCATTAATTTTTCACTCAAAACTCATAAAATGTTAAATTTTAATATCAAGCTAGCTAACATAGTTTTTACTAAAAGTGAACAATATCTTGTAGTTTTCTGCGCAGATCAAACTGTGATTTGAAAGACTGGGGACAAATATTCTTTCACACAAAAGTCAAAAAGAAAAACTGTTAAAAAAACTCATTAAACAAGCTAACAGAGTTTCAACTAAACATGAGGAATCTTGTACTTTCCTACACTTTCTCGGGAAACAAACAAAACCCAGAAAACCAAGTAAAGAGAAAATCAAAAAAGAATACCTGATCTCGAATAGGGGGGTTGAGATCGGGAGAGAACAAGTAATGGTGGAAGTCTTCGAGGGAAAGAGTGCACCTTGTGATCAACTTGGTAATGTGGTGCCTCTTCTGCAGCACCTGCTCCACGATCCGCTCCGCGTCGTCTGATACCGACGCGCCGCCGCCATCTTTCTCCACCTGGAGCTCGGCCAAGAAACGGCGCAGCTGCTCCGCTGTCATTTGGGTCCCACCCTCAGCGTACTTTTCGAATGCTTCCTTCACGTCCCGCGGTGGCTCTTCCTCCTTCACCCTGAACTTCCTAGTGAAGCACACGCACATCCTATAACTCCCCATCTCTTAATCGATTAATTTCCAGAACAAAAACCAGAGCTTTTAGAATATGGCAGAGAGAGAGAGAGAGAGAGAGAGGGTTTGTAAACTTGTGGCCTTGTAGGAATGTAAAGGGTGTAAGCTTTGGGGGTTTAATTATATATTTGATATTTTGATTAGTGGATTAATTGTCGAGATGAAGTTAGACAGACAGTCTTTTAATATTCTCGTTTTCACCGGTTTGTTTGGCACCTTTTGTGTTCTCCTTTCCCCTTTTTCAAAACGTATTACGTGTGAATTATGATGCATGATTGTAGTGCTGATGCATCCCCTCAAGGTTGATATGGTTGTTTATTCTCTCTGATCACATCACTCATGCATAATGCGTAGGCATTTTTTTTTATACTTTTGTTTAGTTTTTAAGGTTATTGTATCAACGGTTCATAGTTATTCAATCATATAATGTATATATAATAATATTTTTTACATATTTGAGTACGTGTAATAATTTCTTGTATCATTGTATCAATTGTTGACGGTCATCTTATGCTAAAAAATTGGCACACGTAGAACACGGCTGAATGTAAACGCAATTAGAAGTCAAGAAAGAAGTCAATGCATCCCTAAAATTTAAAGCAATGAAAGGTAGAGATTTGATGATCTAGAGACGGGCGAGCTCCTACAGTTTTATTTAAAATATACTTAGAACGAGCAAAATGCACGTGGGTTTTGTTTTACTGAGCCATGCAATAAAGAAATCAGCTCAAAAGACCAAACCACATCTGAGCAGTTTCATGAGGTTACGTTGGTGTGAATTAATGAGAACAATTTATATCTTACCGATGCACACCAATACACCATCAGTGTATTATTGTGTCAATAATATAACGTTATATAAAGAGAAATTTATAGATACTATATTATTGATACGAAGCTTTACGTGAATGTAAAATCCTTCTCTAGAATAACAGTATCTTAATTAAAATTGAGGTGAGATACAGGGTAAAAATCAAATAATACCAAGACAAATAGATAAATCTAATGGCTAGCTTGGGGAATAGGGTCCATTATGTGTGAACAGAAAAATAAAGTAAAATAATCTGAGATGCGTAAAATTACAAACTCTTATTGTACGAAGAGCATAATAATTTATAGTAAGGAAAACCATCGAAAAGTTTAAAAAAATTTTAGTTTTAATGAAAAATAATAAATAAAGGTGTAGTGAATAGTTTTAAGGAAAGGTAAAAATGTGGTTTTTCGTTAAAAATGAATAGTATCGGGAGTATTTCGTTAAAACTCCTTATATAATATAGCTACACTGCCACATGTTGTTCTGTGCCAATAACAAATAATATATGGACAAAAAGATTTATACATGTGTTTTATGTTATATTGGCACACGACGCCATTGCAGCGGTAATACTCATGTTATGTAAATGTTCTCCCAAAGCAGATGTCAAATAGTTCATTTCATAAAAAATGTTCGAAGAAGGAAACCAAAGTTTTTTTCGAATCGAAATGTCATATATCATTTGGCTTGTGTAAAAAACATAGGCATTGAGTTTGGCGACAAATTATATTGTGAGAATTTGAACAACTGCGTCGAGTGAGTGTGAACAAGTGCTCGTTTTTGCATCTAACCCACCAAACTGACAGTTTGTGGAACAGAAAATTCACTGTCTGAAACATCACAATCCATAGTCATGCATGCATTCAATATATGCTTACGCAGCCCCAGTGCCAACCAAAGCACCCAACCCACATAGAAATTAATCAAACATATTTTTAACCTAACATATGTAATAAATTAGACTGCAACAAAACCCTAGTACATAAATAAATTGACAACGAGATTGATGCTACCTGCTACATTTCACGTATCATCAATTATTAATTAGGATTTGCTAATTGCAAAAGCCAGCTGTCTATGTGGTAATCACCCAATCTCTAAAGATTTAGATGGCATCATAATGCATAAATCTTTGTCTAGATTATTACAATATATATTATGTATGCCATGTCAATATTTTTTTTTCTTCTAAACATGAGCTTGTGGTCTAGTGGTAAAGAGCAGACTACGAGAATTCTTTAAAACTAAAAATTGGAGATCTCGGGTTTGAAACCCGCTACTGGTGTGGAAGGTAGACTTGCGGCCAGAGGGAGGCTGAAATGCCTCTGTGAGTTTTCCCGGCCCCCATAAAAGGTGGATAACTTTGACTTGCTACCAGTTGTCTCCCTTTAATATATATATATATATATATATATATATATATATATATATATATTCCCCCCCCTCCAACTTTTTATACAAGTTTTATTAGTGTTTTTTAATTGATTCACTGCATATTAGTCATCTAAAATATATTAACGTTTTTACCATTTGCTGATCTATAAGCCTTTGGTTAAAGAGTTTGAATTCCACCTCGAGGAATGGAAGCATTAATTGAGTAATAGTTTAAATAATCATAGAGCAGTCTCAGAGTTAGAAATTTTGAGTGGTTCCGCCAATCTGGATAGCCACTCAGGCCATAGAGGAGGAGGAGAGATAAATGCAGACCGACATGCCATCTTGTCTCATCGTGAATGGCTTCTTGTTCAATTCATAGATTTGGGGCTCATGAGATCCATAAAGTCCATTGCATGACATCCTACATTTCTTTCTTGTACCACTTAACCGAAAAAATTGTCCCATCAGCTCTCGGAATTTATAATCATCAACCATTCAATTGTTGGAAAATACTTCTTACTAGAAAGTGATGCCCGTGCGTTGCTGCGGGATTAGAAATTATATGGGTAATTATGTTTGAAAAACTACCAAAGTTAAATCTAGTATCATCAACAGATCTCTAACTTTCCAACAGTATATAAATGTGAGCTAATAAATGTATCTCTAAGTTTCTAGATGTGTTTAAATTGAAACTAATAAATCCATAACTTAGGTTTCAAAATGCACTATAGCATTGATTTATCTAAACAGAAGTACCTCAGCAAAGCAAACAATTCTATTTCCTTTAGGAATATCATTGTTTTGTTACTTTACAAAATGAATTTGTTCCAAAAGATTGAAAAGTAAATGGGTTTCAACTTTGAAATCCTACAGCATGAGTAATTAAAGAATCAGTTTCTCCAATTATATTCAACACCACTAAATCACGCCATGACATCATCTTGCAGGGAGCAAAAAAGAAATCTATACAAACAATTAGAAAGAATATAATTGTAAATATAAAGTTACGTGATTTAATGGTTAAAAACTATGAAAACCACGTAGATATTAAGAAATAAAAAGTATATGGAAACTGAGGACTTGCTTGAGCTGAAAGTTGAGATAATGCTTTAAGAGTGATAAAAAGTTTTGTTGGATTGAGGTGGTTGTAATGAGATATCTTCTTCCGCACAAAGTGTTTCAGATGCATGTTACCTAGGAACATAACATGCTAAACAGCAAACTCTAAGCAAAGGTAACTCATTTTGGGTAATGACACATATTATTCATTTAATGAAATCCTTTTTCGTTAGACGTGTAACTATAATATTAACAAAGATCAAGAATACAAATGAAATGTTTACATTGTTTGAATTAATCCAAAAGACATGACTTTATCATGTCAGACATGCTGATGAAAACCCATTTACAGCAGTCAAAATGAAATCCAATCAACTATAAATCGGTGACCAATGTGAATTGAAAAAAGAATAAGCCTGGTGACATGCAGGACAGAAACCTGATACTGTTAAAAAGACTGGGAAAAATCCCAAAAAAAATCTTGTTGCAGCCACAAATCAGTTAAAGAGTTAAAAAATAAGTGAGCTTGCTTAGAGAATTATATTTACACCCAGAGAATAGCATATGCAGCAAGCTAGTACTAACGAAACACTCGAAAAAGGCAAAACTCATATTCATTTCTTCCTAAAATTAAACATAAAAATGTAAAAATTGATCTGCTTCCAACTCAGAGACTCGGAAGAATGGTCTACGCATAACAGAATCAAATTATCAATGATAAATTGATTTGAGCCAATACCAGTTTGTCCTACTAAATCTTTTTTACAGTCGTTCAAATAAGAGCGTAAGCAAGTTCAATAGTTGAAACCTTTGTAAATCCTTCCCATTATACATGCTGCTCACAGTTATTTCATTGCAATCCTGCAGATATTGCGGATCAAGATTGTTTGAAAGAAAATGAAAATTTTGAGGTGTGTGTAACTTGTAAGTCAGTACAGAGCTAATAGATACACAAAATTATAGGACTGCATAACTATCTTAATTAAGAATGTGATACATAAGTAACCATACTTATTTCTAGTAATCAGTTCTACATTTATGTTCAATTAACAATTAACAATTTCATACCAGGAGAAGTCACGGATTTGGGACCCATTGAATTTCTATTGCCTTTTTTTGTCCATCTAATTTGCAATCTGTGATTTCCTTTTCTTGTTTATCATCCTTTGAGCTTCCTGCAAAGAACATAGACAAGCTAAGCATTCAGAATGTTGCTGTCTAATCTATAGTTTGAGGAAACAAAAACAAAACTCTGTTTTTTCCAGTGGGTGCAAAGAGAAATTTAGAAAGAAATGGCCAGGTTGGGTATGAATAGTGAGAACGTGGAAGTGAAGCTGGGAGCAGAGGATTGCCGCTTTACTGCAAAACCAATACTTTGTCAGAAGCAAAATTCAAAACACTCAAAACCCAAAAAAGAAATAAAACCCAAAGTCCACAAAAACACGAGAGAGAGAGAGAGAGAGAGAGAGAGAGAGAGAGAGAGAGAGAGAGAGAGAGAGAGAGAGAGAGAGAGAGAGAGAGAGAGAGAGAGAGAGAGAGAGAGAGAGAGAGAGAGAGAGAGAGAGAGAGAGAGAGAGAGAGAGAGAGAGAGAGAGAGAGAGAGCAGAGAGTGAAAAATATTATTATTATTTTTTACATCAACAACAACAACAACAACAAAGCCTTTTCCCACTAAGTGGGGTCGGCTATATGAATCCTAGAACGCCATTGCGCTCGGTTTTGTGTCATGTCCTCCGTTAGATCCAAGTACTCTAAGTCTTTTCTTAGAGTCTCTTCCAAAGTTTTCCTAGGTCTTCCTCTACCCCTTTGGCCCTGAACCTCTGTCCCGTAGTCACATCTTCGAACCGGAGCGTCAGTAGGCCTTCTTTGCACATGTCCAAATCACCGGAACCGATTTTCTCTCATCTTTCCTTCAATTTCGGCTACTCCTACTTTACCTCGAATATCCTCATTTCCAATCTTATCATTTCTTGTGTGCCCACACATCCCACGAAGCATCCTCGTCTCCGCCACACCCATTTTGTGTACGTGTTGATGCTTCACCGCCCAACATTCTGTGCCATACAACATCGCTGGCCTTATTGCCGTCCTATAAAATTTTCCCTTGAGCTTCAGTGGCCTACGACGGTCACACAACCCGCCGGATGCACTCTTACACTTCATCCATCCAACTTCTATTCTATGGTTGAGATCTCTCTCTAATTCTCCGTTCTCTTACACGATATATCCTAGGTAGCGAAAACGGTCGCTTTTTGTGATCTTCGCTAGATTGCTCCGATCATTAGTGTGGATAAGTATATAAATGGATATAGACAGGAAAGCAAACACAAGATGTACGTGGTTCACCCAGATTGGCTACGTCCACGGAATAGAGGAGTTCTCATTAATTGTGAAGGGTTTACACAAGTACATAGGTTCAAGCTTTCCTTTAGTGAGTACAGGTGAATGATTTAGTACAAATGACATTAGGAAATATTGTGGGAGAATGATCTCGTAATAACGAAACTTCTAAGTATCGGAGTGTGGTATCGTCTTGACTTGCCTTATCTGTCTCATAGGTAGATGTGGCATCTTCTCTGGAAGTACTCTTCCTCCATCCAGGGGTGGTATCTTTAACTGGTGGAGATGCACAAGGTAATGTATCAATTTCACTTGAAGATTACTTGTAGTTTCAGGCTTGGTCAAGCGCGATACATACCATGTAGTAGGAGTCCCTCAAGTTGCCGAGCTAGGGGATTTGCTGAAAGAGGTGACAGACAAGGTAAGCAATCAAAGCTCCGGCTGATTGTTCACATTCTCCCTATCTTGCAGGCAGCATGAAGGATAAAGAGAAGAAAAATGAGAAGAGATGATATGGGATACTTTTGCTTTTGAAGAAGTAACTTTCCACAGGCTTATTCTTGAACTGAGCTGGAGGGTTTTCTGGTTTCCTCCAGAGTATAAGGCCGGCTGAAGAATTTGAGGGTCAAAACAAGTCCATCAAATCTAGAGTACGTTCGACCCTACTGATATAGGATACTTTTGCTTTGACAGAGTAATGGATGTATCGGCACGTGTGCTGTTACGCTTGTCTCCACATGCTTCCTTGTATCCTTCTCACTTGCCCTATCTGTTCCTCAGGCAGATGCGGTATCTTCCCTGGAAGCATAAGATGTTGAAGATGAGTACTCGAGAGCAATGCCAGGTAAGTAAGTTCCAGGCAGTCAGTTCCTGGCTGGAAGCTTGATTCCAAGTGCTGACTAATTGCTCTCTTTCTCCTTGTCTTGCAGGTAAGAACAAGGCCAAAGGAAAAGACAGGGAAAAAGCATGATATGGGATACTCTTGCATTTAACCCTGATGATATGAGATATTCTTGCTCTAGTATAGCTTGTTTGCAGAGGTATTATCGGGGGGAAAGAAAGCTGAATATTTCGAAAGGCTTCGTTGAGAGTGCCCTCTCATATATGAGGAAGGGTTGAGCATTTTTGCAGGTCTGTCTGTCCGTTGGGGATGAAGGTTGACATATATAGGAGTCTCCTTAACAACAAGTAGTAAAGCTATTCCTTTACCCTGTCAGAGCACTTTGAAAAAGTGGTATGTGGTATGTGGAAAGCTGATGTTGCGTGTGAAGATTACAGACAACTTTATCCAAGGAGATCCGGCTCTTGCAGTTGGGAAAGTGTTGCCTCTTCGGTTTTCGAACAAGCAATCCTATCGGGGATCTGGCTCTCGAGATTCGGAGAACGATGCCTCTTCGATTTTTGAGAAAGCAATCATGCTGGAGGTCTGGCTCTCGAGATTCGGAGAGCGGTGTCTCTTCGATTTTGAGAAAGTAATCATGTTGGGAGTCTGGCTCTCGAGATTCGGAGGGCGGTGCCTCTTCGATTTTGGAGCAAGCAATCTTGTTAGGAGTGTTTTCTTGAATGTGAGTAAAGGTTGGGCATGTTTGCTAGTCTACCTTGCCACGAAGCACAGAGGTTGACACACAGGGACTTTCCAATTATCCAGCAATGGTACTGTTCCTTTACCCTCTCTTCGATTTTTGAGAAAGTAGTCATGTTGGGAGTCTGGCTCTCGAGATTCGGAGGACGGTGCCTCTTCGATTTTGGAGCAAGCAATCTTGTTGGGAGTGTTTTCTCGAATGTGAGTAAAGGTTGGGCATGTTTGCTAGTCTACCTTGCCACGAAGCACAGAGGTTGACACACAAGGACTTTCCAATTATCCAGCAGTGATACTGTTCCTTTACCCTTGTGGGTAATAATATGGTAGCTAGACCTTCAAAATTTATGTGTCTAAACTTTGTTAGTGCTGTTTCTTTGCTATTCTTTTACCCGTCTTGGTCAGAGCGATGTAGTGGGAGCTGCAAGCTTCATGTGCTCAACTTTGGCAGAGAACTTTGGCAAAGTTATCTGTGATAGGTGATTGAACAGTAAGACTCATGTGCTTTCTACTTCACCAGAAGTCTTCGACATAATGCCCATAATTTCCGCAAAGCTGAGTGTGCGTGTGACAGGTGCTGACAAGGCTGGAAAAGTAGGTGCCTCTTCGATTTCTGAGATCGGCCCTCGTGATCTCTGAGCAGCCCAACTTTTGAGAAAGCAAGCGCCTCTTCGATTTCTGAGATCGGCAATCGTGGTCTTTGAGCAGCCCAGCTTTTGAGAAAGCAGACGCCTCTTCGATTTCTGAGATCGACCCACGTGGTCTCTGAGCAGCCCAGCTTTTGAGAAGGCAAACGCCTCTTCGATTTCTGAGCAGGCGCCTCTTCGATTTCTGAAGCTCCGTCGAGTGCAGATTTTTATAGAGGCTGGCATTAAGTTCCAAAGCACACTTGAATCTCCACCAGTAGAAGCTCCATTCTTACACTTCTAAGATCTTGATTTGTTCGACCTCTTCTCTCTTTAACACCTTTGAAAATGTCTGGCCCCTCCGACCGTCGTTTTGACTTGAACCTTGTTGTAGAGGCAGCCCCGCCTTCTCCAGACAACATATGGCGCCCATCCTTCATCTCCCCTACTGGTCCTCTTACCGTTGGGGATTCCGTTATGAAGAATGATATGACCGCTGCGGTGGTGGCCAGGAACCTTCTCACTCCCAAAGATAACAGACTACTTTCCAAACGATCTGATGAGTTAGCTGTTAAGGATTCTCTGGCTCTCAGTGTTCAGTGTGCAGGTTCTGTGTCTAATATGGCCCAACGCCTATTTGCTCGAACCCGCCAAGTTGAATCATTGGCGGCTGAAGTGATGAGTCTCAAACAGGAGATTAGAGGGCTCAAGCATGAGAATAAACAGTTGCACCGTCTCGCACATGACTATGCTACAAACATGAAGAGGAAGCTGGACCAGATGAAGGAATCTGATGGTCAGGTTTTACTTGATCATCAGAGATTTGTGGGTTTGTTCCAAAGGCATTTATTGCCTTCGTCTTCTGGGGCTGTACCGCGTAATGAAGCTCCAAATGATCAACCTCTGATGCCTCCTCCTTCTAGGGTTCTGTCCAGTACTGAGGCTCCGAATGATCCCCCTCCGGTGCCTCCTCTTTCTGGGGCTCTACCGACTGCTGCGACTTCTCCTAAGCAACCTTTGTGAAGGCTCCCTCTTGTTTGTTTATTTTGACTCATGTATATGTACATATTTGTAGCTTATCGGGGATATCAATAAATAAGCTTTCCTTCATTTCAACGTATTGTGTTAAATACACCAAAGCCTTCTTCGCTAAGTTCTTTGAATTTTCTTTTGTTGGAGCTTTGTGAGTGGAGCATGTAGGTTGAGGTAGTGTTCCCTTAATTTCCTGAGTGAGGAAAACTTATCGGTTGGAGACTTGGAAAATCCAAGTCACTGAGTGGGATCGGCTACATGAATCTTAGAACGCCATTGTGCTCTGACGCCCTCCCCCTCCTCCTTTATTTGGGCTTGGGATCGGCTACATGAATCTTAGAACGCCATTGTGCTCGATCCTGTGTCATGTCCTTCGTTAGATCCAAGTACTCTAAGTCTTTTCTTAGAGTCTTTTCCAAAGTTTTCCTAGGTCTTCCTCTACCCCTTCGGCCCTGAACCTCTGTCCCATAGTCGCATCTTCTAATCGGAGCGTCAGTAGGCCTTCTTTGCACATGTCCAAACCACCGTAACCGATTTTCTCTCATCTTTCCTTCAATTTCGGCTACTCCTACTTTACCCCGGATCTCCTCATTCCTAATCTTATCCTTTCTCGTGTGCCCACACATCCAACGAAGCATCCTCATCTCCGCGACACCCATTTTGTGTACGTGTTGATGCTTCACCGCCCAACATTCTGTGCCATACAGCATCGCCGGCCTTATTGCCGTCCTATAAAATTTTCCCTTGAGCTTCAGTGGCATACGGCGGTCACACAACACGCCGGATGCACTCTTCCACTTCATCCATCCAGCTTGTATTCTATGGTTGAGATCTCCATCTAATTCTCCGTTCTTTTGCAAGATAGATCCTAGGTAACGAAAACGATCGCTCTTTGGTATTTCTTGATCACCGATCCTCACCCCTAACTCGTTTTGGCCTCCATTTGCACTGAACTTACACTCCATATATTCTGTCTTTGATCGGCTTAGGCGAAGACCTTTAGATTCCAACACTTCTTTCCAAAGGTTAAGCTTTGCATTTACCCCTTCCTGAGTTTCATCTATCAACACTATATCGTCTGCGAAAAGCATACACCAAGGAATATCATCTTGAATATGTCCTGTTAACTCATCCATTACCAACGCAAAAAGGTAAGGACTTAAGGATGAGCCTTGATGTAATCCTACAGTTATGGGAAAGCTTTCAGTTTGTCCTTCATGAGTTCTTACGGCAGTTTTTGCTCCTTCATACATATCTTTTATAGCTTGGATATATGCTACTCGTACTCCTTTCTTCTCTAAAATCCTCCAAAGAATGTCTCTTGGGACCCTATCGTACGCTTTCTCCAAATCTATAAAGACCATGTGTAAATCCTTTTTCCCATCTCTATATCTTTCCATCAATCTTCGTAAGAGATACATTGCCTCCATGGTTGAGCGCCCTGGCATGAACCCGAATTGGTTGTCCGAAACCCGTGTCTCTTGCCTCAATCTATGCTCAATGACTCTCTCCCAGAGCTTCATTGTATGACTCATTAGCTTAATACCCCTATAGTTCATGCAATTTTGTATGTCGCCCTTATTCTTGTAGATAGGCACCAAAGTGCTCGTTCGCCACTCATTTGGCATCTTCTTCGTTTTCAAAATCCTATTGAAAAGGTCAGTGAGCCATGTTATACCTGTCTCTCCCAAAACTTTCCACACTTCGATTGGTATCTCGTCTGGGCCTATTGCTTTTCTATGCTTCATCTTCTTCAAAGCTACAACCACTTCTTCCTTCCGGATTCGACGATAAAAAGAGTAGTTTCTACACTCTTCTGAGTTACTCAACTCCCCTAAAGAAGCACTCCTTTCATGTCCTTCATTGAAAAGATTATGAAAATAACCTATCCATCTGTCTTTAACCGCATTCTCTGTAGCAAGAACCTTTCCATCCTCATCCTTGATGCATCTCACTTGGTTTAGGTCCCTTGTCTTCTTTTCCCTTGCTCTAGCTAGTTTATAGATATCCAACTCTCCTTCTTTTGTTTTACATCAAAACAAAAAAATGCTTATAAAGACTACAAAAAATACAAATGAAGCAAATATTGTTAACATTGGAGCAAACACCTCTTTGAGATTTGCTTTCCTTGTATGTTTATTTTAAGTGATAATCATGCTAAACTGAAAACAACTTTTGAGTCCCAATGGCCTTCTTTATCGTTTTTTCTAAATGGGTTAGCTGAATATGGGGGAGATGCTGGCTTTAAAATCAATTTTGAGAAAATTTTAGAATTTGATTTTTATTTTTTGCCTGTTTGGTTAGTTTTCTTTTCATAATTTGTTTTGCTTATTGTCAAATGGAGTAGTGATTGAATGAGCATACTGAATAATATTAATCTCTGAAAATTAGAGGGGATCCTTTTGAACACACAATGTTAAAATTCGAATTAAAAATACATGAATCCAATAATCGACTCTAATTTAACAGAACATTATATAAACATATAATGAAAGCAAAGAGTTCACCCATAAGTTTTACCTCCATAGTAATAGGCAGCAGACAGATAATAGTTATGGAGATAACACTTAGATGAATCCATGAAATCAGGTAACAGAGGGGTAGCAGAGCGCTCTGATGTGATTTGTCCATTTGCAGCATTACCAGAATGAATAGACCTGTATTGGTTAACAGAAGGCTGCATGGAAAAAGAACTCAAGCTTGGAACCACCACATATAACATAAATGAATGAATGTTTCAATGTAGTTTGTTAATAGTTTTTCACGATCAATATAAAACTATCACAATATATTACAAAAAAAAAATGGGGGCAAGTGCCTTCGCCCATGAGCGGTAGGTCTCGGGTTCGAGACTTGGGAGCAGCCTCTCCATAAATGGGGGTAAGGCTAGCCGACATTCACCTCTTCCAGACCCTGCGTAAAGCGGGAGCCTTGTGCACTGGGTACGACAAGAAATATATTACAAAAAAAAAAAAAAATTGTTCCACAAGAGCCTCAAGGGAAAAAACCAAAATTATTTACCTTGAGCACAAAAGGCTTCGAAAGCTCCACACAAAAGCCCCAAGAAACGAAGAGTAATGTCTCCTGAAACGATACGCCTAGACGACGAGTCTAACGATATAAACAAAACCCAAAATTACAAAAACAAAATTCATACACAAATCCCATCTGAATATCGAAAATTGTCAGCGAGATTCTCTCACCTATGCAAATATCTCGATCATCGTCAGATTCCAATCAACTTTAGTTAATTGAATTAACGTTAATAAATTGTAATAGGAAGTAATGATTATGCCCAACCTTCGGATCAACATTTGTAGGCTATATCTACAAAAACTACCAAAAAATTTTAAAAGCCATACTAAGAAAGTAAAAAAAAAAACTCATCAACAAACGCCAGACGTTGGAGGTAAAAAAAGGGACCCTGATAAAATTGAAAAACCAACAAAATTCCTATCGACTGAAGATAAGATAAGGTACAATGAGGTTTTATACCTTTTATATACCTTGTGATAGCACCAGAATCCTTCGAGGCTCAAACCTTGACCTGCTTGCAAGATTAGAAATGGCGGTGGAAGAAGAGAGAAGAAGCAACATAATTGTTTTCTAATTGTATAAATGATTAGTTGTACTTGGTACATTTGATTGGCGATCATATTTAGTTTGGTTCCGTTAAGTGGTCCGAAACCCGAGGTTGTTGGATTTCATAGAGTGGTCTGAAATCCCATTATTTGGAGAAGTAGGCTTGGCCTAATTGTGTCACTCTAGCCTTAGTTTTATATATATATTTGTGTCAATGGTTTTGAGAATCTTGTGAATTGAGTTAGAAAAGATGTTGGACGTCTGGGTGACTCCATCAGGATTTTCTAGGATTCGATTATGATTTCATAAGGGGGTGACTCCTTCGGGATTTTCTACGATTCGATTATGATTTTATAAGATATGAATTTAGAAGATATGGGAATGATTGTTATTACTTTGATCAAATTAATTAATTAATGTGGCTAGAGAATGGTTTTGTGTTTCGTCGGTTCTTAAATATGATGTATGTTGTGAATTGTGATATCATGATGAGACATAATGATTTATATGTAGGATGGAAGAGAAATCAATTCATGAGGGTTTGTTATGTAGCCTGGGCCCAAGATTTTCATGCTATTAGGTTATATTAAATGATTGAGGAATGTTATGTTTTTATGCTTGAACTCAGTGAGATAAATGTCTGATTTTGTGAATGGTGAACTACGAATAGCTTGATTCCTATTGAGGGTACGTAGCCAGTTTAACAAGGAGATTAGATGCAGCTATAAAATATACAAAAATTACAACGCAATTCGAGTATTGAATTAGGCTTGTACATATCCCGGAAGCGAGGTATGTTAGAGAAACGGGAATTTGGTTATGTCACGTGTTGATCCTGGAAGTATGTCGGGATTGGAGCATGACATAAAGTTTATGTCCCTTTTAACTAGATGTAACTTTCCTTCATTACCAATAAAATTCTCTTATATCGCCAACGTTTCTTAAAAAAAAAAATATATAGTTTTATTCAAAATGGATGTGTGAATTCGTGTATATAAAACCTTTGCCCCAAGAAAGTATATGAAACACCCCAACCTTATTTTTATTTAAAAATTGTTTTAAAAGCCTTAATTGATGAGCCCGTGGGGCCCACCTTGTTTTATTTTATGTTTTTCCGGTCTCTCCTCTCTCAGTTCTCTCTTCTCCTCACCTATTCCGCAACTCTCTCTCCTGTGTCTCTCTCTCAGACCTCATCTCTCTCCCTCGCTGCAACTCCCTTTTCCCCGAGCAACACTCAGCCACTCCATCTGCTGAGGACATCACCATCACAACCTCTGCAGTTTTCTCTCTCCCGTGTAGAAAGGACGACAAAATCCCAGGAGCCTTCGGCGAGCACTGCCCCTTTTGAGGCCATTTTCGGCCAAACCACGGCGTGTTGGCCGGCATGTAAGGTATCAATCTCTTCGTCTCCCTGATAAATACAACTCTCCTTTTTGTTTCATCCAATTTTGTTGAGTATTGAAGAAGTTATACTCATTTGAATCTTACCCAGTTTCCGGCAAGTCTGACATCCTTTGAGGCATTTTCCGGCCAAACCACGGCGAGTTAGATGTCGTGCAAGGTACTATTCTATTCGTCTCTTTAAGGGCTACAACTTTCATTTTTTTCTCGCTTGATTTTGTTGAGTAGTGACAAAGTTATGGCCGTTTAAAGTTGGGTGGTTTTCCGGTCGAGTTTCCGGCTTTCTTCTTCGGCAAAACCAGGCCTTTCAGGCCATTAGAACCACCTCGGGCCTTAGGCCCGTGTTGTCTTAGCCCAAAACCCCAGCCCTTTTAGTTTTAATTTTAGTTATTTATCGTTTTTAAAACCCCATAAGGCCTCGGGCCTTATATATATTGGCCTTGGGCCGGTTCATTTTAAAGTGCTTAAAGCCCTGTTCTTTAATGAGGCCTTAAGGCCTTTGTGGGGTGTGTGTGTGTGTGTGTGTGTGTGTTTAAGTGCATGTGTACGTGTATGTGTATATGCATGCCGTGCATGTGTGTGTGTGTATGGGCTTAAGCCCAAACCACCAATTTTCCACCCTAATACCCTTTTAACCCTAAAACCCTAGGGTTCTAAAATCTATTAGGGCCTCACCCATCCAACTCAATTCCCTTATTTAGTTCAAACCCAATAGATCATAATCCTATTTAACCTAAACCCTAATCCGGATTTCGCGCCTAAAACCCGTTAGACCTAATTTGACCGTTGACCCCCGGTCAACGTTGACTTTAGGGTTGACATTTTGGGTTTTCGTCCAGGACCCTTCTTAAGGTAATTCGACGTTCTGAATCTGTTTCCAATGTCTGTTTTCCCAAATTCAATTGCTATTATATAGTTTTATTAATTGTACCATTTAATGTGCTTAGGGGCAATTATTGTGACGTTTCCGTCTTCGCTAGTGGCGCAGCTTTTGGCGGCTAAGTACTGTGAGTGGACCTTTTCTAAAATTACATGATTTTTTAGCAATTTCATAAATGATTAGCATGCCTACGAATTTTGTGAATTGATTTATATCAATCCTGTTTACTGAATTTATTGTTTTTCGTCTCGTGTTTTGATGAGGAAATAAATTGTTAGCCTAGTTTGAGCTATATTTTAATATATCGTATTTTCTATAAAAACCATGAATTGGTAGACTATCCGATAGATGATGATAGGATGCGAGATAGGATGCGAGATAGGATGCGAGAACATGTTTTAGAAACCCCTCTTTATAGTATAGACGATGAATGACTTTATACTATGAAGTGATTATTTATGAGAGGCGTAAATATTTGTGCGTACCTAGTAGACACTATGCCGCATGGGGCGATGAACTGGTGTTGGCATTTAGGCCAGGAGAAATAATCCATAGCTATGGGTTGAGGGACATGGAGCAGGTATTGGGCCAAGAGTTGGTAATCTCTGGCTACGGGGCACAGAGACCACGGAGCAGGCATTGGGCCGGAAGTTATATTTATTCAGTAATCTTTCTAGTAGCACATCATGCTTACGAGACGATTTATGAGACGTTTACTGTTTTGATTTCTGCGATGATATTCCGCGATATGGCTTTGAGATATTTTGGCATGCTAGGATTTTTATTAAATCCTTCATTTATTATGCTAATAGTTTTTATTATATATAAATTGTGGGGGTTAGTATCTTGATAACTGTTTTATTATTATTATATATATGTAAACTTGGTCCACTCACCTTTGTTTTGCGCTCCCATTCAGGACTTAGAATCAAGGCACGTAATCCCGGCATCAAGACACTTCTGCAATAGCATCTTCGGATTCTCTTAATGTAGGACTCACTCCTTTATTCATTTAATTTTATCGTAATTCTTTTTAGTGATTAGGTTTAGTTGTATGCTCTGAACATGTTCCTAAATTGTTAGTTCATGGTATTTTAAATTCATAACCCTTATTTATTTCTTATTCTTAGCTTTTTATCAATTAATGGCTTTCGTCACCTTCGGGTGTCGGCCAGCACATGTCTATCCTGGTATTCAGGGAATATCAGGGTCGGGGCTTGTCAGATTGGTATCAGAGCATGGTTTGTTCAAAGCATACTTAGGATTCTCTTCTATTCTCTTAAAGTGTCGGTTTTGACATCATTTGTATGTCTGGACTTCTAGGTTTGGTGCCATTCAGCACAGTTGTGCAAACCTCTCTCTGTTTGAATTGTCACTTTCTGGTTGAAATATAAGAATTCGTGTCGGGATTGTGCCTCAACAGTGATGAAGTGGATTGTTGGACGACTTTCAACATCAGATCGATATTCAGCGACGTGTTTTAGAAATCTCAATTTGAGAAATTCTGGTAAAGACCAGCTGTAGATTCGAAATGGTGATGCCACTCCGCAACATGCGTTCCTTAGGAATTGCGGGCGGAGTCGGCTCTACATCGAAATTTTGGGAAACTCCTGGGTAGCAGACGCTATTCTCATCCAATTTTCCGAATGAGTTGCAATTCTTATTGTTGTTGTAGTTGGATTTGGATGATGAATATCCAGTCTTGTTTGGATAAACAAATTCCTTGAACTTCACCTGGGTTTGGTACTTGGTGGTAAATCCTAGTTCCTCGTCCACGTACTTTTCGGCGAAGGTGAACTTAGTCTTTTGCTTGCAGCCTACCTGTTCAGCCTTGTAATTTTCAGTGTAACGACTTGAGGCTCAACCATATTCATTATTGTATGAAGATCGAGCTTTGCTCTAAACTTCTTTAGACTCATTGAGCCTTGGTTTGCTCAAGAGCATCACTTTAAGATAGCTAATCGTGTCACTGCATTCATACGCAGGCTGCTTCGTATCTTTCTTCTTCATCATTCTGCTGATTCAGAGGTTCTATGTTTAATTTCTGAACTTTGAAGCAGCTCTCACAAAGTATTGTGAATTACGAAATGTCTTTGGCCTTGTCAAATTATCAATAGTTTTTAACTATTCTTGAGCTTAGACCTAATTCCTTTTTGGCTAAGAAACCAGTTGACCATATTGTGATAATTTGCAAAATAATTATAAACAGTGACTTCTATTTCTGCATCTTCACTTTCCTTCGCTTATCCATCTCCTAATGTGAAACTAGATCATGCCGGAACATTACATGAGGGTGTATATATATATATATATATATATATATATATATATATATATATATATATATATATATATATATATATATACACACATATAAACGTTTGTTCTCGGTATGGTTTCTAGTTCAAATCCTGATATCTTGTACTCTGGATTGTAATGGACTTATTTTGACCCTCAAATTCTTAAGTGTTCTTTTAGCCTTCTCGATATGGTTTCTCGCCTAATCAGTGAGAAATTCACGATCGATTGTTTCGGTGAAAGTGTGCATCCAGTTCGTGTCGATTTGGACAGGAACGATTGGAGCATAACCTTTTCACAAGCTTACCAGACTTACCATAAAGAGTTCATCGTGGGTGTGAAGTTTGAGTGATCTTTTAGTAAGAGTTGGTTGAAAGTTTTAGTACAGAAGGTCAACATAGTGTATCACCATCTTACTAGAATTCATAGGCATCACATCGGTTATTTTCCAACGATATGTGTTTGTCTCAACGCATATTTCCACTGCTTCACTTCTGAACCTTATTATTGTGAGCAAGGTATTAAATATCGGTAATATCGGAAATATCGGTAGTCCGAAAACACGGAAATATCAGGATAATATCGATATCGATAAAAATTACATGGAAACCACGGAAAATGTAAGAAAAACTTGGAAATTTTTATTGAAACTTTGCAGAATGTTTATTTAGTCAATTATCTATTAGTTTATCACAAAAAATTGGAAGGAAATGCATTGCATGATGGATTTAACATTATTAAGTTGATTATATAGCGAGCTAACAAACATTGTGAGTGTAGAAAATATGTAGTAATTAATGAAAGAAGTCTAAACACACCATAATCATTTATATATAATGAATTAGTACAATATTTTACACTTTAGTACCACATAGAGTTCCTATGAGGTTTAAATTTTTCACTATCTTCATCATCTCTATGTGTAGAGTGAGTGTATTGTGAAGAGTAGTTATCAAATGATAAATCCCCAAAATAGTTTTGCATGTAATTGTTAACATGCCACCCATATGGATCCGAGATTGGTTGAGGTTGTCCATAAGAAAAATCATTTGAAGATTGAGTCTGGGATTGTTTCCATGAGTCGCTCGATTCCATCCCAACAGGAATGGGATATGAAGGGTAGGGAAATGGTTGGTTATGAGTATAACCATAGTTACTACTTCCCAATCTAACAGAGTCCGAAGTTCTAGATAACGAGTCATCTTCTTGACTTGACAAAATCCCCTTGCCTCTTTCTCTACGAGTATAGTCCTTCCCTATGGCACCAATTCCTGGTCCTGCCCGCCTACTGCCATGGTCATCATCCTGTGTTGCATGCGTGAAGTTTGCCTCACCAGTGAAGGGGCTCATAAATCCGGAAGGTGGTCCATAATAGTTTTCATATCCACCATCACTACCTCCAGCTCCACTACCTCCAGCTCCACTGTATCCTTCATCATTCCCACCTCCGGTGGTAGGTGAGTCTCTTGATCTTGTACTAGAGCTATCATTAGTATCAGCACGATGTTGTGGTTGTGTAGGATTGGAAAAAGGTGGAATTCCAGTGTTTCTTGGTCTTGGGCGTAAAAGTTCTTCCAAAGAGTCAGCGTTGCTAGATCCCACCTCCTCCTCTAATACTATTTCTACATTTATCCCTTAATTACGTGCTTCTTCAGCAACTCTGGGAGCTGGGTTGCCTTCATCATCATCTAAATGAAGAGGTCTAATCCATTGATAAAGTTGGTTACCGTCTGTATCATCATCTTCACCAACAATATCAAACACATCTAGTGGGTCACCACGGTCGACATGATCTATTTCTACTTCCTTATCTCGAATTTGAAGCTTCATGTTGTAGTAGCAATACACTAATTTTTTCAACCTACTATGAGCCAACCTATTTTTTTGCTTTGTGTGTATGAGTGCAAATGTGCTCCAATTTCTTTCACAAGCAGATGAGGAAGCTGTTTGTGATAATACTTTGATTGTTAACTTTCTCACAGTTGGTGCATCGGTCTCATACATGATCCACCATTCAGCTACAATGAAAAACAATGTTGATAAGCCTAATAACTCCAACAAATTCTATTATAAACTTATAGTGAAATATGTTTACACTCACTAGGAGACATTGTTGTTCGAGCAGCAATTGATGTTGGTTCTCCAAAAGTTCTTCTTGCATCTTTAAACCATGTTAGCTGAATTCAATAAATCGTGTTAGTTTAATCCAACAAAGTAATTATTATAATTTAAGTAATTGTGTACCTCATTTCCAAATTAGCCAACTGCTGGTGATGCAGGGTCTAATTTAGAGTATACATTATGTACAGCACGTATAAGGGTACTATCATCTCTAACACCAGGTCTGTATTGGTATCGAGGATTCAAATAATATGCTGTTCAAAGAAACACATACTCTAATAAGAGAAATAATACTTATGCAACTAAAGAAATGAATTGCAAATTATGACATAATTTATACCTGCTGCATGCAAATCGTGGTATAATGTTTTATACCACCGGTCTTCAATTATCTTTATGACCCACCTTGCACCATGTTTTCTTTCCAATTCATCCTTCACTACACGCATCAACTCATATACTGCCCCCATAGTAGGATACACTTCTGTGTCAACAATCCGTAAAACCTTGTAAAGAGGTTCAAACACTTGGCACACGTGTTCTGATTGAGTCCAAAAAGCATGATCAAGCACTATACTTTCCACCATACGACCTGCATTTGAGCAGCTGAAATTGTGGTTGGCCCAATCGTCACTAGTGAATAGTTGCTTCAACCCTGCTTTCTTCTTAAGTAGGCTGTCTAATGCAATATAGTTGGTGGCGAATCGAGTGGTAGCTGGACGAATAATTTCTCCTTTGCAAAATTCACGCATCTTTGCCAACAACCAACCGTGATTGTAAATATAATTTGTGATCGTTCTAGCTCTTTTGACCATAGTAGCAACATTCTCTCTCTTCCCCATTGCCTCAAACATGAGATCAATACAATGTGCTGCACATGATGTCCAAAACACATTATGATGCTTCATTAATTTTTTTCCAGCTTTGACAAATGCAGAACCGTTGTCGGTCATGACTTGGACAACATTATGCTCTCCCACCTCCATGATTACATCCCTCAATAATTTGTAAATATACTTGTAGTTCTTTATATGGTCTGAAGCATCAACAGACTTAAAAAAAATTGTCTTTCCCTTGGAGTATACCATGAAGTTTATGATAGACAATCTGGTCGGGCCGGTCCATCCGTCACACATGATTGTGCAACCATTAGTTTCCCACTTTGACCTTAACTTGTTAACATACTCGCCAATGTCTTTATACTCCATATCCAAATATTTGTTTCTTATCTCATAGGGAGTGGGAGGTTGTACTCCAACACCGGCCTATTGACATCCCACTACCATATTTTTGAAATGATGTGATGTGATGATGCTTTCTCAACAGGGACATTTTCATAGATAAAGAACTTGCTAATTAGACTCCCCATTCCCTCCTTCACATTACCTTCAGTGAAATAACTCCAAACACTCTTTTGACGTGCTTTGGATGACTTATATAAACTTGGGGCTATTGGTGGTGTTGATTGTGATTCTCTAAGACTGCCTCCCCGTCTCATTTGTGCACCACCACTTGTCCCGGAACCTTGTGCTCTATTAGGAATTTTATGAAGGTGTTCTCTTTCCCATGCTGACTGTTTGGAGGCACGTAATGCTTGTTTCAAACTGCGTCGTTCTTCAGGTCCCATGTCATCATCACATTCGTCCTCATCGTCATCATCATCACTGTCAACCGCTTGGCCATAGACTTCTCCCCGTAGCCCAGCTCGAATATTTTCCATTCCATGTGTTATCTTTTTCTTCTGCTATTTTTTATTTTTTAATAATGTGCTGATGAATGCCTTCACTTCTGGGAGGACATTATCGCATCGTTGGACATTTTTTGCTGGATCTAATCCACTAAGATGGTACTTAAGTCGTGTCACTCCGCCACTCTTCATTACCCGACCACAATATTTACAAATTGTGCCATGTTTGTTTCCGTCTATTGGGTCTCCATGTTCCCAAGCTGGATCACATTTAGTAACTCCACTGGACATGTTAAACGTACCTATATTTATTTTTCATGAAAATTAGACAATTATTTTTTGATAAAATAAGAGAACCTAAATAATAAAGTTATTCTACAGAAGAATTAAATACGAAGTAAAGAAAATGATTGTAAAAATTTAAGTAATTATACAAATAATTTGGAATAATAAAACCTAATATTAATGAATAATAATCCAATTTGATAAAAAAAAAACCTAATATTAATGAATAATAATCCAATTTGATAATAAAACCTAATATTAATGAATAATAATCCAATTTGATAATAAAAAAAAACCTAATATCAATGAATAATAATCCAATTTGATAATAAAACCTAATATTAATAAAATAATAAATAACATTAAACATATTAAAATTATCCTAGGGAATAATTATACAACATTACTTAATTACTTAAAAAAATTAACATGTAATTGTTAACATTACTTAATTACTTACAAAAAGTAACATGCAAGTATTAATTACTTAAAAAAAATTAACATACGAGTCCACACAAATTTATTTGTTGTTGTATAAATTACAATAATATAAATATAAGTTTGTAAACTTACCTTAAATATGGAACCCTTTGTGTTCAAGCTTTGGAATGGATCTGGAATGGCTTTGAAAATAGTAAGGGAAGAAGAAGAAACGAAAATGCTCTGAATGCCTTTGATAGTGATACTCCACCTCTGATAAGGTGAAAGAATATAATAGACAATGACACACTGTTCTGCATGTGAAAGAATATCACGGACTCATAGTGGCACATGGTTTCATTATAAAAGCAGTATTATTTGATGTCCATGGTCTGAAATTGCAAAAAGTTATTGACATATTGTGAAATCAGTCAGGCATCTCAGATGAGATGACCCAACCACACACACACACACACATGACACCACACACGCACACAACATACGCACACTCACCTCACACGCATATAGTCTATCTCTCAGACTCTCGAACCTTAACTCTTTTATTCTCTAACTCTGAGCTCCCTTTTCCCCCTTCTCCATTCTCCCACGGGCCACAACAAACACAGATCTCCCACGTCTCTCGATCCTTCTCCCACACACACACACACACGCACAGAGACCCAAGGTCTCACGATCATTCTCCCACTCCCACACAGACGCACAGAGACCCACATCGGCAGATCGGCTTCTGCTTCTCCCTCGTCGCCGCCGTCGTCTCTCTCCTTTCTCTCTGCACCGAGGGTCTGATGCGATGAAAGTTAAGCACTCAAATTAAACCATCTTTTGACAATTGTAGTATATGTATAAGTAGGGATCGTTCTGGACCGGGGATTAGGAGGGATTGCTAATCTAAACTAAACTGACTTACAAAAAGAAACTTAAAAACACTTAACTAGATTCTATATACTCAAAACACTTAAAAACACAAACTAAAACAGATTCTAACTAATTAGACACACTAAAGTAAAGGGGGATTTGGTTTTGGACGAAAATAAAGTAAAACAAAACAGAAACTAGAACTAAACAGATTTACACGAAATTGTTTGTTTTGGATGGATGATGGGCTGGCTAGAAGGTCTTTCTCCACACATGACACACTTGCATACAAATCAATCTCCAATTGCTTTTCAATAAACTATGATGCTCAACACCCCAGATTAACCGTGATGCACAAATTAACCCTCAGATTTTCCTTTACTCATTGAATTGGATGAATGCATGCGACAACCCAAATCATTCTCTAAAAGTCCCCTATATAAATGCATAATAGAGATACAATTAAAGATCATTACGTTCCATGAAAATCATAACCGTTGACGAGGCAATTGTAACTATGAATGCATGATACGTTTGCCAATAATTCAATTAACGCGATTGTGACAAGCAACCTTCACTACTCATGAATATAAACTTGTAACGATTAGGTGAAACTTATTTATATCCTAGCATCAAATTCATGCATGAAAACTAAGTATGCATCCTTAATAAACATACACAAATCCGTTATGAATAAAATAGATAATTGAATTGCAATCACAACTTATCAAATCACAATTGGAAGAAATCAATTCATATTGCAAATATATTCATGGTTTCGAATTCTCCTCTAGCCAAAAGTGGTTTAGTTCCTCATACTTGCAATTAAACAGAAACAATTGAAATTAAACATTGAAAACCAAAGTAGAATACACCTAGAATGCTTCAGCAATCCAAATTGAATGACTAGCACAACTCCAAGCAATCCTCCTTCTTTGCAAATATGTGGCACCAAGGTGTGAGTGGTGAATGGATAGTCTCTTGTGGTGGTGGATGGATATAGGTGAGTTATGGTGAAGGGTGGAGAGTTGTGTAGATGATGTGGTGTCTTTGGAGGATAGCCTATCTCTCTCCTTTGATGAAGGGTGGATGAATGTATTTATAGGCTAGGAAGAGGATGTAGTGGGTGGTGGTAATGAGTGGATGTAGTGGTAGGTGAATGTGTTGGGTGGTTGAAATGAGTGGATGTAGTGGTAGGTGAATGTGTTGGGTGGTTGTAATGAGCGGATGTGTTGGGTGAAATGAGTGAATGTAGTGGTAGGTGAATGTGTTGGGTGGTGGTAGGTGAATGTGTTGGGTGAAATGAGTGTGCTAAAATAGTTATTTATAGGGAGAGGATGATGCACAAACTTCAAATTTTGTCCATTCCTTTTGCTCCAAGCATAAACTATCCATTCCATGCCAAAAAATGCTCCAAAATGCTCCAAAATGCACTTCTTTGCCACATTAACCCTTTGGACCTACAAACACACGAAAATAGCTTAAAATACATAATTAACTAAGAAATAACAACATAAATGCACAAGAACAAGCTAACTAAGTCGCATAAATATGCTCCTATCAAATTCCCCCATACTTAGCTTTTGCTAGTCCTCGAGCAAAACAAAAGAAACAAAACGAAACAAAACAAACAAAACACAACCTAACCTTCCAACATTTGCCTCAGGGATTTTCAATGAAACATGACATGCCAAAGATCATTATTCCCACAGATTTTAGTTATCTTCACACTTGAGCACATACTTAATCACAGTCACCATTTACTAGTTCACATTTAATCGGTTAAAACGATGTTTTGAATGTAGTAACATGCCTTAGAGAATTTGCTCAATTCCTTACAAGATACCCTCTATTTTCACACATTTTCTGACTACACACCCTACACTAGTTATATGTGAGAAGATTGATGTAAACATGAAAACGAACACTCACATATATGTATAACAAAGAAAGCGATTTTCTGGAGTTATTAAGCATGTTTAGATATGATCTCATGAATGGAATGCTACTACTTAGATGCAAGAACCAGTGACACCATATGCTCATACCAATTCCAAACTCCACATATTGAAACGCATGATACTCAAGATGAAGTTAAGGGTTGTAACAGGGTTTAAGGGTAATGGCTAACAAAGAAAGGATAGGGATAACAAACGTTCTGAAAGTAATAGCAAGCAAAGTAATGAAATAGACGCTTGGAATTCACTTAATAATGCATAAATTAACTTTTAAACACAACGGGAAGATTCAAGCAACACTTAGGGCCAAATTCCATGTTTTGGACCCTTTCTTCAACAAACAACATTTTAGAGCTCTTTTTCACAACTTTTCTTCTTTTCATTCTATTGTCCACGAATGTTTCTTTTTCTTTTTCTTTTCTACCCGTGCCTTATGAAGGACTTTGGCATACACACACACAAGAATCACTTCCCCCACACTTGTTTTTCTACAAGAGTTCAACAAAAGGAATTCCTTCTAAATTATGCTTTACTATGCTTCAAGAACAAGGGTATGGATGATCCTAATCTAGGCTAGGTAAGGATAGTGTGGGTAACAAAGAACATAGGCTACACAAGGCTCAACGGGATTAAACTTAAATACATAATGAATGGTATAGGCTTTTTGGCTCTTGGTGGTCACTACACAACTTCATCTTGAATATGTGTTATGCAAATCAATAGCATGCTTTGAATGAAATAGGCATGAGTTCTAGCATTTGGAACTAAATGATGAAACGCCTTCTAAGTAGCAACCAAGCAAAGAATAATGAGATCATGCAACGACTTTAGAAAACAATGATGCACAGATTATCAGTTCTCCAAATAAACGTTTAGGCTCAAGTCTCACAAGGTTATAGCTTACATTTGAGTTCCTTCTTTCAAGCATGTTACAAAACTGATTTTTCCTTTATGATTGCATGTGAATTCATAAATTATAACCACAACCAAGCATACACCCAAGAGTAAATCAAATTTTCATCCATGTTTATAACTCTCTTTAACAGTCATGTAATTAAAAACCAAATCCTCATCATTGTGTTGGAAGGTACCCTAAGACACAAATAAACATACAAAAACAACTCTTTTTGGGTTTTTCAAAACAATTTTTCAAATTTTTATGAGATTTTCGGATTTTTATGTCAAACACACTGAAACACTCCAAAACAGCTTAAAAACACTTAAAACAGCAAGGAACAACACTAGAAGTAATGGGTGATAAACTTCTACGAATTTCATGTAAAATAATGGTTACTCTCCCACACTTAAATCAAACATTGTCCTCAATGTTTCAAGCATAAACTCACACAAAAACAAGTAAATAAACAAACAACAAATAAACATGACAATTATAGCAAAGTAAAAAAAAAAAAAAACAGACAGAGTAGAGTTTAAGAACGCAAATCTGGTTTTGGAGATAGATGATCTTGTTGACTTTCCACAGCTTTGATCTCGAACTGGTTTGGAATTCTGAGCGAGGAATATCAGAGTTCCTTGGTTGTGCAGTCTGCATTCTTCTCTGCTTGTTTATTCTGCACGATAGGCAGGCACGAGGTAGAGGTGATGGTCTGTTTCTTTGTTCAATCTTTCCAAGTGCCCACCTCTTGCTTTCTTTCTCCTTGTCCCTAATTGAGGATGAATTGGCAAATTGTCTCCACATGCTTCGAGGTATCATTTTCACTTCCCTTATCTGTTCCCCAGGCAGATGTGGTAGACGAAGAGGAAGCATAAAATGATGAAGATGAGTACTCGAGAGCAAGGCTAGGTAAGCAATCAGGAAGGGGTTCTAGGCAGTCGGTTCCAGATCGGAAGATTGATACCAAGTGCTGGCTCATTGCTCTCTTTCTCCTTGTCCCAAAACAACGACAATGAGAAGGACAGGGAGAAAGCATGATATGAGATACTCTTGCTTTCAACCTTCATGATGTGAAATACTTTTGCTTTGGATGAGTTGTTTGCAGAGGTATCCCAGGGAATAAGGAACATTGAGTGACTCGAGAGGGTTTGTTGGAAAGGCATTCTCAGAGAAGAAGGGTTATGTATGTCTGCTTTGCAATGGAGGGTGAAGGGTGACATTTATAGGAATTAATAACTGGTACTATTCTTTCACTCTTGTCAGCAACCGTTGGATGATTTAATAGTAAACTTCACGTGTTTTCTACTTCACAAGAGATCTTCGACAGATTGCCCATGATTTACGCAAAGTTGACTCTTCATATGACAGATGCTGACACGTTTGGAAAAATAGATGCTTCTCCGATATCTGGAATCGGCACTTCGACAAACTGGCCGTGATTTTCGCAAAGCTGACTCTGCATGTGACAGATGTTGACACGTCTGGAAAAGCAGATGGTTGGAATCGGCGCTTCGACAAACTGCCCGTGATTTTCGCAAAGCTTACTCTGCATGTGACAATGGTTGACATGTCTGGAAAAACAGATGGTTGGAATCAGCGCTTCGACAAACTGCCCGTGATTTCCGCAAAGCTTACTCTGCATGTGACAGATGTTGACACGTCTGGAAAAGCAGATGCCTCTCCGATATCTGGAATTACCTCTTCGATCTTTGAAATCCCGTCGAGTGCAGAGGTTGCATGTGACAAGTGTAGACAAATCTAGAAAAGAAGATTGGCCGTGGTTTCTGAGCAAGCTCAGCTTTTGAGAAAGCTAGCGCCTCTTTGATTTTTTTAGTTGGCCTCTTCGATTTCTGAGCTCGCCTCTTCGATCTCTGAAATCCCATCGTGTGCTGATTTTTATAGAGGTATGCAGGACGTTCAAAGCACACTTGAATTTCTGCCTGTAAAAACTCCCTCTTTGCACTTCTACGATCTTGACTTGTCCGACCTCTTCTTTCTTTAACACCTCTGAAAAATGTCTGGCCTTTCCGACCGTTGTTTTGACTTGAACCTTGGTGAAGAGGTAGTCCCGCCTTCTCCAGATAACATATGGTGCCCATCCTTCATATCCCCTACTAGTCATCTTACCGTTGGGGATTCGGTGATGAAGAATGATATGACAGCTGCGGTGGTGGCCAGGAACCTTGTCACTCCCAAAGATAACAGACTACTCACCAAACGGTCTGATGAGTTGGCTGTAAAGGATTCTCTGGCTCTCAGTGTGCAGTGCGCAGGTTTCGTGTCTAATATGGCCCAACGCCTATTTGCCCGAACCTGTCAAGTTGAATTATTGACGGTTGAAGTGATGAGTCTCAAGCAGAAGATTAGAGGGCTTAAGCATGAGAATAAACAGTTGCACAGGCTCGCACATAATTATGCTACAAACATGAAGAGGAAGATTGACCAGATGCAGGAATCTGATGGTCAGATTTTACTTGATCATCAGCAGTTTGTGGGTTTGTTCCAACAGCATTTGCCTTCGTCTTCTGGGGCTGCACCGTGTAATGAAACTCCAAATGATCAACCTCCGATGCCTCCTCCTTCTGGGGCTCCGCCGACTACTGAGACTTCTCCTAAGCAGCCTTTGTGAAGGCTCCCTCTTGTATTTATCTGCTTAATGTTCCTTTCCTTTTTTATGAATGTAAAAATACCTTGCATAACTGTCAGTGTTTCAAAAATAAACCCACACAAAAAACAATTAAACAAGTAACAGATAAAAATGACAATTAAGGCAAAATAAATGCAGTAAAGGGAAGGTTTTTAGAAACACAAAACTGATTGTAGAGCGATTCATAGATCTTCCTTATTTGAATACATGGGTTGCTTCCCAAGAAGCGCTTTCTTTAACGTCTTGCAGCCGGACGATACCTCTAGTCACACCCCCTAGGTTCCATGGCATGGAAGTGATCTTTGAATGGAAGGTGATACTTGAAGTGATCCGGCAATGGTGTAAATTCTAGTGTGGGTGCCTGAATCATCAAAATCAGCAAGTTAGTAGAAAACGTAATGGAAATTGGAGAATATGACTTACTTGCTTTGTCCGACAAGAACTCAATGACAAACACCGCTTCCTTGAAAGTTTTAGGGACTTTGAATTTGGCCAGATTTACTACGATGGTTGTGAGTTGTCCCGTGTCATCAAACTCAACTTTTTTGGGCTTTGTTGAATTCTTGATGAATTCTTGACATTCTCTAGCGCTTCTTTTTCTTGAATCCTTCTTTGGAATGGCTTTCAAAATGTCTTTTTCACTCTCATCTTTCTTGGGAATTAAAAACCGTGGCCTTGTTATTCTCCTCTTCTTTGAGCATCAGCTGTTCATCCATGTTTTGGCTTGGTTTGGATGTCTTGGGTTCACCTCCAACCTCCATAGCACTTCCCAAAGTGATAGCATTATGGATTTCAAAATCTTCCTTCAAATTTTCAATAGTTGAGTTGGAGAGTTCACTTTGCTCTTGAATTTGTGCCGTGAACTCCATAATCTCTCCAAGTTGATTTTTCAATTCGTTCATCTCCTTAGCTTGATTGAGCATAGTTTCATTTTGATTTTGCTGCCCCTGCACCAAAGAGGTTAGTAATTGAAAATTTTGATCACTATCCGTGAACATACTTGAATGTGATTGGAATTGTTGTAGGGGAAGCTGTGGTGGCTGCATAGGTGTTAAATAAAACTCATCAGATTACTGCCAATATCCATCTTGTTGAGCCTTCTTGGTTTGATTTTGTGAGCCCTGCACCAAAGAATTTATTTCATCAAAAATTCGATCATAATCTATTGACGAACCTGAGTTTGATTGAGCATATTGTATATGAGGTTGTGATGGCTGCATAGGTCTTGAATGAAACTCTTTTTCTTGTTGCCAATATCCATCTTGTTGGAATTGTTGAGGTTCTATGTAATCTGAATAATCTCTCCAATCCGAATTGTAAGCGTTGGGAAACATGTTGTCCCATGATTGGCTATGGCCTTGATAACCCCAAGCATCTTCATTCGCAGCGAATTGAGAATATTGCTGAATTGGATATCCTTGCCCATAGGACACACCACATGTAGGGACACTTTGCATTGTGGTCCTTTCGGCATATTGTGACAATTGAGAAGTAAGTTCCACCACTTGAGCTTGAATGGTAGCAAAATTCATGTCTTACTTCTCTAGTATCTGAAATCAAGGAAACAAAACTAAATCAAATATCAAAAGTAAAACAAAACAACAAAAAAATAAATAAATAAAAAAAAACACAAACAGAAACAAAGTCAGTAACTAAAAACAAAAGACACGAAAATAAACAAAAAGAAATAACAAGGGATTAGCAAAGTTGCTAATCCCCGGCAACGGCGCCAAAATTTGATGCGATGAAAGTTAAGCACTCAAATTAAACCATCTTTTGACAATTGTAGTATATGTATAAGTAGGGATCGTTTTGGACCGGGGATTAGGAGAGATTGCTAATCTAAACTAAACTGACTTACAAAAAGAAACTTAAAAACACTTAACTAGATTCTATATACTCAAAACACTTAAAAACACAAACTAAAACATATTCTAACTAATTAGACACACTAAAGTAAAGGGGGATTTGGTTTTGGACGAAAATACAGTAAAACAAAACAGAAACTAGAACTAAACAGATTTACACGAAATTGTTTGTTTTGGATGGATGATGGGCTGGCTAGAAAGTCTTTCTCCACACATGACACACTTGCATACAAATCAATCTCCAATTGCTTTTCAATAAACTATGATGCTCAACACCCCAGATTAACCGTGATGCACAAATTAACCCTCAGATTTTCCTTTACTCATTGAATTAGATGAATGCATGCGACAACCCAAATCATCCTCTAAAAGTCCCCTATATGAATGTATAATAGAGATACAATTAAAGATCATTACGTTCCATGAAAATCATAACCGTTGACGAGACAATTGTAACTATGAATGCATGATACGTTTGCCAATAATTCAATTAACGCGATTGTGACAAGCAACCTTCACTACTCATGAATATAAACTTGTAACGATTAGGTGAAATTGATTTATATCCTAGCATCAAATTCATGCATGAAAACTAAGTATGCATCCTTAATAAACATACACAAATCCGTTATGAATAAAATAGATAATTGAATTGCAATCACAACTTATCAAATCACAATTAGAAGAAATCAATTCATATTGCAAATATATTCATGGTTTCGAATTCTCCTCTAGCCAAAAGTGGTTTAGTTCCTCATACTTGCAATTAAACAGAAACAATTGAAATTAAACATTGAAAACCAAAGTAGAATACACCTAGAATGCTTCAACAATCCAAATTGAATGACTAGCACAACTCCAAGCAATCCTCCTTCCTTGCAAATATGTGGCACCAAGGTGTGAGTGGTGAATGGATGGTCTCTTGTGGTGGTGGATGGATATAGGTGAGTTATGGTGAAGGGTGGAGAGTTGTGTAGATGATGTGGTGTCTTTGGATGATAGCCTATCTCTCTCCTTTGATGAAGGGTGGATGAATGTATTTATAGGCTAGGAAGAAGATGTAGTGGGTGGTGGTAATGAGTGGATGTAGTGGTAGGTGAATGTGTTGGGTGGTTGAAATGAATGGATGTAGTGGTAGGTGAATGTGTTTGGTGGTTGTAATGTGTGGATGTGTTGGGTGAAATGAGTGGATGTAGTGGTAGGTGAATGTGTTGGGTGGTGGTAGGTGAATGTGTTGGGTGAAATGAATGTGCTAAAATGGTTATTTATAGGGAGAGGATGATGCACAAACTTCAAATTTCGTCCATTCCATTTGCTCCAAGCATAAGCTATCCATTCCATGCCCAAAAATGCTCCAAAATGCTCCAAAATGCACTTCTTTGCTACATTAACCATTTGGACCTACAAACACACGAAAATAGCTTAAAATACATAATTAACTAAGAAATAACAACACAAATGCACAAGAACAAGCTAACTAAGTCGCATAAATATGCTCCTATCAGGGTCCGAGACCCACATACACACACGCACACCCATCATCATCAGCAACCTCATCTTTCTCCCTCTCTTTCTCGTCTCTGCAACTCGGCGAACTCCGGCGAGGCTGTGGGCTTCTGCTTCTCCCTCGTCGCCGCCGTCTCTCTCTTTTCTCTCTGCACCGAGGGTCCGAGACCCGCATACACACACGCACACCCATCATCATCAGCAACCTCGTCTTTCTCCCTCTCCTTCTCGTCTCTGCAACTCGGCGAACTCCAGCGAGGCGGTGGGTGTCGACTCACTTTCCGAACACCTCCGATGGTTTCACGGCAAACTTCATATATAAAAACGTTCATCTTATCTTCTATTTCATTTTCATACCTAGATCGGAGTCTAGGGTCATGTTTTACAGTCGACCGGAGCTTCTACAGCTCCGGCGTTCTTCTCCGAGCAGGCCAGTTCTGATATTATCGATAATATCGCGATATTATCCCGAAAACCATTTGGATATTGAAAAAAAAATCGTTTCCCTTAAAAACCGATAATATCGGCGATATATCGCCGATATTATCGGCATTTCGGACCATGATTGTGAGTACATGGTTGTTAAAACATTTCTAGCAGATCTGTTTGGTGCATTCTGGAATGGCACTACGGGACTGTCGAAGCGAGAATTGGATAATCTTTACACTTCTCTCGAAAGGTGTGTACTCTCTTTTGTTTTTAGGTTGACCATTTGCGAGTCGTTCTTCTTTCCACCAACTTTGACCTTGGTTGACTAGAAATATGCAACTAAGAAAAAAATGGAGAGGTGGATTGAGCACTACAACAGTTCCCAAGAGATATTGCTTGTTGAGGAAGATGACTTCTCGTTTTCTGCTTGCTTGGTTCGAGCTTTTGGGTCTACTACTAACATGGTAGCCACTTCTCTTGAATCCCAAGGTACAGTTTTCAAAAGGGTTATTTATTGATAAAATTCTGGAGTAGTTGGTCACATTTGGAAGAACTGAGGAGGATAGAATGCTTAGTGCTGGATAGAGTTCTACGACGATAGTCTCTGTTTTGTTCAGTAAGGGATATGACACTTTTGCGACATGGTATGAAAGTTGCTATTTGCAACATTGGTTGATAGAGGAGTTGTGCGAGCTTATATTCGGAGGATCGAATTTACGACGTGTGAAATTATTCATCCTCAGGAAATTACTGCTTGCTTATCGAGACAACAAATGTGAGGTCGATATTGCGGGCTGCAAATTGCGATATCGATAGCTTATTTGTTGGGTTCGTTAAGCAAGTGGACAAGAAGATTCGTCTCCAGCAGCTGATGCAGATTCAGAATTGTTATTCTTGGGACTTAATCCAAAGACACATCTATTCTCGGAGTACTTGACGTTTCAAATTCTTGGACAAGAACCACTCTTATTTTTTGGTTTTGGATTTTCAGTATAAGTATTTTAACTTCCTTTACTTTAGTTATTTGTATTTTCGAAGTTACAAATGTTTTTGGAAAAATATTTCTATTTTTATTTTTAAGTTGATTCTAGTTTTTGAACTATATGTTAGTAGTACATATCTATTTTGATGCTATAGTATTTTGCGTACTCATTTTTGACCTTACGTCAATGTATGTTTTCGACTTTATATCTTTATAAAGTATGATTTCTACTATTACACAGATGGGGGAAATAAAGTATGAGCCTGGGGACATGAAAGATGGAATAATTGCAGCCGATCGCGACGGCGTGACATTTTCTCTTTTTTGTAACCGCTCTTACCTAATATCTTCGTTGCATATATGTATATTATTCTTCTTCCTATTTTCGAGTTTTCAGTGTAGTATGTTATTTTAAATTTCGAGGACGAAATTTTTTTTAAGGGTGGTAGATTGAAACACCCCAACCCCATTTTTATTTAAAAATTGTTTTAAAAGCCTTAATTGGTGAGCCCGTGGGGCCCATTTTGTTTTATTTTATGTTTTTCCGGTCTCTCCTCTCTCAGTTATCTCTTCTCCCTCACCTCTTCCGCAACTCTCTCTCCCGTGTCTCTCTCTCGGACCTCATCTCTCTCCCTCGCTACAACTCCCTTTTCCCTGAGCAACACTCAGCCACTCCGTCTGCTGAGGACATCACTATCACAACCTCTGCAGTTTTCTCTCTCCCGTGTAGAAAGGACGACGAAATCCCAGGAGCCTCTGGCGAGCACCGCCCCTTTCGAGGCCATTTTCGGCCAAACCACGGCTAGTTAGCCGACATAAGGTATTATTCTCTTCGTCTCCCTGAGAACTACAACTCTCCTTTTTGTTTCATCCAATTTCGTTGAGTATTGAAGAAGTTATACTCATTTGAATCTTACCCAGTTTCCAGCGAGTCCAACAGCTTTCAAGGCATTTTCCGGCCAAACCACGACGAGTTAGACATCGTGCAGGTACCATTCTCTTCGTCTCTTCGAGGGCTACAACTTTTGTTTTTGTCTCGCTTGATTTCGTTCAGTAGTGATAAAGTTATGGCTGTTTAAAGTTGGGTGGTTTTCCAGCCGAGTTTCCGGCTTTCTTCTTCGGCAAAACCAGGCCTTTCAGGCCATTAGAACCCCCTCGGGCCTTAGGCCCCTGTTGTCTTAGCCCAAAACCCCAGCCCTTTTAGTTTTAATTTTAGTTATTTATCGTTTTTAAAACCTCATAAGGCCTCGGGCCTTATATATATTGGCCTTGGGCCAGTTCCTTTTAAAGGGCTTAAAACTCTGTTATTTAATAAGGCCTTAAGGCCTTTGTGGTGTGTGTGTGTGTGTGTGTGTGTGTTTAAGTGCATGTGTTCGTGTGTGTATATGCATGTTATGCATGCATGTGCATGCCGTGCATGTGTGTGTGTTTGGGCTTAAGCCCAAACCACCAATTTTCCACCCTAATACCCTTTTAACCCTAAAACCCTAGGGTTCTAAAATCTATTAGGGCTTCACCCATCCAACTCAATTCCCTTATTTAGTTCAAACCCAATAGATCCTAATCCTATTTAACCTAAATCCTAATCCGGGTTTCAAGCTTAAAACCCGTTAGACCTAATTTGACCGTTGACCCCCGGTCAACGTTGACTTTAAGGTTGACTTTTCGGGTTTTCGTCCGAGACCTTTCTGAAGGTAATTCGACGTTCTGAATCCGTTTCTAATGTCTGTTTTCCCAAATTCAATTGCTATTATATAGTGTTATTAATTGTACCATTTAATGTGCTTAGGGGCAATTATTGTGATGTTTCCGTCTTCGTTAGTGGCGCAGCTTTTGGCGGCTAAGTACTGTGAGTGGACCATTTCTAAAATTACATGATTTTATAGCAATTGCATAAATGATTAGCATGCCTATGAATTTTGCGAATTGATTTATATCAATCTTGTTTACTGAATTTATTGATTTTCGTCTCGTGTTTTGGTGAGGAAATAAATTGTTAGCCTAGTTTGAGCTATATTTTAATATATCGTATTTTCTATAAAAACCATGAACTGGTAGACTATCCGATGGATGACGATAGGATGCTAAAACATGTTTTAGAAACCCCTCTTTATAGTATAGACGATGGATGACTTTATACTATGAAGTGGTTATTTATGAGAGGCGTAAATATTTGTGCGTACCTAGTAGACACTATGCCGCCTGGGGCGAGTAACTGGTGTTGGCATTTAGGTCGGGAGAAATAATCCCTAGCTACGGGCTGAGGGACATGGAGCAGGTATTGGTCCGGGAGTTGGTAATCTCTGGCTACGGGCGCAGAGACCACGGAGCAGGCATTGGGCCGGGAGTTATATTTTCAGTGATCTTTCTAGCAGCACACCGCGCTTACGAGACGATTTATGAGACGTTTACTGTTTTGATTTCTGCGATGATATTCCGCAATATGGCTTTTGAGATATTTTGGCATGCTAGGATTTTTATTAAATCCTTCATTTATTATGCTAATAGTTTTCATTATATATAAACCGTGGGGGTTAGTATCTTGATAACTGTTTTATTATTATTATATATGTAAACTTGGTCCACTCACCTTTGTTTTGTGCTCCCATTCAGGACTTATTATATATGTAAACTTGGTCCACTCACTCCTTTATTCATTTAATTTTATCTTAATTCTTTTTAGTGATTAGGTTTAGTTGTATGCTCTGAACACGTTCCTAAATTGTTAGTTCATGGTATTTTAAATTCATAACCCTTATTTATTTCTTATTCTTAGCTTTTGTATCAATTAATGGCTTTCGTCACCCTCGGGTGTCGGCCAGCACATGTCTATCCTGGTAATCAGGGAATATCAGGGTTGGGGCGTGTCAGTATAGAACCAGAACTAAAACTTTACCCTTTACACTCTCGTATTCTAATTACTCTCTTAGAAGTGTAGACCTAGAACTGTGGAACCTTTTTGTTCCCATTGCCTACTATCATAACTACAATATAACTAATTTCTTTGACAATTTTACTGAAGCGATGGATTAGGTGCGAACTCTCCAAACTAGCATAGGGATACATCTCTATTTCAATCCACTTTTGGATAGTTTTGGTGTAGTGGTTAGCCCTCTAGAACACTTTTGTAGTCTTTTATTAAGTTACTGAGACCAACTGAATTTCCTTAACAAATTGTCAAATTCCAAGTAGGAAGTAGACATATCTAACTCCAAAATAATTACAAAATATGGAAATGGGTTGCTATGTTTTTTTCTTCTTTTTTGGTAGATGCATGGCATGCCCTTTTGGATGTGTCCCTTTTTTGACCCGCCATGACTACAATTTAACAGATGATGTAAATTTATCAAATTTCAAGTTTTGGAGTGCAATGTGAGAAAATTAATTTAAATTTGACGTGTAGAAATGTACTTGTCCTGAATCCAAGTACGAGGGCACATCAAGTTAGTACTAGTTGATATGATATCACCTCACTAAAAGAAAATGATATCCCTTAAGAAAAAGGATTCTCATATTTTGCAAGACCGTGCCCCAATGAGAGGGATTCAAATAAAAATAAGGTTTGATTTGGAACGGAAAAGAGTTCGGATTAAAGATTCACTTGAATTTTAAGGGTATTAGATTGATATGCAGCAACAACATGTGTTAGCTTAGCAAGAAAAAAAAGGCAGAATAGGTCAGGTCCCTTAGTGGTTCTGCCCATGATCACGTCGCTCGTGAATCTCAAGAAAAGGTTGCTAAGGCTGCGTCTAATGTTTCTAATCCATTTGGAAAACTTTGGTGACTTACTAGTTGAAAGATCGTCGTTAGTTTCTGCCAGTTTGTTTTTAGTTGTCTGCTGCTTTGTTGTGGCTTTTCGCTGTAAAACCTTTTGGCTCTATCAATGAAATCCTATCATTGCATTAAAAAGAAAGTATTGGACAAATAATCGATGTATCTAATAGGTGTGAATTAGAACATTAGAGCATTGGTTATCAGTAGTGGAGCCACTAAGAGCAATTTCATCCCTAAAAACTTTGTGCCAGCATTTAGCGCATTTATCCACTCAAGTGAACAGTAATAGACCCCAATGAATAGTAATAGGCCAAAACATCTCTACCCCTAAAACTAAATAGCCTAGTCAATTTTATTAAAATATTATTAATTTTAATTATAAAATAATAAAAAATAATAATTTGAATTTTACTTTCTGAGTTTCTCCCAAAAAATGCTCCTCAGACCAGAGCACGTCGACCCATCCCCCCAATCTCCACCCTCCATCAAATACCCACCTCCCCTTCACTCTCTGCTTCTTCTCCACCGCCCTCCGCAGTATGACCCGCCCCAAATTGGTCGACATCGGCGCCCGGGCTCGCCAGCTTCAAACCCGCAGCTTCTGGACCTACGCCCTGACCTTTAGCTGCATCGTCGGATTTGTATATCATCTTTCTCAACAGCTTCCAAGACCAGCTCGTCCTCAAAAACAAGTTTCGGGTCGGCAGCCTCGTCCTCGAAGGTAGCGTCGTCCAACCGTCTTCCTCGCCGAAGATGGAGTTCGTCATCACCAATTTCAGATCATGACGTCAGCCTGACGTCATGTAGGCCGGTCCCAAGGTCTGTCAATTTTGGGCTGGCCTGGAGACCAACTTGAGCTGGGTGCTAGGCAATCCTGTGGGCTAGAGAGATTTCCCTAGGTGCTAGGCCATTTTTTTGGTTGTGTGCCGACCTATCCCACCCTCGGTGGAAGTCCTCTTAAGGACCAAAAGGATCCATGGCCCATCTTGCCTTTGTTTTTTCTTCTTGCTACTTAACAAATGCTGCTGCATTTCAATCTAATACCCTTAAAAATTAAATGTGTCCTCACTCTAAACTCTTTTTCATTCCAGGCCAGACCTCATTTTTCTCTTCATCCCTCTGATTGCAGTGCAGTCTTTACTTCCTTTCATTTTCCCATTAACTTTTCTTTGGCTTTGACTTATATTTAAAAAAAAAAAATCTTGCTTACTTTTTACCTCATATTCGGGTTTCTGGGTTTTGTACAATGTTTTTGTTTTCCTTATTGAATTTAGGGTCTTTCAATTTTTATGCAAATTACTCCATCTCTCATATTCTAAGTTCAAATTACCTATATATGTGAGAGGCCCTCCCACACACAAAATCCTATATCCACCACTGTTGGTTACAAATTTTGGTCTAATTAGAGCTTTGGTTCTTGATCTAAAAAGATATAAGTATTGGTTCATGAATTTGTCATAATGTAGAGCAATGATCATTCACAGTTAGAAATTTTATCCAAAGCAAAGGGGTTAAAGAAGAAAAAATGGAGGAAAATTATAACATAGTAAACCAAAATGATTATTGCTACACGCTGTAATCAGTTTAAGGACAAATATTTATGGGATTTTAGTTTGAAGATTAAAGCTCCAATTTCAACTAAAGTTAAAAGACCATTGTTCTAATTAATTAACTCTTATAAAATATCAAGGTTTACCATTTAGATTAGTTTTTAGCGTTCAATGATATCGCACATGGTTTTGGCAAATCTACCATGCCTTTAAATATTTTTGTTTCCTGTGAAGGAAAAGCATTAATATTAACAAACCAAAATGCAAGTATTGTTTGCAATGTTTGATTTTTATTTTTTTGGGTTTAGGGTGTATTCAATTGAAAATTTAAAGAATTTTAATTCATTTAATGAATTTAGAGGTATTCAATTAGGATTTTAGGTGGTTCTCTGAAATTCAACGTGTATTCAATAAAGATTTTAAGATAGTTTATTAAAATTCTTAGAAATCCGAATGTATTCAATTAGGATATCAAAGAAGTTTATAATATTTTATGTGTATTCAATTAGGAATTTATTTAAAGGATTTTAAAAAGTTGAGGAATTGGAGAGATTTCGTAATGCAATTTAAGTATTCACAAATCTCACCTCTTCCCCTGAGATTTCGAGGGAATTAAATTAATTTTTTTTATAGAATATGTATAAATCAATTAAACTCCCATAAACTCCATGGATTTATAAATCCATAATCTCTCAAATTCTCAATTGAATACACCTCCATTGATAAATACGAGGTATTAAGGAGATTTTTTTTAAGTGAAACTCTCTATGAACTATCTATCATCTTATAGTTTAACGTGAAGTATCATACCAATATTATTATTAAACATTAAGCAAAAAACATAACGTTACATAAAGTTCATTGGAATTTCTACTTTTAAGAGTCTTTTCTAAAAATTTATAGGTTACATGTAGGGGTGTAATATCCTCATACTTTTTTTTACTTTTCACACACTTTTCTAATTTTTGACCGTCGGATCAGATGAATTGAAGAATATCAACGAACAAAAATTAACAAAATATGTGTAAAAAGTAAAAATTGATGTGTAAATAGCACAACCCTACATGTATTATGTCGAATGTCGAGTCAAATAGAAAAATAAGAACATATATTTTTCATTAAAATATTGTACACGTCCTCATGAACTCACAATCTACCATGCTCGTCAGGCTCATCATGATTTTCAGGAACCATTTTCTGCAAAAACTATTTTAAAATTCTCTTGACATTTTTTTATGCACCATAAGCTTCTTAAAGCGGAGGCAGATTCTCTGCTTTAGACCTGGCATTTGTGTGTTTTTGTGTCATACTCGATATTTTAACGGGTCGTGTCGTGTCGTGTAACATTTGTTAAAATAATCCGACCCAATAATATTAACAGGTAATATGACCCGACCCGTTACCCGTTAAGGAAAATATATTTTAAACCAATAAATAATCAAATGAAAAACATAATACTAAATAAGTATATACATACCATATTATTACATTCAAAACATAAAAACACATTTTTCTTTTAAGTATATTTTCACTTACCTAAAGTCTTTAATAGTTTTTTAATTAATGTAGAAGTGTTAAAAAATATTGAAAAAAAATATATAAATGCTCGTAATGATAAACTTTACAACTTTCATGAAGAGCTTAACTTCGAAATTCGCCGTTATAATCATATAAATCATATATCAAAATTTAATCGTTGATTGTTGTTTACATTTATGCTTCATTGTTTTCATCAAATTTTGCTTTTTGAAAACTTGATCTATTAGAGGAAGCAGGAAGATGAACGATTTGGATCATTGATATTATATTCAGAGTTTTACGGTTAGTGAAAATATTGCTTGATGTTTATAAAGTTTCTACAAACTATATGACATCGACTCATATTTCAGTTAACCGTAAATATCGAAACGTGATATCAAAGATCTGAACCGTTCCTCTTCTTACATCCGCCATATGATGATGTTTTCAAAAAAAGAAAATTTAAAAAATGAAATTCAGTAAGAAGAATAAAGTGTAAATGACAATTGACGATTAAATATAAATTTAAGGTTCATGAATTATAATGTTGGATTTCGAAGCTGACCCCTTCATGAAAGTTGTAAAGTTTATCACTATGAATGATTGTATATTTTTTTTAATATTTTTTACACTTCTACAATAATTATTATTTATTTTATTAATTTTTCCCTCAAATAAAAAAATATTATTCATGAAGGTTTGGAGGATTTTAAAAATTTAAACGATAATGTAAGTGTAACCATTATCAACTCGTAGAGGAATAATGATGAATTACGAGTGTTAATATATTCTTTCACATTTTTCATACTTGTATGTATGTCTTTTTAGTTCTTGCCTATACAAATACTATATTAGTTTATTTTAATTTTGAACATCAACATGTTAAGTAAAATTTATTCTAGTAATGATAATAAGGAACTCTCATAATAAAAATAAACAATGACTAAATTTTTTTTTTTAAAAACTTATATAGAATAATAATATAAAACTATATATTTAATATAGAATATATTGTATATATTAATATGGTTATTGTATTTTATAATAAATCTTTTATTAATTAAATTATAAAATTCTCAAAATAATTTTTTTCTTAACGGGTTACCCATGTGTTACCTGCGTGTATACCCATTAAGAACGAGTTCTTAATGAGTCACCTGATAATGATCCGATAAGTTATCGTGTTGACCCGAAACCCGTTATTTTTGTGTTGTGTAAAAACTGCTGGGTCTACTTTGCCCTCCCACTTCCCGTGCCCTTTTGTTTTGTGTGGTCACGGTTAAGCCACGTTAGCATTTTATATTATTTTTTTATAGAAATAATAAGACAAAAAGAAATAGTAATATAAATTATTTACATGGTTTAACCATGATCACATAAACAGGAGGGTACGGGAAGTGGCAGGACAGAGAATCTGCCTCCTCTTAAAGCAGGACGTTGCAGATATATTTGCGCATCCAAAGGATCTTGCAAATTCAACGCGGTATTTCCCCCACAAACTGTTACTTGTTTGTGTTTTTATTTATTTTTATTTTTTTCCGACGTTATAGTTATACTAGAAAGAAAAACCATCATAAAACTAGTTTCGTAGCATTAATTTTTCCAGCACCATAGGATTTTTAAAGTTCATTCAGGACCTTGCGGAGATATTCTAAAAATTCAATATACAGTAATTAATTGTGTTAATGAATACATAGTCAGAATGTTCGCTCGTCGAGATCCATTTCACTTTAGCATATCTGATGAAGACCATTCTACCTCCGCATATCCAATTCCCACAAACCAGTACTTAATTCGTTTTTGTATGTACAATACCTCTTAACTTGTTACACATTTCAATAGGTTTGGAGGAAAAACGTGAAGAAATAGACTTTCACCCCCTGCTTTTTTTACCTCATCCCTAATAAAATTTTCACCTCACCATAATCTGTTCATTGAAGTCTCCAAGATATTAAGTTTCACGTACGCTATAAGTTTCACGTACCCTATGTGCACGTTCCCAACTTAATGCAAGTCATGACCTTATCACGATTAGATTATATAGGGCAACTTAATGCAACTATGCAAGTCATGGCCTTATCATGATTAGATTATATAGGGCTATATTCTCGTGATATTCTAAATTATTTATAATGTTGCGAAGGTGTCTAGCCAATTGATATCGAAGACTTTTGGTACTTATTTACAATCTATACTTTTACTAATTATTTATTATCTGTATTGATCCACGTTCTTAATTAAATATTAAGGGTTACATGTTTTCCTCATACATACTTTCTCTATATAAACGCCACGCGAGGAAGGCCAAAACCATTCCAGTTCACCAAAAGCCCTAATTAGCAATGGCAATGAGGTTACAGTCACTGCTGTTGGGTGTGCTACTACTAATTGGCTTTGCAGCGGCAGATGGTAAAACTACTGCTGTTATACCTAGTCGTTATAGCAGTGCTTCCCTGAACAGAAGCAGTTTTCCATCAGGCTTTGTATTTGGTTCAGCTTCAGCATCTTACCAAGTTTGTGTTTCTGCACTTAATAAGTTGTTAGGGTTTTTATTTAATGTCAGACCTATTAGCATACATGCAGGAAAATACTAACATGCTCATTTTGTACTCTTATATGTGTAAATTAATTTCAGTATGAAGGTGCATGGAATGAAGGTGGTAAAGGACCAAGCATATATATGGGATAACTTCACCCACCAGTATCCAGGTACCTACACCGGTGCCAGATTGAATTGAACCTTGATTAATACAGATTTATTCTTAAGGTTTACAAGGGTTAGACATTGATGGGGGACGAGGCCTAAACCATGAGGTTTATGACGATAATGAAAAATTTATATGGTTAATTACAGAAAAAATCAGTGATGGAAGCAATGGGGACGTGGCTGATGATCAATACCACCGCTATAAGGTTCAAAAATTTCATTAACTTTGTTCTCCAGTCCTTCTGAATTATTCAATAGTATAAGGAGAATTAAAGAATTTACGGCCTTAAGAAAATTAAGGAGGTTGAAGATGAGGCATTTCTTATAATACATATTGTGTTATTCTACATAGGAAGATGTAAAGATTATGAAGGATATGGGATTGGATGCTTATCGGTTCTCTATCTCATGGTCCAGATTGTTACCAAGTAAGTTGATCATCCGCATTTGCATTAATAAGTTGGGACGAAGTAGTGTGTCCATGCATGATGTTTGCTCTGAGTAATATAACCAATAATATCTGTAGTTTAACCTATTTTGTTCCCCTTTCGAATGTATTTGCTTTATGTTCTTGTTTAATTTTAATTATATAATTAGATGGAAAGCTAAGTGGGGGTGTGAACAAGGAAGGAGTACAATACTACAACAATCTCATCAATGAACTCCTAAACAAAGGTGATGCAACTGCTTAATCTCATATATCATCCCACCTTACAAATATACACACACACACATATACATATATACATATTAAGAGTTACATGTTATATAATCGAGCGTGTTGCTTTTATTTATCATGCACAGGTGTAACGCCATATGCGACAATCTTTCATTGGGATCTTCCTCAAGCTTTAGAAGAAGAATACGGTGGTTTCTTAAATCGTCAAATTGTGTAAGTAGTAGACCTTGATTCTCTAATTAACAATAATTCTTTATCTTCTTGATGATTGTTCGTTTAGATATTCAAATGTATATTGCTATAATGCATAAACCTTCAAAATCAGCATGCAACTGATTTTAATTTTCCATGTTGCATCAATCATTTTCGAGACTATGCAGAACTTTGCTTTAAGTTATTTGGCGATCGGGTAAAGCACTGGATCACACAAAATGAGCCATATACTTTTATTGTTTATGGCTATGCATCAGGAGGATTAGCACCCTGGCGATGTTCTGCTTGGCAGAACTTAAACTGCACCGGCGGTGATTCGGCTACCGAACCCTATAGCACACCACTTCCTCCTCGCTCATGCACATGCTGTTAAAGTGTACAAGACTAAATATCAGGTCATATTAATACTCAATGTTGTAATATTAAATTAATGAGATAGGGTTAATTTGCCTTTTCATACCGTAACTAATCAAGTTTAGGTGGTGATGTGTAGGCATCTCAAAAAGGCGTGATAGGAATGACATTAGCGACACATTGGTTTGTGCCAGTTTCTAAAGCATCGCGTCATCGGAATGCTGCAAATTGATCTTTGGATTTTATGTCTGGATGGCAAATTTATTAATTCCAAACTTATATATCAACCCAATTAACTGTTTATTTATATGATAATAATACCAAATTTATTGATGAAATTTCATTGATTATGTAGGTTTATGGAGCCAATGACAAGAGGCCAATATCCAAACAGTATGCAAGTTCTTGTTAAAGAAAGATTACCTAAATTTACAGAAGAAGAATCCAAGTTCATAAAAGGGTCATTTGATTTTGTTGGAATGAATTATTATACTACTCACTATTCAAGAGATCAACCTCATAATAATTCTGCAAATGCAAGCTACTTGACCGATACTCGCGTTTTTGAATCAAGTGAGTACAAAATGAGAAACCAATTATTTAATTTGAGTAATTTAAGTTCATCAAAATATTTAAAATCTCATATTCCTATATATTGTGGCAGCCGAGCTTAATGGAGTCCCCCTTGGTCCTCCGGTACGCATCGAACAATTAGCTAAACTATTTGCATTCAAAGAGTAATTGTTTTTCATTTAGTTAACTTACCTTCATATATTGGGGTTGCAGGCTGCTTCAAGCTGGCTAGTTGTTTATCCAAAAGGCATTCGAGAGCTTTTACTCTACACAAAGCACAAATATAATGATCCGCTTATTTTCATTACCGAGAACTGTAATTATTTTTAAGCCTTAATTAACTAAATAATTAATGCTTCACATGTATATTGTGTAAAATGCAGTTGACATCTATAAGCGATCTACATATAAAACTAGATGGGAACTCACGAACATTTGGCAATCGGTTGAATCGATAGGAATGAAATGATGAATCTATTTCTTCGCCTCTTTGTCAATAAAAAACATTAAATAACAAATTAATTATATTGCAGGCATTGATGAGTTAAATGATCCTACATTGTCACTTCTGCAATCCTTCAATGATACCCACATAATTGATTACCACTACCATCACCTCGACTATCTTCGAAAAGCAATCAAGTAAGTTCTTTTCAAAAGTTAAATAAGGTTTAACTTATATCTTTTACTTATCACTACACTAGACATAATAACATTTGAAATTTGCCTTTTTTGTGCGGTGATGGTGTAAATGTGAAGGGATACTTTTCATGGTCATTGTTGGACAATTTTGAATGGGATTCTGGATACACCGTACGATTTGGTTTCATCTATATATATTACAATGATGGACTTAAGAGGCACCCAAAACTCTTAGCAAGCTGGTTCAAATAAATATGCCAAGCATATCATTTCTCTATTTTCATTATTGTATTCCTTTATGAATGCTCTCCCTTTTTCGTAAAATAAATATGCCAATTATATATGGATGTTTTTTTGTGTATGGACAAAATTAAAAAATGGTCCCTATAACATATAGGATGTGGGAATATGATTTTCTGGGCCTATAACATGTGGCATCTCGGGTGGCAAGAGGGACCGGAATACTCGTAACCCATGAAGCATAGTCCTTAGTCTGACATACTACACATTGAAGATGTTACTTGTCTCATAAGTAAGAAAACCCTAATTCAAGTCAAATTAGGATATCTTAGAAATAGGTATCATAAGAAGATTTGATATCTTATCCTAGATTCCCGATTTGATAGGCTTACTCTCCCTACCAAGACTATGAAGATGGACTCTGAAGAACTGTTCACCTTCTCTACAACTATCATATGCATATTCTCTCTACGCCTAACAGAGACTCATCTTGCATACACGCCGCCGTTTACACATAGACGCGTTCATTAGAAACTTATCTTCTTAACGCCTCACCATAGGTTATTCGTCAAGAATAGTTCATGATGTAGCTCACATCGCACCATTCTTTCTTAGAGTTACACCGGTGAGGTAATGCATTTGTATTGATTAACCTTTCAAACCATAAATCTGCATTTGCATACAACACACATAGCTTTACACCTAAATTCCACGATCACATGAATTAAGGACATTCTTGATGAAATCAAGCATGTTAGAACCCATCACAACATTTACGCATTGACTATTCAAAACATAGAAGAACATGATATTTTGAAGAAAAAGGAGAACAATTTAGGAGGTTAGGCCACTCTAACCGACCCGGCCAAATGGTCATAGGGCTAAAAATAGCTTTGAATGACACGAAAACTATTTCTAATCGAGGGCTAGGCTAAAGGGCTTGTGGGCCCCATTGGGTCAAAAAGGTAAAATCAGGCCAGCAGGTTGGCCATTTCTAGCCAGCCAGCCAGCCCGCCCTGCAGCCTAACCCACTCGACTGCCAACGGCTACCTGACGTCAGGTTAATGTTGGAATTTGAAAATTTTTTTGGACGAATTTAAAAAAAAAAGCTATTTTTTTCCTATAAATACCTAAGTCATTCCTACACCATTTTTCACATCCTTTTTCACCATTCCATACTATCTTACCTCTTGCAATAATCTTTCTTTTAATTTTTTCAATAATTTTCAAAAGGCCACATCTGCAATGAAAGAAAAGGCTTGGACCCAAAAAGAAGATGAAGCTCTTTGCAGGGCTTATAGATGGGTCTTGGAAGATAGTGTCAATGATTGTTCTCAAACAAGTGAATGTGTTTGGACTCGTACGTCCAAAAAGTACTATGAGTTCTACGAAGGCACCACTCCACTGAAACCACGAGAGTTGTTCTTCAAGATGAAAAAAACATCTTCAACCAAGTTTGAATAAATGACATCAAGCCGTGGTAAGCGACGAAAGGAGAAATGAAAGCAGAGCCAATTACTACAACCAATAAGTGTTTTCACAAGTTATTTTAAATATTTAATTATATTACATTTAATTTCTTAAATTAATTTCCTTTAATTTTCGTAACTATATTTTCTAGGTACGTCAAGCAGAGGAATTGTATATGGAGGACATGAAAAAACCCTTTACTCATTATGGTTATTGGGAAATTTGTAAAGGGTGGGTGTTATTTCAAGATCTACCTCAAGAAAGATTTGATCCTATCTAAAAATTGCACAACCAATTACATCTCGACACATGACACTCAAAATCCTATCCGAAAAATTACTAAGATTACATAAAGATAAGAAATCAGGAGAGTTACTCACTTTAACGACACGTGTCACTCGAAATCCTATTTGAAAAATTATTGAGATTATAAAAACAAAAAATTTGGAGGCTTATTCATTTGGCGACAAGTGACACTCAAAATATGTTCGAAAACCTTATTTTAATATGGTAGTTTAATTTAATTAACCATATTAATTAAATTAAAATAATAAATTATGTTTGGCCCGTTTGGCCTTCTCGGTTGGAGATCAGTTTTTTGTCAAATGGCTATGTTTAGCTTATGACCTTTTGCCCCTCTCGGTTGGAGATGGTATAAAATATGGTCTGACATTGTTTATGAAAATATAATTTCTTGTAGAGGGCTAAACATAGCCCTTTGACCATCATTCAGTTGGAGATAGTCTTAGAACTATAGAAAGGAAAAGCTAATGTCTGAAACAGAAGCAGAAAGTGGAAAATGACATGACGCGAGCTCAATAGCATTAGCAAACTCAAATGTCTTAATGCTTCATCAACAATCAAGCTAAAATTGCGCAAAACACATTGAATTAATGCAGAATCTGGAAATAAAGAAAAAAGAAAAAATCCATAAATAAATCCAACTGAGCCATGAAATTTAAATTTACGTACCACAGCTAAGAAATCAAAATATGTAAAATCGTATATATGGGCAATGTTCGTTTTCTTCTAAAAGTTGGAACCCTTAGCTTTTGGTCATCTGGAGATCACCAGAAAGCTCTAAACTCGAATCTTACTTTTCAATCAGACCGAAATGCGAACTGCACGACCTTCTCGTCATTCAGATTCATCCCGGTCATTGCCTCGCCCAATCCGCAGCTGATCTCCGCCAGCACATCCGGGTCACTATAATAGGTTGAAGCCTGCACAATAGCCTAGGCTCTCCGGGCAGGGTCACTGCTATTGAACATGCCCGACCTGACGAAAACCCCATTGCACCTCTACTGCATCATCAGCTTCGCGTCTGCGGGAGTTGGCACGCCACCAATGGCAAAATGCACCACCGGCAGCCTCTCGAGCTGCTTCGTCTACATCATGAGATCGTACGGCACCGAGATCTTCTTCGCGTACGCGAACACCTTGTTGTCGTCCATGTTCCTCAAGGCCCTGATGTCCCCCATCACGTGACGCACGTGTCGAACGGCCTTTACGATGTTTCTGGTGCCGGCTCCCCCTTCGTCCGGATCATCATGGCGCCCTCGCAGATTTTGCGGAGCGCCTCGCCGAGATTCTGACATACTCAGACGAATGGGACTGGAAAATTATGCTTGTTGATGTGGTGCTCCTCGTCGAAAATTATGCTTGGGCCTCAACAAAATGGCCAATGCGAGCTTTGGCCATGACGGGGATAGTGACAGAGCGCTTGATCTCCTTGATGAGCTGGGGGTCGGACATTCTGGCGACACCACCCTGGGATCAGATATTGGCAGGAACGCGCTCCAGGGCCATGACGGCGTAGGCACCATCCTCTTAGGCGATGCGGGCCTGGGCAGGGTTGACAACGTCTATGATGACGCCACCGCGGAGCATTTGGGCTAGGCCGACTTTGATGGCGAATGGGGAAGACTTGGTGGTGGTTTCGTATATGGTGCCTGTTATATCCCGGCCCAGGCCCCCACTGCATCCCGGGCTCGACTCTACCATAGCACAATATTGTCTGCTTTGGGCCCCGACCACGCCCTCACGGTTTTGTTTCTAGGAACTCACGAGCAACTTCCCAGTGGGTCACCCATCATGGGATTGCTCTCATGCGAACTCGTTTAACTTCGGAGTTCCAATGGAACACGAAGCCAATGAGCTCCCAAAAGGCCTTGCGATAGGTAGAGATGGGAATATACATATAAGGCTTACAGGATCCACTTCCCTAGGCGATGTGTAATGTTACAGTGCCTTTGCCGTAGACGGTGACGACGCCGCTTTTATCAGCCATTCTCTGGGGGATTGGTGGAATGTGAGATTTCGCGAGAAAGGAGGAGGAAGGTGGTGCATAGTGGAAAGTGAGTGGGGAAGAAGATGATGATATGGAAATGGTATAAAATAAATAATGGTATGGAACAGGGATACACACACACATTCTGCTACTCAAATTTCCCGTATCTATTTTTGGCAACTTCTATTTTTCCTAAAAGAGTAATGTTATTCATATCATGTTTTTGTACCACATTTTTATACCACCTTAGTTGGCGTGTGATGTGGATAGCCACCTATGGTGGTATGAAAATGTAGTACAAAAACATGGTATGAATATCATTACTCTTCCTAAAATGGAGTTTTTAGTATACGGTTGATTCATTAAATTACGTTTTTTTATTTATCTTTTTTACGTTTAAATCACGAAATTTTCACACTAGTTTCGGTGATACACGTATTCTACATGTATTTTAAATATATTACTGGTAAAGTAAAAATAAAATAAGGACTTGTTACATTTCAAACTCTATGTTCGGGATGATTTTTAAAATAGGCTATGAGTTTCTAATTTTCTCAAGAGTTTTAAAATAGTATCAATCTATATAGTGTTCTACCATTGTGACACCCAATATCAATGGACAAAAACAAACATTTTTTAGGCCGAGTAAACGGGTTATGTTTTTGTCGTTCGTATAATACTAATTATCTTAACAAATAATATCGTGTCAAATCCATTATCTTAAAAAATTCTTATCAAGTGACCTAATAATAACTCGAATATCACATAGGTAATTCTCCGGATAATGACCACCTTGGCGGCTATTCGGAGAGTAGACTACCAGGATCTAGCAGCAGTGGACTCACGCAATCGACATTGATCCAAACATCATAAAGTCAGGAAAAAGAAAGAAAAAGCTAAAAATAATACCCTTTTCATGGGAAGAGAATAATTATACTATTTTAATTACAAAAATGAAAACTCAAAGAATTAGGATTATTACACTACGACAGCATATATCCTAGTTTCATCGTCTCCGTCCCTTCGGATTCATGTCCTCCACGGCGTCCATCGTTTCTTGTTTTTTCCGCTTCCATCTCTTGATGAGATTACTATCAGCCGACCGGAGAGTGCACGGCGGGCTAGGAGAAGGGTACGCGGTAGACCTTTTAAGCCATTCTCTCTGTTTCGGGTCAGCAAGACAAAGCAGGGATTCTGCACATACTTCCATAGCAGAAGCTGGAATGTCTAGCTCGAAGTCCAGCAGCTTAGAGTACTCCACGATGAGGTGAAACATGTAATCATAGACCCGATCCATGCTTAGGCTTTCCATGAAATCCTGCCCTCTTTGTCCCATTGCCTTAGCCTGTTCAGCCATTGGAGTATATTTTAGCCTCGATTATGTTGTTTTTTTTTCAAAAGAAGATATAAACTTGAAGGGAAAGCCGGGGTAAAACTGAATTGTACATTACTGATGCAAAATGTAACAACAGGAACGAGAACATGATATAGAATACTACTACCAGTTGAAAGAAGAAGGGATTTTATTCTACACAAAGGGGGAGGGGGTGGGTTTAGCCTTACAATGGGCTAGTAATAATGTGGTTCAAATTTGCATTTGGCGAGAATCGAACCTGAATCGAACCTAAAACCTCACACTTACAAGTGAAGAGGAATACCACTAGATCGTAGTACTAAGTAGCAAGTATTTACAAATTAGAAGAAGGGATTTTATTCATGATGACCTAGCTTTGTTTTTACTTTGATTTATGAATGAAAAATATTATTATTTAGTTTTTGTAAGTTTATCATTTTTTTTGGACGTTTTACATTGGGTGGTAACCACCCAATGTGAGAATCCTAGATCCGCCACTGTTCCCTAGTATGGCATATGTTCTCTCATTTTCTCCAAACAATTTTTCTCAATATCCCAACCTACATGCTTGTCTCTCCTCCTTAATGATCTTTTTTTTTTAAATTTTTTTTATTATTTTTTTGCAGCTTGTTTCACACGTTATTACTTTTTAAGTTTTGTTTTAGATGGGTTAGGTTTAATGTCCCCCTCCTACATTCCTTGTATCTTTCTTGTTTCTGTTTCTAGAGGGATATGGTTAATGTTCCCCTTTTTTCATCTATTTTTTTTTCCTTGTATCATGAGAGGTAAAGTTTATGTCCCTTTTAACTAGATGACTTTCTTTCGTTACCAATAAAATTCTCTTGTATCGCCGACGTTTCTTAAAAAAAAACATAGTTTTATTCAAAATCGATGTGTGAATTCGTGTATATAAAACCTTTGCCCCAAGAAAGTATAGAACCAGAACTGAAACTTTACGCTTTACACTCTTGTATTCTAAGTACTCTCTTAGAAGTCTAGAACCAGAACTGTGGAACCTTTTTGTTCTCGTTGCCTGCTATCATAACTACAATATAACTAATTTCTTTGAAAATTTTTCTGTAGCGATGGATTAGGTGCGAACCTTCCAAACTAGCATAGGGATACATCTCTATTTCAATCCACTTTTTGACAGTTTCTACAATATAACTAATTGTTTTGACAATTTTGTTGTAGCGATGGATTAGGCGCGAACCCTCCAAACTAGCATAGGGATACATCTCCATTTAAGGGTAAAGTGAATAGTACCATGATTGACTTTTTAGTGTAAAAATGTGGTTTTTCGTTAAAGTGAGCAGTACCGGGAACTTTTCGTTAAAGTTCCCTTAAAATAATTCCCACTATTTCTAAAACCACGACAAACTAACTCATACTGTGACAACTTGTTCCTAATTTTCCGTTTTTATTAATTTTAAAAGCGTGGATTGACGAAAATGCAATAAAGGTAAGGACTTTGACTTCTGTTGACCATCGTGTAGAGAAGCGTATGACTTATTCTTTTGACGTATTTGCGTAGTACTCGATGGTATGAACGCATAGGCAAAGACCGTTTGCGAGTCCGGATTATAACGGTATAGTTACAGATGTTTGAAATTGGTTACTTACATTTTAGATTATAAATTATTTGAACTCGCACCATGTGGGAATGGTAACCAATCAGAAGTAAGGGAAGGAAATAAGGGACCACTAAGTTAAAAGAAAGAGATGACCAATCAGAAAATGAGAAGAAAGGGAAGGAAGGTGGTACGGGGGAGGAAGTCCCCATTTGATGGGAAGCGGAAGAACTAGAGAAGGAGGAGGTGAGTGGACCAATGGGAGGAAGAGAAGGGAAGAAAGGAGAGAGGAGTGCGAGGCACGGGATTAGGAGCAGTGTCTGGAAAAAAAATTGAAATAAGGACAGTTGAGAAATGTATCAAAACTGTCTTGAGCAACAAAAAATAAATAAACAATTTGACCGCAATTAAATTACAGGACCATTAAATCTTTTCACACACAAAAATAGCAATATTCTATGAACTAGAAAAACATACAAAAATAGCTATATTTTATGAATTAAAAAAACAAAAATCTTCTAATGCTCACATTAAAAATCAAGTTTTCTACCTACCCATAGTGAAACAAAGGACAATTGGTTTTGTTTATTAGTTTGGCACGTGTGGTAGTTGGAATAATGAAAGTGGGATGGTGGACGACAGTGGAAAATGGAAGTGGGGATGGTGGACGTCATTTCATCACCTTCATATTTAATAAGGTAACAGGCTTTCCATTAGGGGGCAAGTTTGAAAAAAAAATAAAAAATTATTGTGTTGAGCTTTTAGTTCGGTCACCAGCTTTTATGTTTGGAGGGCTGGTACATGAATAGTTTGTCATTAAGATTAAATTTTATGTTTTTATGGTTAAATAATAGTTTATGGTAGTATTTGGTTAAATTAAAGTTAGGTTCAAGTTCTTTTCATTAAAGCCTCTTTTTTTTTTCCTTGTATTATGAGAGGTAAAGTTTATGTCCCTTTTAACTAGATGTAACTTTCTTTCGTTACTAATAAAATTCTCTTGCATCGCAGACGTTTGTTAAAAATAAAAAAATAAAAAAAGTTTTATTCAAGATGGATGTGTGAATTCGTGTATATAAAACCTTTCCCCAAGAAAGTATAGAACTAGAAGTAAAACTTTACACTTTACACTCTCATATTCTAATTACTCTCTTAGAAGTCTAGAACCAAAATTGTGGAACCTTTTTGTTCCCGTTGCCTGCTATCATAACTACAATATAACTAATTTTTTTCGACAATTTTGTTGTAGCGATGCATTAGGTGCAAACCCTCCAAACTAGCATAGGGATGCATCTCTATTTCAATCCACTTTTTGACAGTTTCTACAATATAACTAATTTTTTTTGACAATTTTGCTATAGCGATGGATTAGGTGCGGACCCTCCAAACTAGCATAGGGATACATCTCAATTTCAATCCACTTTTTGACAATTTTGGTGTAGTGGTCAGCCCTCTAGAACACTTTTGTAGTCTTTTATTATGTTACTGAGACCAGCTGAATTTCCTTAACAAATTGTCAAATTCCAAGCAGGAAGTAAAGATATCTAACTCTAAAATAATTACAAAGTATGGAACAACATTAATATTAACAAACCAGTATATCCAGTAATTCCCACAAACAAGTACTTACTTCGTTTTTGTATGTACAATACCTCTTAACTTGTTACACATTTCAATAGGTTTGGAGGAAAAACGTGAAGAAATAGAATTTCACCCCTGCTTTTTTTACCCCATCCCTAATAAAAGTTTCACCTCACCATAATCTGTTCATTGAAATCTCCAAGATATTAAGTTTCATGTACGCTATGTGCACGTTCCCAACTTAATGCAAGTCATGACCTTATCACGATTAGATTATATAGGGCAACTTAGTGCAACTATTCAAGTCATGACCTTATCAAGATTAGATTATATAGGGCTATATTCTCGTGACATTCTAAATTATTTATAGTGTTGTGAAGGTGTCTAGCCAATTGATATCGAAGACTTTTGGTACTTATTTATAATCTATACTTTTACTAATTATTTATTATCTGTATTGATCCACGTTCTTAATTAAATATTAACGGTTACATGTTTTCCTCATACATACTTTCTCTATATAAACGCCACGCGAGGAAGGCCAAAACCATTCCAGTTCACCAAAAGCCCTAATTAGCAATTGCCATCCATCTTGAATAAAACTTTTTTTTATTTTTTTATTTTTAACAAACGTCTGCGATACAAGAGAATTTTATTGGTAACGAAAGAAATTTACATCTAGTTAAAAGGGACATAAACTTTACCTCTCATAATACAAGGAAAAAAAAGAGAGGCTTTAATGAAAAGAACTTGGCTGATGATCAATACCACCACTATAAGGTTCAAAAATTTCATTAACTTTGTTCTCCAGTCCTTCTGAATTATTCAATAGTATAAGGAGAATTAAAGAATTTACGGCCTTAAGAAAATTAAGGACGTTGAAGATGAGGCATTTTCTTATAATACATATTGTGTTATTCTATATAGGAAGATGTAAAGATTATGAATGATATGAGATTGGATGCTTATAGGTTCTCTATCTCATGGTCAAGATTGTTACCAAGTAAGTTGCTCATCCGCATTCGCATTAATTAGTTGGGACGAAGTAGTGTGCAGGCCTGGCCCAGGCCCAGTGCCACAGGGGCAACTGTCCAGGGCCCAAAACTAAAGGGGGCACCAAAAAAATAACCCAAATAACTAGGTATTAAAAAAAAAAAGGTCCAAAGCCCAAATAGGGGCTGGAGGGCAAGAGCCCAAGAAAAGTGAAAAAAAGGCCCAGGTTTAATTTTATATATATAAAAAAAAAATTACAAAACGACATTTAAAGGGACCACTCGGTCCCCACAAACCCTATATTCCCATATCCCTACTCCCCTTTCCCGATATCCTCCCCTCCCCCCTCCCCCCAACCCCCCCACCCCCCTGGTTCCCCACTTCCCTCCCTGCCGTCTGAGTCCCTTTTCAATTGCAATCTCCTGCAGGACTGGAGGTCCTTGTCCCTTCTCCTCAGTAGCGCCAAGCCCATTCACCATTCATTGGTTGCTGCAAGTGCAAGTGCCAAGAGCATTCACTCACCACCAACCCTTTTGAGTTTTGAGGTAAACTAATTTTTAAAATTTGAATTATCAATTCATAATTTAATATAAAATTTTGCAAGTGACATAGAATTATATGATAATTGATGTATAGAATTGTTGTTGTTGATGAATTGAATTACTGATTTCATTTCAAACCCAATTTTTAGGTTCAATTTTTATAATATGTTAGACTATGTGTTAGTATTTTTATAATATATAATATGTGTTGGAATGATAATTTTGATAGGAAATTTTTATTATATCATGTTTAGGTAATTTTTGCAAACAAATTATGGAAGCCATGTCTTTTAGGAAACAACTCTCTGGTAATATGAAAAGGAAAAAAAAGGCAAAGGATAACGAAATTGCCGAAAGTTTAAGAGGATCTCTTCATAAAGTTTTCTCTACAAAGAATGAGTCAGTTGAAAATTTGAGAGAAAATAATGTTGGTGAAGAATCACAAAATGTTGTTGCGGAGTCTCATGATCATGAAAATAGTAGTGATTTAGAAGAAAATGTTGCTGATGCGTCTGAAGACCATGAAAATGTGGTGATGTGAATTTAAATGTTGATGATGATCATATTGGTGTAGAGGAAAATATTGAATCTCCTGAACCTATTTTCCATTTAAACATTTATGATCCAAGAGTTTGGGATGGTCTTAATGCAGAAATGAGAGACTTGTAGAAAAGAGACCAATTTGAGAAACTAATATCATTTATCCTAAGGACAAACTCTCTAGAAAATTTTCCTCACACTACTATGATCGAAAATTACCAACATGTGAAATTTATGATAGGAAATTCCCCCCCCTTGGTTGTATATTTTCTCAAATAATATAATTTGGGCGTGAGGGCCTAGCCCCCTAGCTTCGACTGGGTTCCAGCCCTCGTTAAATATTTTTTTTTTCAAACATATATTTTAGTATTAAAAAAGGGCACATTTTGAGCTTTCGTACTGGGCATCCAAAAACTCAGGACCGGCCCTGGTAGTGTGTCCATTCATGATGTTTGCTCTAAGTAATATAACCAATAATATTTGTAGTTTAACCTATTTTGTTCCCCTTTCGAATGTATTTGCTTATGTTCTTGTTTAATTTTAATTATATAATTAGATGGAAAGCTAAGTGGGGGTGTGAACAAGGAAGGAGTACAATACTACAACAATCTCATCAATGAACTCCTAAACAAAGGTGATGCAACTGCTTAATCTCATATATCATCCCACCTTACAAATACACACACACACACATATACATATATGCATATTAAGAGTTACATGTTATATAATCGAGCGTGTTGCTTTTATTGATAATGCACAGGTGTAACGCCATATGCGACAATCTTTCATTGGGATCTTCCTCAAGCTTTAGAAGAAGAATATGGTGGTTTCTTAAACCGTCAAATTGTGTAAGTAGTAGACTTTGATTCTCTAATTAATAATAATTCTTTATCTTCTTGACGATTGATCGTTTAGATATTCAAATGTATATTGCTATAATGCGTAAACCTTCAAAATCAGCATGCAACTGATTTTTAATTTTCCATGTTGCAGCAATCATTTTCGAGACTATGTAGAACTTTGCTTTCAAGTTATTTGGTGATCGGGTAAAGCATTGGATCACACTAAATGAGCCATATACTTTTATTACTTTTGGCTATGCATCAGGAGAATTAGCACCCGGGCGATGTTCTGCTTGGCAGAACTTAAACTGCAACGGCGGTGATTCGGCTACCGAACCCTATATGGTAGCACACCACTTCCTCCTCGCTCATGCAGATGCTGTTAAAGTGTACAAGACTAAATATCAGGTCATATTAATACTCAATGTTGTAATATTAAATTAATGAGATAGGGTTAATTTACCTTTTTTCATACCGTAACTAATCAAGTTTGGGTGGTGATGTGCAGGCATCTCAAGAAGGCGTGATAGGAATAACATTAGCGACAAATTGGTTTGTGCCAGTTTCTAACGCAACACGTCATTGGAATGCTGCAAATCGATCATTGGATTTTATGTTTGGATGGCAAGTTTATTAATTCCAAACTTATATATCAACCCAATTAACTGTTCATTTATATGATAATAATACAAAATTTATTGATGAAATTTCAATGATTATGTAGGTTTATGGAGCCATTGACAAGCGGCCAATATCCGCACAGTATGCAAGTTCTTGTTAAAGAAAGATTACCTAAATTTACAGAAGAAGAATCCAAGTTAATAAAAGGGCCATTTGATTTTGTTAGAATGAATTATTATACTACTCACTATTCAAGTGATCGACCTCATAATAATTCTGCAAATGCAAGCTTCTTGACCGATGCTCGCGTTTTTGAATCAAGTGAGTACAAAATGAGAAACCAATTATTTAATTTGAGTAATTTAAGTTCATCAAAATATTTAAAATCTCATATTCCTAAATGTTGTGGCAGCCGAGCTTAATGGAGTCCCCCTTGGTCCTCCGGTACGTATCGAACAATTAGCTAAACTATTTGCATTCAAAGAGTAAATGTTTTTCATTTAGTTAACTTACCTTCATAAATTGGGGTTGCAGGCTGCTTCAAGCTGGCTAGTTGTTTATCCAAAAGGCATCCAAGAGATTTTACTCTACACAAAGCACAAATATAATGATCCGCTCATTTACATTACTGAGAACGGTAATTATTTTTAAGCCTTAATTAACTAAATAATTAATGCTTCACATGTATATGGTGTAAAATGCAGTTGACATCTATAAGTGATCTACATATAAAACTAGATGGGAACTCCCAAACATTTAGCAATCTGTTGAATCGATAGGAATGAAATGATGAATCTATAATTCTTCGCCTCTTCGTCAATAAAAAACATCGAATAAAAAATTAATTATATTGTAGGCATTGATGAGTTCGATGATCCCAAATTGTCACTTCCGCAATCCCTCAATGATACCCATAGAATTGATTACCACTACCACCACCTCAACTATCTTCGAAAAGCAATCGAGTAAGTTCTTTTGAAAAGTTAAATAAGGTTTAACTTATATCTTTTACTTATCACTACACTAGACATACTTACATTTGAAATTCGCCTTTTTGTGCAGTGATGGTGTAAATGTGAAGGGATACTTTGCATGGTCATTGACGGACAATTTTGAATGGGGTGCTGGATACACCTTACGATTTGGTTTCGTCTATATAGATTACAATGATGGACTTAAGAGGCACCCAAAAGTCTCAGCAAGCTGGTTTAAATATTTCCTTGGATAATGGTGAAGATATCCTGCTGCAGTTGTTGTTCGTGAAATAAATATGCCAATCATATCATTTCCCTATTTTCATAATTGTATTCCTTTAGGAATGTTCTTCCTCTTTCATAAAATAAATATGCCAATTATATATGGATGTTTCTTTGTGTATGGACAAAATAAAAAATGGTCCCTATAACATACAGGATGTGGGAATATGATTTTCTTGTCTCCTAAGTAAGAAAACCCTATAAAAAATGGTCCTTATAACATGTGGCATCTCGGGTGGACAAAATAAAAAATGGTCCCTATAAAAAATGGTCCCTATAAAAAATGGTCCTTATAACATGTGTATGTACAAAATAAAAAATGGTCCCTATAACATGTGTATGGACAAAATAAAAAATGGTCCCTATAAAAAATGGTCCTTATAACATGTGGCATCTCGGGTGGCAAGAGGGACCGGAATACTTGTAACCCATGAGCGTAGTCCTTAGTCTGACATACTACACATTGAAGATGTTACTTGTCTCCTAAGTAAGAAAACCCTAATTCAAGTCAAATTAGGATATCTTAGAAATTAGATAATGCAATCATAATCGTAAGAAGATTGGATATCTTATCCTAGATTCCCGATTTGATAGGCTTACTCTCCCTACCAAGACTATGAACAACTGTTCATCTTCTCTATAACTATCGTACGCATATTTTCTCTATGCCTAACAGAGGCTCATCTTGCATACACGCCACCGTCTACACATAGACGCGTTCATTAGAAACTTATCTTCTTAACGCCTCGCCATAGGCTATTCGTCAAGAATAGTTCATGATGTAGTTCACATCGCACCATTCTTTCTTAGGGTTACACCAGTGAGGTAATGCATTCGTATTGATTAACCTTTCAATAGATGTCAACGGCCATGCCATGTGCTATTAACATGTTATGCATATGAGAGATTCACATCAGAATTACCAGTGGAACAATTACCAAACGGCTGTGAACAATGAGCTTGTGTAAATACTCCTCTTATATAGGCTAAATGAATAATGAGATTGTTGTAAAACCCAAATAAAAGGAGTTTATAAAGGGACCAATTAGGACGATTTGAGAGAGAGGACTCCATTGTTGCCTGTGAATTGATATGATAAAAAAGACAGAGACAATAGAAACGAAAATACCACTCAAACACCCAATGGCATTGGGATATATCCTTTGTAAATGGGTTGAAAGCCTCATCACCTCTTTATGCTGCAATTCAAAAAAGCACGATCAAATCTCGGAATTGAGTAGCAATAGAAGAATCTAGGGGACTAAAAAAGTTCCCAAATAAATTAAAACTGCATAAACAAAAAAAAACAAAAATAATATTTGAATACGTGAGATGATTGAAGAACTAATGGAGGAAGAAATTGAATGGAGTTTTACGCTAGCCAAAGGTTAAGAGGGAGGAGCGGAGTTTGATGCAAATTGGCACGGGCAGTTGTGAAACAGCGGGAACGTGTTGTAGTAGTTGTGAAAGAGTGAGAACTATTATCAAACTACCCTTTGGGATGATGAATTTGGTTTTTTTTACCAGTTTGTCCTTATTTTCTGATTTTTTTTGGGTTTGATTGTGAAGAAAATATAAGGATATTCTTGGTATTTTGGAATGTTTCACCAAACTGAGGCTCTCACTTTATATATACTTTATATATATAGATATAGATTAACGGTTACATGTTTTCCTCATACATACTTTCTCTTTACTAGCCTCTTGCCACACGCATTCGCGTGTGGCAATTGACCTTTTTATATTAGATTATGTCTTTTAATTTTTTTTAAGTTAACTATTTTATATTTTTATTAAAAAATTATTCAGAAAAAAAAAAAGCAAAACCATGAAACTACCCACTAACATGGGAGTTTTTTTTTAATTAAAGTTTTAAATTTAAAATTCATTCAAAATTAAAATGTGGTGAATTACTTTAAATTCTTATGGTTCAATTGTAATTTTTAGAATTTTTGACAGACAATCTTTGGTATTTTGAATGTTTCACCTTTTTATCCTTCTCACTTTATGTCTATATATATATATAAAGTGAGAGCCCCAGTTTGGTGAAACATTCAGTAAACCCAATATTGCCCTTTGCTTCATTCACAATTAAAAACCACAAAAGTTTAGAAAATGAGGACAAAGTCGTAAAAACACCATAATTGGGTAGAAAACAAATAAAATAAAATAAAATCTATAAACATACGTGCTTAACAGTTAACCCTCACAAACTGCTAAGAAGTAGTGGGCAGTTTAAAAACACAAACTAAAAAAAAATAATATATTTACCATATATGTAAAAAAGAAGTATAAAAAAGGTTACAGTAGAAAGAAAATATAAAAATATAAAATATAAAAAATTTAAAAAGTATTGGAAAAGAAAACAGAAATTTGAAAAAAAAGAAGAAAAACAAGTAGACGTGCTTAAGCCTCTCAAACTGCTAAGCAGTAGTGGGCAATTTTCTCTCCCAAAGATTTCCACGATCTGAGTTTGGTGGGAAGGTTCAACACTAACCACCTGCATACCACCAATATTTAGAGATGTGTAATCGGAAGGAGGCTAATTTTAATTTTCAGGAATTCGCTGTGTGGTTTCAGTTCATTCCAAACAAAAAAAGATCGACAAACTCAGTGACAGAAATTAGTAAAAGATTTGAGCTTTCGGAACAAATTTTTCTCCAAAAATCAAAAAATTTCATCGGGTTAGTGATTCATCTTTTCAGTTTTCGTTCTCTTCAACTTTTGTAAATTCGATAAAAGTTATTTGTTCATCCAATTGGGTTATCAGGAAATGTTCAACTCTTTGTTTACAAAGGATATGATTTTGGCTGCAGTTTAGGTTCTTGGATTGATTCCACATTTCAAATCAACTTCTAACCTACTAACCTTGATGGAGGGGAGGGGCAGAGGATGAAGAAAATTCCGGGCAAAGAGCTTTGACTCCCTGATTCACTGCGGCAACAACATACCACCATCCTCCTTTCGTTCCCATGTCACCAGAAGCAACAAGAAGATATAAAACAAAATTGGTGTTTTGAAATTCTGATTAATTTTGCTGAAGTAATGAATAATTTTGATTACTGTTTTTAGTCATTCACATGTTCTTTTTTCGTTGTCTTCCATTTTTCGTAAATCCGATTACAGTTTTTAAAACATCAACTCATGTTACTAACAAACAATTTCATGGCTTTCTATGGTTGTACAGACTCATTGGTTGCTGACCCATTTGTTAGGGCTCAAACAAAAAGAAAGTTGAGAAAGTCTATTCTTGTCGTAGAAGTCCTGTTGGCAGTGAGCTGAAGAAAGGAAAGGTGTGAACACCATAATAGGTGGCCTTTTGCTTTTGGCACCGAGATATTTCCAAAATTTCCCTTAAGCTTTAGCATTGCCACTTGCCGGATGTGTTTGCATTTTATGATACAAATTCCAATGTTATACATGCAAATAGTTATAAGAACATTTATCTGATGTTTTCTACCTCATTCAACAACTTAATTACACTCCCACTGTTTTGGTTGGAAGTTGAGAGTCTTCATTCCATCGACGTCCTTTCCTTCACAATTTATACTGAAAATTACTTGCAAAATGTAATATGAATGGTTTGGTTGACAGTTACATTATTACAATGTGAACATCCAACATCGATTATATTAGCAATAGATAAAGACGCTCAAGATTGTTTAAACTAATAAAACTCTGATTCCTCAATTTGACGAGACAAAACTGAATCAATCATATTCCATGAATGAAATAACAAAAACTTTGAGAAACAACAAAACAAGACTACATTTGTGTTAAGGAGGACCATGGAAACTTGAATGGCATACAAAATTGCAGCAAAAAACATGTGTTGCAAAGTTATCTGGAAATCTATCTGGAATCGATTGACTGGTATCAAATTTTTTAGATATTAGAAAAAAATGTACATCAAGTAACACATGTTATACATGATGAGATATTAGAAAAATATATGTTAAAATAGGACATATCTACCATATCGTCAGCTTATATGGCCAAACTTAAAAAAAAGAGTAATGGTATGAGTAAAAGAGCAGCACGACATCGTTCTCCTGGGAATATTCAGGTCAAAGTCCAATTATTTGCATCTCTCAAATTTGTTAATTTATCCATTTTGTCTGGCTTAACAAACAATCATCTTTTTCATGTGGCCTGCATTTCATCACCATATTCTCCCTAAAAAACAAAACAACATCCTCAACACAGCACCTCATCATAAAAATCTACACCACCCTCTTTTCACCCAATTATAATCCTACACGATTGCACCCCTCTTCAAGATCAACCACAAAACCTCCATCGGTTCATCTCAGAACATCTACAAAACCCAACGGCTCCCCAAACTGAAATTATATTCCTTAGCGCACTTGATCGCATCTCCCGCCACAGCTACCATATCCAAACCAATCGCATTTCCCCGTCCCAACGCGGCGAGATACAATGTTCAGACTTAACTCGGTGCCCCTCCCGACTCTGTCCCAACGGTCAGCCATGGCCGCCATCCACTCCATAGCAGCTCAGAGCTTCCTCTCTCTCCCGAACCCCAAACCCAGAAAACGCATTGCCGCTCACCCAAAACCCATCTTGACCTCCAAACTCCCAAAAAACCCAACTTTCCCCAGAAACAAACAGAAAGGCAGGAGGGTTTTGAACTCGGCGGTCAAGCGAGAAGAGTGCGATGTGATTCCGGTTCAGAGCTCCGACAGTACGGACCAGCAGGAAGGGGTGGTGGCCAGCAGGGTGGAGAGCGAAGCCGGGGATCAGGGGGAGTTGGTGAGTCAGGTGGGCGGGTTCGGAGCGAGTGAGGGGAGGCTTTCGTTTGAAGGGGCTGGTGGGTTTGGGTCTACTGGGGTTGGAAGTGAGAGGGAGAGTGAGGAATTCGAGAGGCCGGTGGAAAAACTACTAACTAATATACCTAGTCGTTATAGCAGTGCTTCCCTGAACAGAAGCAGTGCTTCCCTGAACAGGAGCAGTTTTCCATCAGGCTTTGTATTTGGTTCAGCTTCAGCATCTTACCAAGTTAGTGTTTCTGCACTTAATAAGTTGTTAGGGTTTTCGTTTAATGTCCGCCCTATTAGCATACATGCAGGAAAATACTAAGATGCTCATTTTGTACTCTTATATGTGTAAATTAATTTCAGTATGAAGGTGCATGGAATGAAGGTGGTAAAGGACCAAGCATATGGGATAACTTCACCCACCAGTATCCAGGTACCTACACCGGTGCCAGATTGAATTGAACCTTGATTAATACAGATTTATACTTAACCTTTACAAGGGTTAGACATTGATGGGGGACGAGGCCTAAACCATGAGGTTTATGAAGATAATGAAAATTTTACATGGTTAATTGCAGAAAAAATCAGTGATGGAAGCAATGGGGACGTGGCTAATGATCAATACCACCGCTATAAGGTTCAAAAATTTCATTAACTTTGTTCTCCAGTCCTTCTGAATTATTCAATAGTATAAGGAGAATTAAAGAATTTACGGCCTTAAGAAAATTAAGGAGGTTGAAGATGAGGCATTTTCTTATAACACATATTGTGTTATTCTATATAGGAAGATGTAAAGATTATGAAGGATATGGGATTGGATGCTTATAGGTTCTCTATCTCATGGTCCAGATTGTTACCAAGTAAGTTGATCATCCGCATTCGCGTTAATTAGTTGGGACGAAGTAGTGTGTCCATGCATGATGTTTGCCCTGAGTAATATAACCAATAATATATGTAGTTTAACATATTTTGTTCCCCTTTCGAATGTATTTGCTTATGTTCTTGTTTAATTTTAATTATATAATTAGATGGAAAGCTAAGTGGGGGTGTGAGCAAGGAAGGAGTACAATACTACAACAATCTCATCAATGAACTCCAAAACAAAGGTGATGCAACAGCTTAATCTCATATATCATCCCACCTTACAAATATATATATACAGACACACATATACATATATACATATTAAGAGTTACATGTTATATAATCGAGCGTGTTGTTTTTATTGATCATGCACAGGTATAGCGCCATATGTGACAATCTTTCATTGGGATCTTCCTCAAGCTTTAGAAGAAGAATATGGTGGTTTCTTAAACCGTCAAATTGTGTAAGTGTAGACTTTGATTCTCTAATTAATAATAATTCTTTATCTTCTTGATGATTGATCGTTTACATATTCAAATGTATATTGCTATAATGCATAAACCTTCAAAATCAGCGTGCAACTGATTTTTAATTTTCCATGTTGCAGCAATCATTTTCGAGACTATGCAGAACTTTGCTTTAAGTTATTTGGCGATCGGGTAAAGCATTGGATCACACTAAATGAGCCATATAATTTTATTAATTTTGGCTATGCATCAGGACAATTAGCACCCGGGCGATGTTCTGCTTGGCAGAACTTAAACTGCACCGGCGGTGATTCGGCTACCGAACCCTATATAGTAGCACACCACTTCCTCCTCGCTCATGCACATGCTGTTGAAGTGTACAAGACTAAATATCAGGTCATATTAATACTCAATGTTGTAATATTAAATTGATGAGATAGGGTTAATTTACCTTTTTTCATACCGTAACTAATCAAGTTTAGGTGGTGATGTGCAGGCATCTCAAGAAGGCGTGATAGGAATAACATTAGCGGCAAATTGGTTTGTGCCAATTTCTAACGAAACTCGTCATCAGAATGCTGCAAATCGATCTTTGGATTTTATGTTTGGATGGCAAGTTTATTTGTTCCAAACTTATATATCAACCCAATTAAATGTTCATTTATACGATAATAATACAAAATTTATTGACGAAATTTCAATGATTATATAGGTTTATGGAGCCATTGACAAGCGGCCAATATCCGCACAGTATGCAAGTTCTTGTTAAAGAAAGATTACCTAAATTTACAGAAGAAGAATCCAAGTTAATAAAAGGGTCATTTGATTTTGTTGGAATGAATTATTATACTACTCACTATTCAAGCGATCAACCTGATAATAATTCTGCAAATCCAAGCTTCTTGACCGATGCTTGCGTTTTTGAATCAAGTGAGTACAAAATGAAAAACCAATTATTTAATTTGACTAATTTAAGTTCATCAAAATATTTAAAATCTCATATTCCTAAATGTTGTGGCAGCCGAGCTTAATGGAGTCCCCATTGGTCCTCCGGTACGCATCGAACAATTAGCTAAACTATTTGCATTCAAAGAGTAATTGTTTTTCATTTAGTTAACTTACCTTCATAAATTGGGGTTGCAGGCTGCTTCAAGCTGGCTAGTTATTTATCCAAAAGGCATTCGAGAGATTTTACTTTACGCAAAGCACAAATATAATAATCCGGTCATTTACATTACTGAGAACGGTAATTATTTTTAAACCTTAATTAACTAAATAATTAATGCTTCACATGTATATGGTGTAAAATGCAGTTGACATCTATAAGTGATCTACATATAAAACTAGATGGGAACTCTCAAACATTTAGCAATCTGTTGAATCGATAGGAATGAAATGATGAATCTATAATTCTTCGCCTCTTCTTCAATAAAAAACATTAAATAAAAAATTAATTATATTGCAGGCATGGATGAGTTCGATGATCCCAAATTGTCACTTCCGCAATCCCTCAATGATACCCACAGAATTGATTACCACTACCACCACCTCGACTATCTTCGAAAAGCAATCGAGTAAGTTCTTTTGAAAAGTTAAATAAGGTTTAACTTATATCTTTTACTTATCACTACACTAGACATACTTACATTTGAAATTCGCCTTTTTTGTGCAGTGATGGTGTAAATGTGAAGGGATACTTTGCATGGTCATTGACGGACAATTTTGAATGGGCTGCTGGATACACCTTACGATTTGGTTTCGTCTATATAGATTACAATGATGGACTTAAGAGGCACCCAAAACTCTCAGCAAGCTGGTTCAAATATTTCCTTGGATAATGGTGAAGATATCCTGCTGCAGTTGTTGTTCGTGAAATAAATATGCCAAGCATATCATTTCCCTATTTTCATAATTGTATTCCTTTAGGAATGTTCTTCCTCTTTCGTAAAATAAATATGCCAATTATATATGGATGTTTCTTTGTGTATGGACAAAATAAAAAATGGTCCCTATAACATACAGGATGTGGGAATATGATTTTCTTGTCTCCTAAGTAAGAAAACCCTATAAAAAATGGTCCTTATAACATGTGGCATCTCGGGTGGACAAAATAAAAAATGGTCCCTATAAAAAATGGTCCTTATAACATGTGTATGGACAAAATAAAAAATGGTCCCTATAAAAAATGGTCCTTATAACATGTGGCATCTCGGGTGGCAAGAGGGACCAGAATACTTGTAACCCATGAGCGTAGTCCTTAGTCTGACATACTACACATTGAAGATGTTACTTGTCTCCTAAGTAAGAAAACCCTAATTCAAGTCAAATTAGGATATCTTAGAAATTAGATAATGCAATCATAATCGTAAGAAGATTGGATATCTTATCCTAGATTCCCGATTTGATAGGCTTACTCTCCCTACCAAGACTATGAACAACTGTTCATCTTCTCTATAACTATCGTACGCATATTTTCTCTACGCCTAACAGAGGCTCATCTTGCATACACGCCACCGTCTACACATAGACGCGTTCATTAGAAACTTATCTTCTTAACGCCTCGCCATAGGCTATTCGTCAAGAATAGTTCATGATGTAGCTCACATCACATCATTCTTTCTTAGGGTTACACCAGTGAGGTAATGCATTCGTATTGATTAACCTTTCAAACCATAAATCCGCATTCGCATACAACACACATAGTTTTACACCTAAATTCCACGATCACATGAATTAAGGGCATTCTTGATGAAATCAAGCATGTTAGAATCCATCACGGCATTTACGCATTGATGATTCAAAACATATAAGAACATGGGATTTTGAAGAAAAAAGGAGAACAATTTACTAGGTTAGGCCATCTCCAATCGACCCAGTCAAAGGGTCGTAGGGTTAAAAATAGCTCTAAATGACACGAAAACCGTTTCTAACTGAGGGCTAGGCCAAAGGGTTTCTGGGCCCCACTGGGCTAAAAAACCAAAATCAGGCCAGCGGATTGGCCATTTCCAGCCAGCTAGCCAGCCCTGCAGCCCAGCCCACTTGACAGCCAACGGCTAGTTGACGTCAGATTACCATTGGAATTTAATTTATTTTTTTTGGACGAATTTTTAAAAAAAATTAGCATTTTTTTCCCTATAAATACCTAAGTCATTCCTACACCATTTCTCACATCATTTTCACCATTCCATACTATCTTACCTCTTCCAATAATCTTTCATTCAATTTTTTCAACAATTTTCAAAGGGCCACATCTGCAATGAAAGGAAAGGCTTGGACCTGAAAAGAAGATGAAGCTCTTTGCATGGCTTATAGATGGGTCTCGGAAGATAGTGTCAAGAGTAGTTCTTAAACAAGTGAAGGTGTTTGGACTCGTACGTCCAAAAAGTACTATGAGTTCTACGAAGGCACCACTCCATCGAATCCCCAAAACTACGACGAAATAATTGTTTTCACAAGTTGTTTTAAATATTTAATTATATTACATTTAATTTCATAAATTAATTTCCTTTAATTTTCGTAATTATATTGTCTAGGTACACCAAGCGGAGGAATTGTATATGGAGGACATGAAAAAACCCTTTACGCATCACGATTGTTGGGAAATTTGTAAAGGGTGGGTGTTATTTCAACATCCACCTCAAGAAAGACTTGATCATGTCTAAAATTTACACAACTAATTACATCTCGACACGTGGCACTCGAAATCCTATTTGATGCTTCAAGGTTTTTTCAAATATCTTAATTTATTTTAGAAGAACCTGATTGGCAGAAATCAATTGAAAGTCTTTGAATTTGTAGAAAAAAGCCTCATCCACGATCTTTTAGTTCCTTAGCTTCTGCCAAGAGCGTGCTGATAACGTGTTGTAGGCCTATTTGACTGAACTGTACAAAGGACATAGAGGGAGAGGGGTCGGCGGCAATAGAGAGAAAAGAGAGATGTAATTCAAAGTTGTATGTTGTATCATCCCCTTATACCTTTATTGATAGTAGTTGGATAGGTAGAATCCGTAGCCTAATGGGATTACATCTCTAATAGGAATTAAACTACTAAAGGGAATATACAAGATACTCCTAGATACACTATGATTTACACAATCACATTCCTAATCCGATAGGACTGCAATATTATTTTCTTTTTTCTCTTATTTTTTTCTCCTTTACATTCTTTACTTTTGTTAGCATTAATTAGCTTCTTCATCTCTTGCATATATAAGGGGATGGAATCGATGCATGACTTGAGGAAAACATCATCGACTATATTAAAACAAGGAATGAATCAAGCTACAAACAGGAAAGCCTTTATACTTTGTCGCGTTTATATGTATTCACCCACACTAAACAGAATCCTTAAATTTCCTTATTCGCGTTAACGTTTGGAATTTATCATGAAGGAGAAGGATGCCTTTATGCTTCTACTCCATTATAATACTTAACTCTTTTTCAAGATAAACAAAAAAATTAAAATAATTGACACTATTTTTTAAACGTAATTTATTTGGGAACTTTAACAAAAAGTTCCCGGTACTGTTCACTTTAACGAAAAACCGCATTTTTACACTAAAAAGTCAATCATTGTACTATTCACTTTACACTTTATTTTGTCCTTATCGTTAAAACTCAAAGTTTTCAAACCCTTTTCATTAATTTTCCTTAAAATAACTCATACTGTGACAACCCGTTCCTAATTTTACGTTTTTATTAATTTTAAAAGCATGAATTGACGAAAATGCCCTAAAGGCAAGGATTTTGACTTCTGTTGACCATCGTCTAAAAAAGTGTATGACTTATTCTTTTGACGTATTTGCGTAGTACTCAATGGTATGAACGCATAGGCGAAGACCGTTTGCGAGTCCGGATTATAACGGTATAGTTACAGACTTTTGAAATTGATTACTTACATTTTAGATTATAAATTATTTGAACTCCCACTATTTGGAAATGGCATAGTCTGAAATATCGATAATATCGACGAAATATCGAGGATATTTCGGTTTTTTCGAATCACGGATATTTCGGAACATATCCATGTACATATCGTACAAATATCGACAATATCGACGATAATATCGCAAAATATTGGTGTAATATCGCTAAAATATCGAAAATATCGATGTAAAGGAAGGGAAAAAAAAAGAAAAAAGGGGAAAAAAGGGGAAAAAAAGGAGGAAAAAAAACACAAAAGGGATTTGAACCCCTCCCATTTTACTCCTCCAACACCTTAACCACGATATATCACTTATGTTTTAGTGATAATATGCTAAAATATTTATATTTATTAATTTATATGAGTGGCATGTTAATAATTACATGCAAAACTATTTTGAGGATTTATCATTTGATGAATACTCTTCACAATAAACTTACTCTACACATAGAGATGATGAAGATAGTGAAAATTTGAACCTCATAGGAACTTTATGTGGTACTAAATCACTCATGTATCTTACCATGCAATGTATAAAGTGTAAAATATTGTAGTAAATCATTATACATAAATGATTATGGTGTGTTTAATCTTTTTTTCATTAATTACTACATATTTTCTACACTTATAATGTTTGCCAGCTCGCTGTATAATCAACTTAAATTAGTTAAATCCATCATGCAATGCATTTCCTTCTAATTTTTTACGATCAACTAATAGATAATTGACTAAATAAACTTTCTCCAAAGTTTCAATAAAAATTTCCAAGTTTTTCTTACAATTTCCGTGGTTTTTATTCAATTTTTATCGATATCGATAATATCCCGATATTTCCATCGAAATTTCCATGTTTTTGGACTACCGATATTTCCGATATCATCAATATTTTATACCATGGGGAATGGTAACCAATCAGAAGTAAGGGAAGGAAATAAGGGACCACTAAGTTAAAAGAAAGAGATGACCAATCAGAAAATGAGAAGAAAGGGAAGGAAGGTGGTAAGGGGGAGGAAGTCCCCATCTGATAGGAGGTGGACTAACCAGAGAAGGAGGAGGTGAGTGGACCAATGGGAGGAAGAGAATGGAAGAAAGGAGAAAGGAGTGAGAGGCACGGGATCATAAACCCTTCCCTTTCAACCCGTGCACAACCCAGTTTCGACCCGATTCCAAATCCGACGAATTTCAGCCATTTTTCTCGTTGATCACCACCATCACCTGAAAATCACTCATATGGCCTCCCATCCACCATTTCAGCCCAAAAACAGAGAGTTTTGGTTCTAATTTTGTGAAGGCCGACACACGACTTCGTGGGTACTAGGCGGCGATCCACCCATTTCTTAAACATTTACCTTCAATCACCACTACAAAAACACTTCTCTGGAGGTCAAGAACAAAGCCCAAACATTTTTAGGGGCCGTGGTGTTGCGGATTGATCGAATTAAAGGACACCCAAATTCTAGGGTTCTGGCGAGTTCTTGGCGATTTGAAGTTCTTCCCGGCCAAATTGGACTTGGCCGCAGGTATAAAACTTGCTCTACTCATTGAGATCTTCATTTCGGTGAAGTTTGAGAATTTTTAGAAATAGTTTATCTTTCCGGCGAGTGGGGGCGGTCAATAGCCGGATACGGAGGCGCGTGGGTCGAGGCATCCCTTGACCTTCCTAGGTTAAACTTGATACCCAATTCCATATGTGATGTCCGATTAACGAAATTCCATTGTTTTGGTAACTACAGAAAAATAATCCACGTTATTTCTGAAACTGAACCAAAATAACCATGTACTATTTCAAAAATTAAACTAAAATAACTCCCACTATTTTTGAAAATGAACAAAATAAAGACAAAGTTTTGACAAAATAACCCAATCTTGAATCTTGATTGATCGCACGTCTTTCTCCAAAAAATGGTGGTCATATATATTGCTATTTAATAGTAGAATCTATATATATATGGATTACTTTTGATTTGGCTATGTATAACAGCTTGAATTCAGCTTCATGAAATTTTCAGTCCCCTCTTCTCTATTCTCTCTCCTCTCTCTCATGTTAAATTATGGTGTTTTTTTTTTGTGGGTTTCAAAAACATATAATATTTTGATAAATATGTTTTTCCTTTTTAGTATTCATGGCCCTTTTGGGATTCTTCCGTCAGGAGCAGTGTCTGGAAAAAAAATTGAAATAAGGACCGTTGAGAAATGTATCAAAACTGTCTTGAGCAACAAAAAATAAATAAACAATTTGACTGCAATTAAATTACAGGACCATTAAATCTTTTTACATACAAAAATAGCAATATTCTATGAATTAGAAAAACATACATAAATAGCTATATTTTATGAATTAAAAAAAGAAAAATCTTATAAAGCTCACTTTAAAAATCAAGTTTTCTACATACCCATAGTGAAACAAAGGACAATTGATTTTATTTATTAGTTTGGCACGTGTGGTAGTTGGAATAATGAAAGTGGGATGGTGGACGCCATTTCATCACCTTCATATTTAATAAGGTAACAGGCTTTCCGTTAGGTGCAAGTTCAAAAAAAAAATATTATTGTGTTCAGCTTTTAGTTCGGTCGCCAACTTTTACGTTTGGAGGGCTGGTATATGAATAGTTTGTCATTAAGATTAAATTTTAAGTTTTTTTGGTTAAATAATAGTTTATCGTAGTATTTGGTTAAATTAAAGTTAGGTCCAAGTTCTATTCAGTAAAGCTTCTTTTTTTTTTCCTTGTATTATGAGAGGTAAAGTTTATGTCCCTTTTAACTAGATGTCACTTTCTTACGTTACCAATAAAATTCTCTTGTATCGCAGATGTTTCTTAAAAATAAAAAAAATAATAAAAGTTTTATTCAAGATGGATGTGTGAATTCGTGTATAAAAACCTTTGCCCCAAGAAAGTATAGAACTAGAACTAAAACTTTACCCTTTACACTCTTGTATTCTAATTACTCTCTTAAAAGTCTAGAACCAGAACTATGGAACCTTTTTGTTCCCCTTGCCTGCTATCATAACTACAATATAACTAATTTTTTCGACAATTTTGTTGTGGCGATGGATTAGGCGCGAACCCTCCAAACTAGCATAGGGATACATCTCTATTTCAATCCACTTTTTGACAGTTTCTACAATATAACTAATTTTTTTGACAATTTTGCGGTAGCGATGGATTAGGCATGAACCCTCCAAACTAGCATAGGGATACATCTCTATTTCAATCCACTTTTTGACAGTTTTGGTGTAGTGGTCAGCCCTCTGAACACTTTTGTAGTCTTTTATTATGTTACTGAGACCAGCTGAATTTCCTTAACAAATTGTCAAATTCCAAGCAGGAAGTAAACATATCTAACTCTAAAATAATTACAAAATATGGAACATCATTAATATTAACAAATCAGTATATCCAGTTCCCACAAACAAGTACTTAATTCGTTTTTGTATGTGCAATACCTCTTAACTTGTTACACATTTCAATAGGTTTGGAGGAAAAACGTGAAGAAATAGACTTTCACCCCCTGCTTTTTTTACCCCATCCCTAATAAAATTTTCACCTCACCATAATCTGTTCATTGAAATCTCAAAGATATTAAGTTTCATGTACGCTATGTGCACGTTCCCAACTTAATGCAAGTCATGACCTTATCACGATTAGATTATATAGGGCAACTTAATGCAACTATGCAAGTCATGACCTTATCACGATTAGATTATATAGGGGTATATTCTCGTGATATTCTAAATTATTTATAATGTTGCTAATGTGTCTAGCCAATTGATATCGAACACTTTTGGTACTTATTTACAATCTATACTTTTACTAATTATTTATTATCTGTATTGATCCACGTTCTTAATTAAATATTAACGGTTACATGTTTTCCTCATACATACTTTCTCTATATAAACGCCACGCGAGGAAGGCCAAAACCATTCCAGTTCACCAAAAGCCCTAATTAGCAATGGCAATGAGGTTACTGTCACTGCTGTTGGGTGTGCTACTACTAACTGGCTTTGCAGCGGCAGATAGTAAAACTATTGCTATTATACCTAGTCGTTATAACAGTGCTTCCCTGAACAGAAGCAGTTTTCCATCAGGCTTTGTATTTGGTTCAGCTTCAGCATCGTACCAAGTTAGTGTTTCTACACTTAATAAGTTGTTAGGGTTTTTATTTAATGTCAGACCTATTAGCATACGTGCAGGAAAATACTAACATGCTCATTTTGTACTCTTATATGTGTAAATTAATTTCAGTATGAAGGTGCATGGAATGAAGGTGGTAAAGGACCAAGCATATGGGATAACTTCACCCACCAGTATCCAGGTACCTACACCGGTGCCAGATTAAATTGAACCTTGATTAATACAGATTTATTCTTAACCTTTACAAGGGTTAGACATTGGTGGGGGACGAGGCCTAAACCATGAGGTTTATGAAGATAATGAAAATTTTACATGGTTAATTGCAGAAAAAATCATTGATGGAAGCACTGGGGACGTGGCTGATGATCAATACCACCGCTATAAGGTTCAAAAATTTCATTAACTTTGTACTCCAGTCCTTCTGAATTATTCAATAGTATAAGGAGAATTAAAGAATTTACGGCCTTAAGAAAATTAAGGAGGTTGAAGATGAGGCATTTTCTTATAATACATATTGCGTTATTCTATATAGGAAGATGTAAAGATTTTGAAGGTTATGGGATTGGATGCTTATAGGTTCTCTATCTCATGGTCTAGATTGTTACCAAGTAAGTTGATCATCCGCATTCGCATTAATTAGTTGGGACGAAGTAGTGTGTCCATGCATGATCTTTGCTCTGAGTAATATAACCAATAATATCTGTAGTTTAACCTATTTTGTTCCCCTTTCGAATGTATTTGCTTATGTTCTTGTTTAATTTTAATTATATAATTAGATGGAAAGCTAAGTGGGGGTGTGAACAAGGAAGGAGTACAATACTACAACAATCTCCTCAATGAACTCCTAAACAAAGGTGATGCAACTGCTTAATCTCATATATCATCCCACCTTACAAATATATATATACAGACACACACATATACATATATACATATTAAGAGTTACATGTTATATAATCAAGCGTGTTGCTTTTATTGATCATGCACAGGTGTAACGCCATATGCGACAATCTTTCATTGGGATCTTCCTCAAGCTTTAGAAGAAGAATATGGTGGTTTCTTAAACCGTCAAATTGTGTAAGTAGTAGACTTTGATTCTCTAATTAATAATAATTCTTTCTCTTCTTGATGATTGATCGTTTAGATATTCAAATGTATATTGCTATAATGCATAAACCTTCAAAATCAGCATGCAACTGATTTTTAATTTTCCATGTTGCAGCAATCATTTTCGAGACGACGCAGAACTTTGCTTTAAGTTATTTGGCGATCGGGTAAAGCATTGGATCACACTAAATGAGCCATATACTTTTATTACTTTTGGCTATGCATCAGGAGAATTAGCACCCGGGCGATGTTCTGCTTGGCAGAACTTAAACTGCACCGGCGGTGATTCGGCTACCGAACCCTATATAGTAGCACACCACTTCCTCCTCGCTCATGCACATGCTGTTAAAGTGTACAAGACTAAATATCAAGTCATATTAATACTCAATGTTGTAATATTAAATTAATGAGATAGGGTTAATTTACCTTTTTTCATACTGTAACTAATCAAGTTTGGGTGGTGATGTGCAGGCATTTCAAGAAGGCGTGATAGGAATAACATTAGCGACAAATTGGTTTGTGCCAGTTTCTAACGCAACGCGTCATCGGAATGCTGCAAAACGATCTTTGGATTTTATGTTTGGATGGCAAGTTTATTAATAATTCCAAACTTATATATCAACCCAATTAACTGTTCATTTAAATGATAATATTACAAAATTTATTGATGAAATTTCAATGATTATGTAGGTTTATGCAGCCATTGACAAGCGGCCAATATCCGCACAGTATGCAAGTTCTTGTTAAAGAAAGATTACCTAAATTTACAGAAGAAGAATCCAAGTTAATAAAAGGGTCATTTGATTTTGTTGGAATGAATTATTATACTACTCACTATTCAAGCGATCAACCTCATAATAATTATGCAAATGCAAGCTTCTTGACCGATGCTCGCGTTTTTGAATCAAGTGAGTACAAAATGAGAAACCAATTATTTAATTTGAGTAATTTAAGTTCATCAAAATATTTAAAATCTCATATTCCTAAATGTTGTGGCAGCCGAGCTTAATGGAGTCCCCCTTGGTCCTCCGGTACGCATCGAACAATTAGCTAAACTATTTGCATTCAAAGAGTAATTGTTTTTCATTTAGTTAACTTACCTTCATAAAATGGGGTTGCAGGCTTCTTCAAGCTGGCTAGTTGTTTGTCCAAAAGGCATTCGAGAGATTTTATTCTACGCAAAGCACAAATATAATGATCCGCTCATTTACATTACTGAGAACGGTAATTATTTTTAAGCTTTAATTAACTAAATAATTAGTGCTTCACATGTACATGGTGTAAAATGCAGTTGACATCTATAAGTAATCTACATATAAAACTAGATGGGAACTCCCAAACATTTAGCAATATGTTGAATCGATAGGAATGAAATGATGAATCTATAATTCTTCGCCTCTTCGTCAATAAAAAACATCAAATAAAAAATTAATTATATTGCAAGCGTTGATGAGTTCGATGATCCCACATTGTCACTTCCGCAATCCCTCAATGATACCTGATGCGAAGAAAGTTAAGCACTCATATTAAACCCTCTTGTTGTCAAATTGTAGTATAAATGCAAGTAGGGATCGTTCTAAATCGGGGATTAGGAAGGCTTGCTAAAACCTCTAAACGAACTCAAAAACATAAAAAAAAGTTAAAGACGTTTGAATAGACTCAAAAGACTCAAAACAAGTTCACTAGACTCAAAACAACTTAAAAACACTCAAAACTGCCTAAAACACAAAATGGGTAGATTTTGACTCTAACACAACTTTGGATGAATTTAGGGTTTTGACTTGACTCAAAACACTCTAAAACATAACCAAAACAGAAATTAAACACTTTGAAACAAGAAAGTAAAAGGGGGGTTTTGGTTTTTATGAATTCGAAACAAACAAACAACTTATAAAATTAGACAAATTATAAAATGAATTTGAGAAATAAAATGATGGGTGGATTAGTTAGAGGTCCGTTCTTCACACATGACACACTTGTACATGAATCGATTTCCAATTGCTTTTCAATAAACTATGATACTCAACACCCCAAATTAACTGTGATGCACAAATTAACCCTCAGATTTTCCTTTACTCATTGAGTTGGATGAATGCATGTAACAACCCAAATCATTCTCTAAAAGTCCCCTATATGAATGCATAATAGAGATACAATCAGACATCATTACGTGCAATGAAAATCATAAGTGTTGAACGAGGCAATTATAACTATGAATGCATGATACATTTGCCAAGAATTCAATTAACACGATTGTGATAAATAACCTTCACTACTCATGAATATAAACTTGTAACGATTAGGTGAAACTCATTTATATTTTAGCATCTAATTCATACATGAAAACTAAGTATGCATCCTTAATAAACATACAAGAATCAGTTATGAATAAAATAGATAATTGAATTGCAATCACAACTTATCAAATCACAATTGGAAGAAATCAATTCATATCTCAAGCATGTTCATGGCTTCAAACTTCCCCCTAACTAAATATGGGTTTAGCCACTCATAGTTGCAACAAAATCAGAAAATAAAAAAGTAGACATTGAAAGTAAGAACGAAGTACACCTAAAACGCTCCAATCTTCAAGCTTGAAACGCCAAGGACCTTCTTTTTCACCACCTTGTTGCGGCACAAGAAAGGGGAGTGGCTAAATGGAGGTCACGGCAAGGGATGAAAGTGTAAGTGTATGGAGTTGTGAGATGTGAAAATGTAGTGTCTTTGGATGGAGATCTATATCCTATGGTGAAGGGTGGATGGATGTATTTATAGGCTAGGGAGAGGATGTAGTCGGTGGTGGTAATGAGTGGATGTAGTGATAGGTGAATGTGTTTGGTGGTTGAAATGAGTGGATGTAGTGGTAGGTGAATGGATGTGTTGGGTGAAATGAGTGGATGTAGTGGTAGGTGAATGTGTTGGGTGGTTGAAATGAGTGGATGTGTTGGGTGAAATGAGTGGATGTAGTGGTAGGTGAATGTGTTGGGTGGTTGAAATGAGTGGATGTGTTGGGTGAAATGAGTGGATGTGTTGGGTGAAATGAGTGGATGTAGTGGTAGTTGAATGGATGTGTTGGGTGAAATGAGTGTGCTAAAATGGTTATTTATAGGGAGATGATGATGCACAAATTTCAAATTTCGTCCATTCCTTTTGCTCCAAGCATATGTCATCCATTCCATGCCCAAAAATGCTCCAAAATGCTCCAAAATGCACTTCTTTGCCACATTAACCCTTTGGACCTACAAACACACGAAAATAGCTTAAAATACTAAAATAACTACAGACTAACAACATAAATGCCAAGAAACAAGCTAACTAAGTTGCATAAATATGCTCCTGTCAAATTCCCCCACACTTAGCTTTTGCTAGTCCTCGAGCAAAACAAAACAAACGAAACAAACAAAACATAACCTATACCTTCCAACATTTGCCTCAGAGATTTTCAATGAAATATGACATGCCAAAGATCACCACTCACATAGATTTAAGCAATCCTTACCCTCGAGCATTACTTAATCATAGTCATCATTCACTAGCTTACATTTTAATCAATTAAAACAACATTTTGAATGTAGTAACATGCCTTAGAGAAATCCCTCAATTCCTTACTAGATATGCACTCAATTTTCACTCAGATTTTCTGACTACACACCCTACACTAGGTATATGTGAGAAGATTGATGTAAACAAGAAGACTAGTACTCACATATGTTTTTCGACAAAGAAACAATTTCTGGAATTATTAATGCATGTATATATATGATCTCATGAACGGATTGCCACTACTTAGAAGCGAGAACCAGTGATATCATATGCTCATACCAATTTCAAACTCCACATATTGAAATACACAATACTCAAGATGGAAGTCAAGGGTTGTAACGGGGTTAAGGGCGTTGGCTAACAAAGAAAGGTAAGGGTAAACAAACGTTCTTAAAGCAATAGTGAGCAAAGTAACGATTTAGATACTTAGAATTCTCTTTAGAATGCAGAAATCTACTTTTAAACACAAGGGAAAATTCATGCAACTCATGCATTTATTTTTCTTTTCTTTTTCTTTTTCCACGAATTTTTCTCTCTGTCGTGCCCAATTTCTTTGGCACACAAAAAAAAACACAACTTTGAAATCTAAATTCCCACACACTTGTTTTCTGCAATAATGTTGATCAAAATGAATTCTTTCTAAGTTATGCTCCACTATACTTCAAGAACAAGGATATGGATAGTCCTATATGATGTGATTAACAAAGAAAAATAGGCTAAACAAGGCTCAACGGGGTTTAAACCTACAAAACAAATGACAAAGGTGGATTCGGCTATTTGGCTTTGGTTCACTAAACAACTTCATCTTGAATATGTGTTATGCATATCAATGTTATGCTTTGAATGGAACAGGCATAAGTTCTAATATTTGGAATTATAATGATGAAAATGCATTCTAAGTAGAAACTAAGCAAAGAAATAATGAGATCATGCACCAACTTTAGAAAACAACGATGCACGGATTATTAACTCTTCAGAGAACGTTTTAAGCTCAAGTCTCACAGGGTTGTAGCGTTAATTTGAGTTCATTCTTTCAAGCATATTACAAAAACTGATTTTTTTTTTTTTTCCTTTGTGATTACATGTGAATTTGTAAACTATAACTACAACCAAGCATAAACCCAAGAGCATATGAAACTTCCATCCATATTTGTAACTTTCTTTAACAGTCATGCACTTAAAAACCAAATCATCATCACTATGTTGGAAGGTATCCTAAGACACAAACAAAACACAAAAACAACTCTTTTTGGCTTTTTCAACACAATTTTTCAATTTTTTATCAAATTTTTGGATTTTTATGCCAAAACACACTTAAAACAACTCAAAATACACTAAAAACACTTAAAAACAGTGAGAAACAACATTGTAAGTGATAGGTGAATTAAAAAAACAATCATTCAAAATATTTTTTTTTACCCCCCCCCCCCCCCCACACTTAAACCAAACATTGTCCTCAATGTTTCAAACATAGACTAACACTCAAATAAGCAAACAACTCAACTAATCAAACATGACAAGTATAGCAAGGTAAAAACAAGAAAGAGTAGAGTTTAGGAACGTAAATCTGGTTATGGAGGTAGATGATCTTGTTGACTTTCCACAGCTTTGATCTTGAATTAGATTGGAATTGTACGGTGAATCTTTGCTCTCTGTCGATGTTGTTGAAGCTTCTCGAGTTCTTCAACTCAGATTCTTTCTGTTGAGTTGATTGTGCAGGCTGCATTTCCTTATCTGCTCTCCTGGCAGATGTGGCAGCTCTCGAGTTCTTCATTTCAGACTCCTTCTGCTGCTGGTATCATTTTCGCTTGCCTTATTTGTTCTCCAGGTAGATGTGGCAGCTTCTTTGGAAGTACATCAGCAGTGGAAGATGAGTACTCGAGAGCAATACCATGTAAGCAATCAGGAAGGGGTTCCAAGCAGTCAGTTCCAGATCGGAAGATTGATACCAAGTGCTGGCTGATTGCTCTCATTTTCCTTGTCCTGGAGGTTAGAACAAAGACAAGGAAAATGACATGGAGAATGCATGATATGAGATACTCTTGCTTTCTACTTTCATGATATGAAATACTTTTGCTCTTAAAGATTTGTTTGCAGAGGTATCCCAGGGGATGAGGAACACTGAGTGACTCGAGAGGGTTCGTTGGGAATGCATTCTCAGAGATGAAGAAAAGTCGAGTATGTCTGCCTTGCAATGGAGGGTGAAGGTGGACAATTATAGGAAGTTCTTTAATACCTGTAGAGGTATTATTCTTTCACTCGTGTCGTCATTGGGTGATTGAATAGTATCGCTTCACGTGTTTTCTTCTTCATCAGAAATCTTCGACAAATTGCCCGTGATTTCCTCAAAGCTGAGTGTGCATGTGACAGCTGCTGACGAGGCTGAAAAAGACTGAAACTTCTTCGATATCTGGGATCGGTGCTTCGACAAATTGCCCGTGATTTCCGCAAAGCCGAGTTTGCATGTGACAGCTGCTAACGAGGCTGAAAAAGATTGGCGCTTTTTCGATATTTAGGATCGGTGCTTCGACAAATTGGTCGTGATTTCTGCAAAGCTGAGTTTGCGTGTGACGGGTGCTGATGAGGCTGAAAAAGTTGTAGCCTCTTCGATTTCTGAGATCGGCCCGTGGGATCTGAGTAAGCCTAGCTTTTGAGGAAGTAGGCGTTTCTTTGATTTCGGAGCAGACGCTTCTTCGATTTCTGAGTTCGCTGCTCTTCAATTTCTGAGTTTTTATAGAGGCATGCATTATGTTCAAAAACACACTTGAATTATCGCCTGTAAAAACTCCATTCTTTCACATCTGAGATTTTAATTTGTCCGACTTCTTCATTTTCTTCAACACTTTTCAGAAATGTCTTTCCCATCTGACCGTCGTTTTGACTTGAATATCGGAGAAGATATTGACCTGTTTTCTCCAGGCAACATTTGGCAGTCGCCCTTCATATCCTCTAACGGTCCTCTTACAGTTGGAGACACTGTGATGAGGAATGATGCAATGGCTGCAGTGGTTGCCAGGAATCTTCTTACTCCGAGAGACAGTAGGATGTTTTCCAAGCGGTCTGACGAGCAGGCCATTCAAGATTCTTTGGCCTTCAGCGTCCAATGTGCAGGCTCAGTATCAAACATGGGCCAACGCCTTTTTGCTTAATCTCGTCAGGTTGAGTCTTTGATGGCTGAGGTGGCTAGTCTTCGATAGAAGATCAGAGGGCTTAGGCACGAGAATAAAGAGTTGCATATGCTAGCAACTAGTTACTCAACGAGCATGAAAATGAAGTTGGACCAGCTGCAGGAGTGTGAAGTTCGGGCTCGAAATGATCATCAAAGGTTTATGGCGTTACTCTCGAGGCAACCTCTGCCCTCATCCTCTGGCGCTTCTCCAAGTGTTGAGGCTTCGGACAATCAAGCTCTGGCGCTTCGTCTTTCTGATGTTCCTTCGACAGCTACGACACCTCCTGACCAATGAAGGCTCCTTCTTGTTTGTATGCACATCTTTGAATTTTTCTACCAAATGTTCCTTTTCTACTAAAGTCAATGTAAAAACACTTGTTTACTTGTCAATGTTTCAAACAAAAATCCACACCAAAAGCAATCAAACAAGCAACAACTAAAAATGACAATCAAGGCAAAATAAACGCAGTAGAGTGAAGGTTTTTAGAAACGCAAAACTGATTGTGGAGCGATTCATAGATCTTCCTTATTTGAATACATGGGTTGCCTCCCAATCAGCGCTTTCTTTAACGTCTTGCAGCCGGACGACTACCATCCTTCAAGCATCTTTAGAGCCCAGGGCATGGAGGGATAGTTCCTCCACCATATGCTCCTCAAACAGGTCGTAATAGGGCTTCAAACGATGCCCATTCACCTTAAATTCATGGCCGGTTTTCATGCTTTGGACTTGGACTGCATCATGGGTAAAAACATTAGTAATAACAAAGGGTCAAATCCACTTAGAGTGTAACTTACCGGGGAATAATCGAAGGCGGGAATCAAAGAGGAGCACTTTCTACCTCTTGGAGAATGTCTTTGTACGAAGCATCTTGTTATGATACGCCTTGGTCTTATCCTTATAAATCCGAGCATTCTCGTACGCCTCGTGCCTAATCTCCTCGTGCTCATTTAATTGGAGCTTTCTATGCACCCTGACGACATCTATATCCATGTTGAATGTCTTTACAGCCCAATGTGCCTTGTGTTCTAACTCGACGGGCAAATGACATGGCTTACCATAGATGAGCTGAAAATGGGACATGCCAAGGGGAGTTTTGTAGGCCGTATGATAAGCCCACAATGCATCGTCTAAGCACAAGCTCCAATCCCTCCTTGTTGGCCCCACAGTTTTCTCAAGGATTTGCTTGATCTCCCTATTTGAAACCTCGGCTTGCCCATTGGTCTGAGGATGATAAGGTGTTGAAACCTTATGTGTAACGTTTTACTTCTTGAGCAAAGCCTCAATGGTTCGATTACAAAAGTGGGAGCCTCCATCACTAATGAGAACTCTAGGCATTCCAAACCTAGCAAAAATGTTAGTTTTCACAAAATCTGCAACAACCTTAGAATCGTTAGTACGAGTGGCTTTTGCTTCCACCCATTTTGAAACGTAATCAACAGCTAGCAAGATATAAGTGAAACTACAAGATGGAGGGAAATGACCCATGAAATCAATACCCCAAACGTCAAAAATTTCAACAAAGGATAGGGGCTGCTGCAGCTTTTGATCCTTGGTACCTATGTTTCCCATTCTTTGGCACCGATCGCACGTTAGACAATAAGTTCTAGCATCTTTAAACAATGTAGGCCAATAAAATCCACATTCAAGAACCTTTAATGCCGTTCTTTGAGTGCCAAAATGTCCACCACAAGCATAAGTATGACAAAATCTTAGGATCAAAAGAAATTCACAATCATGCACACATCTACGTAAAATCTGATCAGAGCAATACTTCCATAAATAGGGATCATCCCAAACATAGAAACGTGCATCTTTTCGAAGTTTATCACATTGGTGCTTGGTGAGAGTGTTAGGAACTTGTTTAGACACTAAGTAATTCACTAGATCAGCATACCATGGTTCACTTACCTCAATGGACAGCAGCTGCTCATCGGGGAAAGTTTCAGGGATAGGCACGTTATGCTTATGCTCCTCATGGACCTTCGGCTTAAGTGGTCAGCCACCACATTCTCGCTTCCTTTCTTGTCTCGGATTTCGATGTCAAACTCTTAAAGAAGAAGCATCCAATGAATGAGCCTCGGTTTTGCTTCCTTCTTTGTTAGTAAGTACTTTAAAGCTGCATGATCAGTATAAACAATCACTTTAGTTCTAATTAAGTAAGATCGAAATTTATCTAAAGCAAAGACAACAGCTAGAAGTTCTTTTTCTATTGTGGAGTAGTTCGATTGGGCATCATTGAGCGCTCGAGAGGCATAGTATATAACGTGCGGCTGCTTGTCTTTTCTTTGCCCCAAAACAGCGCCTAATGCATAGTCGGATGCATCGCACATAAGCTCGAAAGGAAGGCTCCAATCGAGAGGAACAATGATAGGGGCCGAAGTGAGCTTCTCTTTGAGCTGCTTGAATTCTGATTCACACTCCTCATCAAACTGGAAGGGCACATCTTTTTTAAGCAATCGGCAAATGGGGTTGGACATTTTGGAAAAATCCTTGATGAAATGCCTGTAGAATCCTGCATGGCCAAGAAACGAACGAAACTCTCTAACCGAAGTAGGAGAGGGTAAGTGACGTACAAGGTCTATTTTTTATTTATCTACTTCAATTCCTTTTTCTGAAACAATATGGCCTAAAACTATACCTTGTTTAACCATAAAGTGGCATTTTTCCCAATTCAACACAAGGTTAGTTTTAACACATCGTTTCAAGATCAAGGTCAGATTATCCAAACAATTATCAAAAGACTCCCCAAATACACTGAAATCATCCATAAATACCTTAATTATCTTCTCAACATAATCGGAGAATATACTTACCATACACCTTTGGAAAGTGCCAGGCGCGTTGCATAGGCCGAATGGCATGCGACCATAGGCAAAAGTTCCAAAGGGACATGTGAATGTGGTCTTCTCTTGGTCATCCGGTGCTATCATAATTTGGTTATTTCCTGAATATCCATCAAGAAAACAATAAAACGCACGACCGGCTAACCTTTCAAGCATTTGGTCGATGAATGGCAAAGGAAAGTGATATTTCCTTGTTGTAGCGTTTAGCTTCCTATAGTCAATACAAACACGCCATCCGATTTGAATTCGTGTAGGTACCAACTCGTTCTCATCATTCTTGACAACGGTAACTCCAGACTTCTTGGGAACGACTTGAACTGGTGAAACCCAATGGCTATCGGAGATAGGATAGATCATGCCACAATCTAAGAGCTTGATTATTTCCTTCTTCACAACTTCCATCATAGGAGGTTGAGACAGCGTTGAGCCTCTTGGGATGGTTTAGTCCCCTCCTCAAGAAGTATGCGGTGCATACAAGTGGTGGGGCTAATTCCCCTAATGTCGGCCAAGGTCCACCCCATAGCTGTTTTGTGCTCTCGTAGCACCCTCACAAGCTTTTCTTCCTCATGTGCCGTGAGACTTGAAGAAACAATGACGGGCAATATCTCATCATCTCCCAAGAACACATATTTCGAATGGTCCGGCAACGGCTTAAGTTCAAGAGTAGGTGCCTAATCAACAGAAGGTAACATCTTAGTAAAAACTGAACTTGAAATTGAGAGCGGAACCTTACCATATTGTCGTGGAAGCGACTCAATGGCAGCCACAACCTCCACAACTTCCTCATTAAAGGGCACGGCTTTGGGCTCCCCAATTTGGCCGTGGGTTTGCATTGCCCCAAGTTCTTGGTTTTTTAGTTCTATGCCCTTCGTAATGGCTATTTCAAGGACATCCTCGTTCAATTCCTCAAGATACTCCTGCGCCAAAGAATCAATAACATCAATAGAAAAGCAAGAATGATCATCAACGGGATATCTCATAGTTTCAGAAACATTAAAATTGATAACTTCCCCATCGAATTCCATCGTCAAAGTTCCCTTGTATACATCAATCTTTGTACGGGCTGTCTTCATGAATGGCCTACCAAGAAGAATCGGCAAAGAGGTGGAATGGAGTGAATCTTCCATGTCTAAAACGTAAAAATCAGCCGGAAAGATCAAATGGTTCACCTGTACTAAAACATCCTCCAAAACACCTTTTGGGTATGCGTTAGAACGATCAACCAATTGTATAATCACACCATCCTTTTTCAATTCACCCAAGTTCATAGATGCATATATAGAGTAAGGCCTAACATTTATAGATGCACCTAAATCTAGCATTGCATTTTCAAATCGAGTATTGCCAATCACACAGGGAATCGTAAAACTTCCGAGGGTCTTTGCATTTATGGGCAGTTTACATTGCAATACGGCTGAAACATTTTCACTTACCTTAACTACCTCTTTGTTCGACATTCTTCTCTTGGTTGTGCACAACTCTTTAAGAAATTTGGCATATTTCGAGACTTGTTTAATTGCCTCAAGGAGTGGAATGTTTACTTGCACTTTCCGAAATGTTTCAAGAATGTCCTTCTCACTCTTGTCCTTCTTCGATTGTATGAACCTACGAGGAAAAGGAACATGAGTCAGATTAGTATTAAGTGAATTTGAACTCAACTTACCTTGTTTGGCCGATTTAGGAATGATAGGGGCCTCGGGCAACGGTTGATTCACTATTTCTGTGGGTGTGCTAGTGCTCCCCTCCTGGTTTTGTAGCTTTTCATCCTCTTTTTGGGCAGATTTGGGAGTGTCGGACTCACTTCCAACTTATTTTCCACTACACAACATGATGGCTTTGGTGGATTCGAATCCTCCCTTTGGATTCACATTTGTTGAACTTGGTAACTTGCCTTGTTCTCTACTGAATTGCCCTATGAATTCAGCCATTTATCCCATTTGTTTTTTCAAATCTTCCACCTTCTTGGCTTGATTTTGCATGCCCTGCGCCACATTGGTTAGCAATTGAACAAGTTGATCATTATCCATGGGCGAACCTGTTCTCGGTTGGGCCGGGGGTGGTTAATTTTGTTGATATGGTCGTGGGAACCCAAAGGGTTTTGCCTAAATCCCCCTTGTTGTGCAGGTTGTTGGGGCTCTCTCCACTTCATATTAGGGTGATCTCTCCATCCGGGGTTGTATGTGTTCAAGTATGGATCGTATCTGGTTTGATTTTGGCCTTGGAATCCAATAGCATTAGCAAATTCCCATCCACCATTCTCGATCAACTAAGGGCATTTCTCGGATGGATGCCCTTGGATGGAGCACACGGTGCAAACTTGATTTTCTTGTGGTTTTGACCCAATTACAACCTGAGACACAAGAGAGGTAAGATTAGCAAGTTGTGATTGAATTTCAGAAATTGCATTTACCTCATTCACACTATGTTGATGTGGGCCTTCTCTTTGTCCAACACCCTCATATTGTTGTGCATTGTGTGCTTGGTTTGCAATTAGAGTCTTAGCAGCCACCGGAGTCATGTCAACCAATACACCACCCGCCGAGGCATCTAGCATTTGACGTTCAATGGGGAGGAGTCCTTCGTAGAAGTATTGAATGAGCAGCTCCTCCTTCATTTGGTGTTGTGGCCATGAAGCAACAAGAGTTTTATAACGTTCATAATATGTGGGAAACGATTCACCTTGATTTTGTTGAATCCCACTAATCTTCTTCCTCAAGAGAATGACTCTCGAAGTAGGGAATAACTTCTCTAAAAACGCCCTCTTCATGCTTTCCCAAGAAGTGACCGTTCCGAGTGCTAACTCATAAAGCCAATCTTTAGCCCTTTCCAAGAGAGAGAATAAAAAGGCCTTCATCATCAAAATGTTCCCATCGACATTGATAGGTGTCATGCTTGAACAAACCACTTCGAACTCTTTAAGATGCTTGTTTGGATCTTCTATGCACAGCCCATGGTATTTAGGAATGTGATGCAACAAGCTTGACTTCAATTCGAACTCATTGGTCTTGCCTTGAGCAGCCATGGGGTATTGAATGCAAAGGGGTGCGGCATTGGCCAACCCCGAGGCCGAGAGTTCTTTGATTGTACGATTGTCCACTGCCATGACTTCTTTTTCTTCTTTTTCAAATTCAGATTCGGCCTCTGAACTTGAACTAGGTTCACTAGGTTCTAGATGCCTCCTCTTTCTTCTCAAAGTTCTTTCAAAATCGTCGTCGAACTCCGAGATGTTTGCACTAATATGTTGAGAACTACGAGTCATAAACTAGTACCTGAAAATAAGATATAAACCCAATCAGCAAACTAAAATAAAAACACACCAAAATAAATAAAAAGTAACAATGAGGGATTAGCAAAATTGCTAATCCCCGGCAACGGCGCCAAAATTTGATGCGAAGAAAGTTAAGCACTCAAATTAAACCCTATTGTTGTCAAATTGTAGTATAAATGCAAGTAGGGATCGTTCTAAACCGAGGATTAGGAGGGCTTGCTAAAACCTCTAAACTAACTCAAAAACATCAAAAAAAAGTTAAAGACGTTTGAATAGACTCAAAAGACTCAAAACAAGTTCACTAGACTCAAAACAACTTAAAACACTCAAAACTGCCTAAAAACACAAAATTGGCAGATTTTGACTCTAACACAACTTTGGATGAATTTATGGTTTTGACTTGACTCAAAACACTCTAAAACACAACCAAAACATAAATTAAACACTTTGAAACAAGAAAGTAAAAGGGGGGTTTTGGGTTTTATGAATTCGAAACAAACAAACAACTTATAAAATTAGACAGATTATAAAATGAATTTGAGAAATAAAATGATGGGTGGATTAGTTAGAGGTCCGTTCTTCACACATGACACACTTGTACATGAATCGATTTCCAATTGCTTTTCAATAAACTATGATACTCAACACCCCAGATTAACTGTGATGCACAAATTAACCCTCAGATTTTTCTTTACTCATTGAGTTGGATGAATGCATGCAACAACCCAAATCATTCTCTAAAAGTCCCCTATATGAATGCATAATAGAGATACAATCAGATATCATTACCTGCAATGAAAAGCATAAGTGTTGACGAGGCAATTATAACTATGAATGCATGATACATTTGCCAAGAATTCAATTAACACGATTGTGATAAACAACCTTCACTACTCATGAATATAAACTTGTAACGATTAGGTGAAACTCATTTATATTCTAGCATCTAATTCATGCATGAAAACTAAGTATGCATCCTTAATAAACATACAAGAATCAGTTATGAATAAAATAGATAATTGAATTGCAATCACAATTGGAAGAAATCAATTCATATCTCAAGCATGTTCATGGCTTCAAACTTCCCTCTAACTAAATAGGGGTTTAGCCACTCATAGTTGCAACAAAATCAAAAAATAACAAAGTAGACATTGAAAGCAATAACGAAGTACACCTAAAACGCTCCAATCTTCAAGCTTGAAACGCCAAGGACCTTCTTTTTCACCACCTTGTTGCGGCACAAGAAAGGGGAGTGGCTAAATGGAGGTCACGGAAAGGGATGAAAGTGTAAGTGTATGGAGTTGTGAGATGTGAAAATGTAGTGTCTTTGGATGGAGATCTATATCCTATGGTGAAGGGTGGATGGATGTATTTATAGGCTAGGGAAATGATGTAGTGGGTGGTGGTAATGAGTGGATGTAGTGATAGGTGAATTTGTTGGGTGGTTGAAATGAGTGGATGTAATGGTAGGTGAATGGATGTGTTGGGTGAAATGAGTGGATGTAGTGGTAGGTGAATGTGTTGGGTGGTTGAAATAAGTGGATGTGTTGGGTGAAATGAGTGGATGTAGTGGTAGGTGAATGGATGTGTTGGGTGAAATGAGTGTGCTAAAATGGTTATTTATAGGGAGATGATGATGCACAAACTTCAAATTTCGTCCATTCCTTTTGCTCCAAGCATATGTCATCCATTTCATGCCCAAAAATGCTCCAAAATGCACTTCTTTGCCACATTAACCCTTTGGACCTACGAACACACGAAAATAACTTAAAATACTAAAATAACTACGAACTAACAACATAAATGCCAAGAAACAAGCTAATTAAGTTGCATAAATATGCTCCTATCAATACCCACAGAATTGATTACCACTATCACCACCTCGTCTATCTTCGAAAAGCAATCGAGTAAGTTCTTTTGAAAAGTTAAATAAGGTTTAACTTATATCTTTTACTTATCACTACACTAGACATACTTACATTTGAAATTCGCCTTTTTTGTGCAGTGATGGTGTAAATGTGAAGGGATACTTTGCATGGTCATTGACGGACAATTTTGAATGGGCTTCTGGATACACCTTACGATTACAATGATGGACTTAAGAGGCACCCAAAACTCTCAGCAAGCTGGTTCAAATATTTCCTTGGATAATGGTGAAGATATCTTGCTGCGGTTGTTGTTCTTGAAATAAATATGCCAAGCATATCATTTCCCTATTTTCATAATTGTATTCCTTTACGAATGTTCTTCCTCTTTTGTAAAATAAATATGCCAACTATATATGGATGTTTCTTTGTGTATGGACAAAATAAAAAATGGTCCCTATAACATACAGGATGTGGGAATATGATTTTCTGGGCTTATAACATGTGGCATCTCTGGTGGCAAGAGGGACCGGAATACTCGTAACCCATGAACGTAGTCCTTAGTCTGACATACTACACATTGAAGATGTTACTTGTCTCCTAAGTAAGAAAACCCTAATTCAAGTCAAATTAGGATATCTTATAAATTAGATAATGTAATCATAATCGTAAGAAGATTGGATATCTTATCCTAGATTCCCGATTTGATAGGCTTACTCTCCCTACCAGGACTATGAACAATTGTTCATCTTCTTTACAACTATCATACACATATTTTCTCTACGCCTAACAGAGGCTCATCTTGCATACATGTCGCCATCTACACATAGACGCGTTCATTAGAAACTTATCTTCTTAACGCCTCGCCATAGGCTATTCGTCAAGAATAGTTCATGTTGTAGTTCACATCGCACCATTCTTTCTTAGAGTTACACCAGTGAGGTAATGCATTCGTATTGATTAACCTTTCAAACCATAAATCCGCATTCGCATACAACACACATAGTTTTACACCTAAATTCCACAATCACATGAATTAAGGACATTCTTGATGAAATCAAGCATGTTAGAACCCATCACGACATTTACGCATTGATGATTCAAAACATAGAAGAACATGAGATTTTGAAGAAAAATGAGAACAATTTAGGAGGTTAGGCCATCTCCAACCGACCCAGTCAAAGGGCTATAGGGTTAAAAATAGCTCTAAATGACACGAAAATCATCTCTAACCGAGGGTTAGGCCAAAGGGTTTGTGGGCCCCACTGGGCTAAAAAACCAAAATTAGGCCAACGAGTTGGCCATTTCCAGCCAGTCAGCCAGCCCTGCAACGCAACCCACTTGACAGCCAATGGCTAGTTGACGTTAGATTACCATTGGAATTTGAATTTTGTTTTTGGACAAATTTCAAAAAAAAAATGCTAATTTTTTTTCCTATAAATACCTAAGTCATTCCTACACCATTTCTCACATCCTTCTCACCATTCCATACTATCTTACCTCTTCCAATAATCTTTCATTTATTTTTTTCAATAATTTTCAAATGGCCACATGTACAATGAAAGGAAAGGTTTGGACCCAAAAAGAAGATGAAGCTCTTAGCAGGGCTTATAGATGGGTCTCGGAAGATAGTGTCAAGAGTAATTCTTAAACAAGTGAAGGTGTTTGAACTCGTACGTCCAAAAAGTACTATGAGTTCTACGAAGGCACCACTCCATCGAATCCCCGAAACAACGACGAAATAAGTGTTTTCACAAGTTATTTTAAATATTTAATTATATTACATTTAATTCTAAGTACACCAAGCGGAGGAATTGTATATGGAGGATATGAAAAAACCCTTTACTCATCACGGTTGTTGGGAAATTTGTAAATGGTGGGTGTTATTTCAAGATCCACCTCAAGAAAGATCCTATCTAAAATTTGCACAACTTATTACATCTCGACACGTGACACTCGAAATCCTATCCAAAAAATTATTAAGATTGCATAAAGATAAGAAATCTGGAGAGTTACTCACTTTAGCGACACGTGTCATTGGAAATCCTATCCGAAAAATTATTGAGATTATATAAAAATAAAAAATTTGGAGGTTTATTTATTTGACGACAAGTGACACTCAAAATATGTTCGAAAACCTTATTTTAATATGGTAGTTTAATTTAGGGCAAAAGACAGTTTATTACCCTCATGTTTAGTGGTTTTCAACATTTAGTACATCAATTTTTTTTCATCCCAGAGTCATACCTAAAGTGTAAATTTTGGAACAGTCTCATACATCCGTTAGTCAAACTGTTAGTTCTCCCGTTAAATGATGACGTGGCGCCATAATTAGGTGCCACGTGTCATTAAAAATATTAAAAATTTATTTAAATAAAAATAATATTTAAAATAATATTAATAAAATAAAAAAATTCTTCTTCTCTTCTTCTTCTTCTTCTTCTTGGTTCGGTTTATTTTTTTCTTCCTCCTCCTTCTCCTTCTTCTTCCTTCTTCTTCCTCCTCCTTCTTCTTCTCCTTCTTCTTCTGGGTTCGGTTTCTCTCTTCTTCTTTTTTTCTTCTTCTTCCTCCTCCTTCTCCTTCTTCTTCCTTCTCCTTCCTCCTCCTTCTTCTTCTCCTTCTTATTCTTCTTCTTCTTCTTCTTCTTCTTCTTTTAGCTTCGGTTTCTCTTCTTTTTTTTCTTTTTTTTTTTCCTTCTTCCTCCTCCTTCTCCTTCTTCTTCCTTCTCCTTCCTCCTCCTTCTTCTTCTCCTTCTTCTTCTTCCTTCTCATTCTTCTTCTCCTTCTTCTTCTTCCTTCTCATTCTTCTTCTCCTTCTTCTTCTCCTTCTTCTTCCTTCTTCTTCCTCTTCTTTTTTGGGTTCGGTTTTTTTTTTTTCTGTTTTTTTCCTTCTCCTCCTTCCTTCTTCTTCCTCTTCAGACACATCCCCAAATCAGTTCCTGCTAACACAGGAGGAAGAAGAAGGAAGGAGGAGAAGGAAAAAAAAAACGGAACCCATAAAAGAAGAGGAAGAAGAAGGAAGAAGAAGGAAGAAGAATGCGGAGGAAGGAGAAGGGAGAATAAGAAGGAGAAGAAGAATGAGGAGGAAGGAGAAGGATGGAGAAGGAGAAGGAGGAGGAAGAAAAAAAAAAAAAAAAAGAGAGAAACCGAACCCAGAAGAAGAAGAAGAAGAAGAGAAGAAGAAAAAAATATATTTTATTATTATTTAAATATTTTTTAATATTTTTTTTATTTTTTATTTTTTTAATGACACGTGGCGCCCAATCAGGGCGCCACGTCATCACTTAACGGGAGAACTAACAGTTTGACTAACGGATGTATGAGACTGTCCCAAAATTTACACTTTAGGTATGACTCTGGGATGAAAAAAAATTGATGTACTAAATGTTGAAAACCACTAAACATGAGGGTAGTAAACTGTCTTTTACCCTTTAATTTAATTAACCATATTAATTCAATTAAAATAATAAATTATGTTTGGCCCCTTTGGCCTCCTCGGTTAGAGATGAGTTTTTTGTCAAATGGCTATTTTTGGTCTGTGGCCCTTGTGGTCCTCTCGGTTGGAGATGGTATAAAATATGGTCTGACACTGTTCATGAAAATATAATTTCTTGTATAGGGCTAAATATAGTCATTTGACCTTCCTTCAGTTGGAGATAGCCTTAGAACTAGAGAAAGGAAAAGCTAATGTCTGAAACAGAAATAGAAAGTGGAAAATGACATGACGTGAGCTCAATAGCATTAGCAAAATCAAATGTCTTAATGCTTCATCAACAATCAAGCTAAAATTGAGCAAAACACATTGAATTAATGCAGAATCCGGAAAGAAAGAAGAAAAAAAAAAAGAAATTAGGTTCACATCCTTCTTTTTGCTACTCCATTGATTAAAATCCTATTCATTTTCAATTTTTGATAAAGGTCCTTGGGTATTAATAATATCATTAATTATTTGAATAATAAAATATTTTTATTTTTAAATATATTCCTTTAGTGTTAAAAATGTTACAATTAGTATATTTATATTTATGACTAAATTTTTTATCATATATTTTTATTTTTAGTTTGTACCTATTTTTAATTTGTACCAATTTTTTTTTTCATTTTTAATTTGCACCCATAATTTAGTTTCTTTTTGTGCCCATATTTTTTAAAGTTTTATTTGTGTTTGTACCCATATGTATACCGTCACGTGTATATTTAATCAATGATAGAAAAATTACATATGGCATATTTATATTTTATGCCTAAACTTTGTATCATATATTTATATTTTTAGTTTGTACCCACTTTTAATTTGCAACACTTTTTTAAATTTGTAGTATTTTCTTTTTAGTTTTATTTTGTACCCATGTATTAATTTCTTTTAGCGCCTATATTTTTTTTAAATTCATTTGTACTTATGATTTTTTAATCTTTTATCTGTACCCTAATTTATTTATAATGTACCCATTCTTCTTTATTAATGTACCACTTTGTTATATGTGAAGTGTACCAATTTTTTTTAACACTATGGATACATTCATTTGCCATTTATTATTTCTTATTTTCACATAGTTTTTATCCATTTATTCAATCAAAATGTTTGAATTTTTTTATTGTAACCATTTCTAATAGTATTATAATGAGAGATTTTAAATTTATAGGATTATAGATCTCATAAAATATCAAACAATTAATGTCAAAACTATAAAAATATAAATATTAATTGTAATAGAATGAGGTGTACAAAGTCAATGGACTTTGATCAAACTTTGAATACTATTAAGGTTTTAGTCAAAGAATGTTAAGGATTAGGGACCGCATCCAAAGTATCCCCAAAAAAAAATTCCATAAATAAATCCAACTGAGTCATGAAATTTAAATTTACGTACCATGGCTAAGAAATCAAAATATGTAAAATGGTATGTATGGGCAATGTTCGTTTTCTTCTAAAAGTTGGAACCTTTAGCTTTTGGTCCTTTGGGGATCACCAGAAGAAAGCTCCAAACTTGAATCTTACTGTTTCAGTCAAACCGAAATGTGAACCACTCGACCTTCTCGTCGTTCAGATTCATCTCGATCATTGCCTCGCTCAATCCGCAGCTGATCTCCGCCAACACATCCGGGTCACTGTAATTGGTGGAAGCCTGCACAATAGCTCGGGCTCTTCGGCCAGGGTCACTGCTCTTGAACACGCCCGACCGAAAAAAACCCTATTGCACCCCAACTGCATCATCAGCGCCGAGTCTACAGGAGTCGCCACGCCGCTGGCAGCAAAATACACTACCGGCAGCCTCCCGAGATGCTTCATCTGCATCATGAGATCGTACGGCGCCGAGATCTTCTTCGCGTACGCGAACACCTCATTGTCGTCCATGTTCCTCAAGACCCTAATGTCCCCCATCACGTGACGCACATGCCGAACGGCCTCTACGATGTTTCCGGTGATGGCTTCCCCCTTTGTCCTGATCATCGCAGCCCCCTCGCGGATCTTGTGGAACGCCTCGCCAAGATTCCGACATTCGTAGACGAACGAGACTCTAAAAGTGTGCTTGTTGATGTGGTGCTCCTCGTCGGCGAAGGTGAGGACCTCGCTCTCGTCGACGTAGTCGACACCGATGGCTTCGAGGATTTGGGCCTCGACGAAATGGTTGATGCGAGCTTTGGCCATGACGGGGATAGTGACGGAGCGTTTGATCTCCTTGATGAGCTGGGGTTCGGACATTCGGGCGACACAATCCTGGGATCGAATATCGGCAGGGACTCGCTCTAGGGCCATGACGGCGCAGGCACCGGCCTCCTCAGCAATGCGGGCCTGGGCGAGGTTGACAACGTCCATGATGACGCCACCGCGGAGCATTTGGGCAAGGCCGATTTTGACAGAGAATGGGGAAGACTTGGTGGTGGTTTCTTATATGGCGCCTTTGTCGTAGACGGTGATGACACCGCTTCTGTCAGCCATTCTTTGGGGATTGGTGGAATGTGAGATTTCACGAGAAATGAGGAGAAAGGTGGTGGAGAATGGAAAGTGAAGGGGAAGAAGATGATGATATGGAAATGGTATAAAATAAATAAGGGTAAATTATATAGTAACCCTTCAGGTTTGAGATCTATTACAACCCCATACAACATCTTTAAAACATTTCACTTTCATACCTCACATACCATTTTATTTCAAAATAATACATCCTTTAGATTTTCTATCCATTAGTCTGTTAAGTGTTGACGTGGCTGCCAAATATGTGCCACGTGGCAAATTTTTTTTTTTTTTTAAACCTGAATCTTCTTTAAAAAAAATAAAAAAAAAAGCTGAAACACCGCATGAACCCCCAAACCAAAAAAAATCCAGAAAGAAAACCCCATCCCAGCGACCCTCCCCACCCCCACCCCCCACAAAAAAAAAACCAAAAACCCTAGCCCCAGCGCCCCTGAAGTTTAATTTAGAGGTGCTTATGTGCACCTCGTGAACCCCCAAAACAGATTCCGTCTTCCTCCCCTCCATCTCTCTTCTCCCCCATCTTCGTCTTCTTCCGCAGACCCCTGTACCTGCAACCCAAAAAAAAGAAAAGAAAAAAAAAACCCAAATTCCGTGAGGTGAAAATGGGAGGAATGGGTGTGGATTTAAGGAATGGGATGCGTAGAGGAGAAAAGAGGTGGGTGTGGATGCGAGGGTGAGGTGGGTCATGTGGGGATGGGGGTATGGGTCTGTGGCGGGGCGGGCAAGTGCCGGTGACTGGGGAAAGGGAGGGGGGAAGGAGAAGGGAGGTGTGGGTAAGGGGGAAGGAAGGTGCGGGTAAGGGGAAGTGGGGGTTTTTGGGCTTGGAGAAGGGAGGTGTGGGTAAGCAGAGGTGGGGGTTTTTGGGCTTGGAGGAGGGAGGTGCGAGTAAAGGGGAAGGGAGGTGCGGGTAAGGGGAGGTGCGGGTTTCTGGGCTTGAGGGTTGCAGCTTTCAGTTGCGTTTTTGTTTTGGCTTTTTTTTTTTTTAATTTGTTTTTGGAAGATTTAGGTTTTTTTTTTAAAAAAAAATATTTTTTTTGTCGCGTGGCAGCCACGTCAGCATTTAACAGAGAAATGGATGGAAAATCTAACGGATGTATTATTTTGAAATAAAATGGTACATGAGATATGAAAGTGAAATGTTTAGATGTTGTATGGGATTGTAATAGACCCCAAACCTAAGGGATTACTATGTAATTTACCCAATAAATAATGGAATGGAACAGGGATACACGCACACTCTGCTACTCAGATGTTCCGTATCTATTTTTGGCAAAAAAATGGAGTTTTTAGTATACGGTTGATTCATTAAATTACGTTTTTTTTTTATTTATCTTTTTTACGTTTAAATCACGAAATTTTCACACTAGTTTCAGTGATACACACGTATTCTACATGTATTTTAAATATATTACTGATAAAGTAAAAATAAAATAAGAACTTATTACATTTCAAACTCTCTATGTTCGGGATAATTTTTAAAATAGGCT